>NC_141145.1:77084609-77818359 GCF_053477565.2 Lygodium microphyllum | reverse complement strand
ATTAGGATCTTGTTCTTGGATTCCACCTAACCATTAGCTTGAGGGTATATGATGATTATTTTCTATGGATGATCAAGAATGTGGATAATAAATGGGAAATCACTTCATTAATGAAGTGTGTGTCTTGATCACTAACGAGCTTGATTGGGCACCCGAATCATGAGATCACCTGCTTGCAAATGAACTTAGCTATGGTCCTAATGTCATTCTTCTTGGTGGCCCGAGCTTCGACCCATTTTGTGAGATAATCCATTGCTACAATGATGTACTTCACTTGTGAGTACTGCGCTATGGGATTGATTGGCCCAATAAAGTCGATCCCCCACTTTTTAAGGGGCTTTCATGTGATTATCAGGGTCAACTCTATCTTGTCCTTATAGATGGGTACTTTGGCCCTTTGACATTTGTTGTAATGCTTTACGAACTTAGTAGCATCACAGAATAGGGCGGGCCACCACACCAGTTGAGATTGTAGCACCTTGCATGTGGTAATGTCTCTGCTAAAGTATCCTCTAGAAATTTCACCATGTGCTTCAACAACAAGCATCTCATGCATTTCATGCTCACACATGCATCTTTGCGATAACCCATCTTGTCCTAGTCCATAGAGCTTGCCCAGTAATTAACTCATAGGGTTGAAGCTTAAGGATAAGATGATTTAGCCTAGCCTTCTCTATAAGTCTCTCAAGAAATCCATGTTGTAGGACTTGGACTATGTGATCTTCCCAATACGGCATTAGATCTTTCCTAAATAGGTCTCTCTCATTGGACATGCTAAACAGGTGTACATTAGGCAAGTCGTCTACGATACCTTGTCTAGTAGCCTCTCTTGTGGGTATGTGAAACATATGTTTGTCCATGTAATGCTACTTATCCTTGCGTACAACCACAAAGAAGTCAAATTCTAGAAGCAGAAGTAGCGATCTAGCTATGCATGCTATAGTGCAAGGTTTGTTCATTAGATAAAGTCATGCTTGATGGTCAATGAAGAAGATAAAGGGTGTAGCCAAAAGATAATGATGAAAATTCTTTATAGTGAATATTGTGTGCAGACCTTTCCTCTCCATTGTGGAGTAAATTGGCTTTATATCCGTGAGTTTTCTACTAGAAAATCTCATAGGATAATCGAGATTATATTCACCAGGTTGGCACAAAATAGCTCCCACAACAAACTTTGAAGCACCAATGTGCACATGGAATGTTATGTTCCAATTTGGGGTTTCTAGAGTCAGTGTGATCATGAGAGCCTTTTTTAGTTCCTCGTAGGGGCGTTGGCATTCCTCGGTCCACTCAAATATGATCAGTAATTTGTAAAGGGACCTAGGAATCAATGCATAGTTCAAAATAAATTGCTGATAGTACCCAGTGTGCTCTAGGAAGAACTGAACACCCTTATAGTTCATGTGGGTGGTGGTAAATTGATAATGACTTTGACTTTGGAGAAGGGTAGTGCCATTCTTAGACACCCCCTGCCCTAGGATACATCAGTGTTTCACCCAAAATTGGCACTTCAAGGGGTTCAAGGAGAGATTATACAACCTACACTGCTCAAAGAATACGCGGAGTTTATCTAAATGTTTCCTCCAACTGGAGCGAATGCATAGATTATCAACAAACACCTCCAATTCTTGCCTCTAAGCATGTCTTTGAAGAAGGTACACATAAGGTGCTAAAAGGTAGTTGGTGTATTCTTAGCTCAAATGACATGACTATGTAGGCAAACATGCCCCATTATATCTCGCAATCATCGAGCAAGGACCCATGAAACTCCAAGGGAGTTATTCTCAAGTATGAAATTCTTGTTTAGATTCAGTCCAAACTTGTCCCCAAGGAAGGTGAAATCCATGAACACTATTGGAAGGTATTGCCACTTATGCTAATTTGTCTCGATGTTATTAATTTTTGGAAAGAGAAGATTTGTCTTGGAAATAAACATGTTAAAAGTTTATGTATAATGCATTCGAAATAAAGATGTTTGTGATTGCAAGCTAGGTACTAATCTTTTCTAAAATCATTAGGCTAAAAGATGGATGAGTGAGTACAGATTGCCAACTGAGACAATATTCTGGTGAGCACAGAATGTGATTGAGGTAGTGTTCTTAATGGTGCTAGACCTCCCCAAGGCCAACATGAATAAAACCTACTCCAAGAGGTTTTACTTTTTGTTTTGTGTTAGTGAGTATAGACCAATCAAAACTGCCAAATATCCTTCGATTTTTCCAAACTATCGTGAAAGTTTCAATACTAGTTGGGGAACAGATCTTGGAGAGAATAATACCTTCGAACAAGAAAATATTTGTAAAATCTCATTTTTCTGAAAGGAACTATTAAGAAGGATTTGCTTTACTATGTTTTTGTGTCATGAATTAAGGGTGTGGAACAAATTTGTATCAGGAGATAAATAAAAGAAGTTGTTTTTATATGTTGAATCTAAAGTGGTAGGTAATTAGGTAACTAAAACTACTCTCTCGACGGAAGTGGGAGGATGGACCCCCGATGGATCCACACTTATGGCTAGGTGGTCTCGGTAAGTTGAGAAATTTCCTAAGAAGGAATAAAAATAGCACTTGATGGACCATTAGAAACTAAAAAGCTTGACTCGCATCACTTCATAATATGCTAATACTAATTAGTTGCTAGTATTAGATTTGACAAAAAAAACTCAGTTCAATCCTCGTGGGAGCGACATGAACTTCCACTGTGGGGTAGACTCAAGCGAGCCTAGTTAGCAAACTCCAAGGGTTTTATCAAAATCCCAGATGATGCTTCCTAGGACATCTCTTGATAGGCTACTAAGAACGTACCGCCAAGGAAAGCTTGAGCAGCATGTTACAGTTGGTATCCGAGCACATGTTGATGTAGGACATGATGTGAGTAATAAATAAGACTAGTTATATTTACAACATAAAATATCTTTTCCTCAAATAGTGAAAATATTCTCTTGTTAATATACGTTCTTGATTTTTTTGAGAAAGATGAACCTTGGAAATAATTGTTGATTTTTCAAGATATGTCTATGTCAGCAATGCACTCCTCTAGCTTCAGTTGAGAAACCAAATAATGTGGATATTAGATTAGATATACAATGCTTCACCCCTATATTAGGAAAGGTGATGGATGTTAAGCGAAGGGTATTGTTATGTTGATGCAAACCATCTTGCTTACCTTCAGAATAATTTAAAGAGGTTAAGGTAGATGGAAGCCCTTAAGGTTGCCAAGATTTATCTCTTTTATGAGGCCAGAGTAAACTCAAACATGTTCACTAGAGGGCGACGTGTCAAACTAAACTGGCACATCTATGAGGAGATTACAAGGGATATACCGACTGATCGAGTCATGGTTGTAGGATGCTCTAGTTGCTACAACTACAAGAAAGATGGATTACTTGATCTTCCTCTAAAATATAGATTTCTAGATATTTATTCTCAGAATCCTAATTACTATGCGATGGATGTATCGCAACGCCATGCCTAGATTGTGGTAGAAAAATATTTTTCGAGAATAATATGAGCTCCCAACTTCTTGAATCATGTATTCCCTTCCTATTAACATAAATAATTATTTTTGTCCATTCGTTTGTCTCCTTGATAAATAAAAAATAGTAGATATACTTTTTTCTTGATTAAAAATTAAAACTCTCATTTGAAGTATAAACTCTGATAATTATTGAAAGGACAAGTAGTACATAATTTCCATCCTAAATTAATGAGGTAGAGTAAGCAAGGAAATATTTTTTTTAGAATATTGTTGGAAATAAAATTGATCATAAAATTGCATAATTCTCAGAACGTCATCTCAAATCTCAATACTATGGAAAAGAAGAAAATTCTTCTTAAGCAGTACAAGCCACCGGAGTTTGATGGTAAAGGAAGGGACATTCCAACTGAAGAAGCAGAAACATGGATAGAATCTATGGAAGACTATTTTGCTATTGCAAGAACTACGCCATTAAATCAAGCCATGATTGCCAAACTAAAACTCACACAGGAGATGCCCATCTTTGGTGGAAAGAATGGTGCAAGGACCAAAGAATGCTTGAAGGCACTATCACTTGGGACAAAATGAAGGATGCGGTACATGGGAGATATCTTTTGCCCACATATCAAGCCTAGAAGATGAATAAGTTCTTCAATCTAAAATATTTAAACCTAATCCTAGAAGCCTACTACTCCTAATTCATAACACTTCTAAAATATGCACCTATGATGTATGTTTCATAGTAAGTATCCAAATTTTGTAGTGGTCTAAAGTCGCCCCTGAATACACGCCTTGAATCAATGAGACCATTGGATTTAAAAGATGCATTGATTCGAGTAGCTCCGATAGTTCATGAGATTGAAAAAATGCCAAGAAATGCAAAAAATTGGAACAGAAATAGTCAAAATAAGGGCAACTTCCAAGGTTATGGAAAAAGAGCCCAAGGATAGTACCAACCAAACAAGACAAAGAATGCCAAATCAAATGCAGTGGGAAGCTTTATACCCACATGAAGGAGCAATAAGACTCCAAGGTGTTTCTATTGCAAGGAACTAAGACATTTCAAGAGGCACTTAGGTCAGTTTCACAAGCAAAGCCAAGAAGCCAAGGGAAAGGTCTTTGGGATAAATCTAAAGGAGATCAGTAATGGTAAAGATCCCACAATGGAATCGATATGGAAAGATCTAGAGTACACTCCACTCTCAATAAGAAGGGTCCAAATCACGAATTCTTTGTAATTCAAATACTAGCAAATTATCAAGGTAAATCCTTTCAAATTTTAATTGCAACTGTGGAAGTACCCACTCTTTCTTATCACCAAAATGTGCGAAAAAGCTAGGCATAAACATTACTCTTGCACCTAGATTGCTTGTGGAGTTAGCAAATGGTAAAGAAGTTCTATCAACACAACAAGTTAGCAAGGTTGAATTTAGCTTGGGTGGAAATTCTTCCAAATTGAATTTTTGAATCCTGAACCTCGAGGCTTATGATTGTTTTCTAGGAATGGATGGGCTATTTCCAAATAATTGTTGAGATATCGAGCTCCACTCGTGATATGCCAGGATGACTGTTGTGCATTTATGTCACCGACTTGTTACAGATGCGGTTGGTACACCGCCTATGAATAATAGCTAGATGACAGCTATCCTTATCTACTCTAGTTCGTGGCTCAGTTAGTATGCCACCTTAGTTAGTTGAGTTTGGTTTGAGACTCATATATAGGGTTCTTCTATTTCTATGTACTAGAGTTCTTTTTGGCTTACACAACTAAGAAGAGGAAAACTGTTTTCAACCTCCATCTTTGTGTGTATTCCCCCATTGTGCAAGCAAGAAAGCTACAAGTGAGACTCCTTCCTTCTCTCCCACAATCTTGACATGGTATCAGAGCCTTGTTCGTGGTAAGGAGCTCAAGAAAGCAAGCCAAGCTCGTGGTGTTTTGGTAAGAGGACCAGTGTTGCTTTCATTTTTCTGTTTTGGGAGCAAGTCTCTGCAGGTAGCACAGCCGAAAAATGCAGGAGTGCATTGTCTCAGATTGAGATGCCCTTCGCGGTGTGGCAAGAGGGCAGTATATGCTGCGGTTGGGGGCTATAGCCCTCGGTATCCTTGTTTTTTTGATTTGAGGCCATTTCGGGGCCTGTTTTGGAGGCAGAAGTTTTCTGCATGCACTTAGGAAAAGGCCCTGTTTTATGCTGTACGACCACTGTTCTACAGATCGATGGAAAGTTACTGCAGAAATTGCATCGTATGCCTGTGCGCAAAGACATTGGGAGTTACAGAATCATCCTTGTTGCCTGTTGATGCAAAATCGTCACTAGGAAGTGACTGTGTAGTCAAGTACCACTTTTGTCAGTTTTGCAGATTTGCCCTTGTGAGGCTGAAGCTGTGTTTTTTGCAGGGACAGAATTTTTTGCAGTGTTCTGTAATGGCGACTGATTCTCTTTCACAGATTGTCACTGAAAAGCTTGACAAGAACAACTTCAAAGCATGGAAGTTTAGAATGACGAATTTCCTTATGGGAAAAGGATATTGAGAATTTGTTGCACGAAATGAAGAAGAACCAGTTCTTCCTGACGTTCCCAATCAATAGCAGATGCAAGCATTTAAAGCATGGCATGAGAGAGCCAGAAAAGTTATGTACTGGCTGTCTATCAGTATTTCAGACTCTATGATTGTGCATATTGAGGATGCAAGTATGCCAAAGGAGGCATGGGATACTCTGTCAAAAATGTATAGCACAAATACGCAAGCCAGGAAAATGCAGCTCAAGCAAGAGTTGCACAATGTGCAAAGAGAAAGTATAAGCATCAATGACTACCACATGAAGGTGAAGAAGATTGCAGATGCACTTGCTTCCATTGGGTCGCCAGTGGAAGATGATGATTTAGTTTCCATGACCTTGAATGGTCTAGGAAAGGATTATGCACAGTTCCGAACATTCATTTCCGTCCGTGAAAGATTTCCTGATTTTGAGGAGTTGATTGCTCTTCTAATTTCTGAGGAGCAGAGAAATGGTGGTGCATCTTCTTCAGGAGGAACTTCAAAAGAAGCTGTCTTCTACTCAAATGCTGGAAGAGGTAGAGGCAGAGGTAGAGGAGGCCGATTTGGAGGCCGTGGCAGAAATCAGAATATGCAGCAAACTCAAGAAAACCAGTCCTATGGAGGAGGACGTGGTAACTCTAGAGGCAGGGGGAGCCAAAGAGGTCATGGTGGATGGCAAAGAGGTCAAAATGCAAACAGTAATGTTGATTGCTACTACTGTGGTAAAATGGGTCATATGGCTAAAGACTGTTATAAAAAGCAGAGTGACATCATGAGTGGAAAATTACAATAAGGGAATTATGCATCTTCTAGTAGACAGGGTGATGACAGAAATGAGCATTTGTTTATGGTGCAGCACATGACCAATTCTGTGACAAGTGCAGAAGAAAGCAACGATGTGTGGTATGCTGACTCAGGTGCATCAAACCACATGACAAGTCATGCAGAATGGATGCAGGATGCAAGGAAAATGGAAAAACCAGGATTTGTGGAGACTGGTGATGATACTGCACATCCTATAGTGCAGATTGGAAAAATTCCTTTGTCTATGCAGGATGGGAAAAAAAAATACCTGTCAGATGTATTTCATGTCCCGAATATCACCAATAACCTAGTTTCTGTTGGTCAAATGGTTGAGTAGGGCTTGCAGGTCAGATTTAATTCTCATGGATGCTTTGTTGAGGATATGAAAACTAAAGGTCACTTGATAGCAAAAGGAAAGAAGAAGGGAAGAATGTTTACGTTGGATGCAAACATGCTTGAATTGAGTGCAGCAATGTTTGCACATGGGACTGGTGTAGTTGCAGATATTGATATTTGGCATAAACGCATTGGTCATGTTAATGTACAACGACTTAAATCAATGCAAGCTCAAAATATTGTTGCAGGATTGCCTAAATTCAAGGTTGGAGAAATGCATAAGGTATAAATGTATCTGGTACTGTGCACTTAGGTGATGATTGGTCTCTTGCTATTGTTCGCATTGGTGATATCACTCTATAGTTTCCCTTTGGTAGCACTTTTATTTTGCATAATGTACGTCATGTACCCGCACTGACTAAAAGCCTTATATTTGCTAGGCGGCTTGATGATGCATGTTATCATATATGCTTTGGTGGTTTTGTATGCAAGATAACTCATGGAAAGCTTGTTCTTGCAAGAGATGGCAAGTCTGGCACCCTCTACCCCTTGATTGTATCTAGTCCTATTGACCATGTTTTGTCAATGGGTTCTATCCCACATGTATCTCTCTAGCATGCTTGTGTCAGGCATATGTGTAACATGTCCCCCCTATCTACTTGTAGGACACATCTTAGCAGCCCATCAGAAAGATAGTCTAGAAAGCACCGCCCGACACTCCCAAGGAATGACACAGGGTTTGCGATCTAGGTCCTCTAGAGTCTGCCACTAAGCGGAAGCATTCCGGACTATCTTTCCGATGGGATGCTAAGACGTGTTCTACAAGTGGACAGGGGGGACACATTACAGTCGGTATCAGAGCAAACCAACGGGATCTAATATTTACAAGGAAACTTAATGAGGGGAAAGTAGAGCAATGTTTCCTTAAGAACATTTCCTTACTTACTTATGGATGCTGGCCTGCAGAGTCACGAAGCATGGAACAAATTCTTGGTGTTCCAGGTTATGTTTATGACTGCAATGCGTGCTTCCGCTTATCGATAGAGGCTAGGCATGATGAATATTCTAGACCGCATCTATAATCCTTCACCCTTGTACGTGGAACGGAGATGGATAGGTGAATCAGGAATTTATTACATAGCGGCCCACCGACTTATGTACCTTCAAACCAACTTGAAGAGAATCAAGTGGATGGAGGATTTAAAGATCGTGAAGCTGTTCATCTTTATCGAGGCTCACGCAAACACAACCCTACATGTTGACGGTCAAAAGGCCAAGCAGAACAAGTATGTGTATGAGAAAGTGACTTGAATAATCCCTGCCGACAGAATCAAGGTGCTAGGACGTTATGAGAAGAATGGGTATCAAAGGAAGGGATACCCCAAGCTTCCTATGACCTATCGATTCCTGAAAATTCATGACCCCAATCCATATTATTACTATGTTCCCGTAGCTGAATGTAACGCAATCCTGTTGTCCCCAAACTGATGTATCAGTTTGTTCTACCTTCCTAAAATAAATGTACTCAAAAGGGCTATGCCCACATGAATGAATAAGATTTTTTTTATCCCTATCTGTCATGGCTGTAAGTGTTGAGGTCACTTGGCTAAAATCTGAACTAGGCATATTAATGTAATGTGAGAAATGTTTAGCAAGTAATTAATGTAAAGAATCTTATTATCCAGGTGCAACCTCAAGTGCAGATTCCTAGTCCAACCCCTGCACTAAATACTGCTATAATTCAAGAGGAGAAGTTCCTTCTCAAACAAATCAAGCCACCTGAATTCGATGGTAAGGGAAGGACCATCCAAAGTGACACGAGGTCTGGATCGAATCCATGGAGGATTATTTCGAGGCAGCAGGTACTGCATCTGCCAACCAAGCTATGCTCGCCAAACTAAAGCTTACCAGCGAAGCAAGACTTTGGTGGAAACAATGGTGTAGAGACCAAGGGATCTCAGAAGGGTCAGTTACTTGGGAGAAGCTTAAAAGAGTTGTGCGAGGGAGATATCTATTGCCTGCCTACCGCACGTAGAAGATGAACAAATTCTATGAATTAAAGCAGCTTGGACTATCCCTTGATGCGTATTATTCAAAGATTGTCTCTCTCTTAAAGTACGTGCCTCAAATGGATATGACACAACAGGTGTCAAAGTTTTGTGCTGGATTAAACCCACCCATTAACACCTGCTTGGAATCAATGCGCCCAACGGATCTACAAGACGCGCTCATTCGAGCTACGCCAATAATACAGGAGGTGAAAACCAAGCCAAGGAATAACAGGACTTAGTCTTACAGGGATTAGAACAAGGGAATGTTTAGGTCTCAGGCCAAGAGAGCACAGGGCAAAAATCATGGACAAAGAAAGAAAGCTAGGGCCAACACTGTCAATAACATCATTCCTACCCAAGGTAATGGCCACAATCTCCGTTGCTTTCATTGCAATGAGCTTGGTCACTTTAAAAGGCAATGACCCAAGCTTAGCAGAGGACAACATCAAGGGCCATTCCAAGGAGCCACCCATGGACAAGGAGCCACTGTCAGGGCCAAAGGGAGAACCTTTAGTATTGCCAACAAGGAGTTGGGTGATGAAGAAGATCCAACCATGGAAGCTGACATTGAGACGGCAACGGTTCATGCCGCTCTTCACAAGGAAGGCCCGAATTGCCAATTCTAAATTCTTGTAGGGAAGTTTAAATGCCTTAGGAAATTTATATTCGATCTACAAAGTTCAGTTGCATGTCAAGTACTTGCATTTGCTTGCACTTCCGTGGTCAAGGGTAGTTGCATTTTTGAACGTATATTGCAAAGTTGAAAGATGAAATTGAGCGAAGGTGTCCATGTTACATCTCGCAAAGGATAGGGCTTCTGAGACATAATGCGCTTATGGAATAAATTCCTGGTTGTGACTCATGTAGAAGTTAATCGTAGACGATCATTAAATGATGTCCAAATAGTCGCAATGCATGGAAAGGATTTATCAACTTTGCAAATTGCATGCAATGATAGTTACATTTTAGGTTGGGTTAAGTGCTAAAGGAAGGATGGGCT
Source organism: Lygodium microphyllum (assembly GCF_053477565.2). Classification (NCBI taxonomy): domain Eukaryota; kingdom Viridiplantae; phylum Streptophyta; class Polypodiopsida; order Schizaeales; family Lygodiaceae; genus Lygodium; species Lygodium microphyllum. Next base: position 77,808,153 of record NC_141145.1, on the reverse strand, counting down.
CATGGCATTCGCTTATGCATGGAGTTCTTTTATTGAAGTTTGAATGCATCTTCATTAAAAGTATTAAAGCTTAATTTCATTGCATCAACGTAGGGTTCATAAGAGTTAGCTCTGAATATCAATCATTATAAGGCAAGGAAAAGGAAGATCATTGTAGATCCTTTAAGTTGCATAAAGGCAAAAATGTCTATGGCCTCGAAATTACATGGAATGATGCATCTCACCTATCTTGCAGTTACTTACATCTTAGGGGAAAGTACTTGTAAATTTAGAGGAAAGTATTTGCATCTTTAAAAGGGAAGATCATCTTAAATCGTGGGTTGGTTAGATCAACTAAGTAATTCGCGTATAATTGAGTAGCTTACATGAGAATCATAAAGGTATGATTAGTTACCATATGACGATCACCTCAATGTGCTAGTAGGGTTAAGCTATGATAAAATTCTGCCTAGTATTGTACTTGGGATGCCAATCTAATATTTCCAATCTCAAAGGTCCTACCCACATTCTCAAAATGTCAGGATCGTCTAATCGCCCATGCAAGAATGATCTAGGGTTCTCACCCTAAGGATCAGTTGACCAAATGCTAGATCTCCGTAAGGAATTTAGGAACCCTAGGGCCAAAATGTTTATCGGCCTAGTAGGGTTAGGTTTTGGATTGGGTCAATAGGACTCCCAAACCCTACAATGTGATCAAAGGTATTCTTGACCAAGGAATACTGTGCGATGAGAAAATAATCCCACAAGTTAGGTGCTGACACCTATCTCGTGCAACAAACTGCAACGTCATATGGTCTTGTGTCTAAATAGTATTGCCACTCCTTAGACCAAGTTTGGCGAGCTCTAAGAGGCAGTATCAGTTACCTCTGACTATCTGCTTAACCCTATCCAAGGGGGTTGTTTAGCCGCGCCAGGTACGTGGACCGAACCCGCCACGAGAGGTCTCTCCATGGGTGCTACTTGGAGCAGGAGGACGCCTAGGTGCCAGGGGAGGCTCTAGCCATAAATCCCTTGCCTCCGGATCCTGCACAAGAGGCCGATGTGACTCGAGATGGGATCCTGAGGCCCGCATACTAGTCAGCGGGGGGAACTTGGAATAGCAATCCCTCTGGATTGCTGGAATAGCCTTCGGGCAGGTTTATTTGATGTATTCCAAAGACTGATAAATAAAGATTAAATGTTGAAAAGGAACTTGCTTGACATTGTTTTTCTATGTTAGTGCTTAAGTTGCGTGAAGGAACCAGTGATTAATTTGGTTAATTAAAGAAGCTATTTTTGCTTGTCAAACTAAATGTGGTAGGTAATTAGATAACTAAAGCAACCCGAGGAAAGTGCGATGGACGTGACTCTGAGTCCATCCTATGGAAGGGTGGTCCCAGTTGGCCGGGAACTTTTCTCAAAGGAATTCACAGCAAGGTAACAATGACCTAGAATCTTTAGAGCTAGAGTCCCGATTTATGTTGTTTTAGGGGAATGGAATGGGACTATGCCTTACGGGCAGAGAGGTTGAGCTTTGCATCCCTCTTGTTTCCCATTCTCCTTGAACCAAGTGCAGTATAAATCCGCTTCAACCCTGATATCTCTGCGCAAAGTAGTTGTCTAGGGCTCGATGCTAGCTACCTTCTAGGAACTTGACCATTAGGGAAACCCTGATTCAGGTCAGTCCTAAGTGGGAATGGCCAGAATGCTTCCGCTTCGTGGCAGACTCGGGAAGACCTATATTCCAAACCCCATGACATTCCTCGGGAGTGCTGGGTGGTGCTTTCTAGACTCTCTTCCCGATGGGCTGCTAAGACGTGTCCTACAAGTAGATAGGGGGACACGTAACAATATGTCACTTAAGGGAATGAAAATGATTAGTGCTTTGTAGTATCTTCCACCTTTTGACTACTCACATTTTGAGTTGTGCAATCATTGTTTATATGGCAAGCAGACTAGGAATTCACATAAAAATTCTGGTATTCCATACATGGGTGAGTCTTTGGCTCTTGTGCATTCAAATGTATGTGGACCCATGCCCTATTAGTCATTAGGGGGTGTGAAGTACTTTGTCACATTTATTGATGATTATTCACGTAAGGTTTGGGCTTATCCCATAAAGTAGAAATCAAATGTATTGGCCATCTTTCAGCATTGGCTTGCTTTAGCACACAGAATATGTCTGGGCATAGGCTAAAATGCCTAAGGACCGATAACAGGGGTGAGTACGCCTTGCATGCCTTTTAGCAAATTTGTGACGAGAGGGGTATTAAGCGTCTATTGGCTGCCCCTTACACACCTCCCCAAAATGATATGGCTGAGCGTAAAAGGAATATGCATGAGTGGGTCCGCAATATGCTTAGCTAAGCAGGCTTTCCACATCATTTTTGGGATGAGGCAATCTCTACTATCATTTATCTCATTAACGAGTCACCTTGCAATGGTATTAACTTCTAGGCTGCAGAGGAGGTATGGGTGATAAGAAAGCCTCCCTCATATGCTCATTTATGTGTCTTTGGATGTGATTCCTTTTGCCATGTGCCCATGGATAAATGCAATAAGCTAGATCCTAAAAGTGTGAAATGTATTTTCCTTGGCTATGGAGATGCAAGTGAGATGGGATATCGTCTTTGAGATCTGTAGGTGCGAAAAGTGATTCGTAGTAGCCATGATGTTTTGTTCCATGAGTACAAAATGCATATGTAGCCTAAGAAAGTTGTTGAGATACACAGGGTTATCTTTCAAGATGAGCCCCTTGCTCCCGCACAGCTAGCTAGATAGCCTACACCAGCAGTTGATCTTCATGGCCAGGATGTTACACAGGATGTTAGAGATAGGATATTGGATAGGTAGCATAGCTTGCATTGAGGCATTCTACTAGAGATAGATGACCTCCTAACCACTATTAGATCTCCATAAATTATATATTGGTTATAGATGCATGAGAGCCTCTCACCTATGATGAGGCTATGTGCAAGGGTGATAGTCACTCTTGGGAGAGGGCTATGCAGTCTGAGATTGAATTGTTGCATAAGAATCATACATGGGATTTGGTTTCCTCGCCTAGTAGCAAAAGGCTTTGCCTTGCAAGTGGGTATACAAGCTGAAAAGTACCCCTGGACACTCCAAGCCAGCATACAAGGCCAGATTGGTAGCAAAGGGTTTTAAGCAAGAGCATAGTGTTAACTTTGATGAGGTCTTCTCTCCTATGGTTAAGATGACCACCTTACGCTTAGTATTTGCTTTGGCTGCATAGCTTTACTTGGACTTGTATTAGTTGGATGTCAAGACGGTTTTCTTACATGGGGACTTGCATAATGAGATTTACATGGAGCAACCTAAGGGCTTTGCAGAGCCTGGTAAGGAACACCTAGTGTGTAGATTGAGGAAAAGTCTTCATGGCTTGAACCAAGCACCTAGGGAATGGTATCATAAGTTTTTATGCAGTCACAGGGCTATAGTTGTAGTGCTATGGATTCACTTGTACACAAAGAAAGCCCATGATGGATCTTTATTGATTTTGGTACTCTATGTGGATAACATGCTTTTGGTAGGGAAAGATTATGATAAGCTAGATGCTCTTAAGGCTCAGCTCAAGAAGATCTTTGAGATGAAAGATTTGGGACAGGCCTCTCATATTCTTGGTAAGTGCATTACACATGATAGGCATCAAGGACTACTCTATCTATCACAAAGAGAGTACATTCCTAAAGTCTAGCACTTCTGTATGCAGGATGTAAAGCCTATTGGCTATCCATTGCCTTCTCATGTGAAGGTATCACAAGCCGATTGTCGAAAAATAGATGAGAAGAGGGCCGAGATGGCCAAGATTCCCTATCCATCCATAGTGGAAAATCTTATGTATGCCATCATAGCCACACATCCAAATACTGCTTTTATAGTTGGCATTGTGGCATGTTATATGGCTACACCTAGCAAGAGGCATTGGGATGCCATGAAGGGTATCATGAGGTACCTGAAGGGCACTACTGATATGTGCATATATTATGGTAGCCAGGATGATATAGGAGTCATGGGATACACTCACTCTGACTATGCAGGACATGCAGACAGTAGGAAGTCCACCTTTGGCTATGTGTTCACTTTTGCTGGAGGTGTTGTTTCATGGATGTCCAGGGTGCAGAAATGCATAGCTCTTTCTGCTATAGAGTCTGAGTATGTTTCAATGACTAAGGCTTTCAAGGAGGCCATTTGGTTGGGTTGTTTGGTTTTCTGACCTTGTTATTGTAGATGTTATCCCTACACTACATTTGGTTTCTATAAGTGCTATCCAGTTAGCCAAGAATCGCCAAGAATCCGGTCTTCCATGCGAAGACAAAACACATTGAGGTGAGGTATCACTTCATTCATGGGGTCATTGAAGACAAGTCTATTGACCTTGTCAAGACTTGCTCATGAAAAGCCTCTCTATAGAGCGCTTTGCCTTCCTTAGGAAGTTGATGGGCATTGGATGAGATGACATCTTTCCTCATCCTCTTGTATCTATGTACATGTTGTACTGTCTTTTTCTTTTTTCTTCTCACTCCTCAACTGAGGTAGATTTTCCTTTAAGTGGGAGGTTGTCGGGGGTAAAGATGCCTCCTCTAACTGCCCATGTATTACTACATTGAGAGTTCCCACACCTGCACACTACAGGCGGTGGGCGCCCATCACTATCAACTCATTCTTTATTCTTTCAATGACATTTGAATAAAGGGAAGGCCGGTCACACATTGTGGCTATTGGATTTTCCACATTTGGAGTCTCTCTTTCTTGCTCTTGCTCCATCTACCATAGCTCTCACCTCTGTGCTCTCTTGCTTGATCCTTCTCACCTTTCAAGGACCACAAACATTACAATACGCAAGAGCCAACTGCTCACCCACATGTATAGAGTTAGACTTTTTTATGTGAGTTATAGGTTTACCTTGAACAAGAGTCAGAGGCTCACCCATGTGCATGATCCTAGATTTCTTATGAGAATTGTGTATCTATTTTCCATAAAGACAATGATCACATGAATCAAAACATTTTTAGTCAATGAATAGAAGATATTATAAATGAAAAAGCATCTTCATTCCTTTTAAGGACATGTGCCCAAGGTGATGATGTCATAAAGATACATGTGCTATGTTAGCCACAACCAAAACATGGTCAATAGACCCAAATACAAGTGAGGAATAGAAACTACTAGCCTTGGCACCTTGAGGAAATACAAGATTCCTATGGGTAATCTTCCACATGGAATCACCAAAGGATACATGATATCCTACATCATCCAACTATCTAGCTGAGAGTAAGCTTTTGGTCAAGGCCCAAACATTGTATACATCATGTAGGACAAAAGTGCTACTTGAACCAAACTACAATTTAACATCACCAATGCCAAGCTATAGGAATGAAACCAATCCCTATGTGATGTACCATGTAAGGAAGCTTGTGAATCAAGCAACCAATGCATATGAGGCATTAGCCAACTAACTAGCATCAAGAGAAGAAGCTGGTAAGATGTAATCATCATTAGACTCAAGCTCCAATGCATTAATCTCCTCAATTTTCATGCTAGACTTACTAGAAACAATGCTATGATTATCAAACTTATCTTACCCTTTACCCTTTCCTTTCTCCTTGCACTTATCATCAAGCATCAAGTGGCACTATGTCCTAATATGACCTTGCTTCCCACAATAATAACATTTAAGAGATCCCTTGCAATCACATGACTACTCACAAGACTGAGACCTCTATGAGTCTTCACCACAATGGTCATTATTGCTCGTACCATCATGTGTACCCCTAATAGTCAATGTTTGAGAAGTAGAGTTGTATCCACATTTTTTCTATTTATCACCTATGTGAGTAAGGCACCCTCAACATCCTAGAGTTTCAAACCATCCCTAGGCATATTAGCACACATGGTAGTACAAAAAGTGTCCCATACCTCAAGAAGTGTCACAAGAAGCAAGAACAAGCGAGAACAAGATTATCATTGAACTCAATGCCCTGTGAAGTCATCTGGTTGAAAATAAATTAAAATTCATTTAAATATGTGGACATACTAGTCCCTTTCTTCATGCTACAAAGGTCTATGAGCTATTTCAAGTAGTACATATGTAAAGCAAGACTTTGCTTGTCGTAAAGATTGCATATATTTTCCTATAATTGCCAAGCGTTATCCTCAAGTACCATAACATTGAAGTCAACCTGTTTTGATGACAATATAAGAGTGGATTTACATAGCTCATCCAACTCACCCCAAGTATCTTGATCAATGCCTTTAGCATTTACACTCTTGGTTTTCAAAGGCCTAACCTACTTATTTTAAACCAATGCTTGCCATATCTATGTCTTCCAACATGGAAAATTTACATAGCTCATCCAACTCATCCCAAGTATCTTGATCAATGCCTTTAGTCTTTACACTGTTGGTTTTCAAAGGCCTAACCTACTTATTTTGAACCAGTACTTGCCATATCTATGTCTTCCAATAGGGAAAATTTATGCCATCAAGCTTTTCAATATTGAAAATAGTACTATAATTTGAAGAATTGGTCATAATAATAATATACCAATGCAAAATCCAAGAGAAAGCTGTGCTATTTTAAATGACTAGAAATCAACCCCCAAAACTCAACAAAAACAAGGGAAAAACAAGAGGGGATACCAAGTATAGAGTTGTCCACCAACTACAAGCAATAGACTACCAAAGTACAATGTTTACTCTCCAAAAGACAATGTTGAAAACTATAATTATAGCACTAATAAAATAAAGACATCAATATATTTCAACCTAGCTATAGAAAAATAGGCAAGAAAGAAAACTCCCACTGCCAAGGATATTCGAGTACTTTATGTTCAATATTCTCGACTTCTCGCAATTAGATTTGAAGAATTCTAGACCATTATATAGAGGAAGTCTCGAACAAAAATAGCCCAAAGTTCGTAACACTTTCCCAGAATGATAGGGACTGTAGCCATCCTTCACAAAAGTCACCACATGAACACAAGTCATGAGCCATAAGTCATAATTTTCTAAACCCATTTACAACTTAGCAAAGCAAGGCAAGTTTAAAATCCTTAAGCTTCATGAAAAAAAGAAGAAGATTAAGAGGAAGATGACGATGAACAAGCCACCGCTCCCTCCCCCCCCCCCCCCCCCCCCCCTTTTTTTTTGACAAAAAAAAGGCGCATGACTCCTCCTAAAATTGGAGATCTTGAGAGCACAAGAAAAAACCTAAATTCTCCTCCTCAATCACAGCAACAAGCTCCAGCGATCTCCCCCTCTTCTCAATTCAACAAGAGGCTTAGATTGAAGCAAGATCATTCGTGAGCCATGAAAATCAATTATGGCATCTCTAGCAGCCTCTTTGAACCTCAAAGATCAAATTGTTAACATCAGATTGCATCTTGAAATCTTCTAGATTTTTGATTTGCCAAGATACCCTCCATAAAGTTCTCCTTTTCTTGGCCACAACCCTTCTTCTTCAATTTAACTATAAATACGAGGCATGAGGAGCCATTGGGAGGGCAGCCTGAGGAAGAGAGAAAAGGCTCTTCTCAAGAGTATAGAGCAAGAGGGATTGGGGCAAGAGAAGCGCAAGGATTGGAATCCTCATCACAAAGACAAGTAGGACACTCCACAAGCTCTTGGAATCAAACCCTCCATCCCTTCTACCCCAGTTTCCTGTCGAATCAATACTCTTCTCGATTTTTCTAAATTCCTAGTGACCGCCATCCCCCATCAATCAAATTCCTATCAATCCAATTGCGACAACCGCAATCTTCCTTGCAAAAATCCCCTTTACAATATTGCGATTAAAGACCATGTACCCAATGAAGAATGTTATGAAGATCGCGGAGGCAAGAACTACCAATAACACTGCAAACGCAATCACTACAAATGAAATGACGAGTACTGGGATAACAAACGAACCTGTAAATATATACCATCAACCAAGCACTCGTCACATGGATCCCCATGTACTATATTTTGATAATAAAGGCAACTAGCATATCATCTCATCACATGAATTGGAAACAAAAAGTTGCATTCGTAAAATAGAATTTTTTTAATTTCCTACATATAATCTTTTAAAGCAATTATTAATCGCAATTTTCAAGGGGTAATTTGGTTTTGTAGAAGATGTACAAAGGAGAGTACAAGGGAGATACTACATCCCTAAAAGACTTAATATTTTTTATTTGTATTGATCTAACAAAACCTTTGATAGATAAACACAGACGCTAATTCTCAATATATAAAATACCTTGAAAAGGAACTATTGAGAAGGGATTGCTTTACTTTGTTTTTGTGTCATGAAATAAAAGCATGTAACGAATTCATATCAGGAGATAATTCAAAGAAGTTGTTTTTATATGTTGAACCTAAGGTGGTAGGTAATTAGGTAATTAAAATGCTCTCTCGAGGGAAGCGAGAGGATGGACATCGACGAATCCATGCATGTGGTTGGATGGACTTGGTGAGCCAAGAGCTTTCCTAAGAAGGAATAAAAATCACACTTTTGATAGACCAGTAGAGATCAAAAAACATGACTTGCATCACTTTAGAACCATGGGTAGAAGGGATCAAAGTGCCACACTCCCTTCGTCTCCCATTCTCTTTGAGCCTAACACAATGCAAGCCCGTTTCGATTAGCAAATTCTACAAGTGGTATAAACTTGAACTGCTGACACTAATCAACCGTTAGTAGTTGATTTGACAAAAAAGACTCAAGTCGATCCTCGTGGGAATGGCCGGAAATTCAACTACGAGGTAGACTCAAGTGAGCCTAGTTAGCAAACTTTGAGGATTTTCATCAAAATCCCGATCAGTGTTTTCTAGGACATCTCTTGATGGGCTACTAAGAACATACCGCCAACAAGGAAGCAGCTCAGGCGGGCACGTTACAATTGGTATCAAAGCACACATTAATATAGGACATGACACAAGTAAATAAAAATAATTTTAATTATAGCATAAAATATATTTTCCTTAAGTGGTGAAAATCTTCTCTTGTTAATACATGTTCTTGATTTCTAGGAGAGGGAACGATTCTTGATTTTCCAAGTTATGTTTATGTCAACAATGCACTCCTCTAGTTTCAACTGGAGAAACTAGATGCAAATATTAGATCAGATATGCAATCCTTCACCCTTGTATTACAAAAGGCAATGGATGTTAAGCAGAGGGTATTGTTACATTGATGAAAATGGTCTTGCTTACCTCTAGAATATTTTAAAGAGGCTAAGGTGGATGGAAACCCTTAAGGTTGCCAAGATTTATCTCTTCTATGAGGCTAGAGTAAACTCAAACATGTTCACTAGAGGACGACAAGTCAAATTTAATTGGTACATCTATGAGGAGGTTACCAAGGTTATACAAGCTAATCGAGTCATGGTTGTAGGATGCTCTAGTTGTTGCAACTACAAGAAAGATGGATTACCTGATCTTCCCCTAAAATATAAATTTTTGGATATCCATTCCCATAATCCTAATTACTATGTAATGGATGTATCACAATGCCATGCCTAGATTGTGGTAGAAAAATCTTTTCCAAGAATAATATGAGCTCTTGAACTACTCGAATAATGTATTCCCTTCCTATTGATGTAAAGAACTATTTTTGCCCACCTATTTGTCTCCTTGATAATCAGGAATACTGGGAAGATATTATCTGTTTAATGATTTTTTTAAATTAAAATTAAAACTCTATTTTGAAGTGTAAACCCTGATCATTATAAGAAGGCCAAGTAGTATATAATTTCCTTTCTAAATTAATGAGGTAGATTAAGCAAGTAAACATATTTTTTAAAAATGGTTGGAGAGAAATTTGATCATAAAAATTGCATAATTTTCCAGAACGTCACCCCGAATCTCAATATTACAGAAGATCAAGGGAATAAATTTCTTCTCAAGCAGTACAAGCCACTGTAGTTTGATGGTAAATGGAGGGACATTCCAACTTAAGCAAAAACATGGATAGAATTTATGGAAGACCATTTCACTACTGAAGGGACTGCACCATCAAATCAAGCCATGATCGCCAAACTAAAACTTATAGGAGATGCCCGTCTTTGGTGGAAAAAGTGCTGCAAGGACCAAAGAACATCCAAAAGCGCTATCACTTGGGACAAGATTAAGGACGTTGTGCATGGGAGATATCTTCCATCCACATATCAAGCCCAAAAGATGAATGAGTTTTTCAACCTAAAGCAATTACCACTCCAAATTTGTAACACTTCTAAAATATGCACCTACAATAGATGTTTCATAGCAAGTATCCAAATTTTGCAATGGTCTAAATCTGCCCTTGAATACACATCTTGAATCAATGAGACCATCAAATTTAAAAGATGCATTAATTCGAGCAGCTCCAATAGTTCAGGAGATTAAACAAAGGCCAAGGAATGCAAAAATTTGGAACAGAAACAGTCAAAACAAGGACAACTTCCAAGGTTATGGAAAAAGAGCCCAAGGACAGTACCAACCAAACAAGACAAAGAAAGCCAAATCAAATGTAGTGGGAAACCTTTTACCCACAAGAAAGAGCAATAAGACTCCAAGGTGCTTCTATTGCAAGGAACCAGTACATTTCACGAGGCAGTGCCCTGAAGCTTGGCCCAAACATCCGCCAAGGTCAGTTTCATAGGCAAAGCCAAGATGCCAGGGGAAAGGTTGTTGGAATAAACCTAAAGGAGGTCAGTAATGATAAATATCCTACAATAGAATCTGATATGGAAGGGTCTAATAAGAAGGGTCCAAATCACCAATTCTCAATAAGAAGGGTACATGCCACTCTCAATAAGAAGGGTCCAAATCACCAATTCTCAATAATTCAAACACCAAAAAATTATCAAGGTAAACCCTATCAAATTTTAATCGAGTGTGGAAGTACCCACTCTTTCATATCACCAAAATGTGCAAAAAGGCTAGGCATAAATACTACTCTTGTACCTAGTTTGCTTGTGGAGTTAGCAAGCGGCAAAGAAGTTCTATCAACACAAAAAACTAGCAAGGTACAATTTAGCTTGGGTGGCAATTCGTCCAAAATGAGTTTCCTAATTATTAACCTCGAGGCTTATCAATGTCTGCTAGTATGGGTTGGTTAATTCCAAATAATGCCCATATCCATTGCGGAAAGGGCCAAATCACATTTCTAAACTCAAAGGGAGAACAAATAACCACTTAGGGAGAAGCAGGGAACCCTAAGTTTTAGCTGGCTAAAGCTTCCCAAATAGTAAAAGGACTAAAGAAAGAATTACCCATCTATCTAATTAAACTCAACAAGGCTGAGTAGGATAGTAAAGCCAAGGATCAACCATCTTGGCTAAAAGAATATGTGGATGTTTTTCTAGAAGACCTAACATAGCTTCCAGCGACAAGGGAAATAGATCATGATATTCAACTCATTCCTGAAGCCATTAAGCTAAAAGAACAATTCAAGGAGCTATTAGACCAGGGATACATCAGGCCAAGTAATTCACCATGGGGAGCCCCCGTACTATTTCAAAAAAAGAAAGACAAAACACTCCGTCTTTGTATCGATTACAATGGATTAAACCAGGTGACAGTGAAAAACAAATATCAAATCCCCAAGATAGACGAGTTGCTTGACCGACTCCAAGGATCAAAGGTTTTTTCAAAAATTGATCTCACATCAGGCTATTATCAAATAAGAGTTAGGGAGGAAGATATCCTTAAAACTGCTTTTAACACAAGATACAGTCATTATGAGTTTAATGTGATGCCATTTAGATTAACAAATGCTCCTACCACCTTCAACAGGTTGATGCAAGACATTTTTCGACCCTACCTTGATGACTTCGTTCTCGTCTTCTTCGATGATATCTTAACATATTCCAAGAATGAAGAATGCCATGGACCATAGCTACGAGTAGTTCTTGAAACAATGAGAACCCACAAATTGTATGCTAAAAAGAAGAAATGTGCCTTCTTTAAGAGGCATATTGAATATTTAGGATTCATAGTATTAGCAAATGGCATTTCAGTGGATCTTGCCAAGGTCCAAGATGTACAAGATTGGTCACCCCCAACAATGGTCAAGGAAGTATGAAGCTTTCTAAAGCTAATAGGTTGGTATAGAGTCTTCATTAAAGACTATGCCTCAATCGCCCCACCTCTCACCGACCTTCTCAAAAAGCAAGTCTCCATTATATAGACGTCCACCGAACAATCTAGCTTTGAGAAGCTTAAGCAAAGTTTGGTAACTGCCCCTATCTTAGGCTACCTAACCTAAGCAAAGAATTCGAAGTCGTAATGACACAAGCTCTCCTACTTTGGGTTGTGTGCTTATGCAAGAAGGACAGCCAATAGCCTATGCTTCAAGAAAATTAAAGATCCACTAAAGAAACTATGTCACATCTAATCTAGAATTACTTGCTATAATTCATGTCTTTAAACTATGGAGGGATTACCTGCTTGGTATAGGTTTTCTCTAGTCACAGATCATAAAAGCCTAAAGTGGATTTTTACTCAACCAAATCTCAATATGAGACAACGTCAATGGATTGAGAGCTTGCATGAATTTGACTTTGAAATCAAATATAGACTAGGCAAGGAGAATGTGGTTGTGAATTCTCTAAGCCGTAAATCATTTCTTAATGTCCTAATCCTAGAGGAACCCTCTAGGGCTGGAACTCTTGCTACAATGATTTCAATGCCGAATAACCCTCTCATAGAAATGGCTAAAGAAGAGGCAGTGAAGGATCCAAGCTATCAGAGATTGTTAAGAGAAATTTTCATCAAGGATTCAAATCCAAAAATCAAGACTAAGTATCAATATTTTTCCATAAACGAGGAGCTTGCCTATTGCAAGACAAGATTATGTATTCCTACAAGTCAAGAACTCAAAAAGAAAATACTCTAGGAAGCTCACAATTCTCCATTTTTGGGTCATTCTGGTTATGCTAAGACTCTTAATATAGTCAGAAGAAGCTTCTATTGGGAAAGACTCAAGGGTGATGTACTCAAGTATGTCATCAAATGCCTAAACTACCAACAAATTAAGGCCGAACGTGTCAAGTTACCAAGACAGCTCCAACCACTTTACATCCCTCAAATGAAATGGGAGTATATAAGCATGGACTTTATAGTTACATTACCCCCGATACAAGGAGGATATAACTCCATAATGGTAGTCATTGATATGCTAACAAAAGTTACACACCTTATTCCTATAAAAACCAATTACAAGGCTTTTGATATCAATAGGCTTTTCATTAAGGAAAATTTTAGGTTACATGGATTACCCCAGAGAATCACCAGCAACCGCGATTCTATCTTCACATCAAACTTTTGGAAGAGTCTGTTATTCGAAGCTCTAAGAACCCAGCTCTACTTCAAAACTGCTTACCATCCCCAAAATGATGGTCAAATAGAGCGGGTCAACCAAGTTATCGAAGACATACAAAGAGCTTATTGTAAGGGAGCCCGAACAGTGGATCCAATCCTACCCTTATTTGAATTCACCTACAATGCATCATACCATTAAAGTATTCAAATGACTCCTTTTCAAGCACTATATGGGCAATGTTGTCTTACACCACTAAATTTTTCCAATCCTACCCTACGGGTAGAAGCATCGAGGAAAATGTTGGAAGAAATAGATCAACAAAGTAAAGACTATAAGGCAAGATATTTAAGCTGCCAAGGATTGATAAAAGGCATATGCTGATCAACGAAAGTAAGAATACATTTTCAAAGAAAGTGGCATGGATTTCATATGAGTTCATCCAAAGAAAAGTTCCTTATCTTTGGGGGGATTCAAGAAGCTAAGTCCTAGGTATTGTGGGTCATATAAGGTACTAAACTGTCTAGGGCCAAATGCCTACAAGTTGCAACTCCCTAATAACTTGAAAGTACATAATGTATTTCAAGTCAATCTATTAAAATCGTATGTTCCTAACCCTGACCGTGTACTTAATGACCAACAAATTGTGATGCCAAGTCAAGGAGTCCACGAACTTCAACCAAAAAATATACTTGACATGCGAGAGAAAACTCTAAGAATCAAAACACTTAGAGAATATCTTGTCCAGTGGAAAGACTATCCTAAAGAGGATGCCACTTGGGTTGACCAAAAATCACTATGTAACCAATATTCCCTGTTTGATTCAAGATGAGAACATCTTGATTCCTCTAAGGGGAAGAGGATGTGATATTTCGACTTTATTTTCAATCTTCTCAACTTCTCGCAATTAGATTTGAAGAATTCAAGACCATTAAATAGAGAGGAAGTCTCGAAAAAAAAAAGTCCAAAATTCATAGCTCGACACTTTCCCAGGATGATAGGGACTGTAGCCCTCCTTTATCACGGAAGTCACCACACGAACACAAGTCATGAGCCATAAGTCATAATTGACTGAACCTATTTAAAACTTAGCAAAGAAAGACAAGTTTAAAATCTTTAAGATTTAAAGCTTTAAGCTTAATTAAAAAAAGAAGAAGATTAAGAGGAAGATGACAATGAACAGCCCCCCCTTTTTTTAATTTAAAAAACGGTGCATGGTTCCTCCTAAAACTGGAGATGTTGAGAGCATGAGAAAAATCATGAATTCTCCTGCTCAATCACAATAGAAAGCTCGAGTGATCTCCCCCTCTTCTCAATTCAATGAGAGGCTTAGATTGAACCAAGATCATCCGAGAGCCAAGTGAATCAGTCATAACATCTCTAGTAGCCTCTCTCAACCTCAAAGATCAAATTTCCAATATCAGATTGCATCTTGACAGCTTCCAATAAAGAGCTCCTCTTCTTGGCCACAACCCTTCTTCTTCGATTTAACTACAAATATGAGACATGAGGAGCCATTGCGGGGCAACCTGAGCATGAGAGGAGAGGCTCTTCTCAAGAGTATAGAGCAAGAGGGAGTGGGGCAAGAGAAATGCAAGGATAGGAATTCTCATCATGAAGACAAGGAGGATACTCCGCAAGCTCTTGGAATCGAATCCTCCATCCCTTCTACCCCACTTCCTTGTGGAATCAAGACTCTTCTTGATTTTTCTAAATTCCTATTGACTACCATCTCCCGTCAATCAAATTTCCATCAATCCAATTGTGACAACCCCAAGCTCCCTTGCAAAAATCCCCTTTACAATGTTGCAATTAAAGACCATGGCCCCAAAGATGAAAGTTATGAAGGTCGCAAAGGCAAGAGCTGCCAATAACGCTGCGAATGCAATCATTACAAATAGAATGATGAATACTAGGATTACAAACGAATCTGCAAATACCATTAACCAAGCACTTGTCATGGATCCCGAGGTACTATATTTTGATAATAAAGGCAGCTAGCATGTCATCATCCCATGAATTGGCAACAAAAAGATACATTCGTAAAATAGAAATTTTTTTATTTCCTACATATAATCTTATAAAGGAATTCTTAATCGCAATTTTCAAGGGGTAATTTGGGTTTGTACAAGATGTACCAAGGAGAGTACAATGAAGGTATTGTGTCCCTAAAAGACTTAATACTTTTGATTTGTAACCTCTGTTGAATAAACATGAACACTAATTATCGATATATAAAATACCTTGAGATGGAATTATCAAAAGAATACTTTTCATAATAAAACTAACCAATATCTTTTTTTATCGCGAGCAAGGACCCACGAAACTCCATTGAGAAAAGTCCACCAATGGCTTTATTCTCAAAAATAGAATTATTGTTTAGATTTATTCCAAACTAGATCCCGGGGAAGGGAAAATCGAGAAGACTATTGGAAGGTATTGCAACTTACACTAAGTTTTGCCTTGATATTATTATTTTTGGAAAGAAAATATTTGTCTTAGAAATAAATTTGTCAAAATTTTATGTATAGTGCATTCGAAATAATATATTTTTGATTGTAAGTTAGGTACTAATCTTTTCTAAAATCATAAAGCTAAAATTGTTAGATATGATCAATGCCCCACCCTCATTAGGTGCTACCAATGATCCATGGTGCTCAAAGTTGTAAGGCCCCCATTATGAGGAGAAGCTAAATGTGAGACCGGACATTGGTTGAGTCCTGACTTGTATATCAGATGAGGTCTATGTGATCGGATGGCAAAAAGGTGACTGTTGTGGGTCTAATCTTTGGGTTAGACTGAGTGGTTAAGCTGGTAGCAACTCGAGGCGCATTGCATCGAGTTGCGGTGTAAGGGAGTTAAAAGGGGCCCCTATTGTGGGGTCCGGGGGCCGCAGAAGCGGCCCCTGGCTTGGCCCCCCTGGCGGGGGTCTGGGGGCAGCGCCCCCGGCCCGATGGTAAAGGGAATATTCCCTGGAATATTCCCTGGCCGACTAGTGGAGGCTCATATGGTAGGTCGGTCAGCAGGCCGACCTAACGACCTTCGCGGGCTATAAAAGCTAAACCCCTTCGCAGCCATCTTTCACTCATCTTTCACCCAGTCAGAGTTGTTATTCCAGCTAGCCTTAAGTTCTTCACCTATCTTCTGTCTAGATCGCCATCTAAGCTTCACACAGTGGAAGCGCACGGGTGGACAGAGCCATCTTTGTATCAGTTGTTTGGAGTTAGAGAATTTACTGATTCTCCTCTTATCTGTTGTGTACTCTCTATCTCTTTCTCAGATTCTGTTCGCTGCGCCGTGTAATATTTTACATGGTATCAGAGCCCAGGGGGCTCTAGAGATCGGAGAGCGTGCAAGAGGCAAAGGCTTCAACAGCAAAGAGAAAATATGTCGACTCGGGAAGCGGTTTTGGTGCATCAGGAAGCGATGTAGGAGGTGGTGCTGCTGTACCGGCTATTCAAACACTGAGGATTCGTCCACCAACCTTCAGCGAAGGCAAGTTAGATGGTACAAACTACACCTTGTGGAAGTTCAAAATTACAACTATCCTTATTTCTTATGAGCTTCTGGAGACTGTGCTAGGGACTGACGCAGAACCACAGCCTACCCCCGACCCATCAAATCCTAGTGTGATGATTCCTCCGAATGCAGATCTTCTATGAGCTTGGAAACGAAGGAATGCGGATGCATTGTGTGCCTTAGTTACAAGCTGTTCTGACAGTGTTTTGACTCTGATTCAGCATACAACCAAAGCGTCAGATGCTTGGAATGTACTAAGGAGTCAGTATGAAACACGAAACCAAACAAGGATTCAAAACTTAGAGAATCAACTAGCAGCGGAGAAGTTTGTTGAAGGAGAGACGGTTGAAGCATTCATCACTTAGATTAAGAATCTGTGTGACCAGATGGCTGGCGCTGGGATGCAAAAGACTAGTGAAGAGCTAGCTCGGAGGAGTCTTCGGATTTGTCCACAAAAGTTTGATGGACTAGTAACTTCCCTTAATACTCAGGTGAGACCTCAAGCTTTGACTTTTGAGGAGTTTTGTGCATTATTAATGGAGGAGGAGTTGAGGCTGAAAGCCCGAGAAGGAAGCAACAATGGAGATGTTGTATTCTCTGCCAATGCAAAAGGCAAAGGTGTTTCCTCCACCAAAAATGATGGTGACAAAAAGAAGAAGGGCGGCAAGAAGAAGTTTCAAGGAGAGTGCTTCTACTGTAAGAAGAAAGGACATGCAATTGCAGATTGTCGTGTCAAGAAGGCAGATGAAAAGAATGGTACCCTTAAAAGTAAAGGGAAAGAGACAGCCAATACGGCTGAAGCAGAGTTGGAATTATTCATGGCGACCATTGAGGAAGTGTGCTCCTCAGCGCAAGAAGAATCTACCACTGACTCATGGGTGTTGGATAGTGGGGCCTCCCGTCACATGACCAACAAGAAAGGTCTATACAGTTCTATGCAACCTCTACAAGAATCCATCACTGTGACGGTTGGAAATGATGCTAAATGCGCTGCTGCGGGCACATGTACTATTTCTTTTGTTGCTGCAAATGGTGAAGTCAAAAAGCTTTCAAATGTGTTGTATGTTCCCGAAATCAGGAGAAATCTCTTATCAGTTGTTGTCATAACTGATCTTGGTCATGAAGTGAGGTTCAAGAAGACAGGTGCAGAAATTATTGATAGTGCTGGCACAATTGTTGGCAAAGGAGAAAGAAGGAACAACCTGTATGAGCTAAATGCTCTTACAGCCACCGCTGGAGTGGGCACAAGTAAGCTTTGGCATGAAAGGTTTGGACACATCGGATTTGCAATATTGAAGGAGATGCAAAAGCAAGGTATGGTTGCTCACCTACCTACAATAACTGAATTGAAGGAACCATGTGAAGCTTGTATGATGGGCAAGCAACAAAGAAAGGCATTTCCACAAGAAAGCAAGAATAGAGCACAAGCTCCTCTAGAGTTGGTGCATGCTGACTTGTGTGGTAAGATGCCTACATAGGCCTTGGGGGGATCTTCTTATTTTATGTTGATTGTCGACGACTACAGTAGGAAGATGTGGGTGTACTTCCTTCATGATAAGGCTCAAGCTTTTGGTAAGTTTAAAGAATGGCTAATACTTGTTGAGAATGAAACAGGGAAAAGTGTGAAGAAATTTAGAACAGATGGTGGTGGTGAGTTCAACTCAAAGGAGTTTGAAGGCTTTTGCAAGAGCAAAGGGATCAAGCGTCAATTGACGACGCCTCACACACCTCAGCAGAACGGTGTTGTGGAATGCAGGAATCGCACCATTGTGGAGATGGCAAGATGCATGCTAAAGGGCAAGGGATTGCCTAACCATTTTTGGGCTGAAGCTGTTAATACTGCAGTCTACATTCTAAATCGGAGCTATACAAAGGCTCTCAAGGGAAAAACACCTCATGAGGCTTACATTGGTAAGAAACCATCTGTCTCACATTTCAGAATTTTTGGATGTGAATGTTATGCACATGTTCCAGATGAGAAGAGAAACAAGTTACAACCAAAAAGCAGAAAATGTATCTTCTTGGGTTATAGTGATGAGCAGAAGGCTTACAAATTATATGACCAAGAGGCAAAGAAGATCATCGCGAGCCGTGATGTGGTGTTCAAGGAAGAGCCGCATACAGTGGAGGAGGAGAAGGCAAGTTCTTCCACTTTATCATCAAGTGAAGAAGTAGTCCACTATGAACCTGTCCCGAGACCTATCCCTATCCTTAAGGAGGAGGAAGCATCATCTTCAAATGATGAGGAAAAATTTCACCAACCTGACATCACCCCACCGGAAAAGCCATTGCCGCGCTGGGTGAAGCAGCTCTATGACCACAATAATCATATGCCTGCATCTGTTGAGGAGAAGGTAGACAGACCAAGGAGGTCTCAGAGAATAGAGGAGCAAAGGAGGGCTTCTGCTCACATAGTCAATATGGCCTTGATGGTTGAGATTATGAGAGAAGTAAAGGAGCCAACTGACTTAGAAGAAGCACTTGCAGATCCATCATGGAAGGCTGCTACGTAGGCGGAGTATGACAGCATAATGAAGAATGACACTTGAGAGCTAGTGGATCGACCAGCAAAGCGAAAGGTTATTGGCACCAAGTGATCTGGAAGGTAAAGTACAAGGCTGATGGTACCTTAGAAAAGTACAAAGATAGACTGGTTGCCCAAGGATTTTCACAAGTTGAAGGGTTTGATTTTCAAGAGTCATTTACCCCAACTGCCAGAATGACCACTATTCGCACGGTACTTGCAGTGGCTGCCCACAAGAAGTGGCCAGTGTACCAAATGGATGTTAAGTCAGCGTTCTTAAATGGTGACCTCAAGGAGGAGGTGTACATGGCTCAGCCACCAGGGTTTGAGGCCCCCCATTCTGAGAACAAAGTGTGTAAACTGAAGAAGGCATTGTATGGGCTGAAACAAGCCCCCAGAGCATGGTACCAGCGGATAGATAGGTTCTTTTTAAACCTAAACTTCAAAAGATGTGCCTCAGATGCTAACTTGTATGTTTACAGGGATGGTAAAAAGTCTGTAGTGATTGTCCTATATGTGGACGACCTTCTTATTACAGGTGACTATGAAGATATGATCAACCAAACTCGAAAGGATTTGAGTTCTGAGTTTGAAATGACAGACTTGGGCTTGCTGCACTATTGTTTGGGGATTGAAGTCTGGCAAGAGCCAGGAAAGATCTTCATCTCTCAGAAGAAGTATACATGGGAGATCTTGAAGGCATTTGGCATGACCGAGTGCAAGGAGATAGCTACGCCTATGGAGGTGAATGCAAAGTTATCCGTCGAGGATACATCAGCACTAGCAGACATTGGGAGGTATAGGAGGTTGGTTGGCAGTCTGATCTACTTGTGTAACACCAAACCAGATATCAGTTTTACTGTTGGTGTTTTGAGCAGGTTCTCAAACAAACCTCATGAGAGTCATTGGAAGGCTGGGATGCGGGTGCTCAGATACTTGAAGAAAACTCTTGACTATGGTATCACATACAGTTTCGGAACCTCTCTTGTGGGGAACTGTGACTCAGATTGGGCAGGAGACATTGATTCCAGGAAGTCAGTTTATGGTTATTGTTTCTCTTTGGGTTCAGGAATTTTCTCTTGGATTAGTAAGAAGCAACCAACAATGGCATTGTCTTCTACTGAAGCAGAGTACAAGGCAGCTTGTTTTGCTGCATGTGAGGCCGTATGGTTGAGAAGGATTCTATGGTATATGGGAGTGCAGGATGAAGAACCAACTGTGCTGAGATGTGACAATCAGAGTTGCATCGCCATTGCCAAAAATCCAGTGTTTCATGCACGCACCAAACATATAGAGATCCAGTATCACTATGTGCGTGATTTGATGGAGGATGGGATAGTGGAATCAGTCTACTGTCCAACAGAGGAGAATGGAGCAGATATCTTCACCAAAGCACTTATGAAGGATCTGCTTCAAGTTCATCTTCAGAGACTCGGCATTGGGACGAGGAGATAGTTCACCTATGGGTGGACATTGAGGGGGGGTGTTAGATATGATCAATGCCCCACCCTCATTAGGTGCTACCAATGATCCATGGTGCTCAAAGTTGTAAGGCCCCCATTATGAGGAGAAGCCAAATGTGAGACCGGACATTGGTTGAGTCCTGACTTGTATATCAGATGAGGTCTATGTGACCGGATGGCAAAAAGGTGACTGTTGTGGGCCTAATCTTTGGGTTAGACGGAGTGGTTAAGTAAAGGGAATATTCCCTGGAATATTTCCTGGCCGACTAGTGGAGGCTCATATGGTAGGTCGGTCAGCAGGCCGACCTAACGACCTTCGCGGGTAATAAAAGCTAAACCCCTTCGCAGCCATCTTTCACTCATCTTTCACCCAGTCAGAGTTGTTATTCCAGCTAGCCTTAAGCTCTTCACCTATCTTCTGTCTAGATCGCCATCTAAGCTTCACACAGTGGAAGCGCACGGGTGGACAGAGCCATCTTTGTATCAGTTGTTTGGAGTTAGAGAATTTATTGATTCTCCTCTTATCTGTTGTGACAATTTTGTTCGATGCGTCGTGTAATATTTTACAAAAATATGGATGATCGACTACCGTTGACTAAGGCAGTATTTCAATGAGCATAGAATGTCAACTAAGGCAATGTTCATGATGGCGCTAGACCTCCCTAAGGCTAGTGTGAATAAAACCTACTCCAAGGAGTTTTTCCTTTTGTTCCACGTCAGGGATTATAGACCAATCATGACACAAAAGGTCTTGTCGTATAGGGAACTCTAGTCGGCATGAGGAGGTGAGGATACCAAGGGCCTTTGGTCATAAACTCCTTAGGCTCTTAAGAAAGGCTCTTAAGAACTGCCAACTACCCTTCGAATTTCGGATGGTATCCTAGAAGTTCCAATACTAGTTTAGGAATTGAACTTGGAGAGAATAATACCTTCAGGTTGGCATCATTCTAGTTAGAATAGAAAACATTATACAAAATTATTTTTCCTAAAGAAACTATTAAGAAGGGATTGATTTACTCTCTCTTTTTGTCGTGAAATAAAAGCGTGTAATGAATTTGTATCAGGAGATAATTCAAAGAAGTTATTTTTATATGTTGGAACCTAAGGTGGTCGGTAATTAGGTAATTAAAATACTCTCTCGAGGGAACCAGGAGGATGGACCCCCAACAGATCCAGACCTATGGTTGGTTGGGTGGTCTCGATGAGCCAAGAGCCTTCCTAAGAAGGAAATTTTTGATATACCATTAGAGATCAGAAAGCCTGACTCACATCACTTTAGAACCATGGCCAAAAGCAATCAAAGTGCCACACTCCCCTTCATCTCCCATTCTCTTTGAACCTAACACAATGCAAGCTACCAAAAAGACTCAGGCCGGATCCTCATGGAACGGTTGAAACTTCCACTATAGGGTAGACTCAATTGAGCCTAGTTAGAAATTCCGAGTGTTTTCATCAAAATCCTGATCAGCATTTTCTAGGACATCTCTTGATGGGCTACTAAGAACGTACCACCAAGGAAGCAGCTTCAATGGGTACATTACACTCAAAGCAACTTACCAAAATCCAATTACATCAAATATATCCCAAATTCAAGTGCAAAAGCATGTCATAACCATATCAAAACTCATGCATCAATGTTAGACATCATTGTAGACATGTACCATATCTCAAATACCATGGAGGCACAAAAGGCATTCAAAGCATGAAGCTCAGTGTTATATGCTTGCTATCCAAATTGTTATGATAGTAATAACCTATGCAAAACCTAGCTAATAAAACTCTACACAATCCAAATAGCATTCCAAAGCATAACCAAAACATCCTTGCACCAAAATAGCATCACTGAGGTATTAAACATGCACAATGGAGCTCACTATTTGCTATCCAAACCAAAACCATTCTATTTTGTATGAACTAATGTACTAAAAACTATTTAAAAATCAACTCTATGAGTTCTCAAATTTATAGCTCTTGTAATGCTCTTCGTTTCTAGCTAGAACACCTGAACCAATATTATATGCAAAAGTTATGGCTAAAATACAACATTGTTGTCAAGCTATCATAGCTAACCATGACTTCTACAACATGCTCTATATCTACTCAAAATGGATAGAATGACTAATTCTCAGCTCAATAAGCATTGAGCAAGGCTCATCTAAGCAGTGGAAAGCTTCTCGACAAGTCGGGAGCAAGTTGGAATAAGCCAAGAGAAGAGAAGACTCGATACATACCTCGAGAGGAAGAAGTAAGGGCTACCATGAAACCTTGAGATAAAGCTTTGAATTTTGGTTGAAACAAAGGATGAAGAAGCTCTGAGCAAGTTGGAATAAGTTGAGAGAAGAGAAGATTCAATACATACCTCAAGAGGAACAAGTAAGGGCTACCATGAAACCTTGAGGTGAAGCTTTGAATTTGGGTTGAAACAAACGATGAAGAAGCTCCTCGAATGCTTGCTTTGATATTGATTGAAAGGTGGACCCTGAGTGTGGAAGGATACAAGTAGAAGCAAGAGCCATGGTAGATGGAGCAAGAGCACAAGAGAGAGACACACAATATGTGGGAACTTTGATTCACAATGTGTAAATGGCCTTCCCTTATTCAACAATCATTGAAAGAATAAAGAATAAAGGTACAATGATGGGCATCCGCCACTTGTAGTGTACAGGTGTATAGTCAAGGTGTGTGAAGCAAGAGCCATGGTAGATGGAGCAAGAGCACAAGAGAGAGACACACAATATGTGGGAACTCCAATTCACAATGTGTAAGCGGCCTTCCCTTATTCAACAATCATTGAAAGAATAAAGAATAAAGGTACAATGATGGGCATCTGCCACTTGTAGTGTACATGTTTATAGTCAAGGTGTGTGAAGTAAATACATGGAGATGTAGGCACATGCACCTTTACCCCCAACAAGAACATGGGCTTGGCTCAATACAGTTGGCACATAACTTGAGTTGTACACATGTTGTCCATGTCTTGCTCCTTATATTCTTTGCTAATCTTGAAATCTAATATTCAAGTAGGGCAATGCAAGGAGGTAATGCTGGGCTAAGAGAGTTGAGTTTTGGCAAGATAAAATAAGATTTATTAGATGGGTATGGTCAGGTGAGAGTTGACATGATCATGTTTCCTTGGATTAGGGCCAAGGAAATAACTTGGCACAAATATATGGGCTGATTAAGGAGGAATTTTTTTTCGTTGGAGATATTTAGTGTGATTTTTTATTCAGAGATGAGGAAGCTTGGAGGAGAGATCTATGTTCATCTCTAGCCTAGGAATGGCCGGTCTTGCATCATTTGGTGTTGGAAGCGCCAACTGGGCTCCCTTGCCAAAGAGGTTAGGTGGCATGTTGCCTAAGTATGGAGGGTTGTATTACTGCACATATGGGAATCTCCTTGGTAGTTTGCAATGTAATGCATCATGACTGAACCTACCATAGTTCAAGCATGGCCTAGATCTAGCATCTTGGCACGCGACTGGAAGGTGGTTACTGCCATAGTGTATACACTACACATGCGACCACACAGGTTTCCTCATTTGGTCTTGCAATCTTTTGATTGATCGATCTAGGTCCATGTTTCTTGGGCCTATCATCAAGTGTTGCTATCTATGAGCTCGTCATCTCTCTCATGATGGGATTGAGCATAAAGGTTGAAACAATCTATTTGGTGAGGGATTCAATGATTAGCTCAAGGGAGTTGTTGATAGATTTGTCAACGATTGTGAAGGAGATACTAATAAGATTGGTGATGGTGTGAATTTGGAGTCGTCAAAGAGAAAACAATGGTTTTTTATTTATTTTTTTCTTTAGTCCATTATAGGTTAGTACTAAGGCCTTTTCTTATCCCCTTTGGCCCATTTTGCATTAATTAACTCTTAAGTTTGCACGTGTGCTTATAATCCTTGAGACTTGTGAATTATAACTTTATTCTAGGATATTACATATTTTTCCCATTAGAGAAATCAAGATGTCCTCATCTCAAGAATAACTTAGAGGTTAGTGAGTTTGATGGCAAGTTTATAGGAGATTCTAGGATCTGTGTATTAGACCTACCACATTTCCACTATGCTACTCTGATTACACACAAGCACTCGAATTTCAAGACAATACAATGAAATCAAAGTTTTTTTTTTTTTTGCAACATATTGTGGATCAATTGTTATTGCAAGGTAGGGTCCATTACAATTACAAAGCTTATTACATGATATGAAGATAAGGTAGTTATATCTTCAAGATATTGGACTCTATTTGAACATGTTAAAGCTTTGGCTTTGATGAGGGCATTCTAGAGATTTATAGATTGTAGTGCTTCTAATTAGATATCCAATGGCGGTTTTAATCCATGGCAAAATTGGACCACCAATTGGGTAGTGCCCATAGGCGGAGCATATTTCTAAAGCATTAAATCAGTCAAAGCTTTGGCTTTGAGGAGGGTATCATGGAGATTTTAGGTTGTAGTGCTTCTTATTGCGAATCCAATGGTGGTTTTAATCCATGGAAAGATTTTACCAATAATTGGATAGTGTCCATAGGTGGGGGCATATTTCTAAAGTATTGTGAATTGAAAATTATAGGCTTCTGAGCTCAATCCTAGTTGGCATAAGGTAAATAACTCGTTCATCTTGATAGAATGATAGAAAGATAGTAAGTATCTTTGCCTTTCAGCCCACTTAATCTCTTCCCAACTTACAATCCATGAACTCATGCAATTTGATTTACTTTAGGATAATTTTTTTCTACTACATCTCAATGGAATTAGAAGTAGGTGCAATGTAAGAGTTAACTCTTGTAGAACTTATTCAATGTTTCATTCAAACCCTTACACATCCACAAGAAATTTCTCAAAGAAATAATGTTGAGAAAATACTACTCTCACACAAGGATGCACAAATGGAAGGAAAAAGAGAGGTGTCTTTCTTATTCATAGCTATGATGGGTAAAAAGGTCATACATCAAGGTAAAGATTATTGAGATCAAAGTAGGAAATATTTCAACTACAAGGCTTTCCATGGAAGTCAAATATATCAATGCTTTTGTAAACAAGAGGTTCAAAATAGATATCTAAGGTTCATTATTGAGAAGGAAGATTTAGGTAACCTTCTTTACAATAATTATGGATATGGGAGTGATCTAAGATAGAGACACACATGGCCACAATAACTTGAATCAATTTCTCATACGCATAGCAGTTTTATTGAATCTATCATCCATCCATGTGGAGGGTAAGGTTTGATTTGGATTCTTCAATTCCATCCACTACATTTGCTTTAGGTATGTTTGGATGTAAGCAAGACGATTCAGGTTAACAAAGTAGTATATGCCATCACACATGCAATGTCTTTCATAGTACCATAAAGATGGGTTATAAATTCAATCTAAGGTAAGCATAAATGGATCTCTTCTTTCAAAGTTCAAAGAGTGCATAGTTGACATGAATATAGCTCAAAATACCAATGTTAACCCTTAAACGAACAAGGTGGAAAATCCAAAAAATCTAAAGCAGAAGACAAAGGCCAAGGCAAAAGTGAAACAGAAGACGAAGGTGCGCCAATAAAAAAATGGAAACACAAGAAGTGCAGAAAAGTCCCAAATCAAGGAGAAAGGTGCACAAGGAAAAGCCCAAGTTAATACTTTTGTAAAAGAGTGCAAGGTGCATCACGATTTATTTTAAGAGTACCAGGCTCTCACCCGTGCAATTTGTAAAGGTAGATGGGCAGTAGAAAGGAGGCTAGGAAGATAGGAGGACAATGGGAAAAAGGGCCTAGGCCATGGCCAGCCATGTAAAAAAGGGGATAAGGGGATGACCTCCCAAAAGGGATTTAGGTTTTTGTATATAAAGTTGAAAAGTGAATGAGAAGCTCATTCCTATGTGTGGCCAAAAGTGGCTCTCCTCTTCTTCTTCTTCTTCTTCTTCTTCTTCTTCTTCTTCTTGCTTGCTTGAGCTTGTGCTTGAGAGAGGGAGTGTGAGAGTGTGAGGGAGTGAGTGTGTGAGGGTGAGGGACCAAGGAGAAGTTCTCCATCTTCTCTTCTCTTCTCTTCTCTTCTCTTCTATTCTATTCTATTCTATTCTATTCTATTCTATTCTATTCTATTCTATTCTCTTCTATTCTCTTCTCTTCTCTTCTCTTCTCTTTCTCGTGGCAATGGAGCTGGGAGTGTGGAGCTTGAGAATGGAGGTCACTTGAAGCTTGCACTTGGATCGTGGAGCTACCGGAGTGCTGGAGAGAGAAGGTAACTTGATCGAGCATGGAGGTAAGATCACTACACACGTAGAGATGGATGGCATGTCGACTATGTGAGAGGTAGCCATTAGTGCTCGGCTTGGAACCCTTGAAGCAATAAGAGTTCTTGGGTCTTGGCAATTGGTTGCCTCTACATTTTGGTTTCGTTGCTGGGACCAACGGATTCAAGCCTTGAGTGCTTGCACGAATCAAATCGAGCATTAAACTAGGGTTTTCCCCGAACTAGTACTTGAGGTAGATAGGTAGGAAGCGAGGGAGTTTGAAGAGGTATTCAATCTCCTTAGCAAGTAGGGTTTTGGTTTTTTGGATTTGGAAAAGTATGTTGGAGTACTGTAGGTATTTCCTTTATGATTTTTGCTTGCAAAATTAGGTAGGATAGGAGCAAAACATTGGAGCACGCAGTAGGGTTTTCTATTGTTATATAACAGGCTGAAACAGGGAAAAGAAGGGAAAAAAATGAAATTTTGGGTTAAATATCGGTAAGGGGAGCAAGACTAAGGTGAATGCAGGCCTGGGCAGGGTAATAAGAGGCCAAGAGTGGCAAGGAAGACCACATTTTGCATTGCAAGGTTTCAAGAGAGCTGAGAGATGGAGAGAGAGCTTCATTGCATGGACTTGCTTTGATCTTTCCAGCAAGGAGTTCTTTGCCCACTACAAGTAATTCCACACCTTCCCCTGCATCAGTAGCTAGGATCTAAAGGTGCTCCACTAGTAGGAAGGCCTCAATTGCTCGGCATGATGAATTCTGCGGAGTTCAGTGAAAAATGCATCGCGCTCGGCCCATCATGACATCTGGGCCGATCAAGTCCCCAAATTGGCCCTCGACCCACTGACTCTGATGCCCCCACTTGGCCCACTTGATTCGGACACTCATTGCTCAGCCCGTCTGAGTCAACCATTAGGACCAACTTAATATTCGGCCCTTAGCCAACTCTATTTGGCCCAAACCAACTCGGTCAACTCCACTTGGACCTTTTTGACTCGGCCCATCCGAAAAATTGACTCGGCCCACTAACCTGACTTGGACCTCAACCACGTCCATTTGGCCATCCAAGCCTTAAATTCGACCTTTGTTCCCATTTGGCCCTCGGTCCAAGTCCACCACTCGACCCCTGCAATTTGGAGGAGTTGGACTGAGTCAAATTTTTACAAATTTTTTGGAAAAATGCATGATACCCATCTAGATCTCAACCGCACAAACCTTTTTTAGCCATCCCGATGCCCACAACTCAATTCTGCCGCACAAGGAATAGGAATATTTGCAAGACAGCCGCTTAGCAGATTGAGTAGGTTGTTGAGAAAGTCAATGTCGTAACGACAGCCAGTGGAGTCATAGACCCCAAAACGAACCTAAAATGAGTAAAACGACATAGCAAGAAACCCTAGAACCTCAATGGGCTAATCTAACCAACAAGGGCAAAAAGGCCACACCACAAAACCATGTGTAGGTTGCATTTGGATTGTATCTAGTCAAAGCAAAATGCAAC
Source organism: Lygodium microphyllum (assembly GCF_053477565.2). Lineage (NCBI taxonomy): Eukaryota > Viridiplantae > Streptophyta > Polypodiopsida > Schizaeales > Lygodiaceae > Lygodium > Lygodium microphyllum. Next base: position 77,779,628 of record NC_141145.1, on the reverse strand, counting down.
AAACTTAAGCTACAACTACAAGGATGACTAGACACGACAGTCCTAAAGATAGATGCATCTTGAACGTCACTGCACAGATGACCCAATATATCAGTAGAGAACCCAAATCTAGCTGTATAGTTGGAGACTCAAGTGCATGCATCAGAAGGCTTAAATTAACAAGCCAAGACCCGAAATATGAAGACATAGTGCCGCCTACTTATCTTAGGGTCAAACTCACCGCAAGAAGAAAGCATAGTGTCGATGCTCTAACCGATGAAGGGGCAGATTTTAATATCTTGACCTATGAAGCATGGACTCTACTAGGCCAACCAGAGCTCACACTGACTAATGCAACTCTTAGTCTATACGAGGGACACCCACAAACACTCATAGAAAAGTGCAAAATCCTTGTAACTATTGAAACTGAAAGCTTGCCTATCCTATCCCATGTTCCTCCAAATAGTGGTAGTTGTGGAAAGGAAACCCTCCTAGGACGACCCTTCAAAAGGGCGACAAAGTGTGAGGCTGATTACATAGCACAAAGGATACACTTGACACTACCGGGTGTGAGGATAATCACAACCTTTAGTAAAGGTGACCTCATCAAACCTCGAGGGAAAGACAAGGAATGTTCTGACATACCAGGCAAGCCTAGTGATGAGAGCAAGGACTTGTTGAAAGAATTGATACAAGTGCATGGTGAACAGAGAAAACCAATGAGTGAGGCCATGCTCAAAAAACAAGAAGGTCAAGAGACAATGCCAAGGACATGCTTTGGACTTAGAAATATCATAGAAGACCCCAAAAGAATCCCAAGCCTTATAGACAAAGGTATCGATGGAGAGCCAACACAATGTCGAGATGGATATCCAAAGCATTGCTACGTGCTCAATGGTATTACATAGGTAACCTATGGATTTGGGTACCAAAACCCCCTGCTAAACCACCTCTGTCAACCAAAGGCCGGGATGTGTCAAGAGCAAAAAAGCATAGGAGGAAATCTAAACAAAAAATCAAGTCTCGAGTCAAAAACATTGGGGTGACCAAGCCCCTCACGATTGAAATCAAGAAACCAAATGAAACTATTCGAAGGGTAGATTCTCAGTCTAGAGTGCTTAACAAGCACATATCATATCTACCCATCAAGTGTACACAAAGGCCACTAGTGCCCAAGGAGACTTCCATTTCCCAAAAGGATAACGAGCGTCTTAGGCACAACATTGCCCATGGCAAGGTTGATTGCTCAACAAAGCAACTAGCAAAATCATCTAACAACCATGAACAAATCTCTTAGACAATGCCAAGTCCACCTAGGAGTCCCAAGTCTCCTACACCCTCTTTCTCTTAATAGACACATGAAGCACAAAAGAAGTCATCTAGTGTAGCTACTCAATCCCAATCTCTATCACCATCTAAGCTTCCAAATGTCCAAGAGGTGGGACATGACACCACCCTTAGCTCTCAACCTAAGAATATGCATGTGCAACCCATTGTGACTAGCTTTGATCTGCACAAGCGAATGCACAAAGGGCAACAAAAGACACGGCCACTTCTAATCTTCTTAAGGACTTGACATTGCAGTTGACTAATAGTAGTCAGTCCACTGAACTAGCTGCTACTAATTCCAATCAGGAATCACAGCAGTCACAGCCTTTGGCCGTGATGATGCCTCTTGCATAATGTGCCCTTAGCAATTCAACCATGGAAGATGTTAGAATATCAAGCTCCCATTACTCTTTAGTCAGTCTATATTTATGTGTGTGACCGACATTAGCTGGATACATCTATACACGTGTGTAACATTCAATAAGTCGGTGTAGTCAGTGACTTAACCACAGTTAGTCTTGGTTAGTCATACCTATGTGTGTAAGTCTCTTTCAGTTAGTATAATGGAATAATAATGGAAGAAAAAAAATAATGACCTGAGGCTCATCTTTTGCTCCACTCTGTCTCTCCCCTTCTCTTCCAACATGGTATCAGAGCTTGAATGCATGAAGCTTGAAGCCTTATGACATCAAGACATCAAATCTGAAGAAAACGTCATCAAAGGAGACTGTGCACCTGCAGCTTGTTTTTTTGCAGAACCTATATCTTGCTACGAAATGGTTTTTTGAGAAACAGCGTGTGATTCCTAATTGTTTCAACATGATCTACAACTTTGCAGAAGAATGTTTTTTCAAATTTCTCACAGATTTTGAGATATTCAATACAGACCTGTGCAGACTAGCTGTTCACTGCAGTAGATAGCAGGTGATTCCAGGGCACTAGTGGCTTTCATTATAGCAATGTATATGCCCTTATTATCATGCATTTGAGCTTATTTGTAGGCTGGAAACAGTGAACTGGTTGCTGTCCTGAATTTGGAAACAATATACCTACAGGGTTGAAGTATCTGTGATGCTTATTTGCTAGTGACAAATGTTTGGATCATACCACTTGAGTAGTAGATGCTTTTTGGGATATTTTGAGTGCTAAAAATCTAAATTTTGGACTGATTTGTTGCTAGTTATACCAGGGTATTGACTAGTTATTGTCTGCAGGAAGGATACCTATCATCTTCACTTAACATACATGCAATATATTCTAGCTGATTGGACATGTATCAACTCCCGCATAGAGTGGCAGCTGAATGAGATGTTTCGGGATTGTTTTGAGGTCTGAATACTCTTGTTTTAATAGAGAAAATACTGTTGGTTATAGGAGTGGACTGGTTGTATTTGGTATTGCTACTTGCATACAGTACAAACATTGATACTTGTATGGATATAGTTTGTTTTTTGTTGGGATGTTTTGCCACTACCATAGAATGTTTTGAGCTGATTTGAGCTTGGTTTATGCTCAGTTGACGATGTTTTTTCATTGTTGGAATACAGTTTATAGCAAGCAGATTGTCAAGAAAACTATCCTGAATTGTAGGAAATTGTCTTGAATAGCAAGAAACTGGTCCTAAACTGTAGGAAAAGGAGTCAGATACTTACAGGTTGTATACATCACTAAATACCTAAGTTGCAACTATGGAAAATGCTCAAGGCACTAACAATATCACTCAAATTGTGAGAGAAAAGCTAGACAACAAAAAAATTTCTTTATGGAAGTTATGTATGAAGAATTTTTTGGTTGGCACAGGTTATTGGGACTTATGTACAGGTGATGAGGCCGAACCTAAAACACATGAAAGGAATCCGACAAATGATCAGAAAAGGGCTCATAAGCTATAGGTTGAGAGAGCATGCAAGGTGTTACATTGGTTTTCCTTATGTAAATCAGATGCTATGGTTATACAAATTATTGAATGCAGTTCTCCAAAGGATGCATGGGACATACTCATGAAGAATTATGAAAATGTAACACATGCAAGAAAGATTCAGCTAAAGCAACAGTTCAATAACATGTCTAGGAATGCCAGAAGCATTCAGACCTACACTACAAAGATCAAGAACATAGCGGATCAACTTGCCACCATTGGATCTATTGAGATATTAGCAATCACACCTAATGTAGCCTCTTTGTATGAGGCAATTTGGGATGAAGACATGCAAGCTGCAAGAATCCCATATGCATAGAAAGGGAAAATTGTACCCATCCAACAACTATAAAGCATTATACTTGACTACCACTTTTCATATGGAATGAATACATTATGATGCTTTTCTTTATCAATTAGTGTCAATCTTGTACTTGTCAGTCCTACACAAGATTGTGTTTATGAGTCCAAGTTTCCATATTGGAACCTATTTCACTTTTGTAACTGTTGTGGTCTTCAGTCACAATGTCATCATGAGCTCAATCTATGCTTACAAGCTACCATAGCCATGCTCTAGATCCCGCGTATTTTGACATGGTATCAGAGCCCAATCAGGCCATGGTACTGCTTCTCCAGCTCCATTCTACTCTCATCTAGCTCAGCTTGAGCTTAGTCCTCTAGGAGCTCATCTCCTACTCCTTCTTCTCCATTTGACCTTGTGGTAGCCATAGCCACCCTGCACCTATCCTGCTTCAAGCTCTTAGATCTCTTCAATCAGACAAGATCTTGACAAGCTTTCTTCTAGAGAACTGTAGCCTTACTCGTGGAGCTCCTCTCTATCACCTTAGAGCTCGACATTAGTCCATTTCAATCTCAGCATTGTGATTCTACATAGTTGATGCCTTGTGTGTCTACCATAGCCAGCAGACAGGCCCTGCCAACTTTGAGGAGCTAGATCTTGCAATAGAGGGCATAACTCTTCATATTGTCTTCTACAAAGTTGTTCTTCTACTCATGGCACTTCAACATGGCATAGAGATCAACGTGATCAATGCAGAATAAGCCCAGCATTTTGAAAATTCAATATCGTTGAAAAATCTATGCCTGGTTCCAATCATACATTTCGTTCAGTCCATACATGCAACAATCTTGATTATTATTATAGGGCTTTTGAAGCTATACATCTGAACTCTCTCCCTCTCATAGGGTTTCTCAAGTTACTACCTCTGTGAGCAACAATAAGTAAAGTACGAATCGCCTATTCTGAAAACCCTAGTCTGTCATAGCTCACTTTCACTAAAGCTCCTTTTTTACTTCATCTACTCATTGATTCCACCACACTAAAGGCTCTATCACTTAGGTTTGAAGGTACCAGTATCAAATCAAGGAAGGAAGATTTGGTTTGGAAGATCTTGAAGGCTTGGAATTTTTTTGAAGATCATCAAGTCAAACTCAAGCAACAAACATCAAAGTTCAAAATAGAATCTTTTGATACTACACTGCCATTGCTTGTGTCTTTTGACACATACAAAGATCAACTCATTACTGGTTATTCTCTATCATTTGAAGCTGATTCTTTAACACAAGAATGCCAAGCATGAATTTTTTTATGTGGATGCCACTCATGGGAAGTAACATGATTATTGTTACTCATTTATACTACACTGGAAAAATGTTTATTCTACTTACAAGAACACATGAAGTTACTTACATCAAAGAGCAATTAATGAATTCATTTGAAGATTTTGAAGTCATTTCGGCTACCTCAAAGATTGTACCTTTGCTTGAGGGGGACCATAAAGACAAGATGTTAACCTCAAATCGGAATGGCAGAAAAATAAAGGAAAAAGTGCAAAAAGAACAGAAAGATAGCAAAGGCGTAAAGGCGGCCTTGAAAACTAAACTGAGGCAAAAAGAGCAAATTTAAAGGAAAGGCATCTCAAAAACTCTAAAAACTCTTGTAAAAGAGTACCAAGCTCCCTCCTGTGTCACTTGTAAAAGAATAGACAGGTATAGGCTTAGGGCATGAAGCAAGAAGAGGGAAACAAGGGATGGGTGACCATGGGGGTTTTAGGGTTTGTATATATAAAGTTCAAAAAGTAAATGGAAAAGGAGCAAAGCTGGCAGCAACAGCTCATAGATGAAAATCAAGAGCTCGAGAAGATGCAAAAAGAATATGACCTATTCATCATGCAATATGAGGATCTAGCAGCGAAGATAGGGCAGATCGAGCAGGGCATGAAGGAGTTTACCGCAGGGGAGGAAGGGAGGAAACAAGAAGAGGAGCACCACCACCGAGAAATGGAAGCAATGACTGAAAGGCTGAGCCTTGAAAGAGAAGAATAGGAGCAAATGGGTAGAGAGTTGGAAGATCAGCAGTAGCAGCAGAGGCTCACAACCTTGGTGCAAAGACAGGGAGAAGGCATGGAAGAGATGAAGAAAAGGGTTGAAGTGTGGGCAGGCCAGAATGATCAAAGAGTGAAGACCTTGGTGCATCACCTAGCTCTGGTGGAGAAAGAGAAAATCCTAGTAGAAGGCAGAGCAGAGGCAACCCAAGTGGCCTTCCACACTCAGCAACAAATCTTCATGAAGACCTTGATGAATGCCACACATGAGGAAGAAGGGGAATCTGTGGACATAGTAAAAAGGAAACTAAGCATAGCGCGCAGAGCCCTACGAGCAGGGCTACACATGCCCTCCCAACCCATTGCAGTGGGGCTATGCCCAGGGGAAAACTGTAGGTATCTACTATCGGCTGGACTAAAGCCCCAGGAAATTGATGCCTTAGGGTTTGTAGAAGGGATGCAACAGTAAGAGCGCCCAGGGAGTGAGATAGAACTGCACATCGACCTAGGCAGATTCGAAGAAGAAGTGGTTCCACAACCCCCTTCACCTCATATCTTGAAGGGCAAGGGCAGCCAACAGACGCATCTATGGAGAGGAAAAACACCCTGAGGGAGAAGAGGAGGAAACTGGTGGAAGAAGCTAGAAAAAGATTAAGAGATAATCCTATGGCCCAACCCTCTGTACCCCTCCCACCATGCCCAAATGACATGCCCCCCATTTTTCATGCGGAGCTTATACTTTGGGAGAGACAAGAAAAGGAGAAGCAATCCTTCACCTTTAGCTTCCTCACCCCCAATGCCCTGCGCAAAGTTCTTTCCACTAAAATAGTGGATGAGGTGATCAATGTTGAAATCCATCTAAGTTAACAATGGCTATAGGAAAGAGAGAAGAATCCCACCCTCTGGGGCATCGAGGATGCAAAATACTAGCAAAATAAAGTTTTTGAAGTGCCTCAGTTTGTGCCCAGATACAAGTGCCAACCATTGTGACAAAGGCGCATACCTACAGAGAGGAATGACCATGCCTACATGGCATACCCTCGAGGAATAGGAGTAGACTTTGATGCAAATGCCCACGGCCGTTACGACTTTCCTATAATATACAACCCATGTACCACCACTTTAGCCCATGCCCTCACCTTCACTTCCGACAGCTTAGATGCCACCATGACATGCTTTATCGCTAATTTCTCCTCCTGTGTCTAGATCCCGCCTTCATCACCACTTGTAACTATCTTAGGCTCCTAAAAATCCTACTTAGGCAAGACCCCACCCCAGCCGAACACAGCCTTCCCCCGCTCTTTTTTGATCCTAACGCAATCGACAGCTATGCGATGACCCGCCTCATGATACGAGCTAGCGTCCTCCCTTCTTTCTGCATCGATGTTCTTGAAGACATGAGTGATAGCCGGTTCACTCGCTACAGCCATCCTTTCCTCTCCACCACTCCCCTTCAAGTTTGTTTGAACCTTAAGAATTTCCTGCATAGTCAAAGATTTTTGAGCCACTCCATTAAACCTCCTTCACCATCCCCCCCTGAGGACGAGGACTAACAATTCCCTACTACTAAACCCAATCCAAAAAAAAAAACGCATCCACACGCCGGTCCTGACACATTGCTCACAATCCTTCCACCTAGGGGTCCTTAAGTTAGGCGCGTTCGGTGACAGTGGTCAGCCGGCCCCACTCCTAATCCCCTACCCCTTTTTTTCCCCCCCTTCACGCTTAGGGCACACCAAGGGCACGACACACCTAGGGAGGTAACACTCACCTAATGGTTAGACCTGTCAGCCTACACTACACTCACCGCACCTCCCTACTGCACGAACGGGGTCCTCAAGTGTGGGGCATCACCTAGGCCTACCTGTGGTTAGACCCAGCTTCCCGTTCCACCAGCACGTGCACAAGGCACCCCACAATAAAGAAGACACTCCCCTTAGGTAAGAGCACCGCACTTTCTCCTCACAGACACGGCAAGATGTGCCAAACCATCAACTTTGGAGGCCCCATCACCCACTTGGCAGTATTGCCCATGCTCCCATGGCAGCCCAACCCACCTATGGCCCTACCATCTCCTAACCAAAAACTTGCCAACTGCCTATCATTCCCCAACAAACAACTCGACGTGCCATGGGACTGGCACCCGGCTTGGAGGGAGATAATGTTAACCTCAAATTGGAATGGCGAAAAAATAAAGGAAAAAGTGCAAAAAGAATAGAAAGAGAGCAAAGGCATAGAGGCGGCCTTGAAAACTAAATTGAGGCAAAAAGAGTAATTTTAAAGGGAAGGCACCTCGAAAACTCTGGTAAAAGAGTGCCAAGCTCCCTCCTGTGCCAGTTGTAAAAGAATAGATGGGTATAGGCTTAGGGCATGAAGTAAGAAGAGGGAATTAGAAAAAGGGACCTTGCCACAATGGCCGGTCATGTAACAAGGGATGGGCGCCCATGGGGGTTTTAGGGTTTGTATATATAAAGTTCAAAAAGTGAATGAAAGCTCATTCTTTGGTGTGTGGCTAACAAGAGTCCTCTGTTCTTCTATTCTTCTCTTCTTCTTGCTTGTGTGTGTGTTCTTGAGGGAGGGAGTGTGAGAGTGTAAGGGAGTGAGTGTGTGTGTGTGAGAGTGAGGGATCAATAGGGTGAAGCTCTTCACATCTCCTTTTCTCTTTTCCTCTCTCTTATCTTCCCTTCTCTTACCTCACACGTGGCTATGGAGAATGGATCTTGGAGATGGAGAAGACTTGAGGATGCTTGAGCTAGCATCTAGGATCGTGGAGCTACCAACTTGTGTGAGGGAGGAGGCAACTCATGTCGGCATCAAGCTAAGCTCACTACACCCCGAGAAGGTCGACAACACATCGGCAAGGTGATAGATAGCCATGAGAGCTCACTTGGAATGCTTGAAGCAATAAGCGATCCATGGGTCTTGGCGGTTGAGCGAAAGCTCCCACACAAGAACAAGATGACTAATGCAAGCAAAGTTCATGAAAATGATGACCATAAAGGAAAGATCAAAGAGAAAAATAATAAGAAGAAGAAGCAAAAAAATCATGAAGACTTTGAAGTGGCAAGTAAAGTGAACAGCAAGTACATGATCAAAAAGAGCAAGCTAGACTACTCCGACAAGAAGACCTACAATGAATTGAAGATCTATGTCAAAAGTAATGCTGAAAACTGCAAGGGCCTACCAGCCCTTCCTTGATTCTATTTTTACTGACTTTTTTAGCTGTGTAATGTCTAGCCCAAATGTCTTTATCATAAGCTTGTAAACTCCTCATGTAGCCTTGTACTACAACCTCTGTAAGGCCCCTGCTACAGCCTCTGGATGACCATCATGTTTGTGGTACCCACACTTAGCCTTTTCTACGACAGGCTCTAGTGTTTTGCCACATTTTTTGTGTGCTCACACTTTGCATGTGCTACTTTCATTAAAGCCTCTACACACTTTGTACCTTCTGGTTGTGATTGAGGAGGGGTGTTGAGATATTAGCAATCACACCTAATGTAGCCTCTTTGTATGAGGCAGTTTGAGGTGAAGACATGCAGGCTACAGGAATCCCATGTGCGCAGAAAGGGAAAATTGTACCCATCCAACAACTATAAAGCATTGTACTTGACTACCACTTTTCATATGGAATGAATACATGATGATGCTTTTCTTTATCAGTTAGTGTCAGTCTTGTACTTGTCAGTCCTGCACAAGATTGTGTTTATGAGTCCAAGCTTCCATCTTGGAACCTAATTCACTTGTGTAATAGTTGTGATCTTCAGTCAATGTCATCATGAGCGCAATCTATGCTTACAAGCTACCATAGCCATGCTCTAGATCTCGCGTATTTTGACAGGATCTTTAGTGTCTGAGGATGATATGATTGTAGTGACATTGAATGGACTTGGCAAAGAGTATAAAGAATTTTATACATCTATTTCTGTGAGAGCTGAATCCCCCGATTGGGATGAGTTGATTGCTTTTTTGTTGCATGACAAAGTTAAGCTTGGTCTAAATACAGGTTCTAGTATGTCTCAAAGCAGAGATACTATTCTTTACTCTAGCCAGCGTGGTAGAGACGCCAAAGGCCATGGCTCTTTTCAAGGTCGAGGAGACACTCAAAATGCTTATGGACAGCATCAGCAGAATGCCTGGCATGGCACAAATACACAGGGCCAACATGGATCTGGCGGCTTCAAAGGTAGGGAAAGATCACCCCATGGTAGAATATTGCAAAGGATTGTTACAAGAAGCAGGGAGATATGAAGGCAAAGGGCAAACAGCATGGGCACTATGCATCTTCTAGCAGTGCTCATGATGAGCAGGTTGACAGATTGTTTGCCATGACACCCCATGGAGAATGGTTTGATGAGATGGTTGCAGGTTCACGTGGTTATGTGTGTACTAGGGATGACACCCAGCATGACATTCAACACATAGGAATTGTTACGTTGTTGATGCCTAATGGCAAGAAAAAGAGCCTGCATGATGTACTACATGTACCTACAATAACCAAGAATCTTTTGTCAGTTGGATAGATGGCAGAATAAAATTTGCAAGTGAGATTTAATAGAGATGGATGCTTTGTTAAAGAATATGGTAATGGCTACAAATTGATTGCTAGAGGCCATCAACTTACCAAGACCATTTGCTCTTGTTGAAATTATTGGGATTTCGCCAAGTCGCGGAAAGACCCAAGATCGGGTGCTAGGCATCCGGGAAAAAGGATTCACATCTTAGCGGTCGATCGCATAAACAACCTCCGAAATATTTGTGCTTGTACTAAGATACAGTAATTGATTTCTTTGCTCAAGAAAGTAATTCAAGAAATACACTTAAATGCTTCAGGTTGAAATCCTAGAGGAGAGGCAGGAACAGTTACCTCCAACTATCTACGTGGCCCTATCCAAGGGGGTTGTTAGCTGCGCCGGGTATTTGGACCTAACCCACCGCGAGAGGTCTCTCTGTGGGTACTGCTTGGAGCGAGAGGACGCTAGGGTGCCAGGGGAAGCTCTGGCTGTAAATCCTTTGCCTCCAGATCCTGTACAAGAGACCGACGTGACTCGAGATGGGATCTCGAGGCCCGTGTACTAGTCTATGGGCAGAACTTGGAATAGCCATATTATAGATTGCTAGAATGGCCTTCGGGCATGATGTTGGATGTAATCCTGAATTATGATAAATAAAGAACATATGCTTGAGAAAAAGAAACTTGCTTGACATTGTTTTTATGTCAGTGCCTAAGTTATGTGAAGGAACCCGTGATTAATTGGTTTTAATTAAGGGAGCTGATTTTGCATGTCAAAATGTAATGTGTTAGGTAATTAGATAACTAAAGCAAACTGAGGAAAGTGCGGTGGTCTTGACTCAGGTCTGTCCTACGGAAGGGTGGTCCCGGTTAGCTGCTGGGAACTTTTCTCAAATGACGAGATGATAAGACAATCAAGACCTAGAGACTTGCCGGTAGGAAAGGAACCCTGACCTTAGGTCGATCCCAAGTGGAAATGGCTAGAATCTTCCGCTCGGGGCAGACTCGGGAAGACCTAGATCTCAAACCCTATGTCATTCCCTACGAGTGCCAGGCAGAGCCTTCTAGACCCTCCTCCCGATGGGCTACTAAGATGTGTCCCGCATTCTCACGAACAGGCACGTTACACAAGCAATTAAATTTCAAACATATTTATGTTTCAACTGCCACCTTGAAATATTTAAAATGCTCAAGTACATCACTCTTTTCCTTCATAAAGTATACCCCCAGCTTCTTGGAACAATCATCAATAAACGTGATAAAGTATTTGTTGCCACCAAGAGATACGTTCTCTATAGGCTCTTAAATATTTGTATGCACAATATCAAGTATAATTCTGCTTGCATCTCTGTCATACAAAAAGGGTTGTCGTGTCTACTTACCAAACTGACCACATGCTTCACATACTTATGAATTTCTGCAACTCTAAAAGCACGCAACCCTATAACCAATCCTTTGGACTACATAAATTTCAACATTTGCACATTTGTATGTCCAGTACATTTATGCTATATTTCAATGTCTACAAACCACCCATTTTCCTTTAGCATACATAGCAGCATTCATTGGAAGAATTCCAATATCTAAAGTGAATATGCAGCCAACTCTACTTCCTTTTGCAAGGAACCTGCACTTTTCATTAAAATCTTCTAAAAAACAATCATTTGCATTAAATCAAACCTGTGATCCTTACTCTACCATTTGGCCAACAAATACTAAATTCTTTGTGATTGATGGCACATGTAATACATCTATTAAACTCTTTGTCTGGCCATCATACAAGGACAAGGGAACCTTTCAAATGTGTAAAATTGGGTGGCATGAATTATCACCCGTCTGCATGTAATCGAGATTTTGTAAGTCATGCATCTCTCCAAACCATTCAACATGACTAGTCATATGATTAGATACACCTAAATCGACATACCATATATCATCATGTGTCCCCTTTCCTATAACAACATTCATCATATGTTGCCTAATGAACAAACACTCATTTTTGTCTTCATTTTATCGTGAAGACGATGCATAGTTTCCTTGCTCTAATTTACCATTGTGGTGGATATCATCCTTCTTAGCAGAAAAATGGGCTACAATATGATATGTTTTACCACAATAATGGCAAACAAGTAGAATTGCCTAAACCTCTATTTTGCCATCCACCTCTTTCTCTAGAGCTCCCTCTACCTCTACAGTTTTCGAGACCTCCTAAAACTTTCATTTCACCAAATTGGTGACTTAATATATTTTGTTGGTTATCACCATCACGTCCCATACCACGGCCTTTAATTCATCTTCTATCACAGGGATACTCAGCTCTGGCTCATTTTCTTCACCTGAAACGAAGTCATAAAGGCCCTTTCCAATGAGGAAGCTTGTCACACTGAACTTCCATGAAGGGTAGTTATTCTTGTCCAGCTTCTCAATGATGGGATTTCCAATGTTCTTTGTCATTATAACAAAAATGATACAAAATACCAAGCAAGTCTTCTGCAACCTTTTACGACAAGTGCACAACAATACACTAAGCAAGATTTTTAACTGATTGCTCAATAATATATGTAATATGTAACCTCTTTACATATAAAATGTTTCCTTGCTTTTTGTAAGCACCTCAAAATTTATAGATTCAAAATCAGCAACCTGTATACCCACTTTTGATCGATACAATCGAAACCGAAGTATACCATTAAAGTATTGCCCACATCTTGCGACTCTAAACAGATCCTAAAATGGCCTCAAATGCCCCAAAAAATTTTAGGACGAGCCTAAAGGATGGATTTGCAAAATATACAGTGCTCTGCTCGCACACCAAATCTCATAACAATCCTCTCTTAGTGTCGCCACTCTGATACCATGTCAAGAATCACGTAGCGGGGGGACTTGCTTGCATTTATGCGTCAAATATACACCATACACACAAGAGGGAGCCACTTAATAACACAAGAAGAGAAATGGAGACCAAAACCTTTTCTTGCTAGTTTTTTTATTCTTCTTCCATGCGCTATACAATGTATACAAAGGATAGATAAGATACAATATAAAAGAAAGTGGCCTACTAAGTCAAACAGTGCATAATTGACTATACTAATCAATTGGCACTATAACTATGCTAGCTATAGGTAGGTGCAACAAACTAAATATAATAAGTGATAAGTTAGTAGCCATGTGAGGATTATAATGACCACCGACATGCTAAGTGTAGATGTGTAGATCCATCTAGCCAAGCGGTTCATCATCAATGTCTGCATGTGTTGAGCTTTTCATCTCAACAACTAGGTCATGTTGGCTCACAAAATACCAAAATAGAGACTAATAAAATCATGAACTATATACATGTTTATATCGACATAGATTCTTGCAAGCACATATACCATTCTTCATTGGTTGCCAACATACCTTTTGCTACGAAAGCTTCATTAAAAGAAGAATAAGTGACATTATCAATTGTACGCAAGGTCTCAAAAGAAGTGTATCCCTTATACACAATAAGAAGTAGATGCAAGTAGTATCATTCCCCATAAGGAGCAATAAAATAAATTCGATCACATGTGTTTTCATAGTTTGTCTTTGTACATATCTTTCGTTTTTCGAACCCAATACATTGGAAACTCTTAATAGAGAAGTTGTTAGCCTTGTGAAATACGCGGGATCTAGAGCATGGCAGATGCGAAAGCTATGGAGGTTGAAAGAGGAAAAAGAAACTCATGAAGACATTGACCCTCACTAGGACAAATTGTTACACAAGTGAATTAGGTTCCAAGATTGAGACTTGGACTCATAAACACAATCTTGTGTATTGACACTTTACTGGAAAGAAAAAAGTACTATCATTGGATTAGAAAAAGAGTGTAAGTACAATGCTTTATAGGAATTGAGAGGTGGTACTTTCTCCTACTGTGCATATGGGATTCTGGTCCTAAGCCCTCACTACTTCTCACAAAGGGACTAAAGTAGGTGTGATTGCAAATATCTCAACACCCCTCCTCAATCACAACCAAAAGTACAAAGTGTGTAGAGGCTTTAGTGAAAGCAACACCTGAAAAGTGTGGGCACACAATAAACATGACAAAAACACCAGAGGCTGTCACAGAAAAGGCTAAGTGTGGGTACCACAAACATGATGGACATCCACAGGCTGTAGCAAGGACCTCACAAAGTGTACAGAGGCTGTAGTACAAGGATAACTGAGGAGTTTACAAGTTTATGTTTGAAGAAATTAGGGCTAGGAAATACAAAACTAAAAAAGTCTATCTCAATATAAGGACTGATGAGGTTTCTCCTGGTGGTCTTCTTCTTCTTCTTCCTTTGCTCCATTTTCTTCTTATTCTTTGACTGCAACTAGATAGGCCTTTTGGGACCTCTTTCTGGCGTGGTAGAACTTCTCGGTGTGTCCAGTCCTTTTGCAGAAGTCACAAAAGAGCTGATCCTTCTTGCCTTTGTACCTGTTGCCAACATATAATGCATGCTCATCTCTAGAGGTACTTGGTTCTTCCTTAGTTTTTAGCTTCTTTTCCTCCTCTAAGAGTGATGCCTGGATATCAACAAGTTCAGGATTTGGTATGTTGATTAAAGTTGTTGATGCATTATTATATTCAGGAGGCAAACTCTTAAGTAGAACACCGATGCAAACATCTTCTTCCATTTTAATGTTGATTCCTGCAAGTTGGGTTAGAAGTCCTTCCATGTAATTTAGATGTGTGGCAAGTGATGTGCTAGACTTTATTTTAAGCCTCCATGTATCCTGTGAGGTCTCATAGTTATCCACATGGTGGATATAGCTGTCGTCTAGCTCCAGTTTGATAATGGCCTGAGCCTTATCATCATTCTTTTGCCTAGTGACAGCAAGATCCGCATCACGAGGCTTCTTTTCTTTTCCAGTGGTAATGGCCTAGAGGCCCTTCTTCATCAGGATCAATTTGATGCAGGTCTGCCACGTATGAAACCCGACTCCTTTGAAACGGGCAGTTGGAGAATCTTTGCCCATGTTTGACTTGAGAGATCAGTAGAAAATTAGCTTCAAATGACTGAGAATAACCAAGAATGAGTTGATCTTTGTATGTGTCAAAAGACACAAGCAATGGCAGTGAAGTATCAAAAGATACTAGTTTGAAGTTTGATGTTTGTTGCTTGAGTTTGACTTGATGATCTTCAAAAAATATTCATACCTTTTCCTCGAGAAAAAATCTCGAAGAGATATGGCCTGGTTGATGAGATATGGCTGCTCCAACAGAGGTAGGTAGGTGTTGTCCCACAGACATAGATATGGCAGCAACTTTGAAAAGAGGCAATGCTGAAGCTATAGTTGTCCAATCTCAATGATTGAGGTGCCAACAAGGAGCTTTGGAAGTAGTGAAACACTTCCCTAGAAGGAACTTCAGAGATATTTTGCCTTTGTAGAGAGATATGAAAGCTTCAAACTAACAAGGTGCTGCTGACTATGGCTGCCATGGAAGCTTCATTGAAGGTAGGAATGCAAATGAAGTTGGAGATAGGGTCCAGTACTCAAACTGAGCTGAGAAGAGATGGAAAGGAGCTGAGAGGAGTGAAAGGAGAGTTGGGCCATGCTCAACTGAACTCTAATACCATGTGAAATATGTGGGATCTAGAGCATGGCAGATGTAGAAGCTATGGAGGTTGAAAGAGGAAAAAGAAACTCATGATGACATTGACCCTCGCTAGGACAAATTGTTACACAAGTGAATTAGGTTCCAAGATTGAGACTTGGACTCATAAACACAATCTTGTGTATTGACAGTGACATGACACTTTATTGGGAAAAAAAAGAGTACAATCATTGCATTAGAAAAAGAGTGTAAGTACAATGCTTTATAGGAATTGAGTGGTGGTACTTTCTCCTACTGTGCATATGGGATTCTAGTCCTGAGCCCTCACTGCTTCTCACAAAGGGAATAAAGTAGGTGTGATTGCAAATATCTCAACAAGCCTGAGGTTGCATATGATTGCAAGTAAATCACTCCGGTGAGAGTTGTGTTTTTAGAATTTTCATTTGGATTACCTCACAAATATTATCTAAGTCATGAAAATCAACATTGTTTTCACTAGCAAATTGCACTTGTAAGCATTGAATATTTAGCTTCTCATCATGAAGTTAGTACTCAAATATTCACCAACATGCTTCAAAAGCATAAATGTATAGCACAGAAAAGTAGTTCTCAATTTCATCTATATATTGCCTACCTATTTCATTTTATGTGGGACCATATGTAGTTGTCAATGTAATGCAATCATGGCCCTTACAAATATAGTTGTATCTAGGATTTAATATCTAGGGACCATATGTGGGACTCAAGTAAGGATTGTATGGCACAATCCATCAATTATCTAGGATATAATATTTCATATTGAGGTTATTTCTGTCATCTCATCATCTATACACAAGATAACCAATGTTATCAATTGTAGTTAAATAGGCTTCTTTTTTTTTTGTATCTCTTTATACATCGACCATCCCTCATGCAATGACTTTTTTCATTCCACACCTCACATGCACCATGTATATTGCATTTAGCAATAGTTTAATATAAATATGGAAATTTATATTTATCTAGAAGCTTGACACATGCTAATTTATCATAGTGTTTTGGTTTTGTGGATTTAAACAATGGCTCTAATATCAATAGTGTGTGAGAATGAGGTAATCCTCTCTTTTGAACTCTATCACAAAAACATATCTAGCTACCTTTCCAAAGACTTACTTTTCTATTATTGATTGCATCATATCCTTATGTTTCTCATGGAAAACTTGAGCAATAAGATCTAGGTGATCATATGCAATTTGGTCAGGCAACAAAGCATCTGTGATTTCTATCACTTAGGATTACATAACATGGTTATAAACATATCTAATTTTC
Source organism: Lygodium microphyllum (assembly GCF_053477565.2). NCBI lineage: Eukaryota > Viridiplantae > Streptophyta > Polypodiopsida > Schizaeales > Lygodiaceae > Lygodium > Lygodium microphyllum. Next base: position 77,762,669 of record NC_141145.1, on the reverse strand, counting down.
CCTTGCTCTATAAAATGGCCATAATTTCTTGATATAATTTGTGCAAAAATCTTGATCCACCTGTAAAGGAAGTTGGCAATCTTATTGTTTTTCCTACAACACTTCAACTAATATGGTTTTTAGTTGCATCCATTGCATTAACCATATATATCAATCCTTTGTATAATTCAATTCACAAAGTTTCTTGATTACAATTACACCAAGCTAATATGCATTACTTGATGCCACAATAAGCATGAATAGTGTATTGTTATAGGAAATAGCCACCACGCAAAAGACATATGTTGATATCTTCAAACACCTAAGTTGAAAAGCATAAAATCGCAACTGAGTGACACAATCCTTATTTTGAAGGTCATTAGAACTTATTTGTGGATTTACATCGATAAAGAATTCTAATATGCCATCCATCCTCACCATTTGAAAAGAGAAGAACGTATAACATAGGCATATATACCTAATATAAGTTAGATATGGTAATACAACAACCTTGGCAAGTGTAAATATGAATATTACAATTATCAATTGTATCCTCATCACCTTGCCCACGTATGATTGCAACCACCTCACTTATAGTCAAAACAGAATATTATCTAGAAGTAGTTTGACTCTCAAAATAGTCATTATTGTATCCATAGATGGATTGGCTTGCAAACATGCACCCACTAAACTAAATGCTCTTGCATAAACATTGTGATTATGTATTATACGTTGAAGCTCCTCCAACAAATTAGGTAGAAACCCGAAGATAACCCCTAGGTTGATAGCTCATGTTGAGTATCATAAATGTAAATTTGTGTAAATTTTGGCCTTTTATTATCATTTGCATTTGGTATGAGAAAACATATGCAATGATATATTGATCCATGAACTTGAAAAGTATAACAACTTCCATATTGAGTTAAAATCTCATCTATTCTTATTCCAATATTAAGTATAGGTGGTTCTTGATATAAAAGAATAGTTTTTTATGGATGGACTCCCAAGATTGGCATTTCATGAGGAATAAAACAAAATTCATCATTTTCAAGAAGAAACATAGGGTGGTTATCTGACATTGCCCATCCACCATCTCAACATCATTATTACTTGTATTTATATTAGTTCTTTAACCAATGTGAGAGCGGAATTTAGGAGACGGAAAGTGCTTAAAAATAGCTAAAAATTATGAATATCAAGGGAAAAATATTCACTGTCAAAGGCGGCGGCTCGATCTAGGACGATTTTAAGCGCCAAAGTGCTTTAAAGGCGCCCAAGCGACACTTGGTGATTTTTCATAATTTTTCAGACAGTCGTGCGGGTTGACACAAGCTACTGGCCAATGCGGGATGCTAAGTCGGACGCCCAGGATTTTTCAGAGCTCAATTCGGAGTCCGGACGGGGGAAAGGCCACAAACCGGTCAAGATTTGAAAAGGTGGACATGAGTTTGGCCAAGTGGGCATGACCCTTGGGAGCCCAACTTAAAATGTCACATGAAACTTTGGGGGAGAGAGATGAAAAAAATCGTGATGAAGATGGAGAAGTCGTGATCAGAGATGGCGCCGAAATTTGCGCCCCATGTTGATCATGGCTCCTCCCTGCCTGCAAACAACCCCCCTGTTTGACATTGGCCCTTGCCTACACTCCGTATGCTGATCATATCGCCGCCCTTCGCCCGTCGAATGGTGGCCTGGTTTGAAATTTCTGATTCTAGTCTTTCTCTCTCCTCCCTCTCTCTCTTCTAAAGGCAAGATCATGTGGGAAGAAGAAGGAAGAAGAAAGAATGATGGAGGCTTGTCCGGCATGGACCGGATTGCTACACGGGCTGAGAATGGTGATTTGTGATGTTGCTGGACATGAAGTGTTGCTGTTTTCCTGATCTACAGCCATGGAAAAAAACCCGAAACACGCGTTTAAGCGGTAAATTAAAAAATTACAAAGAAAATTTAGTGTTTTATGCTTTTGATTGATGGAATGCCGTTCATATGGACTAAGATTTGATTATGTTGCTGATTCTTCTGAGTTCTTACTGTTTATAACCAGAAATTATGAAAAACATGCATTTCATGGCTCGAAATAATGTCAAGAAACCCGAAAACGCATGGAAAATGGGGAAAAACAAGGGTTTTGGGCGTATAAATGGGGAAAACCGTCGATACACATCAACTAATCTTTCAATTTTATGGCAAATGAACTAAGGGCCACAACCCATAAACTGGTTTTCATTTTCAGCAACTTAAAAAATACAAGAAAATGAAGGAAAATGGCGGGAAAATGATAAAAACACCATGGAAAATAGGGGAAAAATACATTTGGGGCTACGAAAAATATAGAAAAATAGGATTTATGTTTGTTGATGTATAGCAAGGCTGGGGCATGAAGTTATGCTTCAGTTCAGCCTTGTTTATATGTTTTAGTGCGTGTTTCCTTCCTTTCTCCACATAAAATGACAAGGAAACCCTAAAAGAAATGAATGCAATGATGCCCTATCAACGGGGAAGGGTAGAGTTGTGGAAAAATGGTTAAATGCCGCTGAGCATGAGGGATAATTTGCTGATTTTATATGCATTGCATCTAGGACGGAATAATAATGATAAAAATTAAACCCTAGTAGCACGAAGATCACTTCGGTGCTAGGTGTTGCAACGAAGCACAAAGCGGTTAGAAAGAAAAGCATGAAAGAGATGTTTTGCACTTACACGCTGCTGGTTTTTTAAAATGTTTGAGCACTAGGCATCCACCTCTTTGCATGATCATTTAGAGGAAATTAAAAGTATCAGAGTTAGCTCCTGGATATGCATAGCAATTGTTTTCAGTAGGCCTGTGACCCACCGTTGAGCGCGTGAGGTTCCTATGCTGTAGGATAGACGAGGGTTATAGAGGAAGTCAAGTAAGGACAATGGTACATTCCTGGATACGTTTATTTGGTACCTTGAGTGACGTTTGTGCGAAATGTCTAAATGTTGAGCGGCGCATCGAGGGGCCAATCCCCAAGGTGTAGGAGAGTCGCAAAGGGTTGACGGCATTCAGCCGTAGGAGGAACCCCATGTGTATGTGATTCGAGCCTTTTGGCTATGTGAAAGGGACTCCCTCTGAGGAGCAATATTGGGTTAGGATCAGTTGGACTACAACGTATTACAAACGCAATGTTTAGGAAGGCAGAGATTTTGATAGACGCTCCTGGCCGCGAGGCCGAGGGGTTGTCTTGCGCATAGTGACGAGGTCCGGCTAGTGCATGAGCCAGTGCCGGCCCGTTTTTAGGTCCATCACAATGTCAAGTGTATTATGTTCATTGATGATGGATGGGCACACTTTTAATGCTAATATTTCATGGTCAATAGAAGAAACTCCTCCATTCCAATGGAAAAAGAGTGGAAGATTAGCTTCATATGATACAGCTATCATTTGAACATCAAAAGTATTCACATTTATAGTGTCTTCTTAATTGAAACCATGTCCATTGTCTTCATTATAGTTGACAATGTATCATAATTTTCATCATACTGATATGTTTGATTCATAGTCCCAACCACAACTTGCAAGTTGAAACCGCTTGTGCAACCGCCATGTCCTTTATCATTAAGCAAGCCCATGCTTGTATCCAAAGGTAATAAAGATTACCTTGTCTTTTAAGGATGCCATTATATTTATGTCTATTGCTTGTACACACACACACACACACACATTCTATACACAAGATTTAGCTACATGTAGCTGGCACAATTTTGTTCTAACTCTTGCATTGTGTCTACATCTACATCTAGTAACATTGAGAATGTGTCTAATGCACTCAAAGCATGATCCTTATGTAAAGCATGTACCAAGAGCACCATTGTGAAAGGAAATCTAAGAGTAAATTTAGTGCAAACAAAATCAAGAGCACCATCATGGAAGGAAATCTAAAAGAAAAATATAGTACAAACAAAATCAAGATTATAACTTATTAGCTTACCTTAATAAAAAATCAAAGAAAGTGCAAAAAAAACATGATTTGAATAACATCAATGTGTATAAATGGGAGCCATGTTGCAATTCATTTGGGTATGAAACTACAAATAAAAAACATGACTAGAACATTAAGAGTGTGTACCATGAATCAAGGCCTAAGGAAATACATCAAGAAAAACATAACATACTGGGAGCATCATATATTACAAGGAATCCAAAAGAAAATATGAAGATATATACTATAATAATATGATATGATATTATTAATTTCACTATTATATCAAGTTTTTGCTTAAGATAAAATTAATTAAACATGCTTGCAAATTTGACTATTCAATTAGAGTTTTAAATCCTTCTACATGACCATTCTTAAAATAAAGAGAAAGATTAAAAATGTCTACTAAACTATGGCGTTGAGGATGAAGCCATGCAATAATTCATCTAGCTTAACATGGCTTAAAATCTATTGAGATAAACTTTAATCAAGCAGCTTGTGCATCAAGGGAAACACTCTCTAATCCATGCAAGTTGACATATGTGCAAGCAAGCAACTTACATACTCCACCCTCAATACGGCTACTACTTCTCGCTAGCTCAAATAGCTTCTCCTCATGATCTCTAGAAGTTTCTATTGGACAAATGTTTTTAATGTTCTCGCATATTTCTCCTATGTATCCCCTTATTTCTTTCATCTCACTTTGTAAATATGACACATCAACTAACTTATCATCGTCCTTCTCTTGTGATGTTTGTTCAACTCGTTGCAAATGATCATTAAAGTTTTTTAAAAAGAGATTAAATCACTTTGATTTTTGAACAAAGTCTTTAATCCTTTCTCAATAGCATCTAAGTGACATAAGATCCTTAAGGATCCAACATTATTGTGGTATCCTCTCACATGTTTGAGGGTATGACTACTTAATTTCTTCCTTGTCATATCCTTCATTTTGTGTACATTCATCAGGACATTAGGAGTGTAGAGCACAATATGAAGATTAAATCCATGGTCTCTTACATCAGATGACTTACCACGCTCCATGTTACGCAAAATATACTATAAATAGTAAAGTACATATCAACTTAATGTAATTCAAAAAATGATAGTAATTTATCACATGCACTATCGAAATAGTACTTCTCTCTATTAGCATTGTTAAGCTTAGCCTTTGGCTTGCCTTTGGTGTAAAATAGCACAACAAACTATGCATGGATATTCCAAGTTTTTCATTTGCAACACTTATATTGGAGCATTAATAAATGTGGTCAATATTACTAAAAATGCTACAATAATCTATGATGCAATTTACACTATTGATGTATGATAGTTTGCAAATCTTGACATTTTGCAAATCAATCTATACTTCCACCTTTTAGATGTGGATAAGTAAACTTTTTTGACACATCTATGATAACAAGGAAGAATGATAAGTAGTGTTAAAGTATAAATTTATAACCATGATACTTTTAGTTAAATATTTCAAAATATAACCTTAAAATGTGTGTGTGTGTGTGTGTGTGTGTGTGTGTGTGTGTGTGTGTGTGTGTGTGTGTGTGTGTGTGTGTGTGTGTGTGTGTGTGTGTGTGTGTGTGTGTGTGTGTGTGTGTGTGTGTGTGTGTGTGTGTGTGTGTGTGTGTGTGTGTGTGTGTGTGCGTGTGTGTGCGTGTGTGTGCGTGTGTGTGCGTGTGTGTGCGTGTGTGTGCGTGTGTGTGTGTGTGGCCCACGCTCCAATCGAAATACACTAAAAGAGTCCTATATAATGGTCATATAAATAAATATCATGATGTATAAACAAATCACATGACATTGTAACACAACAACGAAAAGCTATAGTTAAAGTTTTTGAAACATGCATTAGCAATGATTAACTATGTATATGTTGGGGATTTGGGGAGGGTGGGGGGGTGTGGTGGTTAGGTGAGGCCAACCATGTAGCCATTACAACTTAAGACTATTTAACTAATCAAAAGAATAAACATAATGTGAATGATAGCAAAAGGAGCAGGATGAGTATGGTTAAAAATATAGCAAACATGATACTTTTAGTTACATTTCTAAAAACTTGACTTAAAAATGAATACTTTGAGAGAGAGTGAGAGAGATTTAGAACATAGTAAAAGTACCCTATATAATGGTTAAATATAAATAAATATCATGACATATAAACATATCTCACAATGCAAAGATATAGTTAACTTTTTTAGAATATGATTAAAAATGATAGCAACAATGGAAAAGATATTTATCCAAAATATGGCAATGATTGGCATTGTGTATACGTTGGGGGGTGGGGAGTAAGTGAGGCCAACCATGTAGCTTTTGAGACATGAACATATCTAAGTACTAAAAAGAAAAGAATTCGCTTGTAATGCCCCCATATACTTATTCACAAAATAATATCCTATGCAAACTTATGTATAAGCAAAAGCATAAGGATTTTTTAGGTATATTATTATTTTAATGTATATCACTATTGACATATATATAAATATAGCAAGTTGAGAGACATATGGAAAGAATGGGGTGATGAAGAATGTACATCAAAGATATATATGCACTAGCTACATAATCAAGGCACTAGAAATTTTAGTAGGTCGACTAAACAACTAAATGCTCTACTAAACAAAGTAAAGAGATGAGCACAACCACAAAAACATGGTTAAGATAAAGCACACCAAATTATGCAGAGCCCTCCTTTTACTATAACAACATGAAAGTGGTGAGGGATTCCTATGGGGTAGTAAGGTATGCCAATAGCCTATGCAAGGAGGTTATACTAAGCATGAAGTATCCAATGTGAGGATGAAAGGAGAATAAACATCAAAAGAAGATGAAAATACATCCACACATCTTTACTTGGATTTAGGAGTTAATACATTTTGTGTATGAGAGAGAGACAGAGAGAGAGATCTACATACATACATACATACATACATACATACATACATACATATACACACACACACACACACACACACACACACATACATACATACATATACATACACATACATACATACATACACACACACACACACACACATACATACATACATACATACATACATACATACATACATACATACATGTGTGTGTGTGTGTGTGTGTGTGCGCGCGCGCGCGTGGAACATACTAAAAGTATCTTATATGAATATTCTTGACTCATTTGTTTCGAGAGAGCCACAAAATCACTATTTGCAATATCTTAAAATTTACAAAAACATTTGCTAGCAATAAAACTCAAATTACATGTCAAATCTCATGAGCACATGCACAAAGAATTACTTGCACTAATAGAGATGATGAAGCCAGAAGTACAAAAACTACACAATCAATCAAATAAATTGATAAATTAATATTATTCACCAAAATGATTCACATATATTTACTTGGATTTAGGGCATTGTGTATATGACTTTACTTATGCTTGTAATATACAATGATAACAAAGCAAAGCATGATACACAATGCATCATAAAAACATACATTTACAACCATGTAAGCTAAAGTTCATAATTTTTTTTAAAACATTACATTAAGTTCAATATGTCTCTAACATGTTTGGCAAAAGAAAGAAGGGCATGTAAATATTTGAACAACACATCTCTAACAATGTGTACTAGTTGGCCTAGTAAGTATTGTCGACTAGACCCACTAACTATGCTTTGTCCGGTTGGTATGTGTCATCTATTTCCTTTTAGACCTCAAGAGATACACGTGTGTATGCGCACACATGTGTATGTGTGTGTGCATTCCCTATCACTACCACCATGCCACAAAGCCTTAGTGTTTTCGTGCTTTGTTAAGTTCATCACACGAATATCAAGTTTCATTACAATATCTATATAGTACTTTTATCCTCCTCTCACTCTCTCATAAATATGTAATATCCACCATGAGTGTCACTTGTAAAATGAGATAAGCTATAATTTTCTTAAAGTTTGTTTAGAAATCAAGATTTGGGTATTTATGTGTGTGCATGTGTCTATATTTATATAGATACATGGAGAGAGAGAGAGAGAGAGAGAGAGAGAGAGAGAGAGAGAGCGCATATATCTATTCTATTAATGCCACATGGCAAGAGCACCAAAATTATTTCAAACCTTTTAACCTTAGATTTTCCAAAGTAAAAACTCTTAAATGGCAATCTAATGTCTTACAACATGTTCTATAACTTTTCTTTTGCAATGTTGGTAATCGTGTGCGTGCGTGCGTGCGTGAGTGGGTGTGTGTGTGTGTGTGTGTGCGTACGTGTGTGCGTGTGCGTGTGTGTGTGTGTGTGTGTGTGTGTGTATGTGTGTGTGTGTGTGTGTGTGTGTGTGTGTGTGTGTGTGTGTGTGTGTGTGTTATCTTGGGTCTATATAAGATTTCACTGTTGAAATGATATCGTGCAAGTGTATGGATGTTAAGATTTAGTAGTGTGGGTGTTTTGGTGTGTGGATGCAAAAGTGTGGACATTCAAGCATGCACAAAATGCACATGTGTGGCCCTTGAAAGAGTGTAAATAGATATACATATAAGGATGGTCAAAAAGCACACCTGTATGTGTTTCCCTTAGTTATTGTGATTGCTACTATGCATGTGTATAAATGAATAAATATGCATAGCATGTGTATTTCTCAAGCCTCTATTTTCAAAATGAACTTTCCTACTCTAAATTACTCTTTTCTAGTTCAACTTTGCAGATGTCTAGAAAACAATTCTATCATAAGAAAGCATCCCTCCGTCTGATTATGTTGAATCTGGTTTAGGTGTTTGGACTCCGATCTATCTGCAAATATCATGAAAATAATTCTATCACAAGAAACCATCCCACTAGATGATTACATTTGTGGCTTGGGTGTTTATTCCAATCTATGTATATATAAATCAAAGTTTGTGTTAAAATATGGTTAATCGATATATATATATATATATATATATATATATATATATATATATATATATATATATATATATATATATATATGGGCACCCCTTGGAATAACCCATGTGAATACATGTTTCATGTATGCATGCACATTTGTTGTGTAGGTGGTACAAGTGCGATAAGAACATACACACAAGTAATGTGGCTTTATATCAGTGGACATGTAATCCATGGTTACCGTGGTTTAAATCAACATGTTACCCACTCAAAATTCTTGTTACTTACAATGCACATACACATTATTGCACAATGCCATCAATAATGCATTGTTGAGTTTAGCATTTGTACTACCTAGACAATGTTATAGGCCTGCCGACCTCCTTGACCAGCACAAACTATTTATTTCTACCTTTGAATTTTAAAGCACTATGGCATTTAAACTTCGGGTAATGAGGTAAGATCAAAAAAGCTACACTAAATAAATAAAGGGAAATTGGAATATGGCACAAAATAGGTCATTGGAGAGAAACATCGGAAAAATAATAAATCTCTCTCCCTCTATCTTTCTCTCATGAAAGCAACAAAAGCATAAGAAATTATGAAAACCAATATCAATTAAAACAAAGGAAGAAAGGCATTTGCACCTATGTTTGGCACCAATAGAGAGAGAGAGAGAGAGAGAGAGAGAGAGAGAGAGAGAGAGAGTGTGTGTGTGTGTGTGTGTGTGTGTGTGTGTGTGTGAGTGAGCGAGTGAGTTCATGATCGTTGCACTAGGGGCTCATGTAATGTATAGGATTTGGCTCGCCATGTTTCTTTGCAAGGATGAGTATATATGACCACTACATGCAATGGTGTCTCTAAACCTCACAATGTTGTTTATGTTGCTTTTCCTGCCAGCACCTCCTACTTTTTATACGTGCGCTTAGAAATAAAGAGTATACAGGATGAGAAGGCGAAGAAGTGCACAGGGCGAGGAGGTTTAGGAGCTTCAATGAGCTATAAAAGGACATTTGAATACTGCATGTCAGAGAGAGAAATAGATAGGCGTCACCACTCTTTATCATATTACCATCTACATTGCGCTCACCATAGCAGCTCTTGCTACCATGCACGTAGCCACGTTTATGAAGAGCCTGCTACCACGACATAGAAGCATGTGTCAGGGGGAGGGAGGGGGATGCTCAAGCAAAGGGGTGGCCTTGACTTCTAGCTGCTCTGAAATAGGCAGTGAGCAGATCCTCGCAACTACCCTGGGAAAGCGAAAGGATGGAGCTGATACTGGGGAGGGACGCAGAAGCTCAGGATGCCGCCACCCTCCGTCTCTCATTGATGACGTTGAGAAACTCCAAGAGGGATTTGATGGGAAGAAAGGAGAAAGAGGTGTGGCTCATGAAGGTGCCCACTTAACATGGAGCAAGATAGATCCAGAGTCCAGCAAAAACAGCCACCACAGAATGCTTGAATCCCAACACAGTATGTTTGAATCTCAATCGCGGCTATCTGCCCACTACCACCGCTACCAAATGATTAAAAACATGGCAGTGTGCCATCTAAGCTTAGGCTAAACAAAGACGCAGGTAAGATGTGAATGGCAATGACCATTGATTCAATGCCTCAAAAGAATCTAGGATTAGTGGTGAGAGAGAATAGACTCAACTACCCTGGCATGCGCTCAAAAAGAGAGAGAGAGAGAGAGAGAGAGAGGCTGCTCGTGGGCCGTATTGAAGATACCACTTCCCACTTAGGCTGGCTAGACACCAAGTAATGGATAGCCAACCCTCACCCAAAGTGTGGGCATGCAGTTTTTGAAACGAACATGGGCGTCATACCTTTACACACCAAATGGACACAGTTTGTAAAAAAATAAAAAGAAATAACCTTATAAATTTTTTGATTGGTTACAAATGCAAAAAGTGCACCCTTGTCCGCCACTTTACAAAGTGGGTAAGGGAGACTCCCCGTCCAAAAGTGGGTAGGGAGTTCACTTGTTTATCAAGTAAACAACAGGTCATGTCCTCTCTAGTGTGTAAAGGACTACAAACGTTGAACTCTTAAATCAGTGTTATGATTGGTTAAAGCTTACAAGTGGGATGATGTGTGAGTAGCGGAACGTTTAAGTCTTATTATCCGCAAAATAGAGGGACGTTCAAGAGCCATTGCAATTTGCTAGATATGGAGCAGCATTGGATAACATATATTTTTAATATATTAAGCATGCAGTCACAAAATAGATTATCAAGATTCATTGGCTAGAGTCTAGGCTAGCTACTACTGCAAGGATAGATGGATGACAACTCATGAGACGGCAAGCTATTGCACTGGTAGAGCTTGGTAGCAGGCTGCTGGGGAAATCGCCACTATCGCCATTGCAGGCTCTTGACTCTAGAGTTTGGACAGTGAAGAGTTGAATCGACAGATGACGCCGATCGGCCTCCTCTATGCGTACAGGACTGAGGATTGGACTGCAGTCTGGACTCTGCAACTTGAAAGTTCTAAAACTTCCTAGTCCTCCAAGCTCGCGAGTCACACCTCCAAGCTCCAGCATGGAGACCTCAGGCCAGTGACCAATAGGCCACACTAGTTAAAACTTAAGACCCATAATCAAAACAATTGTTGTGACCACTGACCAGTCATTGATTTCTCTACCACTACTTGTTGTAGTTTTTGAATTAGATAGGGTACCCTTGAAGCTCGGATGTTTAAGATGCCCATTGCAATATCTATTCCCTTGAAGCCATAATTCAAGCTAGGAATAGGATGGGGTGAAATTCATTTTTGTAAAAGTAAAAGTTGGTCTCTCTTTGAATGGAATGAATAAATGTTCTAATCGTTTTGCTTACGAGTCTTAACTAATGTGGCCTCTTCCAAAGTTCCTAGCCATTAATTCAATGGTCAGTGGCAAATGCAATTCTCTAGCTAGCTAGAGAGAGAGAGAGAGAGAGAGAGAGAGAGAGAGAGAGAGAGAGGCTTTTTGATAAGGGTAATGTTGGTACTAGGTAGCACAATCGCTAGAATGGATACTAGATTGGTAAAGTGCACCATGGTCCATATGGAAATGGAAAGTTTCTAAGTCCTTAGAGCTAAGGAGCTGTAGATCACTTTCTAGGATTGTTAGAGCAATCTAAAAACTTTTTATTCTAACCACAAGCATATGTGTAAAGATAAACATCTTTCTATACTTAGAAACACTTTGACCCTTACTAAATATCTCCCTTAGATTCCTTAGTATACATAGCATGTTTAAAGTAAGTATTTCCTATATAGAGTGGTCATTCTAAGTGGATTGAAATATTTACTCTATAAAGTGCTTGTTCTATATAAATGTTTAAAGTTTTGAGTTTGTTAAACAACTCATAAATGCAAAGTATAAGAAAAAATTTCACATGGTTACGAACACAAGAAAATTCTTACTATAGGAACATTTTGACTATACATAAGTTGGAAAATTATGCAAAAGTAATGTCATGTTACATTCTACATGTAAACTAATTCATGAGTTTAGAAAATAGGTCAAACTAATCACATGGTAGTTCAAATCCCAAGCTAGTTATGAGCCCCATCATCATGATATTAAACCTCATTTATCTTCATGGTGGGACCTCAACAATAGGCTAAAAGGTTTGCAAGTAATAAACCTTTGAACTTTATTTACACTTATCGACAAGGATACCCTCATGTCTCTTTTGTTTGTCTTTCCTTTATAAAAAGAAGAATAGGGCTTGTGATTTTGATTTGGCAAATGAATAAGATTATTTTTATTCTTCACTTTTTATACATGTTGTTGGATGTTGAAAGCTCATGATATTATTGTTATTGATAGCCATTAGCTACATTTGGGATTATGGCCTTTTCAACAAGAATTGGTCGTTCCAAAAAGGATTCTCCAACAATTAAGCCTCTCAATAGCTTTTATGAGAAAGAGAAAGTCAAGAGAGGATGTGCCTACTAGTAGTGCGGACACTACAAGATATAGGCCTTATACCGACGTTAAAAGTGACGAAAATGTAAATTACAAAATTTGCCCTTGTCGTCGCAAAAAGCGTCATTATTGGCGATGCCATAGAACAGTTGGTATTAGCGACGTTATCAGCATCACTATTCCCGTCGGTATCAGCGTCGCATTTTTATGCGACACTAATACTGATGCGAATAGCAACGCTAATTGCGACGCTGATACCGATGCGAATAGTGATGTTAATAATGGCACTCTTCGACGCTAACAACGACGTAAATAACGACATGTGCATGTAAATTTGCGACGCTAATAGCAATAGTAACATGGAAAAAAAAAACTTGTGTGCTTTATTTGGGCCATACAAAATAGTTTTTGCATTGTGTATAATGCTTATGTAAACAAAAACAAAGTGTACTTAAATCATAATACTGATATATGAAATAAATATATTATTGTATAATGAAAGTGACTGGTACAACCATGACAAGATATCACTACTACATAGAAAATATCTACACAAATCAGGCGACCAAAAAAGAAGGGTGTGTGAGCTCCAAGGATCTAAGGGCGAGCTACATATCCTCGCCATCCAAAAGCTCTTCTCGCCACAAAGGAGCATCAAACGGACTTTGCAAAAAAAGCAACTATACATCAGTCCACCATACAATAATGTATTCTAATTAAACATTGTAACTACGGACAAGAAAGATGAGTGACTTACAGAGCCGCCGTCTCTATACAATCGGTCGATCAATGCAGTGAGACCATGCCTCTCCGCATATCGAGTCTCAAGGTCGATCGGATCATGATTTGTAATGGAGTGCTGCAAAGAAAATAAAATACTAGCTGTTAGAAACATGATTGTCAGTACAAAGGATATTGCAAAAAAATAAGCAAGCAAAACAAAAGAAAAACTTACAAAGTTCTCCAGATATGTCCTATGGCCGCCACTCCCAAGATGATGGACCACTCCGATCTCTAATCGTGACCTCGTTATCTCGCGTTGCTGACTCCAACGTCTTGGAGACTTTGTAGCCTCCTCCCTTAGTCGACGCCAATCATCCGCGTCTAGCCACTCGGGCTTTGCAACCCCACTCTTGAGTGCCTTGCATGCGTCCAATCATCTATGTGACATATATGCACGCATGTAGTCCATCATCCAGCCCGTAGAAAATCTATCTGCTATGGCTGGAACCGAAAACTCCTCATGCAAGGATGCTACTATGTAGTCCTTGCTCCCCTCCAGTATGTTTTTCCAATAATATAAGACGTGCTAAAAAACTTGGCACAACTCTCTCATGCGAGCCATCACCCTCCTCCCCTCATCATTCATGATGATGGCTCCTGACCTATCATCGACAAGATAGGCATATCCCTCTGGGGTATGCCTAAGATGGGTCCTCTCCCACCTACGTCCACGCTCATGGGCATATCCAAGAGACCCTTATACATCCAGTGTACTGATCGGGGTAGTATCTATCGGTGTAGCACCCATAGGGGTGCCACTGCACACAGTTGAGCAAAAGCTAGAGTAACTGGAGTAGACGTCTCCACAGGTGTGACAAATCTTGGAGGTGATGCAACTCCAGCAAAATGATGAGACGGAGACACCGCGTCTGTGCATCCACAACAACCACCTGAGCCATTTTCTCCCTAGAACCGCCACGAGAGCGAGGAGTCGCACATGTATCCCGTGCCGACCGTGGGCTCTCTGCCTTTGTATCTCTACAGCATCCCCCTGATCCTAAAGCACTCCCTCCCTCTGGCCCAAGTTTGGAGCATTGACCTCGTCTACTCAAAGCTGAAGCATCTGATCGCGCCGAAATAGATCTAATAGAGCGGCCTGACGATGTCCGAGACAGCTCTTGGTCCGCCATGTCTCTGAATCTCGCCATCTAATCTAGAGACATGCGCATGAAGATATCCTGCAACTCCTCATCGCTCATCCCTCAACTCATTCTGAAAAGGTCACCTACACAAACAAAAAATGATGTTAGCATAATCAATTTAAATCATACAAAGCACGGTAATATAAATCCTTAAAAAATCATCTCACTTAAAATACATATCTTATGTATCCTTATAAGCGATTAGTCAACGAATTGAGTAAGTGAATACTTTCTCGTTTCTTATTTTTTCTCTTCCTCCCCCTCTTTCATTTTCTTTAACGATCACGGCTACGACTACACTGAAGACCATGACCACGACTACGTCTACAACCACGACCACGGCCACGACCACCACGACCATTACCACTACCACTACAACCACGACCACGACCACGACCACGACCACGACCACTACGACCATGACCACTATGACCACGACCACGACTATAACCATGACCACAACCACGACTACGACCACCACGATTACAACCATGACCATGACCACGACCACTACGACTACAACTACGACTACCACGACCACGACCACGACCACGACCATGACTATGACTATGACCACATCTACCACTACCACTACCACTACCACTACCACTACCACTACCACTACCACTACCACTACCACGACTACGACCACTATAATAAACAAGAAAAAGAATGAAAAAAATAACTACTACTACTACTACAATAAATAAGAAAAAAAGAAAAAATAACTACTACTACAATAAAAAACAAGAAAACCAAACAACAATAAACAAGAAAAAAAATACTACTACAACAATACACAACAATAATTAATTTCATTTTCTCTCTTCCTCTCCCTCCCTTACCCTCTCCCTCTCTTTCTCTTTCCCTATCACGTTTAATATTTTTTCTCTTTTTTCTCTCTCCTCTCCCTCTCTCATTTTTTTCTCTCTCCTCTCCCTCTCTCATTTCCTTTTCTCTTTCTCTCCTCTCATTTTCTCTCTCTCCCTCACCCTCTCCCTCTCTTTCTCTCTTTCCTTATTATGTTTAGTGTATTTTCTCTCTCCTCTTCCTCTCTCATTTCCTTTTCTCTTTTCCTCTCCCTCTCTCATTTCCTCTCCCTGCGTCACCCTCTCCCTCTCTTTCTCTCTTTCCCTATTAGGTTTAATGTTTTTTCTCTCTTCTCTCCCTCTCTCATTTCCTTTTCTCTCTCTCTTTCTCTCTCGTTTCCTCTCCCTCCCTCACCCTCTCCCCCTCTTTCTCTCTTTCCCTATTAGGTATTGGGTTTTTTCTCTATTTTTCTCTCTCCTCTCTCTCTTTTATTTTTTTCTCTCTCCTCTCCCTCTCTCATTTCCTTTTCTCTCTTTCTCTCCCTCTCTCGTATGCACTCCCTCCCTCACCCTCTCCCTCTCTTTCTCTCTTTTCCTATCAGGTTTAATGTTTTTTCTCTGTTCTCTCCCTCTCTCATTTTTTTTCTCTTTCTCTCCCTCTCTCATTTCCTCTCCCTCTCTTTCTCTCTTTCCCTATTATGTTTAACTTCCTTTTGCTCTCTTCCTCTCCCTCTCTCATTTCTTCTCCCTCCCTCACCCTCTCCCTCTCTTTCTCTCTTTCCCTATTCTGTTTAATGTTTTTTCTCTCTTTTTCTCTCCCTCCCCCTCTCTTTCTCTCTCCCTCCCTCTCCCTCTCTCTCTCCCTCTCTCATTTCCCTATTATGTTTAATGTCTCCCTCCCTCTCCCTCTCTCATTTCCTCTCCCTCCCCTCTCTTTCTCTCTCCCTCTCTCTCCCTCTCCCATTTCCTCTCCCTCCCTCTCTCATTTCCTCTCCCTCCCTCTCCCTCTCCCTCTTTTTCTCTCTCATTTCCTCTCCCTCTCTCAATACACACGAATTATACCAAAAACAAGTAAAAGAGAGAGAGAAAACTCCCTCTCCCTCTCTCATTTTCTCTCCCTCTCCCTCTCCCTCTCTTTCTCTCTCTCTCTCCCTCTCCCTCTCTCATTTCCTCTCCCTCTCTCTCCCTCTCTCAATACACATGAATTATACCAAAAACAAGTAAAAGAGAGAGAAAAATCCCTCTCCTCTCTCATTTCCTCTCCCTCCCTCTCCCTCTCTCAATACACACGAATTATACCAAAAACAAGTAAAAGAGAGAGAAAAATCCCTCTCCCTCTCTCATTTTCTCTCCCTCCCCCTCTCTTTCTCTCTCCCTCCCTCTCCCTCTCCCTCCCTCTCCCTCTCCCTCTCTCATTTCCTTTTCCTCCCTCTCCCTCTCCCTCTCTTTCTCTCTCATTTCCTCTCCCTCTCTCAATACACACGAATTATACCAAAAACAAGTAAAAGAGAGAGAGAAAACACAAAAGCAAAGCAAGAATGGACAATGCACTCACCGTAAAGGCTCGAAGAAGGGTTTGGCGGCTCCTCTTCGCCCTCCATACACCTCCTCCTCTTCTTCGCGAACGGCGGCGGCGGTGGCGGTGAGAAGCCTTCTTTCTCTTTCTTTCTATGTTTCTCTCCCTCTCAGCAAGATGGTCGCTCTCCCTTTCGCTCTCTCTTTCATGAATGCGCGAAAAATGACGCGCCCAGGTTTCGGCCCGCATTTTTTTCCTCTAGGTACCATCACTATTTGCGTCGCTAATGGGTGTCGCTATAGCCTCATATCCTTGTAGTGGGACATTGATGTTCCACATGCAAGCTCTTACACATGTACACTTCCAACAAGAAATGTGAGTGTGGACATCAATGTGAGGTTACAAGATGAGAAAGATGGCAATGGCATGATGGAACAAAACATCAATGTAATGCAAAATATACAAGAAATTAGAGAGCAATACAAGACACATGTGGATGCAGTTTTGGACTATGAAGGATCCATTGCAAAAAAAAGCAAAGGACAAGCGTGTGTATCAAGAACATTGGAAAGTATACTTTCCATGGAGTTATGTCGTACATGATGAAGATGGAAAACAAAGAATGCATTTTAAGTTTAGCAATGTTTTTGCTAATGTTGGTAGCATAGTTCTTCAACGACCATCATAGGAGGTGCATGAAAAATCTAAAGAACATTCGAAAGCAAAGTTCTTATGGACAAAGAAAGAGCAAAGAATAACTTTACCCCTTGATACACATATGCAGATCATGGATCAAGCAGAGGTGGATAAAAGGGTTGCATGGATCAAGGTGTTGCTCCAAGTCATGTACTTCATTGATTAGGAATAAGCCACTTTTTGACTTTCTGAAGAATTTTGAAGAATTAGTATTTCTTAGGGCACCATATGTTCCCAGAATCAAGAAAGCTATGCATCATATCTTTCTTCAAGTTTAGCTCATATGTTTTTGGAGGTAGCATGCTGCAAATACTTGCACGAAAATGTAAAGGCAAAAATTAGTGAAAGCCCTTTTTATTCACTAATGGTGGATGAAAGCATAGATATGTCTAATGATCACCACATGATCATATGTATCACATATTTATGTGATAAGGGCAATGGACATGTATGCAATAGATTTGTTGCATTGTTAAAGACACAAAATGAAATAGCACAAGGATTGTATGATGGCCTTTCAGAGTTCTTACAAAGCTTTGGTTTACCAAAGTCAAAGCTTGTAGGATTTTCAATTGATGGATGTAGTGTAATGGTTATGCAAGAAAATGGTCTAGTAAACTGATTTTCTCGAGAGGTGCCACATTTTGTTGGGGTCCATTGTATAGCACATAGAGATGCATTGGATGCTAAGGATGGATTATCTACATTACCTATCTTTGAGGTAGTAGAGGTAGCAGCTCAAAAGTCTTACAAATGGTTAGTTTTTATAAGAGGAATGCAAAATTGAAAGATTTAACTGTTGAATTTGAGCTACTAGTTCATGAGCTTTTGAAGGTGCATGAGATCCATTGGCTCTCTAGAGGACAAGTGGTGAACAGGCTTGTAACACTTATATCGATTCTATTGCGCATATGGATGAGGAAAAGTGTAGAGTTAAATACAGTTTTCACCTCGTTTAAAATTCAATTTTTCCTTCATTTGTTAGTAAATGTGCTACACTATTTAAATCTTTTGAATAAAAAACCCCAAGTTGAGCAAGTAGACATTACTTCTATAGGAACTAATCTTATGGTTACTATAGATATTCTTGAGGTACACTTCTTACTGGGGGACTTTGGTCATGGGACATAATATCTCACAAAGTCTTATCAGCAGGTCAAAGATGGATATGTGTACTTTTCAATCAACAATGTAGAAGCTATGGAAAGGCACCATGTAAAGAATGGGATTAGAGGGTCTTACACGGGGATAGCACATGCGAATACCCGGTTACACAGATAGGGTATTTAAGGTGTACAAGGACCTGGTTAGGGTACCATTTGATAAATATACATCTGTCATTTCACCTTCTTCCCTGTCCTTCCATCGCTGCCAGCCATTTTCACTCTCCTCTTCTTGTCTTTCTCTCTCTTCAGCTAGTCTTTCTCTCTCTTCTCTCATCTTCTTTCTCTTTCTCTCTCCTCTCTGCAGTCTCTCCCTTCTCTCCTTCTCTCCTCCTAGGTCTCCTTCATTACAGTTGGTATCAGAGCTTAGGTATTTGGTCCCTTCTCCTTTCTCTTTTCTCACATCTAGTTCTATTTTTCAAAAAAAAAACTAGTCAGACAGGTACAGCATGGACAAGAGTTATAAGAAGCTTTAATGGAGTACCACAGGGTACTAGCAGCCTTTATTGGAGATCTCATAGGAGCTATGGCCAAGTTGGAGGTACTCAAGTCAAATTTAGCAACTCGTTTTCAACTTTGAAGTAAAGTTCTGGAGGTTCTTGGGTGAAGAAGACTCACATGACTTGAACTTGACTACAGTTATTTTCATTTGTGAGGAGCTCCCATGAATTCTCAGTCCAACGCATGAAGGGAGAAGCCTTCTTTGTTAGCTTCTTGGCCTTCTTGGTCTTCTTGTTTGCAGGAACAAAAGCAACCTCCACAGCAGCCATAGCTCGCAAACCAACTCAAAATGATTGTATTCTGTGATAGCTCGCAAAGCTGCCTGGATAGCTCCTTCATTGACAATGTCCCGTGCCTGATTACGCTTCTCTAAAGATTCATTGTCTTCCTAGTCCTCTCCCCATCCTCTGACGACCAGACTTCGTCAGTATCTTCAAACTGAGCTCCCAAAGATGCAGAGGGAGAAGATTCAATGGTCTAATCATCTGAAGATAACAAATCGTAAAATTGCTACGTGGTTCTGCCGTATACACAGGATCTGGTCTTGGCAATATGGCAGTGTTGTGGCCAATGGAATCATAGGCTAAAAGGGGAACAGAGCTTGACATAATATACATGCTTGACTCTCGAGATGCAGATGTCATGGGAGCAAGGGTTGAGCGACTGACAACATTACCAATGATGCACAGATTGGTGGTATGGAAGATGGCTAGAAGCAACATGTAACAGCAAGAAGTCTAAGCTCTTTTCCTCTTCATTTTTTATGCATGCAAAGCTGCAACACCTTCTGATTTTGCACCACTTCGGAAGTCCAAGAATAGCCTAGGGCTGCCCCCGTAAACCTCCCCTACTGAGATGGGGATGAATGCCAAGGAGCCGCAATGTTGTCGTTCAAGTCACAGGTAAAACTGATTCCATCTGCTTTGTCATTGATCACATTGGACGATATGGCCCGCAGAAGGAAATATTGTTCCCCGTAGACTTGGAGGCTGAAATCCTTCAAGTCAACTTGATAGAGATCATATACATTGGCATCTACTCTTTTTTTTCATCAATATAGATCCAAAGAATGTGGCACAATCTAGTGCTTACACATTGGTGATCAGCATTTGGCTTTGTAGCTCTGAAATGTAGTTGTATAGAGAATCACAGCATGTGGTCTTGGTGGGCGAAGGTCCACCACACGAGTCAACCACAGAAGAGGGGTCCCTGAACACTAGGGGACAAGCTTTGTTGACTTGACAACTATACAGATTCCGAAAAGCTGAGTTGGCTACCTCTGGACCAAGTTGACTTGCTAACCAGGCAAGCACTACACCCTAGCAATCATTCACCACTTGTTGTTGATTGTGGGCCGCTAAGCTACCACCACCATCTGCAAGAGAACTCATTATTCTAAAGGCCATCCATACATCAGTTTCATTGATCGCTTGTCCACACACTGGCTTGCAACATTCTTTCAAGGGATCGATAGATGTGCAAGCTGCCAACAGCTCATTCTTGCTTACTTCCTGCTCAAATTCTGTGACACTAGTGACAGGACATGAACCACCTGTAAAGTTCTCTGTGGCTTGACTGAGTATATCTTGGGAATAGTTTTATTTGCTCCCAGATCCACCAGAAAACCCATCACTTCGCTAAGGCACAAGTTTGCCGCTGTATTGTTTAGAACAAGAGAGCCAGTACCGCTGCTTAGTTGTCCTTGCATTACTCGTAGCAAGCTTTCAAACTAAGGATAGCATATAACATTGCCCACATACATGGCCAGGGGAGCCATACAATCTATGGCTGTCTTCTGGAGTATTTGGTTCAATGCTGAGATGTCCAGACTGCACAACCCTAAAGTTGGTAGGTCCATTTGGCACAACTGGATACAGTGGTGATGCAGGTAGCAAAGGAACCAAAGATTCAGGAGTTGCACTTGGCTCAAAGCTTGAAGGGAACAAGGCTGGGGTGTTGTAAGGTCCTTCAAGGAAGAAAGTAGATGGTTCAGGAGAAATCTCCAATGACACAACACCAACAGCTATGCATCTCATCAGCTGATAGAGCAACCATAAAAGAAGCAAACTCATGGTGTTTGTTGAGCTGCAGCAGCTCTCTCAGATCATGCGTGGAGCCATTTTGGGTGTAAGGGCATTGCTTGAGCTTGGAAAGGAAGGAAATTAGGGCGGAGGCTCCAATTTATTGGCAGCAGCAGTGCTCTTCTGCACTGGATTTATGACTTAAAGCTGCACAGAGGGGAAGCTTAATTGCACTTTTGTGTGTGATCTCCCTTTGTTATTGCAGGCACCTAACTTGCTGCTGCTGAAAAATGTGGAGTCAGAGGAGCCCAGCTGTGCTCCCACTAGATAAGAATACAGGAGCAAAAATTCTGTCAAAGGCAGGTTGAGTAACTGGCTGAACCAGACTGGTTGCAAGGAAGAGCAAATGATAGTGGCACATGCAATGGAGTGGATTTGACTGTAGATGATGAATTTATTGTATTGGCATATGCAATGGAGTTTGGGATGTCATGATAAGATAGTGTAATGCCTGTTGCATTTCAAAATTAAGGCTGCTTATTGATGTATATAAAAGCAGCTGGTAGACACTGCTACTGAGATCTTTGAGAGCTCGATAAAGAAGCAGCTGATGTGTGTCAGATAGTGACCATCTTGACTTCCTTGTTGATCAACTGGTGATGCAACTCTTGCAGTCATCTGCAACAGAATTAATGCAGCCGAGTTAATGCCACAGGGAGGTCCATTCTGGAGTCTGTAACCCCATTGGCAGGTTTACTAAATTGAACACTTGGAGGGAATTACAGTTACTTAGAGATGTGCTGTGAGGTCAGTTGGCCGGTGCTATGCTAAATCACATATGGGCAATTTTGATAACCAAAGTATTGTACAATATGACTTTGGGCAACACTTAGGCTGTGTACCTTGTCATGAGGGTGGATCATACTCCAATGGATTTGATCAGCAGTATGGCTATCATGGGCATCATGATTACGCTTACAAGCACTCCTTTATGCAGCAACATAGTTCTTATGCAAGTCATGATCATGGACATGTATCTGGTAGCTCATACAACATTGGTCAGCAGCATGCATATGGAGATTCTTATGCAATGCAGGAGCAGCAAGCAAGTGATTATGACCAATATCATCCCGATACCTATGCTCATGGACTTGCCAATCATCATACTTATGGTCAGCCTAGGATGCAAGGACACCATTGTAGTCATGTTGGATAGTCATCATGCAATCTTGGGCAGCATGTTGATGGGCAACAATATGGCCAAAGTTTTGATAATAGTCAACAGCAAATAGATGTATATGAGCAGCAGGGCTATTATCACCATATGCAGTATGGATAGTATGAATATCATTATAAGCAGCAGCCACATTGGTATGACCATTCATATGGACAGCATGAGCATTGTGGTCATGAGCATGGGCAGCCATCTGTTGTATATGAGCAGCAAGATGACTATGAGCAGCATGTCAGAACTATTACTCAGCTAACCGATGGTGATGAGCATGTGTGTAAATTTCTATCTAAGGCTAAACGCATTAGACACCTTACTAGTGATACGATACAGTAATTGCATGCTGCGGGCTTATGCTATCGATGTGCTAAGCCAATATCTTGTAAGCATCAAGCCACATGCAGGGAAAAGACTGCCAAAATACTCTTGGTATTAGAATATTATGATGCAAAGGATGGAGAAGATCTTGTTGAAGACCATTTTGGTATGGGTCCACGACAGGAACTTCAGTTCAAGAAAGATGATCATGGGCAGCATGTGGATTTGGATGATCATGACCCCATACAGAAGCTCCTTCAATCCACAGACCTGCAGTTTGAATGCTTGGACATTACTAAGAATACAGGGTCCATGAATATGCAGCACGTAGGGACTGATGCAGTAAACTTTTTAGCTTATGCAACCCCATATGTTGTTGACAACATCCAAGCGCATACCAAGCTTAATCATATGATCCTTATGGCAGACTCGATGCAACAGCTAGTGGTCCTGACCATTCTAGCTTTACTTGTGGATGGTAACCCAATACATGGAAAGGATAACCACTTTCCATTTGACCCTGGTGGCAGTGCAGAGACCCACGCTTGCATGGATGACCTATATGCTGGTACCACGTAGGTTATCCATTTGATCCCAGGGATTTTTTTTATTTTTTTTAAAGCTCTATCTTCTTCACACTCCCCCGGTGCAGTCCCCTCACCTTGAGGCGGCAACCTTGGCTGAAGGACAACTCGATTTGGGCATGTTTTGCAATAGACAGTCATTTTTTTTCGAACAGTTTTGGGCTTGCATTAATTGCACCCATGCATGACTTACCTGGGCTCAAAGTACACTCAACAAGCTTCGTTTTGACAAGCGCAATGTCACGTTTGGAGTTGCCCATGGCAAATATTTTGCTGGGCTGAAAGTACACTCAACGAGCTTCGTTTTAACATGCAGAACGTCTCGTTTGGAGTTTCCCATGGTAAGTTATGATTAGTTTTCCACTACAGGCCTGTTCGGGACAGCATGCTGTCCGATGTTGCCCAGCCCTTCTTATTTGGAATTGGTGCCTATCTTTGTACCGAGTTACCTTCTTCCCTCATGCTCACACTGCATACATGCTCATAGGCCACCATTCCACAAGATTCCCCCCCAATCCCCTTCCCCCCCACCCAGCCATACCAATACGTCCTCTTTTTGTTTTTTAGGGCAAAAACGTTCCAGGTCGAGATGGAACGTAAAGAATGGGATTAAAGGGTCTTACACGGAGTTAACACGGGGATAGCACATGCGAATACCCGATTACATGGATGGGGTATTTAAGATGTACAAGGACCTGGTTAGGGTACCATTTGATAAAATATACATATGTCCTTTCACCTTCTTTACCTTCTTCCCTGTCCTTCCATGGCTGCCAACCATTTCTCTCTCCTCTTCTTGACTTTCTCTCTCTTCAGCTAGTCTTTCTCTCTCTTCTCTCATCTTCTTCATCTTTCTCTCTTCTCTCTGCAGTCTCTCCCTTCTCTCCTTCTCTCTCCTAGGTCTCCTTCATTACACACTATCTTCATAACAACCACTTGGTACCTAAGGATAATTGTGTGTAGTTGGTGACTTGGGAGATCAAAGATGGATATGTGTACTTTTCAATCAACAATGTAGGAGCTACGAAAAGGCACCATCTTCATAACAACCAAGTGGGACGTAAGGATAATTGTGTGCAATTGGTGACTTGGGATAATTACATTCAAAATTGACAAGCAATTTGTATAGAAGGTTATATTTGCACTATATGCAAGGTTTGTTGATATAAAGTTGTTTGAGGCTATAAAGAAACTTAGTCCAAAGGATTATCCACATGATGTTTGTGGATGCTTTACAATGGGTGTAATATGGATAGATGCCTAAATAGAAAAGTTTGGGACACTTGTTGATGTTGATGCATACAAGGTTGAGTATGGAGACTTCATGGTGAAGTTAAAAAGAACATGTCCAAGGCAAAGTATGCATGCTTCTTGGCAATTATGTGGGCATAATATTGAGTTTGATCAAGCCTTTCTAGAGATGAAAAAGTTATGGCGTGCGTGCTTGGTCATTGTTGCAAGCATGGTTGATTGTGAGAGAGGTTTCTCCAAAATGAATCATATCAAGTGCAATGATTGCAATAGATTGTCACTCAAGAGCTTGAATCAACTCATGTTACGTTCATACAACGGTGCTAAGGTCCAACAAATGTTGATTAGGATGCTATCTATACTATATGGGATGGATTAAAAGCTCATCACAACGTTAATGTGGTAGCAACAAAGTTGATATATGAAAGTGTAAATAATGGTGTACTTTGATTGTATTGCTATTTCATTTGAGACTATGGATTAAAAGCTCATCACAACGTTAATGTGTTAGCATCAAAGTTGAGATATGAAAGTATAAATAATGGTGTGCTTTGATTGTATTGCTATTTCATTTGAGACTATGGATGATTATAGAGCTATCTTGTTGCCTTTCTAGACTATCTTAATTGATTGAGCTTTAGTCTCAACATGGCATTGCAATTTTATAATTTTTTAATACTTAAATAATTACTCACATGTAGTACTAAGTTTTAAATATTCTATTATCGTATCATGTCGATATTAGATTTTTGTAAATTAATGGACACAAAAAACCAACAAGATGGCTTATATAAATATCATAGTTATTTTAAAAAAACTCTCAAATACTATTCTATTAGCTAGAAATGCAAATTTTAGAATGCATGTCTATCAAAGGTCCAAATTTTGAAAAAACCCTTCCCCACATGAAAGACTCTTGTTCACAAGGCCTTCAATAGAAAAAACCTAGGGGACTTTCAAAAATGAACGATACCACCATTAGAGCCATACTTAGGTCAAAAGACTTGTAGAAGTCCAAGAAGTCAAGTTCGAGCAAAAGTGGTCAAGCTACTTGACTTGACCTGTTAAAAATTTGTGACTCCACCAAGTGAAGCTAGTCTCATTAAAATTAATGAGACTTCAAAGACTCAGCCCAAGTTTGGTGTAGCAACCAGATCACACACACACACACACACACTCTCTCTCTCTCTCTCTCTCTCTCTCTCTCTCTCTCTCGATAAAGCATTTCTCAACGTTGGATTTGCATGGTCCATACACGTTCTTACCCCTGTATGGCTGACATCTCCAATATATGTTCGCCAGTCTGCGTGTCATGGAGTTGAGAGAGAGAGGGGCCGCTCTCCGCCACACTATCTCTGTGCCAGTCCGCCGGGCTGCCTCTAAGCCCATATTCCGCCAGTCATCAGCAGGCTCTTCGCCTGTCCGCCTCTCTGTCAGGCTATCCGCCAGGCTCTCGCCACAAGCTCACTAGCTCGTTGCCTAGGCTCTCCGACTCTTCTGCTCTCTGCCAGGCTCTTTGGCTCTCCGACCAAGCTCAGCGGCTCTCCGCCTCTTTGCGAGGCTCTCTACCTTTCTGTCGGGCTTTGCACTTCTGCTCCAGGCTCGCCAGCTCTCCGCCAGTCTCATAGTCCGGTAATCAGGGGCCCGGAAGCTGTCTTCAAGCGTCATAGAGCCGCCCTTCAACATGCTGCCCTCTGTCGGCTCTTCATTCTATGTTTGTTGCCTTCTTCTCAATGTCACCACCTCAGAGTCGAGAGAGAGAGAGGCGCTCCATCAGTTCGCCTATCTCAGAATGGAGGCGAGAGAGGGAGAGAGGAGTCGAACAATCGATACTACCAACACTGCCACAGAGAGAGAGCGAGAGAGAGAGAGAGAGAGAGCCATCAGTGTCAGGATTGAGACTCGAGAGAGTGACGAGTCAGAGAGCGCTGAAAACAGGGGCAGCAGGCACAGCTCTCGCAACGCAGGGCAGAGAGAGAGAGAGAGCTATCATTAAGATTACTTAAAACTTTATTGAGCACGCTATTTGAAATTTGATATTTGACCATGTCAGTTGAATTGAAAAGAAAAAGATTATAATGCGCAGTTTATTTATTGAGAATGAAAAAACATCTAGTAGGCGCTGCCACATGCTTATCTACACTTAGTGAGCCTATGAAAAGCTGCTTATACATATGTCTCTTTTTTCTAAGTCTACCTAATAAAGCAAGGGTATCCTCTTTACACATTAACTAGAACTTCTTTGCTAAGAGGCCCTTTCTTCTTCATCACCACTCTGTTTCTATTCTTCCAGAGTGTGGACAGAACGGCAGCCCTTATGATATTCCATTCTTTGATAGTCTCTTCATCAATTTTCCCTAGATCACCTAGGAGTGTAGCTCTCATTCCTATGCCCTCATTGAATTGTGCTAGCTTCATCCATTCTTTCATGCTTTTCCAAGCCCCTCTGGCAGCTCTGCAAAACCAGAAGAGATGGTTGTTCGTCTCGGTATGAGTGTAGCATAGAGCACATAGTGAGTTGCAATCCTTGAATTTTGCCACTTTATCTCTTGTAGGGAGTTTCTTTGCAACAATCCTCCACAACATCAGGTTCATCCTTCTACTAGGAGAGGCCTTTAGAGCCCTCTTCAATCTGAACTTCCACACCTGGGGGGGGGGGGGGGGTCGAGGGGTGTTAGGATATTGATTCCTTCCACTCCTTCTCAACCTTGGAGACAATGGTCCTGTTGGCTTTGACAAAATCCCTCCTCTTCCTCATCTTCCATGTTGGTTTCCCTTTGTGGTTACCAAGACACATCAAGGCCTTTTTGGGTCCAACCTTAGCACCTATCAGCCAGTAGTCTTTAACTTCATCAATCATGTATTGGAGCAAATCAAATTCATTTGAGTGAGACTGAACTTTAGTTAGATGTCCTCCTTGTCCATGACTTTGCACTCCTGTTGGTTCCAAATGTGTTTCCATCTAACCACACCTTTAGAGGTCAAAGCCTTCTTTGTTCTATCTGTGATCCCCTATGGGATTTCCTTGTTTTTGTAGGCATAAGGACAAGTTCTGATGGACTGCAACAACATTGTGCCACCTTTTCTTGAGTCGCCTTCCTGCCAATCAAGCAATCTAAGTTGCTTCCTCCACATCTCAAGCAATTTGTGGGCATTGGGGTAGCCTTTGAACTTCATCTTATACCCAACTGCCAGAATCCTATCTTCCCAGCCAAGATTCAATCCCTTATCACCATCAATTATGGCCATCATAATAACACCTTTGATGATAATGGCCCAAGGCTCGTTAGATTCTAACCGTAGAAGTAGTTTGAAGAGCATCCCTTCAGCCTTGTCCTTTATGGGTTCAAGACCAAGGCCCCCATCAATAATTTCAGTGGTAATACACTCCCAAGAGATACTATGCATTCTCTCTTTCCCCCCCGATTTTCCATAGAAGTTCCCTCAGCATCATGTCCACCTTTTCCCACTGAGATTTTGCAAATGGAGTGATAGAAGCAACAAACATCACCACTAGTGAAATCATTATGTCAAGCACCACAAGCTTAGTACCAAAACTTAAAGGCAGATTGGCATACTTGGATATCTTGTTTTCAACTTTAGATACCAACCAACTAAATTTATCCCTCGTGGAAGCACCTAAGGTAAGAGGGGCCCCCAAGTATCTAAACACTTGCCCATGCTTGATCAATTTACAACCCACTCCTTCAATCCAGTTTGGGGATCCTCCCCTCCAAGAAGTAGGATCTCTGATTTGTGCTAGTTGATCAGCTCACCTGAGGCATTGGCAAATAGCTCTATGGTGCTCAAAAACTCTTCCACATTCTCCTTGCAAGCTTTTATGACGGAAGAATTATCATCCGGAAGAGTTGCGTATAGAGTTGTTTCCCATCTGGTAGGGGAAGGCCTTTCAAGAGACCCTTCTGAACCTTCCAGTCCAGCATCTTGAGTAAAGCATTTGTGGCAATAGCAAACAACAAGGGGGCAATGGGGCACCCTTGTCTAACAGACCTCTTGAGATGAAAAGCATGAGACATAAAGCCATTCACATTGACTCTAGCATAAGCATTAGTGAACAAGGCTGCAATCATACTAACAAACCCAATTCCAAACCCAAGTTTATGCATAACAGCTAGAAGGAAGTCCCACCTCAATCTTTCATAAGCTTTATCAAGATCCATATTAACTAAGACAAATTTCCCTTGGTGCTCAACAGCATGCTCCACAGCCACAACAATGTTGAGGATAGCATCCTGAATATTTCTCCCCCACACAAATCCATATTGAGCCCTATGCAATACATCTTTTAGCATGAACTTGACCCTGATAGCCAGAGCTTTGGCAATGACCTTGTATGTTACGTTTAACATTGTTAGTGGCCTCCAATGCTCAGCTTTAGTTCTAGCTACATTCTTAGGAACGAGCTTAATGAGTCCATCATTGAATTCAGTAGGAATATGACCATCCTTGATGCATTTATTTGCTAATGTACATAGATCATTTCCACAGACAGGCCACAAATTTTGGAACACTTCCGCAGGAATTCCATCAGTGCTTGGGGACTTACCCCTCTTCATTTTTGACAAAGCAAATTTTAACTCCTCAACTGAAAATGTTCTAGCTAACAAAGTAGCAATTTTAGCAGGTACAGCAGGCTCAATAGGCTCCAGCATTAATTGCAGATTATGCTCATACTCAGGGTCACTCCAACAATACTTGAGAGATGTCTAACAAAGACACCAGCAATGGATACATCATCATTGTGCTCCTTTCCCTCAGCATCCACCATCGAGCAAATAGTCTCTCTACATTGTTTTTGTTTCAGAGCATGGAACAATGCAGCCGTGGAAGCATCATCCTCTATCATAGCCTTGCCCTTTAATTGTATCTTGATAGCATTCCTTTTCTTGATTTTCTCATTCCTCAAATAATTCTCAATTTCATGCAATATCACAACCATGTAATGGTCACCATCTGACACTTGCAATGCATTGCTAACACACTCCCTTGCTTTAACTGCTAGTTCATATTGCCCGCGTCTTTCCCTTGCTATTCTCCTACCATGGCTTTTGGCCAAACCAGTAATAGCATTAATGCCACTCTTGACTCTGACAATCGGGTCCTCAGCCTCCTTAGTGGTAGTGCTCCACTGTGCATGCATCTTTTCCACAAACCTTTTGTCTTCGAGAAAAGAGCAATTGAAGAAAAAAGGGGGAGGACCGTGCCTAGCCCCATTGGTCCCTATCAACTTCACAGTTACATGCATAGGTAGATGATCTGATGTAGTAAATTCATTGATGGTCTGAACCCTTGGTTTGGGTGCAAGCCACCACCCCCCATGTGTCACATAGACTCTCTATCAAGCCTGGCAATGCGCCAGTTATTGCCTTCTTGTTTATTGTGCCATGTAAAGGGTGCATTCCCACCACCCGCCGACATCAATGCCAAGTTTGAAATATCGAAGTATCTATGAAGAGCATCCCATGCATTTCTTTCTTTAGCAAACATCGTGTTGGCCTTGTGAGATCTGTTAGACTCATGTAGAGTCATGTTCCAATCCCCTACTAAGATGGCATGCTGTTGTGAAAGCGCATTAATAAGTTCCTCCCAAACATAGCTCTACAATGAGAATCATTGGGACCATAAACAAACCAAACGTCAAAGAAAAACCTATCAGAGACGATTCGGATGCCCAAGAATGCATCGCTGGTAGTAAAAGAGATCAACACATGTTTGAATGTCTCCTTTGCCATTATCAAGGTGCCACCCTTCCCTCTGTAGTCTGCTCTTACAAAGCATTTGTAACCATTAAATTGAATACATTACATATCAATGTTGCCAATTTTTACCTCTTGTAGAGCAAGATTATCAAGCTTCCTCATAGCAAGCAACCTTCTGCATGTACTCTTTTCACCTTCTAAGCATAGTCCCCTGACATTCCATGAGATTAGAGTGCTTTTTGTGGATGTGACAACCACCATATAACTCAACCATATCATCTTCTTCATCATGCAATGCAACATAAACATTGTGATCCACCAAAGGCTGTAGAGCTTCTTTTTTGTAAGCCATGAGGTTCTTTGGTTTAGCAGTCTTACTCTTTGCAAGATACTTGCTGCCAGGTTTGATATTTTCTTTATCATTGGCAACAATTCCCTTACCTTTGTCTCTACCCACTTGCTTCCATTGGCATCCGTTGTCCATATTGTTAAACAAACCAGCATTGTTTTTTTTCACTGTATTACCAGCTTGCCCTATGGCCCCTTGCATTTTTTCGACCTCTTTATTCTTTTGTTCACCCTTCTTCTCTGCAGTGGGTTCCTTAACAGGTTGATTGCCTACAGCTTCCTTTGCTAAACAATCTCGCGCAAAGTGCCCAGTCTTCATGCAAATATAACACGCATCTAGAAAGGAGCTAAACTTGACCTCAATGCACAGTTCCAGACCATGCGGGTCGAAGACTTCCAAATATTCTTGTACCTCTTTTCTACAATCCCAAAGTATACATGCTTTCTTTTTCGCCCCAAGTTTTCCATCATGCATGGCTGGCATGTAAAGCACCCTTCCCAAGGTTTCTGCAAGGACACCGAGCTCACCATCCAACCAATCAAGTAGATCAGGAAAAGTATCCACACCGGACATTCATGCAATAGTGAATCATTAAGTTAAATCCAGGGCTCCAGGGCATTGCATAGACATAATTTCCTTTGAAACTAATCGCAGAGGCCACAACCCACTCACGCTCTTGCTTAGAGCTAACCACGGCCAGAAAGAATCCTCTACCGAGAAGCTTATACTACATGAGGATGGCTCTCCCATTATAAGTGAGAGCAAACCACTTGGGGAACTCATCTTTGTTTGGAACCTTCCCCATAAAATAGAAAAACAAGCCATAGGTAGAGAGATCAGCATACCTACGCTTGATCCTCTGTAGTGAGAGAGCAACCGGGGCTCTGAATACCTTGCCACCTTTGGTTGAGGCTTCATTCTTTTTGTCTTTAGTGATGATTTTGATTTTCTCTCTGACCTCTTTCTCCACCTCTTCCATATTAACTTGGTCATTTTCAACAGCATGCAGATAGTCACACTCCATACCCTTGCCATTGCGAGGGGCCTTCACCGACTGCTCCACTGTGAGCTCATCCCCCACTCACTTCTCACCTCCAGCTGCATGCATGAAGGCGGCTATGGGGCCCACCCTGATAGGGGCACGCCACAACAGCCAAGCCGTGCCAAGAGGCACGCGCCCAAAGCATAGCACACGCAAGTTCCAGCAAGACACCGAGTCCTCCCTTAATTTCCCAAATTCAAGATCATTCAAGCAAACTTTACTTGATCATCACAAGTGACCAGTTGAATTGAAAATTGAGAGAAGATTTTAGGCTAACTTGAGCAAGATTGCAATGTTCAAAGGATGCAGAAAGGCTATGTCAACTCTATAGAAAGTACATATATATATATATATATATAGACATTCCAGTAATGCCATGATTAATTGACAATGGCACCATCTTCTTCGTTTGAAATAGCCATCCACACATCTTGTTTTTTTCTCTCTTTTTTCTATCTTTTCTTATGTCTTATTCCTTTTTATTATATTTGATCTCCTCTCCTCTTGTTGTGCCACATAGGTTTGGGGGCAATATCCTTGGTTTGGAAACACTAGACCCAACCTTGGGATAAGATATAGAAAATCTCTCTCTCTCTCTCTCTCTCTCTCTCTCTCTCTCTCTCTCTCTCTCTCTCTCTCTCGTGGTTGAAGTGGCACACGTTGCCCTTAGGTGGTTGTAGTGGCATAAGAGAGGCCAGTATGATGGACAACATTAAGCAACTGTAAGAAACGAACCTTAAGGGCATAGACAGGCTTAACACACTCGAGGGTTATTTTCTCTCTCCAATGCCATTGTCCAAGATACATCTTGGCTATGCCTAGCATGATGATAAAGATGACCGATACAAACTAAATTACCATTACACTTTTAGGTTGTATGCATAGCATGATGATAAAGATGACCAATACAAACTCAATTACCATAACACTATTAGGTTGTATGCATAGCCAAGGGTGGAGGAAGGACAAGGTATAACATGTTTTCAATTGGCTCTTACCCTAAAGTAGCTCTCAAAAAGACAACAAACATATAATTGTGACTACATACATAACTATATATAGTTTTGATTTGGTTGGCTTTGTATAGTTGTGATTTGGCTACCAAAACTCAAAATCTATACTATGCATTTGACAACCAATTCCCTCCACTTTGAGTTGTAGGTAGGTACACTTGGTTTCACCCACTCTGACTGTTCACACAACGTTTTGCTTAAATAGTGCGGATATGAGGTAAAAGAATGGTACATCATGATTTGATGGAAGAATCTACATTGTTAGATGACATTTATCTTTACTGTGTACCAACAAAAGTACGAGTATAATAAGGGTGAACAAGTCTCTTGTACAAGGGCAAAGCTATATCCTACACTAAGCAAGAGCAAGTTTTGCATGTACAACAAAAGTATTGAGTGTGCATGTCCATACACACGCGTACAATGACCTATACTATGTACATTTAACATTAAGGATATCATTGCATGCCCTCTATTGTTGTGTTTGCATCGCCCACTCCAAAACTTCCTCATTGGATATAATTTCCACATCAAGAGGTGCTAAGAGTGGAGCAATCATACTCATTTGTGGTGTTGGTTAAGCTCTTGGCAACTTGATTGTTGCTAGTTTTTTGCATATGTTAAAAATTCGTAAGAGCTTTTAACTTGGACATGGAAAGAAACTAGAGCTTATCTTTGTTCAAGTCTTGAGTGAATTGCTGCAGCTATCAAATGATTATTATTTTTAGTTTGGAACTGAAACACTATAATTATCACACCCCTTGTAGAGGAATTTGACTTTTGAACTTGGTAGAGTTGCCTTGGTAGGGCTACTACATGGCCAATAGAGCTTGGGTATAGTCTTTCCTTAGCCTACTACTAGATGAATACAATATGTTTTATAATTTGGTAGAATGTGCTTTAATAGTCAAAAGCCTTAAAATCTTCTTATGATACCAACTAATCAAAATAAAATGTAAAAATAAAGACATCGTATGGTAAAATGTGTTTCAATAGTCAAAAGCCTTAAAATATTCCTTTGGTTCCAATTCATCAAGTCAATACATGTAAAAGTAAAGACACTATTTTTTACCAAAAATCGCAATGGATGGAGCTCGCTATTTGTTTCATGCAGAAGCATTTGCTACCCATGATTTTTTTAATGAGTGAAGAGTGGCTGCCTCCCTTAGCTCACAGAATTGCAAAGCAAGCGAGCCACAGCCACGTGAGCTTCGAGAGTCTGCAATCCACCCAGCACGCAGTTTGCAGGCTGGCTAGCTAAGTGTGTTACGTATTTATGGAATGCTAGTGAACCAATGTCATATTCACGTTATGTAATGCTAGCATATTTGTATTCATGTACTGTCACTAGATTAATAATGTCTACCTGCTAAAGTGAAAGTAAGGATGATGGCCTGATGTGATGATATGAAAGTCTATGATTTAATGTCATTTTAGTCAAGACACATATACATTGGACTTCAACAATGTTATAGGTGACAATGGATCTTGGCATTTATAAACATAAAAGTATATTATAAAAACTGTTAAGACATCTAAAGTGTCCTTGAAAGTGTGCACACGTATGCTCATTATCTACTATATACAGTGCACAATTTGCTTAAGTGCACAAGCATATAGGTTTCACACTGCGTTGGTAGATGCACCGTGCACAACTCATCAAAACTAAGAAACGATTGGATTTTTCATAAGGAGGACATGATTGGGATGAGAAAAGAAACCTCCCCATAGTGATTTATACATTTCAAAGAAGATACCAAGCTTTGAAACTGAGGCACACTCAGAAGTCAGTAAATAAAACAAGATAACAAAATAATGATAAAAACATTAACACTGAATTTACAGTAGTGAACACCAGTCTCTATTTTCTGAAACATCACAATACTATACAACTCTGTAGTTTTATTAACATAATAACAATGAATAGGATTGGATGATCAAGACAATGCTGACAGGACCAAAGAGAACAATGAGGATAATAAGGATGGACGATAAGAGAGGAGCCTCCCAAATCTAATCTCCTCAGAGAATGAGTATGCGAGATACAAGCAGCTGATGGTCACCATTCTTCTTGATTTTCTCAATCAAGAGCGACCTTGAACTACACTTACATTTTAAGGCTATACTGATCCAAGTGAATCGCAAAGAATTTGATGCTTGCCCTTTCCTACACCAACATCCCATAAACTACTTCAAATCAGCAAGATTCTTGCTGGGAATATCATAGGGTACACACAATGAATCAGCACTGATTCGGGAACCCCCTCTTATTAACAAAGTCCACAGGGAATATGCATCCCTCGGAATATTGAGATGCGCCTTGAATGCAACGGGCATGTCCAGATGGCATGGATTTAGACTCTCGCTTATTGAACTAGGACATCCCTAGCCACCTCTTCTGCAAGTCCAGGCACAGCCTGTCCCAGATGGTCAGAAGGTGTTTCTTGGTCCACCGTCCAGAGTGTCTTTGTCTTCAGCTGTAATTGGACATCGTCAGAACCAGTTTTACCAAAGCTTTAAGAGTTGGGATGCATGAATGCTCAAGAGTGGATTTTGCGCATCTTCTGTACTCCCTTTCAGAATGCTTTCTGAAGATTGGATCTCCGTTTCAGCAGTCTCTGTGACAGCAGGTAACATAATCTGTTCTTTGTCTATGCACTCCGTTTGGATAACTTCTTTCTCAATGTACTCAGTTTGGACAAGTTCCTCAAAGTCACCAGCACGAGCACTTGGCACTTCCAGAAGCATGTCATCGGACACCGACTGCACCTAAAATATCAGAACATAGGATGGTTAAATGAACTTGAGTAATGTAACATCATGCCACATAATGGGCAATGGTATTAAACTGTATATCCCTTGTACTTGCTCTTCTGAATGATTGGCAATGATTTTAAAACGCGGGCTCCTTGTATGCACTCTTCTGCTGAATGAACTTATAGAAGGTTTTAAAATGGCATCAGAAGAGGCATGCCCTTCATGCACAACCAGTTTTGCAGAGTCCCCAAAAAAAATCATCAAATGAAAAGACATAAGCTGAAGAAGTAGAGCCATGTACAGGTATTGCATCTACTCTACAGAAAACTAAAAAGTGTGTTTCCCATGCACTGGATATGATAATGCTAAAACCCACAAAGAAAAGGATCCACCAAGAAAAACTTCAGTCAAAACAGGCTGAAAAACTTCAATCGTAACACACTAGGGACCTATCAGGGGATCACGATTCACAGAGCAAAATTGACTGAGACTCACATACATACCTTAGCAGTTCTGAGGTCAGCCCCCAGTTCCTCCAGAACCCTCACAAGATCACTGAAATTCTCCTGAGTTGGATGATAATGCCCACTGTGTGCTTCCATCAGCTGCACAAATAAAATCAATAGTGACTCGGTCATTGCTTTCCTATAAAAAGAATATTTGCAGTAACCAGCCAGATTCACTTATGTAGAGGCCCCCAAAAGAAGGGAGCAAAAAACAAAGTGATTTAAATCTTGAAGCAATGGTTCCCAATCACAGCAGGAAGAGTTATAATCCCATCAAATGATCATGTATGCTTATGCACAGTGCATGCACATGTGCACCATGCATGCACACAACCACATGTTTCAGTTTCCGAGCATGTCAAATTATAAGACCTTAATTAATGTGAAATTACTATGAATTGGCCCTAATTAAACTCCACAAAAACAACAGAATCTCTGGAGAGAGAGATTTTATGTAGTGGTAGAACAAATGCTAAGTTTAAGAGTAATTAATCAGTGAAAGTGGTTGGGCCAAGGCTGGGAGCTGAATTTTGCGGGGACTAGGCTCTCCAAGGTGCGCTGTGGGGTGAATCCCGTATCACGCTTGGGCATGGTCGTAGCGGCCTCGCGCTTCCCCATCAAAGTGCATATAGCTAGTGAAAGGGTTGGTGAGCGATTCGAGTGAACCGAGAGGGGGTTGGGCTCTCATTTAGTTTGGGGTGAGAGGTAAGGGGGTGAAAATCCCAAGCGGGGGTTCCCTACCTCCTCGCCCGCGAGAGCACGCCTTTTTCTCCTTGTGCCAAGGATTTTGCTCCTCGCCCGTTGGGAGGAGAACTTGAGAAGGACCCGAGACCCGTGGTGCCAAGACCCCAAGGGGGTGAAAGACAAGTCCCAAGGGCTAGATTCGTAACACTTGGTATCGGAGCTGAATCATGCAGCTCACACATGTTGAGCTAAGAAATTTCTATGCTGATTAGCCACTTAAACAACCCCAAAACGAGCTTAATTTAGTAAAAACCCTAAAATAGGGAGTGGTTCAAGAGAGTTCAGTGAAACCCTAATTTGGCAAGGTCCATCCTCATCTATAAATAGACAAGCTGCCCCCATTCAGCCTTAATCCCGTCTGTGCAGGTTTCTCACCCTTAAGTGCAGATTTCAACCATCAGTCCACATACACGTGGCTGTCCAACCTTCGTGACAGCTGCCATCACCTCATTCTACTACGGCGTTCTACTGTTGCATTTTGTTGCTTCACCCACATCATCAGGCATCATCCTCTGCAATCTCTCAATCTCCTCACTCTCTGGTGATCAGCGTTTGGTGTTTCTCTCACTCTTAACACTCGAACTGGTGGTCATAGCACTTGGGATCCATCTGCGGTGCATATCACTCTCTGACACACTGCTCCACCCTTGGGCACACTGTATACTCTTACATTCATTTACAGCTTCCATTCACTTTAGATTTGTGTTCTTTCTATCCCTTCTTCTGTTTGTGTTTGAGTTTCAAGATTTGCATTTAGGGTTTGAGTTTTGCTATCTGTGTCTATGTTTGCCTCATTGTGCTTTTGTCGTGGTCATACTCTCTGTGTTTCCTTAGTGCAAACCCTAGCAGTGCCTCCACACTCTTCTTCACATGATATCAGAGATGGTGCTCTTATAAAGAGTATCCTGTGGATATAGTGGAGTGCTAGTCTTTGCACAAGGCACACAATACGACTCGTAACCAAATCATAATGTCACAAGCACCTTCTTCTCGTGACCCCATGATGTCTTATCAGGCTTCTCCATCGCTAGAGACCTTGAGGAGGTATTATGGACTCAGCAAGGAAGACGACACTCCATATTCACCCTCACCATCCCTCTCTATGTTTACACCCATGCTAGACATTCCAGATTTCATTAACTTCACAGAGGAGGAATTTGAGAAGTACTTATGCAACAAATATGAACCTGGAGACATCCCTTCTTCCAAATTTGCTACTCCTTCTAGACCAGTTGGTGAGGCTAGCCACCTTTCTGATCATGGAGGCAATACAACATTTGGGACGACTGATGATCCATCTTCATCATCTTGGCCAAGCCCTCTGTCAAGTTCATACAACCCTTTTGAGTCATTTGAATCAAAACCCTTTGCCTTTGTTGTGCAAGATCTCAATGGTCAAATGCATGTAAATCTTAATAGAGGGGGCTCAAGAAGCAAACATTCATCATCACGTATACCTACATCTTCTGGTTCATTTGAGCAAGTCAATTACTCTTCTCTCCCTCCCATCCCACCCTCTTCTCTTGAAGTCATATCACCCTCATTTCAAAACCTCGGCTTACATTCCACATCCACCTCTACCACATTAGGAGTTGGGCCTTCTATCTCCACTCCTAGCACATCCTCATTCTCTATTCCATATTCACATCATGGTGCCTCGTTAGGGGGCATTCCACCTCTTGACACTCACCTACCCTTTTCCACAAGCCATTCCGCACTACGGGACTTCATTACAAGGAATGCCACCCTCTAACACAATTCCCTCTAGCTTTCCTTATGTAGGCATCTCTTTTCCTATTGGGATGGCTGTAATAAGCATCCCTCTCACTACCCCCAACTACACACATCCCATGACCTCCCAGATGCAGGGATTTCCTTCCTCTGCTTATGGTGTATCGTCACACTTTCACTGAGTCACTCCTACCCAAGGATTTCCACCCTCTACTCCACCTATCTCTATCGCCCCACCAGGGGGTCCTCATGCGATGACAATGCACATGCCTAGTCATCCCATGCACACATTTGATTCCACCGTGCACACTTCTCAAATGCCGGGTGGGCACTGTGGGGCCCATTCCCACGTGTACTCCTTTCCATGACAATACCCACCCTATCCACATTATCCAAACACTACCCCTCCTATTGCCTCAACCAAGAATGCCTTCACGGATAAGACTCGTTTCAACAGGTCGAATTTCACTACTTGGTTGAACTATATGCAACAAGTGCTTGAGTCTCACGGTCTTTGGAACCTTGTTGTTGGTCTTGAGCCTATGTCTGATCCTCACCTAGCCCATCCTAATTACATCCGTCTAAGGAGAGCTTGCAATGCCACAACCAATGTCGAGTTGATGCAACTTTTAGCTTCAAGAATTTTCCATTAAGGAAGGGGATGATATGAAAGTCAAGTTGGCCGAATATTAGAGGTTACTAGCCAAGTTTGCCACTACCAGCTCTCCAAAGTCAAATGACGATCAGGTCACGTTCTTCTTGAACAAGTTGTCTAACAAATACTTCCATTTTATCCAACACATTTTCTCACTGCCTAGATTGCCGACCTTCTACAAGTTTGAGTGTCAGTTTTTGCACTGCGCAAGGCTGCATGATCAAGTCCACAAGAAGTCCTCCACTTACATCTATCACAAGGGCGCAAGTTGGTTGCCTCTTCTTCGGGAAAGAAAGCCAACAATGGCAAGAACTCGCAAGATGAAAAGGCAAGCCAAAACAAGGGAAACGCCACTTCCTCCAATGAAAACAAAGAACCTCGAACCCTTTGGTAGCAAATTCCTAAGAAAAATATGTTTTTCATTCAGTGCCAAAGGTCGGGCCATGTGGACGAGGAGTAACGTACCAAGGCCCAAGGTCTTCCTCCTAGAAAACCCCAACAAACTACTATGACTACACAGTCTAGTAGGGCTACACCTCCCCCTGCTGCCCCATCTGCTCCTTCAATCCCTACGGTTGCTGGACAT
Source organism: Lygodium microphyllum (assembly GCF_053477565.2). NCBI lineage: Eukaryota > Viridiplantae > Streptophyta > Polypodiopsida > Schizaeales > Lygodiaceae > Lygodium > Lygodium microphyllum. The sequence continues at coordinate 77,722,836 of NC_141145.1, read as the reverse complement.
ATGGCACACGGACAACCTCAACGGCCATTCTACTCTACTCTAGAGGGGTTGACTGATTGGTCTACTAGCACGGATCCTATTGCCCCTTACGCATCCATTCCAAGGAACTCCACAACACCTTCTAGGCCTTCTTCCCCATCTTGACGTATCCAATGGTGGCTCCATACTTGGCCTTTCATTTTCAAGTCTTCCACTACATTTACACACACATATACATTTGCATTATTGCACTTATTCATTCAGTTTTTTCTTCAATTCAGATTTGTTTTTATTTTTAGAGCATCTCACTACTAACCTTTGTGGTTGCAAATCTTACTCTCTTTTGCAGACTTTGTTTTCAGTTCAAGGCTAACATACAGGTTTGTCTAGTCCTACCTGGGCTGGAGACATGGGATGCGCACCGTTCCATTCATAGTTTCATCTTCACAAGAGTCTTGCTCTTCTACCAGCATGGAGGCTTCCCCACCTGAGGCGGATCATACAACACCTCTCTTGATACTATCATGGTAGTGACTTCTACCTCGCTCTTCCAGTCGAGATGCCTCTTCTCATGAAGGCAAGCCAAAACAAGGGTGACACCACTTTCTTCAACGGAAACAAAGAACCTCGACCCCTTTGGTAGCAAATTCCTAAGAAAAATAGGTTTTCCACTCACTGCCAAAGGTCGGGCCATGTGGACGAGGAGTGACATACCAAGGCCTAAGGTCTTCCTCCTAGAAAACCCCAACAAACTACTACGACTACACAATCTAGTGGAGCTACACCTCCCCGTGCTGCCCCATCTACTCCTTCAGTCCCCACGTCTGTTGGACATATGGCACACAGACAACCTCAACGGCTATCCTACTCTACTCCTGAGGGGGTTGACTGATTGGTCTGCTAGCACCAATCCTATTGCCCCTTACACATCCATTCCCAAGTACTCCACTACACCTTCTAAGCCTTCTTCCCCATCTTGACGAATCCAATGGTGGCTCCACACTTAGCCTTTCATTTTCAAGTCTTACACTACATTTACACACATATATATATTTGCATTATTGCACTTGTTCATTTAGTTTTTTCTTCATTTCAGATTTGTTTTTCTTTTTAGAGTATCTCACTACTAACCTTTGTGGTTGCACATGTTACTCTCTTTTGCAGACTTTGTTTTTAGCGCAAGGCTAACATACAAATATGTCTAGTCCTACCTGGGCTGGAGACATGGAATGCGCACAGTTCCATTCATAGTTTCATCTTCGCAGGAGTTTTGCTCTTCTACCAGTATGGAGGCTTCCCCTCCCGACATGGATCGTACAACACCTCTCTTGATACTATCATGGGGTGACTTCTACCCACTCTTCCAGTTGAGATGCCTCTTCTCATCATGCTTCTCGACACCACATGAATACCGACATTTGGCTCATCTTCAACCTTCAACGTCACAATTTCAGATTGAGAGGGGATTCCTACCCGTCTTGGTATTCTACAAGTTTCGGAACTTGTCTTCGACATCGCCCCCCCCCCCCCCCCCCGCCCCCGGTTTGTACATTCATCCTTTGAATTGCATGATTTCAACATTTTTGTACAAGGGCACTTGAGCAAGTAAACAATTTTCCCACTAGGGACACTCTCCAAGAGGCACCTGTTGCATGAACATTTCACAGCATGTAACATACTTATTGTGCAAAGTACCACTAGATGGATCGTAAGTTGTTTCCACCAGCGGTTTATACACAACCATTACTTCCTCACCATTCCCTCGTCATCAACATCTAAGAGTGGATGGGTAGCTTGTAAATTTTGTGATGGGTTGGACCTAAGTATCCGTTCTCATTCTTCAGTCTTCTACTCAATCGACTGCAAACTCTCTCTGACTTTATTTTTTATTTTATTTTTTTAAATCAAGTTCATTGTAGTTCCATTTGCCCTTGTAGGGCATGGTAGGCTACTAGAGAGCAGCCAATGATCACTCTTTGTCAAATGCCCTATGCTCTCTAGGGTGACTACTAGACTCCCTTGGTCAGATAACCATCGCCCCTGTAGTCTTGGTAGGCCGCTAGGCAGCCATCGTGTACCCTTTTTTGATGCCTTGCCTACTTTAGGGTGGAACACCTTGGACAAACTGGATTGGCCTTTCTTTCTCACCTTGTTTTGGGCCTAAGAGGGGATGTTGAGCTAAGAAATACATTCTATGCCGATTAGCCACTTAAATAGCCCCAAAATAAGCTTAATTTAATGAAAAACCTAAAACAATGAGTAGTTCGAGAGAGTTCAATGAAACCCTAATTTGGGAGGGTCTATCATGTATAAATAGAAAGGTTGCATCGATTCAGCCTTAATCCGATCTGTGCAAGTCTCTTAACCTTGAGTGCAGATTTAAGCCATTAGTCCACACACATGGCTGTCCAACCTTTACGACTACTACCATCACCTCGTTTTGCTAATGCGTTTTACTACGGCATTCTACTGCCGCGTTTTGTTGTTGCATTCTACTGCGGCGTTTTACTATGGCATTCTACAACTACGTTTTGCTTCTTTGCCTGCATCATCCTTTGCAGTCGCCTCGGTCTCCTCACTCTAGTGATCAACATTTGGTGTTTCTCTCACTCGATCACTCCGACTGGTGGTCACTCGTGCTCTTGGGATCCATCTCCGGTGGATATCACTCTCTGACACACTGCTCTGCCCTTGGGCACACTGCTTTGCCCTTGGGCACACTGTATACTCTTACATTCATTTACATCATTCATTCACTTTAGATTCATGTTCTTTCTATCCCTTCTTCTAATTGTGTTTTGAGTTTCTATATTTGAGTTTTGAGTTTTGCGTTTAGGGTTTGAGTTTTGCTTTCTATGTTTGTGTTCGTCTCGTTGTGCTTCTATCGTGGTCGTACACTCCATGTTTCCTCAATGCAAGCCCTAGCAGTGCCTCCACACTCTTCTTCACAACATACTCTTTTCCCTCTCCTCTCTTTCTTGTTCGATTGCTCAAATGCTGATTTGCAAATCAGACTAGTAAGCAGTTAAGTATTATTTATCACTAGTGTTAGGAGTCTTATTTATCACTAGCATTAGGGCCTATACTAAATGGGAATTAAGAAAAATTAACTATTTTATTGCTCCAGACATCTCAAGAAAATGATAAATGCATCAAAGGTCCCCGACTACACTAATAGTACATGTTGTTTATATGGTGCCAAAGTGATGATTTTGTTTGACCCACGAAGCATTAAGCGGCTTACAAATCAAACTACAATAATGCAATTTCCTTTCAATGATGCTAAAGAATTGCTTAACCTCTAACTTTGGGGTATTTTGTGATTCAATCTATTGAGATTACCCAAGAAATTTATACAAGGTGAGCATAGTAAATTAGTGAGTCACCGATAACCGTGAGGGAAAGGTGAAAAGAACCCCCATCGGGGAGCCGTTAGACAAGATGGGCTGAACTCTTTCGAGAGTTTAACTGTGAACTAAGGTATAGGAAAGGAAAATACAACATTATTTTAGATTCCATAGTAGAATGTCCATGAGAAATGAATACTCTCTTCACTTCTCACCTTGAATTAATAAGAGGAAAATGTTAAATTGATCATGCATACAGAAGACCATTGAAATAGAGGATCCTAATGAAAGAACTGCTGCTCAAAAAGACTTGTCAAGGGATGTTCAAGAGGGATTCAAGTGGAAGAACTATGCCATATATAATGGCTAGTTGCTCTACAAAGATAAGAGTATGACTCAAAAGGAACAAAAAATTTTGCGATGGATACTCTTATCAATGACATGAAAGTCCTAAAGTAGGACACCCAAGCATTAACAAGACTTATAATCTTATTGAGAGGCGGTTTGATTGGCTTGGAATATATACATGTCCTAGATTATGTAATTGTTTGTGCTATGTGCCACATCAATAATTGAAAGGTTAAATTTAAGAAGCCTTCTCCATCCTTTAGAAATTGCTTCTAAGAATTGAGAGAGCATCTCCGTGGATTTAATTGTTGGATCACCTAGGACACAATAGGGACACAGCTGTGTGTAAGTAATTGTGGATACATGACCAAAATGGCTAAGTTTATTCCAACTTCATCTAATATTAAAACTCCAAAACTGGCTAGATTGTTCATAAAGAGCCTATACCAATAGTATGGCCTATCCGCAAATATTGTTTTTGATCAAAATAGAAAGTTTAATAATCACTTTTGAAGAGCTGTGTCTGGGAGGCTAAAGCTAAACTTGGCATAAGTATGGTGAATCATCCACCAAACTGATGGTCAAATTGAAAGGGTTAACCAAAACCTAGAAGATATGCTTCGTGGATATGTAGGTAAAAATGAAAACTAATTGGAAAGGGTAATTATCTATAGTAGAGTTCGCATATACTAGCAGCAAGTACTCTATAGTGCTCATGCCAAGGTTGGGAGGTGAATCCTACAGCTCAAGCACTCTTTCTCTCTTTTTCTCTTTCCTGTTCAACTACTAAACCCCTAATTTGCAATTCAGACCAACAAGTAGCTAAGTCTTGTATATCAATCTCATTCCTCATTATTCATTTATTCTTTGAGTTCCTAAGTTTTTGTCATTGTTAGTCATTGTACACATACTGTTTTCTCTCTGCAGACCCTACCAAATTCCCTCACAAAAGCCACCATGTCAGGGCTGAAAATCCATGTCTCTAGCACAGTCAAAGGCAGTAGATCCCTCAATATCAATCTTTAACTGAAATATAAGTATAGCAGGTAAAACCACAGAAATACATAATGATCGGGTATGGTTCTACCTAGGCTATTCTACAAGCCCAACTAGACCTAAGGATCCTGCAAGATGACTAGCCTTACTAGCCTAAGGATCCTAAATCTAATGGACCTTGCCACCACCAGACTCCTCTCCTACTTTGATTGGACTTTAAGAGGAAAAGATGTATCAGAGGTGTGCCTCTTAAGTGACCAACCTTACTTGCATTTTGTTAGTCCATCATCTCCTAGTTGAGGGAGCTCCATAGAGTCTTATGGAGACAGGATCTCTCTGTGTTACATTAATAAGGTAAATTACGAGAAACAGGCAATAGGGATGACCGTCTGAGAGCCTTGGGCACCTGAACGGAGTTTAGGGGAGCCTAGAATAAAAGAGAGTCCAAGAATAGTAGGACTCACCAAGAGTTGACAGCTGGCAATTAGATCACGATGGGGGTTGTCAGCAAATATCTAGGCAAGGTTCGGAGGAGAAACGTATCTTGTGCCTCTATCTTGAATGGAACTAAGTTTGTATTCTTCTCTGCCCCATCGTATCAGTTATCACACTGAATCGCCCATTGTACCACACTACACTGGTATCAGAGCAGGCGTTGGATCCTCCTTCCTCCTTCCTTCAGAACCGTTGGGTCCTCCTTCCTTCAGAGCCCCCGGGTCCCGCTTCCGTTTGTTTTCACGTGAAGCTTTCTTTCTGACGCCCACACGACACGTCATACGGAATCTGGCGTGAAGTCGTTACTTGACACATCACCCGTTATCCAGCGTGAAGACGGTGCCCCACACGCTTTATGCCCGTATTCTGGACATGATTTACTTCGTGAGGCGCAACAAATGAAAAACGGCACTATACCGTCTGGCGTCTCTGTGACCAACTCTGGCTGCAAGTTACTGTGTAACGACTGCAGAATAGTCGTATGACAAATACAGTTTGGGCAGAGAACGAATTCAGGGAAGACGTATAGATGGTTCACGTGGCCATTAAGAAGGGGTATATTTAGCCCCTCCTTACTAGGTGTTTCTGCCAATAAGTTTCATTTCCAACGTGACCGGCTCAGTTTGGGAAAGACAAATTATCCCTCACTCTTCGGGGTTATTATTAAAAGCCAACAACAGTTGCCCTGTCACTATAACCAGGGAAGTACTTTACTTTGTACGCAAATTTCTTATAATTGCTTTCCAATTCCAGTGTATTAATGGAAGAGAAAGGGAAAGAGGGAGTAATTGAGGGTTCCAGTTCTAGGGACCACCCTATGGTAGATTCCCATGAAACGGAGATACAAGAAGAACAGCGGGAAGAATTTTTTGCCACACGAGAACAATTTGATGATCTAACTGCTCGTGTGCAAGCACAGGGGGTTCAAATGGAATTTTTAACTCAAACACTCACTGAAATAAAATCTCAATTAACTTTATTACTAGAAAGGGATAAAAATAAGATAGAAACCTCGGATATCCCATCTTCATTGAAAGATTTGGATGTGACTATGCGAGATCCTAAGGAACCCCACTACAAGTTGAGGGATAATCCAATTTTAAAATATATGAAACCCCCTCAGTTTCACGGGGAGGAAAAAGATAGAAATAAAGACACTATCTTTAATTTTCTCCAAAAATGGGAAGATTTGCACAAACTTAAAAATACTCCACCACATCTCCAAGCGCTGGAGGCCAATTTAACTTTGGGGCCGAAGGCATATAAATGGTGGCAAACATTAAAGGAGGCAAATAAAATGCCTAAAACTTGGGCTCAATTTGAATCGGTCTTTTTGAAAGAATTCCTTCCTGAAAATGAAATGAAAAGAAATTGGGAAGATTGGGATTATGTCAGACAAAAGGGAAGACACATGCTGACATATCTAGAGGAATATCGTGAGATAATCCTCAAATTGGAAGGAATAGATGAATTTCAAAAGACAAGAAGATTCATTAGGGGACTAGATAAGGCCTGAAAAAATAAAATGCCTAAAACTTGGGCTCAATTTGAATCGGTCTTTTTGAAAGAATTCCTTCCTGAAAATGAAATGAAAAGAAATTGGGAAGATTGGGATTATGTCAGACAAAAGGGAAGACACATGCTGACATATCTAGAGGAATATCGTGAGATAATCCTCAAATTGGAAGGAATAGATGAATTTCAAAAGACAAGAGGATTCATTAGGGGACTAGATAAGGCCTGAAAAAAGGAAGTAAAAAGGAGTTTACCTAAGACGCTTAAAGAGGCAATTAAATTTGCATTAATCAATGAAGATAGTACGCGTCCAGGTACACTCACTAGTCTCACTAATACGGAGCCCAAGACTAAGGAATTGGAAACCTCAGAATTTGTAGGCAAATTCAAAAGAAAAATGCCAATTTTTAAAGGGCAAGAAACAACCTTTTGAAAAGAAACAATATGTAAGGCCAAAGTTAAGTCCAGATGACTTTGATAAGGCCAAAAAAGAAAAGCTGTGTTTCAATTGCCTATCCCCTAACCATGCTGCCTGGAATTGCCCTCAAAGGAAAAAGGGGGAAAATAAAGGAAAGGATAAGGACAAGGGCAAGGGAAAAGAAAAACAAATCCATGTAGTGCAGACTCTAGAATTAAAGGGGCATGAAAAGTATAAATCTTTAGAGGTTTTGCACAAGGATGTACAACACAAATGTTGTATGTCAACTTCTATATGGCAGCCTACCTTTGGGCCACATGATTTAGTTAGAGTGCATGGATTGATAGCTGGAAAGAGGGCTAGAGTCGTGATTGATGACTCTGCTACCCACAATTTCATAAATTATGCACTTGTCAAAAAATTAAAACTTCCCCAACAAAAGAGTGGGCATCAGTATGTTGTTCGTATGATGCAAGGTCAAGATAATAAAATATGCGATACAATGGTATCCAATTTGGAAATTGAGATCTAAGGATATATAAAGATAAACTTGATTTTCAAATTATGAATATAGAAAGAGCCGATATTGCTTTAGGGAGGGAGTGGCTATGGGAACTAGAACCATCCTTAAAATGTAATTATCATCATAATACACTGGAATTTGAAAGGGATGGTAAGACTTTTGTGATTCAAGGTGAACATGAAGTATCTGATAATCCTTTGTTGTGTTCCACTGAGGTTCAAAAGTTGATAAAGAAGGAAGCTTGTGAGGTATATATGTTATGGTCTCTTCCTGTACAAAACACTTTTACTTTCTGTAATATAAAGCAACAATTTTCTTATGTTTGTGAGTTTAATGTAAATAATGAATTAAGTGATTTATTAGATGAATTTAAATACGTGTTTCCTTCTGATTTACCAAGTGGCCTTCCACCAGATAGGGGTGATATAAATCACCCAATTGACACAAATAAGGATACACACCCTATTTCTAAACCACCTTATAAGTTAAGTGAAACACAGCACCAAGAAGTTGAAAGACAAATTAAGGATTACCTTGATAAAGGGTTTATACAACCCAGTAATTCACCTTGGGGTTCGCCAATTTTATTGGTAAAGAAAAAAGATGGTTCTATGTGACTTTGTGTTGATTATAGAGCACTTAATAAGATAACGGTGAAGAATAAATTTTCTATGCCCAGAATGGAAAATCTTTTTGATCAATTACAAGAGGCAAAATTCTTCACAAAGATAGATTTAAGATCAGGCTATCACCAAGTAAGAATTAAGGCACAAGATGTTCCTAAGACAACATTTCGTACTAGATACGAGCATTATGATTTTTTGGTGATGCCTTTTGGCCTCACTAATGTACCAACTACCTTTATGAAGCTGATGAATAGTCTGTTACGGCCCTATCTAGGACATTTTGTAGTAGTCTTCTTGGATGATATCTTGATCTTTAGTAAATCAAGAGAAGAACATTTGAAACACTTACAATTGGTATTCCAACTGTTAAGAACACATTCCCTTTATGCGAAGAAAACTAAATGTGAATTTTTCGTACAAGAGGTCAAATATTTGGGGCATATTATCTCAAAAGAGGAAATCAAGATGGATCCAAAAAAAGTAAGGGCAATTATTGAATGGCCATCTCCAAGGAACCTGGAAGAGCTGCACATCTTCCTAGGTTTATCTGGATTTTATTATAGATTCATTCGAGATTATGCCAAAATAGCTGTTCCAATGACAGACCAACTTAAAGGGAAAGGAAAGAGCTTTAATTGGGGAACAAACCAAAATGAAAGTTTTCAAAAACTTAAGGTACCTATTGCTACAGCTCCACTACAATTAATTGTGGATCCCAAAAAACCATTTATGGTTGAAGCCGATGCCAGTGATAAGGCGATAGGCACGGTCTTATTACAAAAAGGTCAACTAGTTGCTTTTCAAAGCAAGAAATTAGATCGTGCAAAATAGAATTATTCTGTTTATGAGAGGGAGTTGTATGCAATAGTACATGCAATGAAGAAATGGAGGCACTATCTGTACAGTGCCAAACTTTTGATCTTGTCGGATCATGAAAGCATTAAGTGGCTTAATGACCAACCGTATCTACAAGGGCGTAAAGCCACATGGGCCGAACTCCTCCAAGAGTTCGACTATGAGATAAGGTATAGAAAAGGAAAGTATAATATAGTGGCTGATACACTCAGCAGAATGCCCATCATAAATTAATTGAGTTTTACTCAATTCACTTCTGATTTGCTTGAATCCTTAAAAGGAAAATGCCAAGTTGATCCGGCATATTCCAACATATGGGAAGCAATAGAAAATGGGGATCCAAATGGAAGGGCCTCCACTGAGGAAGGAATATCTGAGGATGTTCAACAAAGAAATGGAGCATCAGGGGTTGCTCAAACCGGATTCAAGTGGAAGAATTTTACCATTGATAATGGTTATTTACTCTACAAGGGTAGGGTATGTGTCCCGAAAGATAAAGAAATAAGGCGCCAGATACTCTTTGAGTATCATGATACCCCTAACGCGGGACATCCAGGAGTTAATAAGACTTATAGTCTTATTAAAAGGCAGTTCTATTGGCTTGGAATGAATAAGGACGCCCTTGACTATGTGGTCAAATGTAATAAATGCCAGGTTAATAAAGCTGAAAGATTGAAAATGGGAGGACTTCTCCATCCATTAGAGATTCCTTCGGGAAAATGAAAGAGTATCTCCATGGATTTTATTGTTGCATTACCCAGAACACAGAGGGGCCACAACTCTGTGTAGGTCATTGTGGATAGGTTAACCAAAATGGCTAGGTTTATTCCAACTTCAACAGATGTTAAAACACCAGAATTGGCTAGATTGTTCGTAGAGAACATATACAATTGCATGGTCTTTCGGCAAATATAGTTTCTGATCGGGATAGAAAATTTGATAGTCAATTTTGGCGTGCGATATTTAGGAAGCTGGATACTAAACTTAGCATGAGTACGGCGGACCACCCGCAAACTGATGGGCAAACTGAAAGGGTTAATCAAATCCTTGAAGATATGCTCAAGGCATATGTAAGTAAAAGGCAAACTAATTGGGAAGAGTATTTACCGATAGCAAAGTTTGCATATAATAGTGCCAAGCACTCTTCCACTGGATATAGTCCATTTTTGTTAATGTATGGGTTTCAGCCCAAAGCTCCTCATGCAGTAGGACTGCATAAGGAAAAGGTTCAGGCAGCCAAGGATTTTTTGGAGGATATGAATAGTATACTAAAATTCACTCAAGAAAATATTAAGAAAGCTCAAAATCGAGCTAAAACTTATACAGATCCTCACCAAAGAGACATCTCCTTTGAAGAAGGAGAATTGGTCTATCTTAAAGTGCCTGAACAAACTAAAACCATGAAAACGGGACAATGTCCAAAGCTGTCACCCAGGTATTGTGGTCCTTTCACAATACTTAAAAAGGTGGGAGAACGGGCTTACAAGCTCCAACTACCTGCTGGTAGTAAAATACATCCAGTTTTTCATGTAAGTAAGCTAAGGAAGAAGCTGGGTGATTTGGATAATCTAATCTTAAATGATAACATTGAGGAGCTATTAGACGACCAATCTAATCCACATGAACCAGAAAGAATATTAAATGTTCGTAACAGACGAACAAGGAATACTATTTATCGAGAATGTTTGGTCAAATGGAAAGATTGTTCAAAAGAAAGCTCAACATGGGAGCGAGTAAGTACCTTAAGGAAAAAGTTTCCCAATTTACACCTTCCAAGTATCGTTTTCAAGGACGAAACCGATTCTTAAGGGGAAGGAAATGTTACATTAATAAGGTAAATTACGGGAAACAGGCGAGAGGGATGACCATCCGGGGGCCTTGGGCACCCGAACGGGGTTTAGGGGAGCCTAGAATAAATGAGAGTCCAAGAATAGTAGGACTCACCAAGAGTTGACGGCTGGCAATCGGATCACAATGGGGTTTGCCAGCAAATATCTAGGCAAGGTTGGGAGGAGAAACGTATCTCGTGCCTCTATCTTGAATGGAACTAAGTTTGTATTCTTCTCTGCCCCATCGTATTAGTTATCACACTGAATCGCCCATCGTACCACACTACACACCACACTACACTCCGTCTATCTTTAGCCCATTCTATTTGTGTGTATTTCTTTTTTGATGAGTTTCAGGTGTGTTCACATTGTCAGAGATCAGTTTCCAGCGTCATGCATTTCAGTGGCAGGAGGACTTGTTCATACCTAGCACGTGATCAGCAATTTTATTGTAAGAGCAGCATTTCATGTGAATGCGGGTATTCATCTATTGCTGGAAATGCGGTCACCAGTATCTTAGGGGCCAGTTTGACCAGGTTGGCCAGATTTGGGCATTTCCTGCTATAAATAGCTAGGGCAACTGGTTGCTGCATCACACACATTTTCTGAAGCAGATTGCTTCAGAACACCCTGACTTAAGCCTCTCCTCCATCTTCAATGCTGCCATTGGTCATCAGCTTAATCTCGTACCCTCACTGATGCCTTGGGCTGTGTGCAAGGACTAATCGGTCCACTTTTTGTATTCAGTTCCATTGTGCACTCTTACATGGTATCATTCACCAAAATGAGGACTTGGAGACTCTGCCAACAAAAGACCACACTTCAGTTGCTGTTTGGAGCAGATTTGTCACAGCTCACGAAGAATGTGAACTTGCTGCTTTGTTCGGGCCTTCTATGAAGTGTGCAAGACATCTACAACTCTTTCTTGCAAGGTGTAGCTCATTTACCCTCCTTTCAGGATACTCAATACCAAACACAAATTCTCTGAGTGTAATTCCAGGTCTACAAGAGTTATGGAGTACCACCAATTCAATGGTTTTGATGACTCAAATGAGGAGTCTATCTATTCTTCTAAAGATAAGTGTTCTTAGCCGCCAAATCATTGCAATAAGTGAAATGATGATAGAAGAGCAGAGCCATCTCACTTTGACAGGTCTCGAGCATTAGAGCGGCCTTCTCCCCCTCTAGCCTCTTTACATGTTTCTCATAGGGCCTATACTTCCAACCGTCGTATAGCCATTATGGCACCCTTTGTACAAGTGTCACTTCTTCCTTCATTGCCAAAAGAAGATCAACTCAATGGGCCGAATTCCTCCCTTTAATCTTGCAAAGTGGAGTGCATTCTCAATACCTTTGATCTATGGTCTTTTGTTACTCCCCCTATTCCTCGACTAGTGGTTGACAATCCCAAGATTGGTTCTATGATGGACTAGGCTGCCTTATGGGATCGGCTCAACACTCCAGCCCTAAGTTCTCTTTTCATGAGCCTACAGAATTATGTTCTTATCCATGTGCGCAAACTTCACGCATCTGCAAGAGAATAGATGAAGCTCTCTTCTCTCTACCATCCGAAGACCTTTGCCCACCATTATTACCCTAATAAGAAGGATGAATAATGAAAAGAAGTCCAACCCAAAATGCCCACACTATGGGAAAGGCACTTGTTCGGCGGAGAAGTGTTGGCAAAAAACCCCCATTTGAAGCCAAAGGAGGGTTCCAAAGAGGCTACCCTAACCACTACAAAGCTTATCTTCATTCATCTATTTGAGGTCAAAGATAACACACTTACTTCTTCCACAAAGAAGCCATGGCCGTTGGATAGTGGAACCTCTTCACGTATGGCCTATTGACTAGATTGGCTCTAGGATGTGTGCTAGAGGGGGTTCTATCATCATTGATGACAACTCTTCAGTTCCAATTCAAGGAGTAGGCACTATTTTCCTGTACCAAATCGTCATGATTCTTTTGACATTGTTCTTTATATACCTAATTTGGGCTTTAACCTTCTTTCTATCCATGATTTGAGATAGCTAGATACTCAAGTTGTCTTCACCCAAGATGATGTCACCAAAAAGGATTCGTCTGTAGGTGATGTTCTTTGGATATGTACATAAGAGGGTAGGCTTTACAAGCTCACCACCCTTGCTATGTGAACTTCCCACAAGCTTGCGCTACTTTGGCATGCCCATTATGGGCATGTAAACTTTGACTCCATTCAACGGGCTTCTCAAAAGAATATCGCATGCAAGGCTTCTAGATATTCCCCCATCCACACTTTATACCCTAGTTTCTTATGGGGCAAGCAACAAAGGTAGCCTCATCCCTAGGTTACTCCGTTAAGAGTTGGTGCAAACCAACTTGTGTGGAGCTTTAGGCACAATCTCCTTTGGGAAGGCCAAGTATCTAATGCTTATTGTTCATTATTTTAGCAAGTATGTGTGGCCTTATTTCTTGGCCTACAAAATAGAGGTATATTCCAACTTCTACAAGAAGGCATATGCTCAAAAGCAAACGACTTTAAAAGTTTGAGGTGTACAAGCCGACCACAACAATGAGTTTTGCTCCAAAGTCTTTGACTAAATTTGCAAGTAAAATGGTATTCATATGGAATATTCCCATTTGGACATACACACATAAGAATGATGTAATGGAGTGTGCCAATCAAACCATGCTTGAGCTGGTCCAAGCATCGTGATCTACCAAGAGTTTCTACTTCGAATCACATTTGCAACAAGTCTTAACTATCAACTTTTACAGGACATGACTCTCTAAGAGGCTCTCTTTGGAAAGAAACCTCTCTTAATTTTGCATCTTTGAGTATGATGCTTATGTCCATGTAGACTAAGATGAAATGGGGAAACCTCAACTGAAAAAGAAATTTATCTCCGTTGGCTATAGCATGACCATGAAGGGTTACAGGCTCTATACCTTGACTAAGAGAAAGATTGAGGTGAGTAGGGATGTGATCTTTGATGAGGCTGCGGCTTCAAACAATCCCATTAAAGAAGGTGATGCTTCTATAAGTGAATCTTTGTCATCGACTGACCCCTCCCTACCATGAGCTCCTCCCCTCCCTTCTAGGTTACCTTTTGACTTTACTTCTTCGTCTCCTCCTCCTCCTGCTCCCCTTCCATCCTTACCATTCCTTCTTCTTCGAGTATTCCCACTCCTTCCCCATCCCCTTGAGGTTTATTCAAGGGGTATTGAGCTATGAGAGGGAGAACCCTCTTCCAATAAGGGTGATGTACCTTTGCCCAATGAGAGGAAGTCCCTATCCCATACAAGTGCATTACAAGTACTAGAGACCTCAAGGTTTCCATCATAGCAAGATTGGCCTGTTAGTATTCCACTGTGGTATTGATAGCTTATGCACGATTTGAGAGTGACTCACATTCTCGATACTCCAACCGGCCCATGTAGATCAGCCAAGATGCAAGCCAAGCACAATAGTCACTATGTGTAAACTATGCTCTTATGTCGTCGATTTTAGAGGGTCATAAGCCTACCACTATTGATGAGGCTCTTGCATAAAATATATGGTGTCGTGCTATACATGAGGAGCTTGATTCTATTGATCGTAATCAAACTTGGCAATTGGTTCTGCATCTAAGAAACTGGAACACAATTGGTGTAAAGTTGGTCTATTTGGCCAAAGACATGGTTGATAGCACCTTTGACAAGCATAAGGCTAGGCTTGTTGCCAAGGGTTTTGCACAAAGGGCAAGCTCAAACTATTCAAAGGTATTTGCACCTATAGCCCGCGTTCCTGCAGGCAGCAAAATGGTGGCAACAATTCAACTTCAGTCTTCCAATGGTGGCAGCAGTTTCACAAACCCTCCAAGCCTGATTTCCAGCTTACAATGCGCAATGTTTCCAACGAAATCTAATCCAGCTGCAAGACTTCAGCTATGCATATTTAAGTGGGTAGTGCTAACTCTCTGATTTTGAGGCTGGGAGGGAGGAACATGATACCAGTGGTTAAGATTGGCATAAGGGAGGAACATGATACCAGTGGTTAAGATTGGCATTTAAACCTCAAGCGAGCCACTCAGGGTATATAATAGAGAAAAGGAAAATAAATTTGAAGCTAAAGAAAGAGAGGGCACTAGAAAAAATTGAGCACAATAGAGAGTAAGTTCATCATTACTTGGGTGCATTTAAATAAGCAAGCAGAGAAAAGCAAACAAGATTATTTCTATGTATATCCTTCCTTCGTTCCTCCATTTTGCACTTTTGCCTTCAAGACAAGTTCATTGTAGAAGATTGTGCTTAAACAATGTGTCTTCTGGAGTAAAGCCTCGACTAAGGAACTTTTAAACTGAACTGAAGCTTCAAATTTCTACTGTTTTGCATAGCGCTGTTGATAAATCAATTGCTCTTTCAAGATACATGAGACTATCAACCTTTCTTCAGGAATAAACAAATATAGAAAGTTGCACAAAAGAAGAGGTAAACATTTGGAGGTAAGATATAAAATCAACATTTGGAGCTAGCATACCAAACGTTTCAAACTTAGAAGAAATCAATATAAGTTATGGGTGGGTCTAAGCTACCTCCAAAACTCCATCATTGACAAGAAGTCGACCAGCAGCTTTGGTGGCACCACCTGCTAAGAAACTTGAGTGTTGAAATGTCCCTTTCTTCTTCTACAAACAGTAACAAGCCAAACACAAGCCATAAGAACACTTAGTCACTTTTGAAATAATGAAAACTTCTACAACAACCTAGATCAGAAGTACCCTCAAGAGAGAGAACACAATGAAAAGAGAACATTGACACAAAGTAAAAACAATAAATATTGAGAGAGCATCTAGACCTTTAACATAGGCATAGGTTCCTTGGTACTTCCAACAACTAAAAAATTAGCTGAATTTCCCAACCACATAGAATGTTTGCTCAATGACCCTTTGAAACTTCAGAAATCACTGTAGTGAATGACCTTGGATGTTCCAAGCATCTATTCATACACCATAACAGCATATCATGCACGTGATGTGCTCAATTCAGGCAACATTGTTGCAAACTTTCTTTCATTTTTGCCTTTGTTTTAATCTATCTAGACCTATAGGCATATGCTATTACAATACTCTGAGCATAGAGTTGTGAGAGAATGATAGATGAGCCAAGGATGTGTTCTCCATCTACTATAGTCTCATACAAACTCAAGCCTACTTTTCCTAGATCCCACTTTGTTATACGAGGTGTGAGCTCAACCATCAGTGGGACCAACTGTCCACTCACCCAAGACTCCCCTAAACCTGACCTGTGCATGCCATGGATCAACCAGCCTAGTGTATTCCATTTCACGGAATAAAAGGTCTCGATTGGAATATGAAATGACAGTGTCTTGATTTTGAACAATCATGGAGTTACGAAGGTTAGTAATCTCATTTTACAGAAATAACCATAGATATTTTTTTCATTTCTATCGTAGGAAACTTAATTCTTAAAATACGATATTATTTTTCAAGTTTCATTCAATAAAGAGGATCTTCTTACAAATCTTGAAGTGAAAACATTCCAAATATGTAGAAATGGTGGTTGTTACTTCCCACAAAAAGGATCCCGATAACCGAGTCACACGTCACTTTGCACCATATCTTTTTAAGCAAAGTTTTACCATAATATCTGGAATTCAAGGATTATTCTATTGTTAGATACTAAAAACTACCAGTTTCCAACTATCAATTTCTCAAATTTCACTCGTTGCCTTGGGGTCCGGAAAAAAAAAAGTTTCAAGTTGAATCCAAGTCTTTTCCGTTGGATAATGGCTTTGTAGTAACCTCCTTTGTATCATGACCACCAAATACATCTAATAAATGATCCTCCATACCCAAATTGAATGAATTATAAACTGAATCGGCTATTTGGTTTGCTCCTTCGTAACCTAAAGACAGTCGATATCCCAATGGAAAATTTTGGATATGAACCGGTGAGGAAATGGCCCCACACGGAATGTCAATGCATTTACCAATGTGGCATTCCATTTGAGTCCTGAATATAGCGGAGGGCTCTATACAAGCTATTGCATTCCCGACTTCGGTGTGATCTTTCGTGATGAGTACCTCATCACATAGGCCTTGGACCTGCTCATGGAACCACTAGGAGTCATGTTTGCAATACGTACCTGAACCACTGACACGAATTCCCATTTCTTTAACAAGTATTTTAGTAATAGAGGCTGCATGGGTCGCATCCCCAACAACTATTGCATCCTTTCCACCTAGATTCTGACAATCAATAGATTTTGAAAACCAGGCTGCTTGTGAAACAAATTTACTTTGATTCGCGATGTACGACTCAAAATCAACAATCGTTTCCGATAAGATGGGAGCCCAAGCATTGATATATTCCTCAATCTGTTTTATGAAATCAGCTATATCTAAGATTCCCATTGGAGTGGTTGACATGTAAGGCATCCCAAACTCTTTTTCTGACAGGACCACTGCCACCCGCCAACCATGAAAGCTATCACCTACAAGTTAGGATCACCAAAAAGATTGTTGCCCCCTCCTATATGTTGTCACCTGTACCAGAAGCACCTTGCGATGATGCCAACTACTCCTAGAGGGCTCCAAACTATTCACTCGCTATAGGAATGGTCCTTGGTGGTTGCAAATCACATCAACAGCATCCCCTTGCTCTCTAACAACCTTCTTCTCTCTCACGATGGTTGGAATAAACTTACACCAGCCCAAAAAACGTTTTTTCCTCTTGCATGGGCAAGTTTTGCCAAGTGGCAGCCTTCTAATCCCGTTTTTCAGCATTATCCAACTTATTAAATTAATCTTCAAAAGATTCATTTTAAAAATTAATTTGATAATCATTCTACTGCCTAAAAAAATACCCAATAATTGAATTGGCTTTGCCAATTTGACTCCCAAGTGTCCTTGAGCATGTCTCCCAAGTATCGTTGAGCAATTATTGACCCTTAGATTGGCATTAAAGTAATTAATGAATGCTAGTCTCTAATGTCACTATTGACATTAGTGGCCAATAAATTGGTCTATGCCCAAATCTGACACCAAGTACCACCTAGTACCTATTGGGCATAACTTATTACAACTATTACCTTTGGCATCAACTAATATCTTGGCATCTTGGGTCCCACATGTTGAGCTAAAACACGCTTTTTAGCCGATTAGCATTCTTAAACAAACCCAAGACACACCTAATTAATAAAAAACCCTAAAAAGGGAAGTGGTCCGAGTGAGTTTCAATGGTCTCCCAAAAACCCTAATTTTTGGGGGCACCCTTCTACATCTATAAATAGGCAAGCTGCCCCCATTCAGCCTCATCCTATATGTGTAGGTTTCTCACTCCACAAGCAAATTTCAGCCATCAACCTCCTCCCACGTGGCTGTTTAGCCCTTGTGACTGCTGCCACTCCATCCGTGTTTGCTCCTGTTGTTGGCGCGTTCATCCATGCTAACGTCAGTTGCTAGCAACATCATTATCTGCTGCGATCTGATAATCTAGTTATTGCTAGCCACATCAAACACTATTTCAGCCTGCATTTGCACCTATGCAGCCTAGGCGTTAGCTGTTCATCATCCTGCGGCAATTTCAGATCTGCATTTGCTGTCTAGGACAGTCCCCCAGCCATCACACACACTCCTACTATTTGCGTTTGCTGATCAGCATCTGCTGTCACTTGCGTTTACAGCATCTATCTCCTTAGACACTTTGACTGGTGGTCATAGACTTGGGATCCGTCTCCGGTGGACGTCACTCCGACATTGCTCTGCCCTTGAGCACACTGTACACTCTTACATTCATTTACAACATTAATTCACTTCAGAGTTGTGTTCTCTCTATCCCTTCTTTTGTTTGTGTTTGAGTTTTGAGTTTTGCATTTAGGGTTTGAGTTTTGCTCTCTGTGTCTACGTCTGTCTCTTTGTGTTTCTGTCATGGTCGTACACTCTGTGTCCTTAGTGCAAACCCTAGTAGTTTTCTTCACATGGTATCACAGGCGGTGCTCTTGTAAAGAATATACTGTGGATATTGTGGAGAGCTAGTCTTTGTGCGAGGCACACAATACAACTCGTAACCGAATCACAATGTCCCAGACACCTTCTTCTCCAGTTTCTATGATGTCCTATCAGGTTTCTCCATCATTGGAGACCCTGAGACGGTATTATGGACTTGGTGAGGGGGACGACACTTCACTTTCACCTTCACCTTCTTCTTCTACTCCCATTCCAAAGTTCACTAACATGACAGAGAAGGACTTTGAGAAGTACTATCGCAACAAGTACGGTGATATTTACATCTCTCCTACCAGTTTTGCTACCACATTCAGACCGGTTGGTGAGACCGACAACCTCTCCGATCATGGAGGACACATGGCATTTGGAACATCTCATCTCAGCCAGGTCCAATGTCAGGTTTGTACAATTCTTTTGTGTTGCATGATTCAAAACCCTCACCTATTTCTTCTTTTGAGGTACAAGATCCAGATGGCTTTGCATATGTGAACTTCAATAGAGGGAGCTCACGAAACAGACGAAATTCATGTACATCTACACCTTCCGTTTCGTTTGGCTTTTGTTTCGTTTGAGCATATCACACACACTTCTTGCATCCCACCTCCTTGGGTTCCTCATGTGGCTACCATGCCCATGCCTAGTCAACCCATCCCTACCTATGGATCCACCTTGCACACTACCCGCATGCCTGGTGGGCACTCTAGGGCCCATTCTCGAGTGGGCTCCACTCCCCCATCCTAGCCACACTACACTTTTTCACACTATCCATCTCCAAGCACTACCACTCCTGTTGCAACGGCCAAGAATGCCTTTACCAACAAGACATGTTTTAACGGGTCAAATTTCACCATTTGGTCTAATTTCATGCACCAAGTGTTGGAGTCTCAACATCTTTGGGACCTCGTCATTGGTCTAGGGCCTATGCCGACTAGCTCACCGTGACTACATCCGTCAATGGAGAGTCCGCAATGCCACAACCAATGTTGAGCTGATGCAAGGATTACTTCCTGAGTTTCACTCTCAGTTGCAACACTTTCCGCTCGCATCAGAGTGTTAGAGTCACCTTCTCGACCATTATGTGGCTTGAGATTGTACTCGGCACATCAATCTCGACTTTGAGCTTCCAAAGTTCTCTATAAAGGAAGGGGATGATCTCAAAGTCAAGCTGGTTGAAAATAGGCAGTTACTTGCCGAGTTCGCCACTACTAGCTCTCCAAAGTCAAATGACGATCAAGTTACATTCATTTTGAATAAGTTGCCCGAAAAGTACTTCAATTTCATTCAACACGTTATCTATCAACCCAGATTGCTAACCTTCTATGAGTTTGAGTGCCAGTCCTTGCGTTACACGAGGCTGCATAATCAAGTCCACAAGAAATCCTCATCGCAGCCTTATTCAGAGCAGAGGGGGTTGATTGCCTCTTCTTCGGGAGGGAAAACCACCAATGGAAAGAACTTGCAAGATGCAAAGGCAAGCCAATCAAAGGGTGACTCCTCTTCCTTAGATGGAACCAAAGAATCTAGACCTATTTGCTAGCAACTCCCTAAGAAAAACCGGTTTTACACACACTGCCAACGACAGGCCATGTGGACGAGGAGTGTTGCTCCAAGGCCCAAGGTCTTCCACCTAAAAAGCCCTAGCAAAGCGCTGCAACTGCACAATCCAATGGGGCTACGCCTTCCACTCCTGCTTCATTTGCTCCTTCAGCACCCGTTGTTACTGCTGGACATGTGGCTCGAGTACAGCCTCAGCAACCCATCTCTTTCACTACCCTTGAGGGATTGGTTGATTGGTGTGTAGGTTCCGATCCCATTGCACTTCATGCATCCATCTCACCTTCCTCTCCACTTCGTTAGGTGTTCCCTTGGCAGAGCCCTGCTTCTCGATGTATGCGATGGTAGCCACCTTCTTAGACTAGCATGTCTCTAGGTCCTCTCGGATATCCTAGGTCAATCTAGATTTCATTTTTTGCACTTTAGAGCCAAGCCTATAAGATTCATTGTCCTTAACTTTTCCATTCTTTTGTCTTCCGCTGCATTTATTCACACACATACACATTCATTGCATTTATTTTGAGTTACATTTTCTTTCTGTTATGTTTTGCTTTGGAGCATCTCACCATTAACCTCTGTGTTTGCAGATTCTCATCTTTTTTACAGGGTTTTGTTTTTTATGTAGAGCTAACTTGCAAATTGCTTTGGTCCTACCTGGGCTAGAGACGTGGGGATGCGCACCATTCCTTTCATGGTTTCATCATCCTCGGAGTGCTTGCTCTTCTTCCAGCATGGTGGTTTCTCCTCCCAAGACGGATCGTGCAGCATCTCTCTTGATGCTATCATGGCGGTGACTTCTACCTTGCTATTCTAGTGGGGATCCCATCCACTTCATCTTCTTTCATTCCTTATGGTTCTCGGCACCATATGAAGACCGACATCAGGCTCTTCCTTCTTCGGCATCTACATCTAGGTTAAGAGGGGGTTCTCTACCCTTCTTGGTATTCTACAAGCTTCAACACTTTGTCTTCGAAATCAGTTTCTTCCCCCCGTTGTATATTACCCTTTGCATTGCATGATTTCATCATCTTTATGCTAGGGCGCTTGGGCAAGTGAACAATTTTCCCATGAGAGACACTGTCCAAGTGGCACCTACTGCATGAGCATTCTTCAACATGTAGCATACTTTGGACACTTGCTTTATTCTTGGATTGATTGTTTTCCCCATCAAGTTGTGCTTGAGACTCTCCATCAAAGTGAGAAACATAGGATCTTTGTGTACTAACACATTTGTTGATACACAAAAACGTGGAGCCTACTCTCTCTCTCTCTCTCTCTCTCTCTCTCTCTCTCTCTCTTTGCCTGTTGCTTTCACTCCTACACTTCACATTTGCACATTGCTACATGTTTTGTTGTTGCCATTCTCTCTTTCACCTTCACAAAGGATTGGTCATCCAGTACAAAACCTTCATCTCTCTACCACCTTCATCTCCATCTCTACTCTTTCATCTCTTCCATACACATCTACACCTTCATTCGCTCCTATGTTAGATACGCAAAACAACACTTCTCAATCTTTTAAATTTACTTCTCCTTTTTCGCAAGATATCGGTGATGCTCATATCGGTGATGTTCAAGATGAAGGAACTCTTCAAGCCAAGAATTGGTTCATAAGGCCTAAAAAAGATAGATTTCTTCAAATATTGATGATACTCAGGATAAAGGAACTATTTAAACCAAGTATTAGTTCATAAGCCCCAAAGAAGATAGATTTCTTCATTTGAACTCAAGCAAATGTAAGCAAAAGATGCAAGATATATTAGTGAGTACTCCTTCATTTTTATATTTCCTTTTTACATCTCATGGTCAATTTGATTTTAGTGAATCATCATTTGCATTTAATGGACAAAAGGAACCTAGCTAATTTTCCACTACTACACCAATTACATATCCATTTAATCTCCCACTCATCCCTCCCTCGTCTTTTGCCGCACACTCCTTTCAACCTCCATTAAGTGCACCTAATTACACTACACACACCACATCAAAGGGTTCCTCACTTGGGCACAACCATTAGAACCTCTCCTCCCTTATCCGAATGATGTATCCATGATGAAGGCTCGTCCTCCTACACACACACTTTTCGGGCTATCCCCCCATAGGGACAACTTCGAGTTTGGAGCATTTAGTACTACAATTTGCCTCTATGGCTTTACCTAGTGACTACCTACTCATTATATAGTGCCCCAACTGTTGTGCTAAGAAATGCACTTAGTCACTTAAACAGCCCCAAAACATGCTTATTTTAGGCTTATTTTAGCCAAAACCCTAAAATGGGGAGCGGATCGAGAGAGTTAAGTGGGAGAGGATCTAGAATCCTAGTTTTCTATAAATTGGCAGCCAGCCCTCCACTCTTCCCTCAATCTCGTTTTTGCAGATTTCAAGTGTTTCAACTTGCTGCCCACACCCCATTCGAGGAGGACATCTCAGCCAAAGCTGTCCATTGCTGTCTCCATCAATTGGCGCCTGATTTCCAGCCCTCTTCACGCAGTTTGGAGCCGATTTCAGTCAGGCAACTGTTGTTCCTGTGCAGACCTGTTGCCGTACAGCTTGCCACATCATTACAATCCTGCTTCCTACATTTAGAGTCTTTCTCTCTCCTGCAGGCTCTCTTGCCAGCGTTTTCAATCTCTCTCTCTTGCAAGCTGTCTTGCCTGTGTTTTTAGTCTTTCTCTCACTTGCTGCCTATGTTTTGTCTTTCTCTCTCCTGCTGGTTGTCCTGCGTTTTTAGTCTTTCTCTCACCTGCTGCCTGCGTTATAAACCAAGACACATGAATTGGGTGGATCTTTTCAAGTTGGATCTTTGAGGGTGAACTTCAAATCCTCACTACTGTCTGCATCAGATCCAGCTTCTCACTGCTGCATTTGTTGGTATTCAACATCCGGAGGCTGCCTTGCTACAATTCGGGATCCGTTTGGAATACGACACTCTCTCCAGCTTATTACCCCTGCCCTAATCCTTGAGATACAGGAGTTCGAGGTTCAGTATTCATTCATTGCATAGTGTGTTTGTTGCATGAGCATCGTATTATTCAGTAGTTATATCACTTCATTTATTCACTGTGTTCATTGTCTCTGAGTTACCCTAACCCTAATTGTGTTCTTTTATCAATCTGTGCTTTGTTGTACGGTTTCTGTTTATGTTTCTGTGTTAGGGTATTTCTTAGCACCAACCGGCATTTCAACAGGGCTTATGTGTCTCAATGTCTCCACCTCCACCAATACCTTATAAAAACATTCATGTTCCAATGCCTCTCCATCAATCGGCACTCATTGGACACCCATGCCTATTTCTACCTACCCTCCTCTTGTTGCTTTACCTCCTCCACCTCCATCATCTTACACACACTATCCATACCCATATTCTCAAATGCCTCATGGTTCTTCGTCCTCATCAGCAAAGCATGCATTTAATGGTAAGACTCATTTTAATCAGTCTAACTATACTATTTGGTCAGATCTGATGAGACATGTCCAAGACTCGCAAAACCTATGGGATATCGTGCAAGGGTTGGAACGACAACCTAATACTACACTTGTTCCAATTGAAGTGGTCTGCTCATGAAGGATAGGAATGCTTGCGCTATTATTGAGATGATGTAGGACTTATTGCTTGAGTTTCATTCTCGACTTCAATACCTTGACTTAGCATTTCAACGTTGGAAACACCTGATTGACCGCTATGCAGCTTGGAATAGAACTTGTCGAATAAACTTAGACCATTGGCTTCAGAACTTCAAAATCACTATTGGGGATGACTTGAAGGTCAAACTGGCAAAGTATCGACAACTCCTTGCTGAATTCTCCACTTCAAGGACTCGCAAGTCCTTTGATAACCAAGTCACATTGTTTCTAAACAAGCCAAGGAAGTATTTCGACTTTGTGCAGCAAGTGATCTCAAAGCCCACTATGCCCACGTTCTACGACTTTTTGAGTGTCAACTATAGCGCTACACTCAATTGTTCAATTAGTTTCATGAGGCACCTCCTGTAGAGGGGACTCTTGTTGCTTCTTCCCCAAAGAGGCAACAAGGAAAGGAGAGAGAAACTCAAAATTCCATTGAAACTCAAAATCAATCTAGTGAGACCCAAGGAAACACCCAATCATTTCTCAAACCCCAGTGATAGAGAATACCAAAGAAAAATTGGTCTTGTCAACATTATCAAAAGGCTAGCCATTCCCCCTCCCCTCAGTTGGGCAATCCCTACAAGAGAGACAGGGTGATGGCAACCAATCTCAAGGGCAAAAGACAGGTCAAACTCACATTGCCACCGGTCAACCATCACAATCAACAGTGTTCTCAATGCTAGAAGGCTTGTTTGACTAGTATGCATAGACCCACATCATCTCCATAGATATTTGAGGATATGAGTCTTGTCCACATCTGCAAGTTGCCTCTAGACATGACTACAAAGGTCCACTCATCACAACCGAGTACTTCAGCTATTATTTGAATTGTGTACGATGGAGCCACTCATCATATGACCCCCATAGAGGACATTATCTCCTACATTCTTAGAGCCGGGAGTTTCAAGTTGGAAACAACTCCTCAATCAAGATTCATACTCACGATCATGCCAGTTTTGCCACTAATCAAGGCCCAGATTATGCTACGTTGGATGATATGCCCTATGACCCCCAACTCAGAGTGAACTTGTTTATCATTTCAGCAGCTTTGCCAGTTGGGATGAGCAATCATCTTTACAACAACCACAATCAAGGTCCTTACTCTCATACTAGATTAGTGATTGCTTGTAGTGAGGTACGGCCTAGTGACTTGTACCACAACACACTTTCTTTCCAAGCCGACAACCAAGGGCTCTAAGTTCCATCGATTGAAAACTTTAGCCATCTACACAAGAGCCTACAAACACTGGGCATCTCTAGCATTTTTACTTGTCGTATCATCATATGGTTAAGGTCTTCCAGGCCAGAAGCTATCTCAAGATATTTATAAAGCATGTCAACCTAGGAAATAGCACCATATCCCATTTTCTCAACGGTCCACACATAGAGCTAAGTGTCACCAGGTGGTGATACTTTTTACAGTTGCTTTTTTTATTTACTTATATAAATATTTTATTTTTATTTTTTTGTTATTGTTGCTTCTTATACCCAGAGTTCTCTTGGAATAAGCCGGGATCTTTGCATGGCCAAAAGAGGCAGCCATTGGGACAAATTGGACTAATGGTTTGTCTAAGCCTTAGGATCGGTTCCATATTGAATGGGCACTGAAGAATAGAATGCCAGTGGTTTGGGCTTGTGTGCTTAGCCACTGGAGATAGTGCAGGACAATGAGTCTGGCCAAGAAAAAAGATGCACATGTGAGAATGCTCACAGAATAAAAGTCACCGTAACTGAGCCACATTACACTTTTTGATGTGGTCACAATGATAAAAAGTTGCTCGAAACAACTTGAGGAATGCAAGGGTCACCATCTCTAAAATTTAGGGAGTTGCTATTTTTGGACCCCAGAATCTGTTTGCGTCATTATCTTCATTTTTGCACGAGGATTAATTCTTTGGTCTGTGTCAAGGTCAAATTTTGCACCGATCACGAAGAATTTTAGACCAGAAGGCTTAAACGAGAAAATTGTTACATGTATGCCATGTGGCACAAATTCCCAAAAGAGAGAGAGAGAGAGAGAGAGAACATTAAAAAAAAAGTAATAGGCATATCATGGAGAATTTTAGACCAAAAGGTTTAAACGGGAAATTTATTACATGTATGCCATGTGGCACAAATTCCCAAAAGAGAAAGAGAGAGCATTAAAAAAAACGTAATAGACATAAGAGATAGATGGGTGAATGAAGTTTTGAGGAGCTAAGGGCAGATTGCTGCAAAAAAATCAGCCATGGAGAGTATTTCTACGTCTCTGACTCAAGTACGGAGGTAGAGCTTGCTCCCTCCGATCAACTCTCCCTCTATTCTCAAAGGAAATGCTTCGCATGATGGGCTGATTCTATCAAAGGTACAATTCTGTGTTTTCTTTGAAATTCTGCACATGAATCATTGAGTATTGGTCATAGAAAATGCAAGACATGCTGGACAGTAAGAACGGTGAATTCAGAGATCTGCTGACTATAATTCTGCACGCGAATCATTGAGTTTTGGTCACATGTTGAACAGTAAGAACAGTGAATTTGGAGATCTGCAGACTACAATTATGCACAATAATCATTGAGTTTTGGTCACAGAAAATGCTTTCCGAAAAGCGATGTTGATCTGGAGCTGTGTAGCTGGGATTTACTCAGAAGAGATGAAAACCAACTATTCACAGGTTACGTATTTTGAAACATTATCATTTTTGTAATTTTCCATCTTTTAATTGATAAAGAAATACTGAGAGGGACGGCAGTCTTCAGGGCCAATCTGGTATTGAGCAAGGGAGTGAGGTTTCTGCTTATATGTGTGTGTGTGTGTGTGTGTGTAAAGACCAGGTGTTAATTGAAGGAACTACCGCTTTATGTGAGTCATAGACCGGTTTCACTAAGGCTCCTTTGAGATTGATTCACGTTGATCTTTGTGGACCCATATCCACTACCGTCTTA
This sequence comes from Lygodium microphyllum, assembly GCF_053477565.2. NCBI lineage: Eukaryota > Viridiplantae > Streptophyta > Polypodiopsida > Schizaeales > Lygodiaceae > Lygodium > Lygodium microphyllum. The sequence goes on along the minus strand of NC_141145.1, from coordinate 77,695,812 downwards.
AATGGCGCGCTTTATTTCATTTTTATTGTGGATTATTTCTCTAGATACATGTGGATTTCCTTTCTCAAGCATAAATCAAATGCTTTCACATATTTTTCCTCTTGAGTGTTGCTAGTTCATAACCAAACTAGACATCATTTTGGTTGCATGAGGAGTGAGAGCCATGGCAAGTTTACCTCCCACAAGTTCTCTAAAAAGGAGTATGGCATCTCCCACCAACTCACCTCTACCAACTCTCTCTCACAGAATGGAGTCATAGAGCATAGGAATTGAACAATCATGAACATGGCTTGTTCTATGCTACTAGCAACAAAGCTCCCCGATCGTTTATGGATCGAGATTGTTAACACCTTGGTATACATCCTCAACCGATGCCCGAGAAGATCTACACAAGTTACACCTCAGGCTTCATTTGTGCCGCTATTCATAGTTGATTATAGAGCACATTCTAAGCCGGATAGTTGCCAAGAGGCTCTTAACACCCCCAATGATGAGAGGCCATGGAAAAGGAGCTAGAGTACTGAAAGGAATGAGACATGATCCCTAGGGGACCATCCGAGTCACAAGAAAGTCATTATGACAAATTGGATTTTTCGAACAAAGCTAAAAGCTAATGGAACTTTAGACAAATACAAAGCTCACCTTGCAGTGCAAGGGTTTCAACAGAAGCAAGGCATTGACCATAAAGAAACCTTTGCTCCTATTGCGCGGTGATATCATTCCGTTTGTTGGTTGTGCTCGCTACTCTCCCAAGGAGTAATTACTTTACTGCATAGATCAAAAGCAAGCACCATAGGTGGTTCCCACAAACGATTAGTCCGATTGGACAATCTATCAAATGGACATCAAAATTGTCTTTCTGAATAGCTATCTCGAGGAGAAAGTCTATGCCAAGTAAACACTTGCTAATGGAAAAGATAAGGTCTTTCACTTGCAAAAAGCTCTTTAAGGGTTAAAGCAAACACCACATCTGTGGTTACTAAGGATGGATAAGATCCTTCAAACTCATAAACACCTCGAGGAGGAAGTCTATGCCAAGCAAACACTTGCTAATGGGAAAGATAAGGTCTTTCACTTGCAAAAAGCTCTTTATGGGTTAAAGCAAGCACCACATCTGTGGTTACTAAGGATGGATAAGATCCTTCGAACTCACAAATATCATTTTACCCCTTATGACCCAAACTTATATGTACATATCAATTCAAAAGGAGTCAACTATACCCTATTTTATAGATGATTTACTAATTACTGCCATAGATTCTAATGCCATAGCAAAACTTAAGCCCAAGATTTGTGCAAAGTACAGTCTTCAACAAGTTGAACAATATTGCTCCAATCAGACACGGCCTGTGGCCACATCACTTGATTCTACTATCCACTTGTCTAAAGATACCTTAGGACAGCCCTTTGTTGAGCACACCTATAGATCTATAGTAGGAAAACTTCTTTGGTTGATTCATACTAGGCCAGATTTAGTTTACTCGATAAGTCTACTCAGTGAGAATTTCACTGCACCTCGCATGTCACATTGGATTGCTTGTTTGTGTATTTTGGGATATATTTAATGTACCTTTGCTTATGACCTAACTTCTGGCTCTAGTTTATGTTTGCAAGGGCTACACTAATTCAAATTGGACAAAAGATCCTAACACTCGACATTACCAGATGGCTACCTCTTTACCTTGGATAGATCAAGCCGTAAACAAGAGATGATTGTGTCTTCCACACCCGAGGTTGAGTATCAGGCATTCTTTAATGGTACTAACAAGGCCATCTACCTGAGGACTCTACTAGCATCACTTCATTTTCCATGCAACTCTCCTACCATTGTCTACTGTGATAACTAGAGTGTCATTGCCTTTGTGGGCAATATGATGATCACATCACAAATGCAACATGTAGGAGTCTACTTCCACTTCACCAAAGAGCAAGTTGAGCTAGGCAATCTACGCCTAAAGTTTGTGCATCCTCCAACAATGATACTAACATATTGACAAAGCAATCAATCGGCTGGTGTTGCAATATACTCTACCCAAGATCGGCCTGGGTACACCCTCCCCTACTTCTCCAACTTAACAAGGAGAGGATGCAGCCCTCCAACTTTCCCTTCTAGTTTGAGAGGGGGCGACTTTCTTCTCTTAGTGGTGACAGGATAGTTTTACAATATTTGCTTTAGACATTTGATATTTTGTACTCCCGTATTCTCATTCACACTATCAGATGATGTGATTGTAAAAGGGCGTTGGACAAGTGAACAATTCCCATGTGAGGGCAAAATCCAGTGGTACCATCGCATAGCATTTTGCATGAGCATGGGTCTTCTTGCATAACTCCAATGCATGAGCACTCTATTCTTGTAAACATGCATGTATGCACATTTATCTCCTTTCAATCTTTTGAGTGGTCGACTCCAAATCCATATTCTTAACATTGCACATGGCAATCTCCCTTGCTTGCTTAGTTCATCTACCTTGCTATCCACGCATCTCTTTTGTCTCTTCACATAGCCACCATTTTTGCTTCACCCACCCTTAGCTCCTTCATTCGTCATCAACACCCAATAATGGTAGGGTTAGCTTGCTTGTTTTGTGAAGGTCTTGGGTTCAACTAGTTTTTGTTGCTAATGAACCATCAGTTACTTAATCAACCGCAACCCATAGTTTCTAAATAAGCACTCCAAAGAAAAAAACAAAAAAAAAGATAATAACCTCTATGGTCTTAGTAGGCCATTGGGCAACTGACATACACTCTTTATCTGATGCCCTCGTTGCTTTGGGGAGACACCTTAGGGTAAAAACAACAAACTAACTAACTTAGGATTGGCCTTCCTTTCTAGCTCAATTTTTGGGCCTCAAAAATATGTTGAGCTAAAATATGCATTACATGCTAGTTAGCCTCTTGAATAGCCCCAAAAATGCTTATTTAATGTTAAAACCCTACAACAAGGAGCGGCTTGAGAGAGTTAAAATGGGGAGAGATTCTATACTCTTGAAAACCCAAAACTTTCTATAAATAGGCATGATGTCCTTCATTCAGCCCTGATCTCTTTTTTGTAGGTTTTAGGTGATCTAGCTTTGCCACCCAGACCCCGTTCACGAAGGACATCTCAGCCGAAGCTGCCCAACATTGTCTCCATCCATCCAACACTTGTTTTCAATCTCCATCATGCAATCTACATTGATTTCTGCCACATTTGCTGATCAGCCACGTCGTGTACAGCTGGCAACTTGCTGAACTACTGCATTTATGATCCGTTGGCGCTGAACGGACTACCATATCATTATACCTGCGTTTTTATGCCATCATTCTGTCCATGTTGTTAAACCTGCGTTTTCCTACCATCAACCTGCCAAATAATCATCAGCGGCTTCATTTGCTAGTTTTCTCTCTTTTTTGCCTATCCAACACTGATCAAACATTATCCATTGCTGCATTATGCTGTTGTCCAACATCGTGGAGGCTGCCTTCTTGTGATTCACGATCCGTCAAGAGTACAACACACTCTCTAGCTCATAACCCATGCCTCAAACCTCTAGGCACAAAGCTCAATATTCAATATTCATTCCCTACACAATTTATTTGCTGCATGAGCATTGTATATTCAGTATTCATTCACTATGTTCAATGTCTCTAAGTTACCCTAACCCTAATTGTGTGTATTGAGTTTATGCTTTGTCGTACACATTTATTTGTGTTTCTATGTTATTAGGGTATTTCTTTACACAAACAACCAAGGCCAAAGTTACCAAACTCAAGGCAATAAAGAGCGTATGTTTTATGCCACCAAGGAAGCCAAAAACCTATGATTGAGAGGTCTCCTCAACTGTAGTACAAATAAAGGAGCCATTGGAAATGTTCTATCTCAAGAGGACAGCAATAAGTGGACATCAAATGAACACTTTGCATTTAAAAGGGGTTGTATTCAGCTAACCCACCATCATAGACTCCACCCAATCTCTACACTTGCATAGAGCCTGTCCTGAATTACCCTAATCCATTAATGCATGATCCTTGATGAGAAAATGATATATCTAATTTGCTTATGCTCACTTTATGATCAGCTTACCCTTAATTTTCCAATCCTACGAGGGTGGCATTCCAAGTCCAAAAAAAGGCTGCCAAACAAGCAAAGATTCTGAAATCGTTGTTCATAAAGCATGGTACCCTCTATGACTACAAAACATTGTGTGCAAGCTCCAACCCATCAACAATAGAGATCAAACCAAGTCTTGGCCTCCTATTTAACTTGGGGCAAGTTTGCTACTTTGCATCCCAAGTAACAATTCTAGAAGTAGCCCCAATTTCAGCCAGCTGAGAATTGGCTTGCCTTTCATTATATGTTAGGACAAGAGGTCTTCTTAAACACCACTTACCAAAAATGAACTAGATGACGGGTCAATGATAGTGAGGATTTCAGCCATATAGGCTGACAGTGCATTAATGACATGCAACCCTGAGTTTTGAATTCTAGTGCTGCCATGCAACATCACCCATGTCTACCAAAAAGAATCAAGTGATGCCTACCCAAGGCTGCTCTCTTTTATATCATTTAGCAATAATAAAGGTAAAGTATTGTTGATGTCTTATGGATTGCTCTTTTATTTTCAATTCATAATAAATTATATTATTCCGGTTAAAGAGCTTTGTCCACTCTTTCAACATATTTCTCTCAAATCATCAGAGGACTGCCATCTAAGTCTCCACATCTAAAATTGTAATGATACCCCTATCTAAATCCAAATCTGCTGTAAGCACCAAGTATAAAGGATTTGAAGGGCAGCCCTATCTAATAGACATGGAAAGTAAGAAAGGCTCCACAACATGTCCATTGAGTATCACTCTTACAAAAGAGCCCGTGCTAATGGTGTAGAGCACATTTGGTATTCTCGGCTTGAAAACCCATCCCTGAACAAATCGTAAAACATAGACCCTCCCTCCCCCTCTCTTTTTCTCCCCCCACCCCACCCCAAGTGATTATGAAGAGATGGTTGAGGATTTATCTGTGTGGGGGCATGCACAAGTGTGGGGGTGTGTGCACGAGTGCTTCTAACAATTATGATATTTGTAAAGATGATGCACAAAAAATCATCAACACCGCACCAAATCATATGAACAAATAGGTACCCCCAATTGACAATACACTCCTCATAATAACTCACCACAAGACCGAATATACAATGTTGGTTTGTGCAAACTAGTACATGGTTGAGAAACCATACATTGTATTTAGATGGAACCTTATAAACACTTGTGACTCTACTTTCTTTGTTGGTTATTTTGTTTATTCATAGACTTTAGGAGCTAACTTCAAACATGTACACCAATTTGGCACTACACCGCCCGTAATAACTCAACACAAAAGCATGCATACAATGTTTGTATATACAAACTATTTGGCACTACACCGCCCGTAATAACTCACCACAAAAGCAAGCATACAATGTTTGCATATACAAACTAGTACATGGTTGAGACACCAAAGCCTTCAAATGGAACCTATACAATTGTGACTCTACTTTCTTTGTTGTTTATTTTGTTTATCCATGAGGAGACATATCACAGATTAGTTATACTCACCATTTCGGTTCATTTGGCTTTTACTTGATCTTAATATGAACTCTTTCGTTTTTTCTTACCAAAAATCACAGTAGCTAGTATTATACATTTGTGATCATGAATGTCTTGAATGATCTTAGGAGAAAAGAATAGATCAAGATAGGTATGAGTGACAATTTAAGCTTTGCTAACAAGATTGCTCCTAACACCTTCCAAGGATCAACTCAAATTACAAAGAGAGAGATCCAAAAGTGAACAATACTCAAAAAGCAACCAATGAGAAAATTTAGAGTTGTCACTAGGATGATTTACTATCACAAACTCACACAAAGGTCTTGTGCTATAGCAATACACGGAAAATTGTAAGATTGTACCTCTGCAATATACAAATTTCCTGATGTGCTCATCACAAAAATCCATTTAGTGCCCGAGGGTGTATTAACCAGCTCCCTACTTTTTCTATACCGCAATTTTCCATCATCCACCACTACTTCATAGTCCTTTCGCTCTTTCTGCAAGATACAGGCAAGAAAAAATAGAGATAAACATACATCACATGTTATCTTCTAGCTCATTACATTTGCATGGATTTTGTCATTGATCTTCTTAAAAAACTATATTAAGACACTTTAAAAATGTTAAAAGAAGTTAGAAGTTCCAACAAAAACCATGAGGTCTCCTATGTTGGTAACCTGGTAGCACACCATAGAGAGAGAGAGAGAGAGAGAGAGAGAGAGAGAGTGTGTGTGTGTGTGTGTGTTGTTGTATTAACACCTACAAAAGGCCAAATCTACCTAGAAGACAAAACTAGATGCATCAAACGTTCAAAGGAAGTGTCATGTTTCCCAAGAAGAATAGACGAACTATAACCTCAAAGGAAGTGTCATGTTTCCCAAGAAGAATAGAGAAACTGTAATCTAAAAGGAAATATCTAGCTAGGAAACAAACAACAAATAAATGAAAAAACACTAAATAGAGCACTAGAGAGTGTGAGAGGAGTCATGCATTCTCAACCATCATTTCATGCAAAAAAACTAAAATGTAAAACATCAATTCTAGCACACTCTTGTTGACTTGGAGCCTTTTTTTTAAATGAAATCTCAAATAAGGAGAGCAAACCATTAACTAAACATGCCCTAATGGGTAATGTTGAAAATTTTGTATTAGGTTTTTAAGCTAAGGACAATTCATACAACATGGAAAAGTGACCAACTGAAAAAACAAAGGAGTCTTATAACTCACCACATCCCAAATCATAGATGCACTGCACACATGCCTAAGACACAAACCAAAGCTTCCATGCCACTCTATTATAATAATATAAGCATGCCCAAGATGCACAATCTTATTTGTACTATGGATACAACCAAGCAATCCATACCACTAATAGCTTGTCCTAGCACTTGTATTGAATTACCCAAATAAAACTAGCATGCTCATGATGACTAAACGTTGTCAAGCGTTTTTGTGGAAACTGAAAACCCCTAGTCAAATTGTAGTTAGGTCTGATTTCTGCTAGTTTAGTTGTTTGCGTGATTGTCTGTTTTGTTGTTTTGTGATTGGATTTCTTGTGTTTGTCTAGCTTAGGATTTGTTTCTATTATTTTGTTTGATTTGTTGAGTGTGAAACTTGATAGCCTTGGTCGAGCTTGGTATTTATTTGGACAGGTTGAAGTTAAAGTTTGCTATTAGCTACCGAACATTGTGGAACAAGGTATGTTTTCTTGTCGAGACTCTTGCACATCACAAGGACTATGGATTTACGAGCACTTCACATTGCACTTGTTGATGCACTGCACTCGGGGGTCGCCTCCTATTCTTATCAAATACTTCCATGCCATGGGTTGGGTTTATGCACGTTTTGCACCATCGTTGAGCACTAGCACGGCATGAGGTCTGCTACAGCTATATGCAATAACTTTTAGATGCACGTGCACATGAGAGAGCACCTGTCATTGAGCACGCATATTTCTTGCACGCACGATAGTTGGGATGCTCATCACAAAGTTAGGAACCTCTGGTTGAGAGTGTAAGGTGGTTGGGTGAGTTTAGAGGGTCGTGAAGGACGTCGCCAATTGTGAGATGGGTTGTTCTTATCTGGTCAACATCTTGAGGACCATCATTTCTTGAGTGATTGTGAGATTTTGGATGGGTGGAGCGGAGTATGTTATATCTTTTTGAAGAGCGTTGAGAGATGAGGATAAGGATCTAAATAATCAAGGAATTATGTTTGCATTATGCATGACGCACTGGCACATTTAGATAGGTTAGGCATAATTCTTCCAATGTACCCATATTTTTTGTGTGAGCATTGTTTGAATGGTAGCATGTTATGGATTTGATCAATTGCATGTTTTCTCAAATCATGTATGGTTGTGCACGGAGTTCTCTTTCATAGCATATTCCTGCTAGGACACATTGCATTAAAAAACAGGTTCATATCCAAAGAATATTTATTTTGAAGACTCAAGGATCAAAGGAAAAGATCGTATGTTTTACATCATCAGCAAGTATTTCTTAAAGAAAAAAAGGACATGTGTGCTGAAAGTGTATACAATTACAAGAACAATAGGCCAAGGAAGGGAATAAATCGTCCAAGATAAAAGATGGAGAAAAATGATGTGATTTACGAAAATCAATATTTTTGCCCATTTTTTATGGATTTTCGTAATTCTGCCCCCGTTCGATAGTTTTGAGTACCCAAACGACTATATTTGAAGTTCAAATGACGAAGTTATGATCCAAACAAGTTGCAAACAGGCATAAAGCAAAAAAAAACGAAAATAGTGAAAAGCAGTAGAAAAGCAAAAGCCAAAAGATAAAAGCAAAAAGCCTAATGTATGTGAGTGTGGATAGAAAACTATATAAGGAGAGGAGATTGAAGAGTTAAGAGCCTTCCCCCTCTTGTACAATTGTATTTTGTGAGAGAGGAGAGAGGAGGGTCGCATGCGAGAGGATACTCTTGGACAGGCTAATTTCGAAGTTGAAGAATCTAGACTTTGTGGTGTCGAGCATCGGCTCAAGGTTGTTAAGGTACGAGAATATATTTCACTTGGTTTGTTGTCAAATTTTTGGTATTTTCATTGTGTGGTTGTGTGATACACTACCCACATTCGGGTTTTTTGTTATTTTGAGCTTCAAGCATTGTGTTTTGTCTTGTTTTTGTGTGGCTTGTGGTGTATTATCGAATATTTGAATTTTTCAAGTTGTATTGTGCATTCGACAAAGTCAATTGCCCCAACCGGCACTCCTTAACGTCTCGTTATCGAGTTGTGAGTGAGGCTTGCTCTCGATCACCACTCGCGTAACAACGTAAGGGATCAAACTACTCACTCTAGCTACAATACTTGACTAAATGGTTTCCGTCTATTACCTAAAATGGCCACAAGACTCCTTTTTATGGGCCCAACACACAAAAGCAAAAACAAAATTTCACGGCTTGGTTGCTCTACAAGGCAATATTCTCCTATAAAAGTTTTTTTTCTCCCTTTTTTAAGCATACACATCGTACGATGAAACCCCAACACTTCCATTAAAATAGGCATTAAACTTAAGAATACAATAGACAAACTCCAATATAGGTTCAGTATGAGTGCCAAAGTAATATGCCAAACATTGATGTAATACAATCAAATATGGTCCTTCTCTCCAATGTCAAGATATATGGGTGTCACAAAGTGAACACACCAAGAACAAGACTTACCACAAACTATGTATTTGCCTCTCCTTCACACCCCAAAGAAAGGTTATAAATTAAAATCATCCACCATCTATAGTAAAAGAAACTATAAGCATGTAATTTTGATGCTTTTTTGTTTTGAGGTTTGGGAAGGGAGGGTTGTGTCTTTGACTAAAAATGTCACGTAAATTAATGTGACAATTCATTGATGTGACATTTACAAGGAAACACCTTCAAGAGTTTATGACACCCCCATGTATTATACAATATACACACACAAGGTCCAAGGGGGTATGACTATTAGCATATGTAAGTTACATGCACAAGGTTTAAGGGAGCATGCTAATAGCACATGTTATACACACAAGGTCCCATTCGGGCCCTAGGGGGGGATTGTGTGGTGGGGTGGCTGGGTGTGTGGGTAGGTGGGTGAGGGGGCATAACTAATAGCACATATAAGTTATACGGGTTGAAGCTTATTAAGAGCATGGCTCAAGACAACTAATGCATGGTTAGAGCCAACAAATTGGGTGATGCAAGCATGCATGTGTACACACTTACTAAGGATCACAGTCTTTAATCATAAAAGCAGGTCATGCCAAGGCTGGAAAGTAAATCAACAGCTCGATCACAAGATTTTCTTCACTTTCTCTCTACCCTACAATCCCCAAACACAATAAAATAGCAAATTAGAGCAATTCAGAGCATGCACACAAGCCCATACAGTTCAGAATCACATATAAACAGCAGCAGCAAGCTGATTCGCTATTGGCGAAATGCCAAATCCAATGTTTAGGGCAACCTTTTCGAGTCAAATTGCTCTGACAATGTGCTGAGAATTCACAGCTACAAAAAATTAAACAAATGTTTATTTGTACAATGTTTAGCTTGTGAATTAAATTTTTTCTATTTTCGATTGTGATGTTTTTAAAAGGGAAAAAAAGAAAATGTTTAATAATGAAATATGAAGGGAAAGGATGAACCAGTATCAACTGGAAAGTATAAGCCTGTGGGCTAACCTCAAACCTAAATAAGAAGAGGCAGAGGAGAATTGGGAGGACTGTGTTGCTACCCACAAGCAGCATGAATTATTAACAGCTCAAGTGGACAAAATAGAGATGCAATTGTGAGTGTTCCATGTAGACGCTTGGGTCTTGGAACAACAGAATTACAGTTAGTCAACCTTAACGGAAATAGTTGAAAAGGATAAGGGTAAAGAAAAGAAATTCCAAACACAAGATCCACAACCATAGACCCAAACATAACCTCCACATCAAAGAATGTAAGCCATGCACACATATTGATCTTGGAGTCTAAAACCATTAGCCATATTATCTTTAGGACCCCATTAACCATATTAGCTGTAGGACCCAATTTATACTAACCAACTTCTATACTTTCGAGGTATAAACAATCCCATTCATGTGTTCTTAAATACCATTTAGTGTATTTAGGTGGGTCTATGCATGCGTGCAGGTGAAAATCCATCACATCGATCCATCCATTTACCTACCTACCTATCAATGTTTGTTTATATCCCCCTCTCTCCCTCTGCTTTCTCTCTGTCTCCCATCTATATCTCTTTATATCACCCCTCCACATCCATCCATTTACCTACCTACCTACCTACCTATCAATATCTCTTTATATATCCTCCACCCTGTGCTTGCTCTCCATCCCCCATCTCTATCTCCCCATTTTCAATTCCTCCCTCTAGACCTTTCTTGAGCCCAACACACTTCTAACAAAGGCAAATACATCATTAGATTGGAATTCTTTTAATCTTGTCAAAATAAACCCATCTAAAAGGTACAAAATACAAAAGCAAATGCGTCATAGACTTTTTTTAATCTTGTCAACACAAACACATCTAAAAGGTATAAAATACTTCTGTGGCAGACTTTTAGCACAATATTCCCTGTAAAATAATGGCAGCCCAGTAGAACAATGGCCACTTACGGGTCCAAGGTACTGGATTTGTTGCTTTAACAATTTTGACCTTTTACACTCGGGTAAATCTACTTCCCTTCCCTCTCCAACATCCAACCTACAAGCATCAGTAAGCAGTAAGTCTTTTTGTGAAAACTTAACAATAAAAACATGAGGTGTCATTTTTTATCAAGCTCTAAAGTAAACAATGAATAACAACTACCTAGCACTAGAAATTGAAGCAATAGTACACAGAAAAGTCAGACTATTGCATACATGAATGTAAAAAAAGGGTAGGCTTTCAGACATATGCTTAGCACAAGAGTGGTAAAGTAAGTAATGATGGCTTTAAAACTTACCAATAAAAGAAAGGCTCCTTTGTCAAGCTTTTCTCCCAAACATCATAATAGAAGTGTAAGTTGTGACCATAGCGATGCTTTGGATCAATCTGCATGTTCAGTTAAAAGAATATGGAAACTGAAGAAACCTCGAGTTAGCAACTATCACCCCTATAAAATGTTTAAACACAATTCTGCAAATAGTCAAAAGTCTCAAGGTCTTGGAGCATTCTACATAATAGAACTTTTGACTGTCATACATCCTCAATCGTGTGATTTGTAGAAAAGAAGACTTAAGTTGTGGAGTAATGAAATAAAATTTTTAACAGGTTATATAGATCCTTATTACATTTGTCATTGGAGGCAGATTCAAGTTGACAACTGGTGAACCATACATGTGAATTAAGAAAGCTTGGTATGTGTTAAATGATGAAGACTCAACCCAAAGGTTCAGGGATTTAAGTGCTTGATCAATGCTTAAGACTCAACACAAAGGTTCAGAGATTTGAGTATTCCATTACATAGTAATACATCGGTATCATGTTGTTGTTTTCAAATGTATCTTTTGCAAGACAACAACTTCATTCATAACTTTCATCACTACAATATGTAGCATTAACAGATTGTTTCCTAGTCCAACTCACATATTCACATGCAGCCCTGCTGCTTGCTTGGCTGAAAGGTCACAATATTAGCAATACAAGTCCCAAAAGCTTTCAATGTGGACTTTAAGCATGGTATTACACATCCCTCATGTCAATATCAGAACTAGTTGTAAATGGAATATTATCAAAAACCTTACAGCTTCGAGCCAATGTTGAATTGCCAACTTGCGAGCATTTTCATCCTTTGATAGACCTTTACCAACCTGAAGACAAACTTTACACAGTCAAAATCCAATGGCTTACGGATATCTTGTGCTCAATCCCATACATTTACCAGCTGACATGTGAACCCATGGCAATATCGTCCTACACAGAAAAACACTACATTCTGAAGAAAATAAGGCAGATATTGTTATCCCCTTATCCTTTCACATAAAGCAAATATCCCTTTGAAAAGGCATTGCAAATGTTAGCATTCTGTCTTTACTTGCAACAATTACACATAAAATAAAATCAGAAATAACAGCATAAAAATAGGTACCTACAAGAAATCTCAAAGCAACCAAGAGATATCTTCCTAAACCAATCCAGCCACAAATGAGAAAAAAGTGATGAATTTTATAACCTTACTTTGGCAGCTTTTTTCTTCAACCTTGTCCAACGCCTAACTGCAGTATCTGGTCTTTCATAGGAGTAGAATGTCTCTGAATTTTCCCTGAGTAACGCAGCCTCAACCACTTTCCACCTACAATTCATATACCATTATCTACCATCAGAAATCTCCATCCCACAAAGGGAGAAAAATCCCATGGAAAAACAAAATTTCAAGAAGCATCTATACGGGGCTTCAACAATGGGTCTCAAGAAGTAGCATGTTACAATCGACAAATTTGACATCATGATTTTACTTAACTTCCAAAAATAAGAACTGCTCTAAAGCAAATCAAGGTTAACTTTTGCATCAAGACGATTGTCCAACTTATGCTTGTTGGTAACATTACCCAGCAGGCAACGGTAGGCAGGTCATTCTACACTAATCTACAAGGACATTAAGGTCTAGCTGGCCAAGTACCGTCTGATTGAAGCGGCAGCCTGAGATTGCAAATTTGGCCTGATCTATGCACTGCAATTAGATTGTATGCAACTCATGGCATACTAATGCTGCAAATAGTCTCAGAAGTGGTTGATATTGACCTCTTCAGAGTATGACACCTCCATGGCTGGAGGGTGTAATTGACAAGGGCTGCAATGGGTACGGCTGGGGGAGAGAGAGACACACACACACACACAGAGAGAGAGAGAGAGAGAGAGAGAGAGTGACCAGGCGTCCTTTTTCATCACTGCATCGTCTGCGAGCTGACGTCTGGTCCTGTAGCTGCGGTAGACTTTCTGCACGGTGCTGGCAGCTTGCGATTGCGAAAGCTTCTGACTCCGATCACCACCCTCCGACGATGTTTTGGCCTCCCGAGGCGGTGCGATATCTACGCTACCAGAAGCTTCTAGCCCTCTGGCTTCGACATACGCACAGGGAACCGCCAATTCATCGCAGGCGGGGCGGTGAACCTGGGGCACCATAGTTAACAGGAGAAATGTGATGCCGTTGCGTGTGTGTGTTCTGTGGGGGGGGGGGGGGGGGGTGAAGCAGAAGAAGAAGAAGAGGAAGAAACCCTAGGTTGTAGATGCAGCAGCTAGACCAATGCCGGCTGGCCGGGAGACTCTCTTAGGAGATGGAAGTAAATATTCTCAAACAATGGAAGGGGACGGAAAGCAGGGTCCAGGGATGACGACCAGTAATCAACGCTTACTCAGCCTTGTAGGAAAGACTCGTTACTCGTAAACCTTAAAAAAGTATGAAAAGCCTCTGCCTCTCGCCGCCTACGTGGCCGCCAGTCTGTTTGACCAAGTTTCACCGTCTGCATGTCCACGTCAATTGATTTGAATCTCCGTATGTGTGCTTTATCTAAATGTTATAGATAGATTTGTCCACGGTTTATTTTTATAATGCGGTGTTATATCTTACTATCTTTATCTTATCTTACTACTATATTATTTTAGTTGTAAGTTTGGAAAAGGAAAGCCCGAACCTATCCTCTTTCTAAACCTCTATTTTTCAATCAAAACCCCCTCCTTTCTACCCTTGCTCATGTGTAATCTTTTTTTTTCTCTTTCCCTTTTTTTTTCATTAAAACCCTTTTCACTTTTTTTTTTAAATTAAAATCCTCTCTATTCTATCTCACTTATAATCTCTCTCTTTCTCTCTCTCTCTCTTAAATTAAACTTCTTTCTAGATTAAAAGTCTCTCTCTCAGAGTTAGATTAAATTTTTCTAATTAAATATTTTAAAAAGTTTTTTTATTTAAAGATCATTTTTTTCTCTCTGACGTATAATTTTTCTCTCTTTTTTTCCCCTCCCCTTTTTAATTAAATTCTTCCTCTCTCTCTCTCTCTCTCTCTCTCTCTCTCTTAAATCAAACTTCTTTCTAAATCAAGAATCTCTCTCTCTCTCTCTTAGATTAAACTTTTTATTTTAAAATTTTATTTTAATTAAATATTTTAAAAAATCATTTAAAGTTTTTTTAACATAGTTTTTTATACACTTTGACAGGGAAGATAAAAGAAGAGAGAGTAAGAGAGAGAAGAAAAAGAATACGAAGAGAGGAGTGGAGGAAAGAGGAAATAAAATATTCTTTTTTAAATTAAACATTTTTCTTCTCCCCCTCCCTCCTTTCTCATGTGTAGGGCCTAGGTTTTCTCTCTCTCTCTCTCTCTCTCTCTCTCTCTCTCTCTCTCTCTCTCAAATCAAACTTCTTTCTAAATCAAAAGTCTCTCTCACAGTTAGATTAAACTTTTTTTAATTAAATATTTTAAAAAGTTTTTTTAAATTTAAAGTCCCCTCCCCTCTCTCTCACTTATAATCTCTCTTTTTCTTTTCCCTCTCCCTCGAACCTCTAGAGGGCTTCTCAAACCTACCCCATTTTTCAAACCTCCATTTTTCAATCAAAACCCCATCCCCTCCCCTCTACTATATTATTTTCATTATAGGTTTGTAAGCCTCGAATTTCTAGAGGGTTTTCTGAACCTACCTTTTTTTCTAAACCTCCATTTTTCAATTAAAACCCCCTCCCCTCCCTTCTTTCTCACATGTAATCTCTTATTTTCTCTTCCCCCTTCCTTTTTTCATTAAAGTCCCCCCTCACCTCCCTTTTTTAAATTAAAACCCCCTCCACTCTATCTCACTTATAATCTTTCTCTTTCTTTTCCCTTCTCTCTCTCTTATAATCTTTCTCTTTCTTTTCCCTCTCTCCCGAAACTCCAGAGGGCTTCTCGAACCTACCCCATTTTCCAAACCTCCATTTTTCAATCAAAACCCCCTCCCCTCCCCTCTATTGTATTGTTTTTGTTGTAGGTTCGAAAAGCCTCGAACTTCGAGAGGGTTTCTTAAACCTACCCTATTTTCCAAGCCTCCATTTTTCAATCAAAACCCCCTCCCCTCCCCTCTTTCTCACGTGTAATCTCTCTTTTTCTCTTCCCCCT
The DNA here is from genome assembly GCF_053477565.2 of Lygodium microphyllum. Lineage (NCBI taxonomy): Eukaryota > Viridiplantae > Streptophyta > Polypodiopsida > Schizaeales > Lygodiaceae > Lygodium > Lygodium microphyllum. Next base: position 77,680,173 of record NC_141145.1, on the reverse strand, counting down.
TTCTTTTTTCATTAAATCCCCCCTCATCTCCCTTTTTTAATTTAAAGTCCCCTCCCCTCTCTCTCACTTATAATCTCTCTCTTTCTTTTCCTTCTCCCCCAAACCTCTAGAGGGCTTCTCAAACTTACTCCATTTTCCAAACCTCTATTTTTCAATCAAAACCCCCTCCCCTCCCCTCTACTATATTATTTTCGTTGTAAGTCCGAAAAGCCCCGAACTTATAGAGGGTTTCCTAAACCTACCCTATTTTTCAAACATCCATTTTTCAATCAAAACTCTCTTCCCTCCCCTCTTTCTCACGTGTAATCTCTCATTTTCTCTTCCCCCTTCCTTTTTTCATTAAAGCCCCTCTCACCTCCCTTTTTTAAATTAAAACCCCCTCCACTCTATCTCACTTATAATCTCTCTATTTCTTTTCCTCTCTCTCTCTCTCTCTCTCTCTCAATTAAATCAAACTTCTTTCTAAATCAAAAGTCTCTCTCTCAAAGTTAGATTAAACTTTTTAATTGAAACTGTTCTTTTAATCAAATATTTTTAAAAGCTTTTTTTAATTTAAAGTCCCCTCCCCTCTCTCTCACTTATAATCTATTTCTTTCTTTTCTCCCTCCCTTTTTTAATTAAATTCCTCTCCCCTCCCCTCTCTCTCTCTCTCTCTCTCTCTCTCTCTCTCTCTCTCAATTAAATCAAAATTCTTTCTAAATCAAAAATCTCTCTCTCATTGTTAGATTAAAATTGTTAATTTATTTTTTTTCAATCAAATATTTTTTAACAAATAATTTAAAGTTTTTTAAACATAGTTTTTTACACACTTTGAGAGGAAGATAAAAGAAGAGAGAGAGAGAAGAAGAAGAAGAAGACAGAGAGAGAAGGGGAGGAAAGAGGAAATATAATAGTCCTTTTTAAATTAAAAATTTTTCTTCTCCCCCTCCCCCCTTCTCTCTCATGTGTATAGCCTAGGTTTTCTCTCTCTCTCTCTCTCTCTCTCTCTCTCTCTCTCTCTCAATTAGATTAAACTTTTTAATTAAATATTTTTAAAAACTTTTTTAAATTTAAAGTTTTTTAAACATAATTTCTCCCCCTCTCTCTCTCTATGTTAGATTAAAATTTTCAATTAAAATATTTTAAATATTTTTTTTATTTTAAAGTTTTTTAAACATAGTTTTTAACACACACTGAGAAGAAAGAGAGAGAGAGAGAGAAAGAAAGAAGAAGAAGAAGAAAAATACGGAGAGGAGAGGAGGGGAAAGAGAAAAGAAAATAGTCTTTTTTAAATCAAGCATTTTCCTTCTCCCCCTCCCCTCCTCTCTCTAATATGTAGAGCCTATGCTTCTCTCTCTCTCTCTCTCTCTCTCTCTCTCTCTCTCTCTCTCTCTCTCTCTCTCTCTCTTTTGCAAACCTCTATTTTTCAATCAAAACCCTATCCCCTCCCCTCTTTCTCACGTGTAATCTCTCATTTTCTCTTCCCCCTTCCTTTTTTTAGTAAACCCTCTCTCCTCACCTCCCTTTTTTAAATTAAAACTTTCTCCTCTCTCTCTCTCGCTTATAATCTCTCTCTTTCTTTTTCCCCTTCCCTTTTTAATTAAATTCATTCTCCTCTTTCTCTCTCTCTCTCTCTCTCTCTCTCTCTCTCTCTCTCTCTCTCTCTCTCTCTCTCTCTCTCTCTCTACTATATTATTTTTGTTGTAGATTCGAAAAGCCCCGAACTTGCAGAGGATTTCCCGAACCTACCCTCTTTTCCAAACCTCCATTTTTCAATCGAAACCCCCTCCCCTCCCCTTCTTTCTCACGTTGTCGTGTCACTACGCGCATACCGTGTAAAAAAATCTAGAGTATGGCTTTCTTTTAGATTTAGAAAGCCAATGCCACTTTAGGCATTAGTGTTAGTGTCCATGGTTCAAAATATTAGATTTTTTTGGACAAGTTTTTAGCCAATTTTTGATATTCTAGATATTATCTCTTATAAAAATCCGTAAAACTATAGACAACTTCTAAATTAGGATGATATGTAAAAGAAAGCATGTAGCTTTCAGCCAATTTGAGAGGATTTTATGTAAAAAGAGAGATTGATGAAATCTCACAACGCGTGATCATTGTTTTCAGGCAGTGAATAGCACTCTGAAGTGGGAGATGAAGAAGGAGTGATATGGTTGAATTTCGGTCATGAGTCCTGTTATTTAACCCCCCTTTCAGAGCTAATGGAGGCATCAGATTGGCGATCTGAGCAACATAGAGGAATGTATTATTTTGTACACATTTTTGTCTATTAGAGTTATATTTTATCATAATGCTGAAAGAAACCGATAGGCTTCATCTCTCACTACAAGGATTTGAGCTAGTAGCGACGCACCACAAGGGAAAAAAGCGGCCGAAATCGAGCGCGGTTTTCATTTCGCATTTGCGGCTTGTGAGTTTTGAGAGCGAGAGCGAGGGAGAGAGCGACCGTCGTGAGAGAAGAAGAGGAAGAAGACTTGCCGCCACCGCCGCCGTTGTTCGCGAAGGAGAGGAGGAGCCTTCATCGCAAAGAGGAGCCGTCCCACGCTCGCCATATCTCATCGATGAGTCTCCCTCTCTCTTTCTTTTGCTTGTTTAAGGTTTAAATCACTCTCTTTTGCTTGTTTAGGAGAGGAAATTAGAGAGAAAGAGAGGGAGAGGGAGAGAGAGGGAGAGGGAGAGAAAGGGAGAGAAAGAGAAAGAGAGGGAGAGGGAGAGGGAGGGGGAGGAAATGAGAGAGGGAGAGAAAGAGAAAGAGAGGGAGAGGGAGGGAGAGGGAGAGGGAGAGTGCATTCTCTCTCTCCCTCTCCCTTTTGCTTGTTTAATGTTTAAATCACTTTCTTTTTTGCTTGTTTAGGAGAGGAAACGAGAGAGTAAGAGAGAAAGAGAGGGAGAGGGAAAGGGAGAGAGAGGGAGAGAAAGAGAGGGAGAGGGAGAGGGAGGGGGAGGAAATGAGAGAGGGAGAGAAAGAGAAAGAGAAAGAGAGGGAGGGAGAGTGTATTCTCTCCCTCCCTCTCCCTTTTGCTTGTTTAATGTTTAAATCACTTTATTTTTTGCTTGTTTAGGAGAGGAAATGAGAGAGAAAGAGAGGGAGGGGAAGGAAATGAGAGAGGGAGAGAAAGAGAAAGAGAGGGAGAGTGCATTGTCTCTCTCTCTCTCCCTTTTGCTTGTTTAATGTTTAAATCACTTTATTTTTTTCTTGTTTAGGAAATGAGAGAGAAAGGGAGGGAGAGGGAGAGGGAGGGGAAGGAAATGAGAGAGGGAGAGAAAGAGAAAGAGAGGGAGAGGGAGAGGGAGGGAGAGTGCATTCTCTCTCTCACTCTCCCTCTTGCTTGTTTAATGTTCGAATCACTTTCTTTTTTGCTTGTTTAGGAGAGGAAATGAGAGAGAAAGAGAGAAAGAGAGGGAGAGGGAGAGAAAGAGAGGGAGAGGGAGGGGAAGGAAATGAGAGAGGGAGAGAAAGAGAAAGAGAGGGAGAGGGAGAGGGAGGGAGAGTGCATTCTCTCTCTCACTCTCCCTCTTGCTTGTTTAATGTTCGAATCACTTTCTTTTTTGCTTGTTTAGGAGAGGAAATGAGAGAGAAAGAGAGAAAGAGAGGGAGAGGGAGAGAAAGAGAGGGAGAGGGAGGGGAAGGAAATGAGAGAGGGAGAGAAAGAGAAAGAGAAAGAGAGGGAGAGGGAGAGTACATTCTCTCTCTCCCTCTCCCTTTTGCTTTTGGAGAGTGTTAAGATATATTGTGAGAGGGAGAGGAAATACGAGAGAAAGAGAAAGAGAGGGAGGGAGAGGGAGAGAAAGAGAAAGATAACATATATTGGAATGATAGCATATCCATGATTATGGTAATGGTATCCACTTTACTTTTTTTATGGGTACCATTACATTGACTCCTTAAGGGGGCTAAAAATTAGTCATACTGTTTATAAAGTCTAATTAGGAGATTTAAGATGCACGATAATAGACTTATCGATAATGGTATGCAATGTGCTTTGCCGTGGGCCACGTACATTGGTGACTCTTTAAGATGGCTTAAAATTGGTCACGTCTTTCATAATGTCCAAGTAGGGGATCTAATTGTGATATACATAATTCATTGTTTTTGTATTAACTTTATAGGCATAACAAATTAGAAATCATGCCAACTAGTCAACGGAATGACTAAAAGAAAATGATACCCTAGCTAATGGTCATTACGATACTTCATCAAAATGAACCCAAAAGTATTGTTATAGAAGAAGAATCCCTTAAATTGAGTATAGGATATTTTCTCTCAGGTCTTATGACTATGAGTAGAATTGATTGAAATAAATTTTATTACTATAGTTGATAAATTTCATAGATGGCATTAATTTTAATACGCGATCCTAGGACAAAAAAACCACATTTCTAAGATGCTTTTTGTTGAGACTGATTTATTATTAGACTAAGAGATCCTCAATGATGCTCATAAATGGATTACTTATACTCAAAGCCCTCTAGTGCAGAATTTTTTACAATAACGAATAATTATCTACCGGGACAAACAAATCCTTGAGCATGATACAAGGCCGAGATATAACATCAAAAAATCTCTCAACTACTATGTACAATGCAAGATTTATGGTAAACTTTCAACTTGACGTACATCTCCATAAAGCTATCCATTTAAGCCTCGTTTGCTGTAATGTAGATAAGATGGAAAATGAAGAAGGTCTTATTGTTCAAGATCGTGAGACATATCTTAATCAGCGTGTCCCATGTCCTTGCTCTCAATGCAAGTTGGCAATTAGACAAAAACGTCGATTGTCTATAGAACACGTACGACGATTTGGCGAGTTTCAATCTGAGATCATTGATCAGGCGATTGCGGATTTTCAGCAAACGGTAATTTGAAGTTAATATTAATCATGCATTGTACTCACAAGCTAATTGAAAACCATACACAATAAGATTGGGTCTTGTTCGCAAATTTTCTATCCAGGGGGGTGATGTCTCGACCCAAGGGGGAGTGCACCCTTTGCGGCCAATTAGAAGAGTTCGTGGACGTGCGATGGATGGATTGCAGGAGCCAATCCACCACTCGCAAGGCCCATCTATACCGTCAATGCCAAAGGAGACAGACAACCTTCCCGACCTACCTACAATCTTGGAGCCTGAGATGGAGGCAATGATCGATGCATTGATTCCCATGGATATTGAGACATCTGACCCGCTTAGAGAGGAAGCATCCATACCATTATATGATGGGTGCCGAGTATCTCGGTTGAAGACATTGCTTGCACTCTTAAGTATGCAAGCAAAATACGGTTTGGAGCGATACAAGTGTGACTGAGTTATTCACGTATCTTGCACATAAGCTTCATTGATTTTTTTAAAACCAGTATTATTACAAATATTTGTGCTTTTTCAAGGTATTTTATGATTTTTTTCAGGTTATTGAAATATCATATATTACCACCTGCAAATACCATGCCTGAGTCTCGTGATGATGCACGACATGTTTTACGTAAGCTTGGCATGGACTACAATAACATCCATGCATGTATCAACGATTGCATACTGTTTCGAGATGAATACGAGACTATGGAGACATGTCCAAAGTGTAGTGCTTACAAACCTGATACCTGTTGAGGAGGCGCGATGATTGGCGGTTAGCCAATATTTGAGCCATTCTCATGTGGACGATGCATGACTTTCCGGGATTGGGAGAGTGCTCAGGTGAGTAGACCTCCGTTCTCGATGGTAATATCTATATTTTATTTCATTCAATCAAGTATTCACTAGGTCGTGGCTCGCCTTACATGTCTGGTTACCTCAGGTTATCATGCATGCCCATTGTGTAGGCCATAGTTAGACTCCCAAAGATCACGAACCATGAAGAAGATGGTATATCAAGGACACGCCACTTTCTTGCCCCGAAGGATCATGAACTCAGGGAAGGTTTTCTTGGACAACCTCCAACGCGTATGAACACTGCAAGCTGGTACGAGCTGAAAATGGTAAACCCGGAATCACATCCAAATGGAATGCGACGGTTCTCAGTTTTCTACGAGTTGCCATATTGGACCCACTTACAGGTCAACCACTTGTTGAATCCCATGCATATTTTCAAGAATGTGGGCAGCTTGCTATGGGATCACATCATAGGAAAGAGAGACACTATAGGGTCACGAATGGATTTGAAGGAGGTAGGTAAGATGGAGGCGCTTTGGCCGCAGTCGAGTGTTGAAGGGGGAGTGCAGCTTCCTTGTGCTGCTTGGGTTTTGTCCACCAAAGAAGAGCGCATTGTGAAGCAAGTAATCAAGTCTATCCGCACTCCGACGGGTATGATGCGTTCTCTCAGGTCCGCATTTTCTAAAGATGACAAATTGTCGGGGCTAAAATCCCATGATTGGCATAAGATATGTCAGGTTTGTGAACAGAATGGATTGTAATTAGCATGGGCATTTTGTAATTTGAAAAGTGGCCATTATTCATAATGCTTTCTCATTTGTGGCAGTTTGTCCTACTGATCGCGATCCCAGGATGCCTTACTCCAGAAATTCGCGGGGCCATTTACAAGTTGTCGACTTTGGTGCAATGGATCTCACAGAAAGAGATTAAGACGTCCTCTATTGAATCCGCGAGGCGGGGAGCAGTGGAGACGGTCTGTCTCTTTGAGAAATACCTGCCCACTAGCATGCTCACAATACAAGTTCACCTTCTTGTGCATCTTATGGACGAAGCGGAGATTGCTGGACCTGTCCATACGCGATGGATGTTCTTCCTGGAGCGCTTCATAAAAACCCTGAAAGGCTTTGTGCGACAACGAGCTCACCCAGAAGGTAGCATGGCGGAAGGTTGGTTGGTGTTAGAGGCATTAGTACATATCTCACAATGGCTACCAACGGTGGAACCAGACAATGAAATGCTATGGACGCTGAAGGACGATGATAGACTGTTGACTAGAGATGTGGTGGTTGGAAATGGGGTAGAAAAAAGAATGGATGCCTCAATGGAAGAGAAGGTGAATGGCTTTTGTATGTTGCACCATGCCTCCATGGAAACGTGGCTCGCCAAGTACCAGATTGCAAGGCAAGATCGAGAGGAAGCGCGAGCTGAATTCTGACGCAGTACACGTCATCGACCGATTCGATATCCCGAAGGCATGGAGTAGATGCCGCGGTTTATGTCAACACAATGGTTGCATGAGCCTTAACCGCAGCATCTAGCAAAGGGACAGAGGTCTCAATGGAGGAGTGGGAGTTCTGGAGGGGATGTAGTCCAAAGGTGATGAGGGGTTTAGAATATGTCGTATTTAAATTTTATATGCGACATCTAATTTGAGTGTTTCGATGTACAGTACAAAATATATAGTGCAGCGTGGTCGCGCGGACGGCATTTTCGCATGGAGTGTATTGACAAAATGCGCTCCACAATGGACTGTGGTGTCATGGCAAGGTTTGAGCAAGAGAGCCGGCGACGAGCAACGGATCTGAACACGGTTGTGGATGAGATGGAGTATTTTGGGAACTTGTAAAGTATTATTACGGTGGATTACCGTAGCTTCTCCATGATACTATTCGATGTGCAGTGGTTCAAAGTGGTACTTGGAGGAGCTTGAGCAATAGTTCGATGAGGTTCATCTGGATTTCTCGAAATAGATTCTGAAAAAAAATGGACGGATTTGCGCGACACCTTTGTGTTGCCGGCCCATTGTGAACAGGTGCATAGAGTCATTTGCTTGCTAATTGTAATATGACATGGTTTATGTCACAATGGTTTGAATTCGCTTTGTACGTGTTTGTGAACAGGTAATCTTCTATCCAAACCCCCGACAACCTCGATGGTGGTATATTATACCTTCAACTCCTCGAAGTGCGAGAGTATATGATTAAAGCGATGTTCCGGGCATAGATGAAGATAATTTTCAAATAGAGAGGTCGATATTACAAGGGGTGGAGGCCACCGCAAGCTTGGAGCCCGCATCGGCTAACAATGATGGAAGTACAGTAGTCCTAGAATTTTTTGAGAACGAGGCAGACTCGTTCTTTTGTGGTGACATGTCTATTGACCTTCAAGTGTATGCAGAGTTGTGTCAGGAGATTAACATGGGACCATAGAATACTTCATTCTTGGAGAATTGTATTACTCAATTCGTTGTTTAGATCTTCCATAAAGGTACATAACATATGTATTTTAAGAGGGATTTTTCAAAAATGATTTATATTATTGTGCTTTGTATAGTTTAAATTGATTATTCTAACACCATTTTTTATCTGTAGAGGTGACATTTTCAGGATGAGTCGAGGGATGAGCGATAAGGAGTTTCAGGACATGATGGCACACATGTCTCCAGACCAGCTCGCAAGATTCAGAGAGATGGCAGACCAGGAGCTGTCTCGTTCTTCGTCAGGGCGCTCTGTTAGATCTGCTTCAGCGTGATCAGATGCTTCAGCTTCGAGCAGACAATCTTGACGCTCACGACTTGGGCCAGAGGGAGGGACTGTATTGGGATCAGGGGGTGCTGCTGTGGAGACACGGATGTGGTGTCTCCGTCTCGTCGTTCAGCTAGAGTTGCGTCACCTCCAGGATTTGTCACACCTGTGGGGACGTTTAGTCCAGTTACTCCGGCTTTTGCGCAGCCGTCAATAGGTGGCACCCCTTTGAGTGCCACTCCGAGAGAGGTTACCCCCGTCGGTACACCGGATGCAGAGGGGTCTCCTGGATATGCCCAGGAGCGTGGACGGAGATGGGAGAGGACCCATCTTAGGCAAACTCCTAGGGGTTATGGATACCTGGTTGATAGTAGGTCATGAGCCATCATCATGAATGATGAGGGGAGGAGGGTGATGGCTCGCATGAGAGAGTTGTGCCAACAAGTTTTTCGGCACAACGTCGTGGATCATTGGAAAAACATACCGGAGGGGAGCAAGGACTACATAGTAGCATCCTTGCACGAGGAGTTTGTGGTGCCAGCCGCAGTAGATAGATTCTCTACGGGCTGGATGATGGATTGCATGCGTGCATACATGTCACATAGACGATCCGACGCACGCAAGGCAATTAAGAGTGGGGCTGCAAAGCCTGAGTGGTTAGATGCAGATGACTGGCGCCGACTGAGGGAGGAGGCTACAGATTTGCCAGGACGTTGGAGTCAGCACAGCGGGAGGCGGCGAGGGCATGACTCGAGGCCGGAGTGGTCCATCATCTTGGGAGTGGCAGCCACAAGACATATTTGGAGGACTTTGTAAGTTTCTCTTTTGTTTTGCTTGTTTGTTTTTTTGAAATATTCTTTGTACTGACAATCATGTTTCTAATAGTTAGCATTTTGTTTTCTTTGCAGCACTCCATTACAAATCGCGATCCGCAAGGCCTTGAGACTCGATATGCAGAGAGGCACGGTCTCAATGCATTGATTGACCGATTGTATAGACGCGGCGGCCCTGTAAGTCACTCATCTTTCTTGTCCGTAGTTACCATGAGATATTTGAATGCATTATTGTATGGTGGATTGATATGTTGTTTCTTTTTCTGCAGAATCCGTTCGATGCTCCTTTGCGGCGGGACGAGCTTTCGGGGGACAAGGATTTATAGCTCGCCCTTGGATCCTTGGAGCTCACACGCCTTTAGTTTTTAGTCACCTGATCTATGTAGACATTTTCTATGTATTAGTGATATCCTTTCATGATTGTACCAATCGCATTTTATGCGATCATGTATTTATTTCATGTATTAGTTTTATGATTTCAGTATACATTCTTTTTGTTTGCAAGCACTTTGTATGCAGTAGTGCAGAAACTATTTTGTATGGCTCTCATACAGCACACAGTGCAAGCTGCCTGCCACAAAAAAAATTTCCATGTTACCGTCGCTATTTGCGTCGCAAATTTACTGCTCGCGTCGCTATTGTCCTCGCTATGTGTGTCACAAATTACCTGGTTGCGTCGCTATTTGCGTTGCGCCAATAGCGACGTTTTTATGTGTCATCAATAACGACGCTTTTTGCGACGACGGGGGCAAATTTTGTTGTTTGTATTTTCGTCGCTTTAAACGTCGGTATAAGGTCTATATCTTGTAGTGTCTGTTAGTATTCTTCTATATTTTCTAATTCTTTTTAGGAGTATTCTTCTACATCTTCAATCTCTTCGAACCCCTTCTCTTCCATCTACTCCTCTCCCTAAATCTACCTTCACCCTGCTATCTCTTATCTTCAAGAACTTGCCTTGAAATCTTCAATCCTTCTCTTATCTCTACTATCTCCGGAGTAAAAACTCTTGAACCCCCATACATTCTTTTGTTGCCAAAACCCTTGTGGTGACCTTCAACCCTACGCGCTGCGACATTTGTGAACCCGATGTGAAGGTCGACATAAAAGAACTCCAAGATGGGGGATTCTTCAGGAGATACTCTACAACAATTGGTGCACATACTGTAGCAGACTCAGCAACAACAAATCTAAATGTTACAACAACAACAACAAAGGCAAGACGAAGAGAAGATTGATTCCATAACTATCAAGGCCCTAGAGAAAGTTGGGCGAGAATTAAAACAATTCAATGGTCAAAATGTTTCTATTTTTATTCGCTTATATGTTGAACCACAACATGCAGGGAGTCGCTATTTTGCCAGACTAGCCAAGCATGGTCTTCAAGAGAGAATCCATCGTCTTTTTCAGCAAGATGTAGATTCGGTTGCATTCAAAAAAGCCCTACGCGAAGAATTCTTCTTAGAAGACTCTGGCCTTATGACAAAGAAAAGATTTACTAAATGGGTTGAAAAACCTAACAAAGGTTTAGCTGCAACAGCTCTATACCATGAGTTTGAAAGTAAATTTGGACAACTTGATGCTGAAGACCAATAAAGTATGGAAGGTCAGAATATTGAATTATTCCTTAAGGTTGCAGATCCCATTCTGCAAGAAAAGCTTGCTAATCAACTAGAAGATGCTACCTCTGAATCAGAAGTCAAGACTGCATGGACAGATGTTACTGATGTAGTTAACATGATTACTCGAAGAGTGCGAATGCAACTAAGATAGGGCTCTAACTCAACTTCAACAACTCCATTGATGGAGCTTGTTCTACCTTCAAAATCCCCTATTCCTTTGACTAATCAACCAACTCTTTCTTCTTATATTCCTTCTAAAAATGATGTAATGGATAAACTCATTAAAAGCATGCGTGACCTTCATCTGAATCTTATAGAAATTAGTTCCAAGGTGGAGAAGCTGAATGTTGAAGAATGAGGACGATCATCAACTCAAAGTCCCATGAGAGAAGGCTTTAAGAGGCGTTCTATTTGGTGCGACAACCAGCAACATGACAAGAGGGAGTATTCTGCCTTTCGTGAAGCTAAAGTACAGAAGCTCGTCTTTTGGAAAGACAGAAAAATTCATGTAGCTGAAATTGGTCTTCCACCACTGGAGCCAAATTTTGGCAATGGTGGAATGAAGAAAAGATTAGAAGATTTAGCGATAATGAATGCCTATGCAGTAATTGATGCAGCTAACTATGGGCTACAAATTGAGATAACTAAATCAAGTTTGAAAGCATGTAAAGCTAATGTGCAATCTAAAGTATGGATACAGGCACTAGATCAAATGGAACGTGGTAAAGCAGTCAAAGAAGATTTAGCTAATGCTAGTCAGTGCATTTGAGGAATAATTGGTTGGAAAGAACTGGTAGATTCTTTTTCTGCCTTTGCACATTTGGCTTACGTCAATCATAAAGAAGTATTGATTGAAGAAAAGAGAAGAAGAGAAGATGAACTAGGGCCTTCCTCTTCTAGCCCTCCAAAACGGGTAACTAGAAGAACGCCTGGACAACCAAAGCTTGTTGAAAATATAACCTTAGATCAAGAGATGAAAGATGTGCCACAAACAAAGAAGACCGAAGGAAATAAGAAAGGCAAACTGCCAGACTACAAATTGCAATCTGACATAGAATCTACAACCGATCTCAAATGAGTTCTATAAGAACAAATTCTAGAAAGCAAAATTGAATTCACCTTAGGAGAAATTCTTGGAATTGCCAAACATGAATTCCATGATGTAATTACTAATGTAATCAAAAGGAAAAGACAATATATATGGTGATGTAGCTGAAGAAACAGTGCATGTTTTTTTGCAAGTTCTTCGAGTTTTTGTGCAAGATGAAGAGAAGCTGACTTCACAAGGAATTCATCTTGAAGTAGTTAAAGAATTAATTGCAGCAATTGAAGCTGAAGATAAAGAAAGTATGAATACGAAAATTAAAGAAGTGAAAGCTGAAAATGTAATGGCCGGTTGGTCCAAACCAGTTGGGCAGCCCACCTCTCAAAAAGAAAGCCATCTACAGCACATGCATGAGGAGGAAGAGGCTCAGTTCATTCCAAGCAGTCACTACTCCCCCGTACGCATTGGGCAAGAGCAACAACGGAGACAGTTGTCAAAATTGGAGAAAAAGAAACACCATGTATTGCACTCTTAGACCATGACTCGAAGATAAACGTCATGGCAAGGAGTCTCTATGAAAGTGGAAGATAGCCCATAAATGTTGATCCAGGATGGCAAATGAAAGTTGCAAACAACTCTTCTAGAGAGTTATATATTGCATGTTCTAATGTGTATGTAACTATTGGAGATGTAAAAGACGATTTTCACTTTTTTGTTCAAGACTCTTGTAGTTACCCTATCATTCTTGAGCAACCTTACATTTCTGAAGCCCGCTTGGAAACAAAAGCTCTCGATGATGGTTCTTCCTATGCTCAAATCCGAAGCAAGGATAATGAATGAGCTGTCCAATTTCTTACTGTGTGTGTTAACCATCATCAAAACAGAGATTGACTGTGTGATTATCCTGTGCCTTCTAATGTTCGAGAATTCAAGGGTTTTCGAACTACACTACTATAAAAGAAGGCTATGGTAGTGCGGCATGTAAAAAGATTGAACCTCCTTATGCTGCAGAAACTGTGTCTCTAGCAAATTTTTCTGTATGTACAACCAATAGTATGGGCTATTATAAGTCTCTTCCGGCCATGACTAAAGCTGAAAGAAAATATTTATGTCATGTAAAAAGGGAGCTGAAAACTTATGACATGATGGCTAAAAATTAAGATATTTTGGGTATTTATTTTGGACTGATTGCTATTGACACATTGGCTGAAATATATGCAGCTACTCATGCAAAAAAACTGATTGAAAATCAGTCCATAGAAGTATGTACATTAGATTTTTATCAAACAATTCAAGAATTTGTTGAGCAGGAAGACATTGGTTTACTCGACAAGGTTGAAGCGCAAGTGGAGACAAGATACAAGATGGTGGATAAGAAAGTCAAACCTGTGACAATCCCACTACCTCCTGAAAGTGAAGGGCTCGCTAATAGGGCAGTAAATCAGCCAAGTCTTCGTGATCCTTCCAACATTAGTCACAAGTTCATATCTTAAAGTATAAAAGAGCTCAACACATGTGAAAATTATTTCCTTTCGTCGGCTGAAAAACACTCTTTTATGCAAATGATAATGAAACATGGAAAAGCTTTTGCATTTCAACCAAGTGAAATAGGCTGTGTGGATCCAAATATTGTGGCTCCTATGGTCATTTTTATGGTCCCATATGTGCCTTGGAATCTCAAGCCCATTCCCATTCCAAGGGCGCATCTACCTAAATTATTGGAATTTCTAAATGAGAAGATCAGAATGAAAATTTTTAGAACCTTGTTGAGCACCTTACTCAAATCGGTGGTTTACCGTACCCAAGAAAAATAGATCTTTACGATTCATCTAAGATCTATAGCCTATTAATCGTATCACAATTTGAAATGTTGGTTCGGGTCCAATCGTTGATGAGTTTGTTGAAGCTTTTGTAGATAGAACAATTTATTCTATGGGTGACCTGTATTCAGAATATGACCAATTTCAGCTTTCGCTAGAAAGCCGAGACATTACCACAATGAAGACATCTCTTGGATTGGTCTGCATGTGCACTCTACCACAATGTGCAACAAACTCTGTAGCCCGTATGATAAATGCCATGCACAAAGCCTTAAGGGACTTTATTCCACAACTTGCTCTTCCATTTCTTGATGATGTACCTATCAAGGGATGTGAAGTCAATGAAAAGAATGAGGAGCATATATTTGTGACAAGATTTTGACAAGGCTAGAAGAGGTACATCTTACCCTTTCAAGAGCTAAGTCGATTTTTGGAGTAGAAGAAGTCCTAGTGGTCGGTCATCTATGTGACCCCTATGGATGCAAACCTTCTCCAATCAAGATAGATGCCATCAGCAGAATGTAAGAAAAATGTACAAATGTTTCAGAAGTAAGAAGATTTCTTGGCGCATGTGTATTCTATCTCATATGGATACCACATTTTGCTCATGTAGCTGAAAATCTTTATCAATTATTAAGAAAAGGCCAAAGATTCTCTTAGGGTAATGAGCATACTCTCACTATGCATAAATTAAAGAAGCTATTAATTTCAGCCCCCACTCTCAAAAGGGCTGATTATTCAAATGGTCAACCCATCATCCTTACTGTGGATACAAGTCCCATTGGGATAGGATGGGCTGTTGGCCAAGAGGATCTTGAAAGTAACATGTATGCAATTTGTTTTGGAGCAAAAGTTCTCAATGAACGTCAAAGAAGGTATGCACAAGTAAAAAGGGAATTGTGGGGAGTTGTAACAGTATTAAAGTGTGATCATGAATACTTTATAAGTGCTTTCGTAGCGGTAGAAACTGATTGTCTTCCACTCTTGGGCATGATTGCCAACTGCTCTACACCTGACATTGTTATGCTAATGGATTACATATATTAAATCTCTCAACCCCAAATTAAAGCATATTACAGAAAATGAGAATCCAGTTGTTGATATGCTATCATGTGCAAGATATAACAATGAAAAAGAGTTTATGAAAGAAGATGAAGCTGAAGAATCTATACTTGCTGAATTTCATTCCATGGCTACTGAAAATACATTTTCAGTTACAGCATATACTGATCCAAAGCTGAAAACAACAAGGTGATCAACTAGAAGCCAGCATGCTCATTGCATTGCTCCAGTTCTACTTCATTTCCTTGAAGAAGATTGGCTGAAGATCGGTCAATATTTGAGCACAATGAAGAATAATGAGACTTGGACTGATGAGGAGTTTAAGCATATCAAGAGGAAAGCTTATGGTTTTTTTAATTAAAGAAGGACATCTATAGAAGCATGCAAAGAAGAAGAAAGGAGCACATGTCCGAGTTGTAGGTAACAAAACATTGCAACAACAGATAATGAAGGAATTTTAATGAAAGCTTGTGGGCAAGACATAGAGGCATATGGGGAACCTTTATTAAAGTCAAAGAAAAATATTGGTGGCAAAACATGTATCAGGACACAGTACATTTTTTTGAAACATGTTACGTGTGTTAGATGTATTCTACGATCAAGTATCAAGATGGGTTACAACCGACTTATCCCTTGTCTATACATTATAAATGGGTTATTGATCTTGTAACCATGCCTACATGAATATGGAAAATGCCATATTTAGTGCTTGCAAGAGAGGATCTAACCAATCAAGTTGAGGGCAAAGCCTTAACAACCAAATCCACTCAAGTTGTTTGTCATCTTTTGCTTGAAGAAGTGTTTTGTAGATATGGTTGTGTGGGTAAAGTAACTACAGATAGAGGAGAGTTGGATGCTGATGAGGCACGCAACTTCTTTGCTCAATTGGGTATTAAGTTGGCTTTAAAATCAACATAAACCCTGAAGGCAATGGGAAAAGTGAAAGAGGGCACTAGCTTATTCTCAAAGATCTACCAAAGTCTTGTAGAGGAAAGATCAAAGAATGGCCTAAAATGCTACATTTTGCATTATGGGTTGACCGGATTACTCACAGTACAGTGATTGGCTATGTGCCAGCTGATGCCAGGAGGCATATTCCACGGTGGATTCCGTGAGGTTTTACGGTGGATTCCGTAAACTTAGATGACCGGGGCTCATATACAAAGAGGATTCTTTGTGCGAGAAGTTGATGGGGACGCCTGTCCTTTTCGGGCGTTTCATTAATTTAGTGTGTACATGGGTGATTCCGCAAAATGCATATTAAATTAATAAACGTTTATGAGTTTAGAGTGCGCACTCGTAATAAATTAAGGTTAGGATTTATTTCTAACCAGTTGATTTATTTATGTAGCTGAAGACTGCTAGGTATTCACTTTTGTCGGTTTAATTGTATTATTTTACTAACGATTGTGAATGCTTCAGTTGATGTGTAGAGATAGCAGCAGTGGCGGAGGAAAGCATTGGAGTTTAGCGAGTATTCGACTTTTGGATTATATTTTGATAGGCGCCACGCCTATATTTTGTTATGTCTATTGAGACATTGATTATTTATTATTATTTTGTATGCGCCTATGCGCACGGATATGCTATTTCTATTTGGACATTGAGATTGGACGTGCTAGACTCTATGGGCACCGTCCATTAGCTTTATTTTCCTTTTTTTGTAGAAAGCAAACTCAAAAGCTAAAAGCTTGTCATATTTTTGTAAATTGGGCTATTATTGAGCATGAAGATTGAAATATACATAAAATACATGCTTTGTGGAGCGCTCACACAAGGCATGGGGAGAGATTGAACCCAATTGGTCTCTTGCTTCTTGTCATTCATGCTTTTACATTGTTTTTTGTGCAAAAGGGTAGAGTTCATTGTTCTTGGGGACCTTCAAGGATTCACTACGTGAGCATTCTGCGACCGATCTGCGCACCAGTGGTATCAGAGCGGAGCTGAGATCAAGAGCTTCCAATGGCTACCAATCTCGGGCGAAGGCGGAGCTCCAGGAACGATCGGGCTCTACAGTCAATCTCATGGCGAACCGTTGATACAGGCAGACTTCTGGCGATCAAGAACCCCTGTTTCTACTGTCAGATCGCGAAGGACCAGGCTCTGCAGGCGGAGGACCACGCATTCATCTCCTTCATCAAGTCGTTGAAAAATAAAGATAAGCTTTCTTCATATTCAAGTTAATTACTTCATCAAAGCTTAATCTTAAGCTTTGAAGCTTTAAAACAAGCTTGAAGCTCCACAAAATTCAATCGTTATATCAGAAGACCTTCCGAATTTTTCGCGCAGCAAAAAAAAACGGCCCCTCCCCCACGAAATCAGGCGACAGTCAGATTAAGCTCTTCAAGCTTAATCCCTTAAGTCAAAGCTAAATCACTGCAGTCACACAGGGCAAACAAGTCCATAAACTTCAGGTCCTGCACCGCAAAAGTCAAGTTCTACAAGTCAAGTGGAATCAAGTCCTGTAAGTTCTGCAAATCAGCCTAAGTTCTGCAAGTCAGCAACTCTGTAAGTCTGCTAAGTCTGCAACTCTGCAAGTCAGACTAGTAAACTGGAGTCAGAACTGACTAGTGCTTAAAACTCCTAGAAGACTTGTTCATATGCAAAAACTCTGAACTGGAAAGTTGTTCGTGGCAAAGTATTCTACCTATCTACAAGTTCGTTGAAGTACTTTCAGCAAATGAAGACGGAAATATTGCAGATTTTCTAAAAATTGAGAAAGAAATACCCAAAAATACATAGCCTTGCAACCCCGAATTCGAGCTACGCTCATCCCGCTAACCTGATTTTGAGTGAGAAAGGTTTATTGAGTTTTACAGGATGACGACCCCACATATGGATGATCCTATGGCTGAAGACGACTTACCTGAGCCTACCATGGAACAAAAGCTGGATCTAATCATGCTGCAATTGGAAGAAGAGCGAAGGGCTAGGCAAGCACTGCAAGCGCAATTGACAAAATTACAAAGAGCATCCACCGACAAAGAAGAACCACAAGCTGAAGATTTGATTCTCCGTATCATCGACGCCACTCTTGAAGCACAAACCATTCGCAAGGAATCAAAGATAAGTAAACGAAGTTTCAAGTTTCGCACTTTCAATGGTATACGAGAAGGAAAGACTGTTTTATCATTCATTAGCCAGTTTGATGACTATTTCCATGAGGAAACTTATCCAGAAAAAGATAAAATCAAGTGTGTTACTAATCATCTGATAGACAGAGCATCACTTTGGTGGACTGTAGTCCGCAAGAGCATAGAATGTCCTGCTACTTGGGAAGATTTCAAGAAGAAGTTCATGCAGAATTTCCTTCCACCGCAATTTCATGAGAAGGCTATCAAGCAATGGGATTTACTTCAACAACGAGATCGTGAGCCTATTCCACAGTATACATAGCGTTTTTGGAATGCACTCTTACAGCTACGCATGCTTGAAGACGTACCAGAGACGACACATAAGCGGAAGTATATGTCTGGACTTCTTGGACACTACTACGCTGAAGTGAACATGTTTAAGCCTGCTACCCTTGAAGACGCCATCTCCTTAGCTCACGACACTGAAGATAAGTTACGCGGAAGAGATAGACGACCACAACAATTCCAAGCCAACGGTAATTATGGATCTAAACAATTTAATTCTAATTTTAGAAGGTTTAATCGAGGTCGTTTCTCATCACCATCTTTCCGCAAGAATTGGCCTAAACCACCTGCATTACCATCCACTGTCAATCCAAATCCAAAGCCTATTCCACAAGCAAATCCAAATGTACCCAGACTTCCAGCCATTGCAAATAATGTAACTAAAGCCAAGCCAATAGTATGCTATAAGTGTCACGAGCCAGGGCATCTCGCAGCAAATTGTCATTCAAAGAAGCCACCAGCACATATCAACTATCTTGGAGCCATGGACGAAGACGAGCATGAGGATATGCCAGATTTCATTGAAGATGAGGATGATCCTACTACTACTTCCGACACTTTACCAGGTATGCCTACTCCACATTCATTGTTGACTATGAAATGTTTGGTGCATGGTAAGGAAAGAACTATCTTACATGATGACGGTAGTACTCATGACTTTATTTCAGCAAAATTGGTAAAGGAATTGAATTTACAAACTGTACCTACGCATTATCGCATAAAAGCTGTATTTTTAGGCACTAGGTACAATGGCACACAAGAAGTACAAGATTTAGAAATTCAAATTGGTGCATACATTGAAAGAAGAAATTTCTTAGTTGTTCCATTACAGTCAAGCCACATTATTTTAGGAATGCCTTGGAGACACCAGCATAATCCAAATATAGATTATTCCACGCACACAATGAATATTAATTTCAAGGAAAATCTATTACATTATATGGTATGCATGCATCTAATATTTTTCCACTGCTTTTGCATACTCAAGCAAAACGTGCACTACGCAAGAATACCAAATCATATCTCATTTGGGTGAATGAATTGCACGCAAAGGAAAATCATATGCACCCTAGGCATAAGGAATTTCTCGCATATTTTAAAGACTGTTTTGCAGAAGACCTACCACCAGGTTTACCACCTTCACGTCCAGAAGACCATAAGATTGATTTAATTCCTGGCACACAACCACCTTGCAAAGCACCATATAGGCACAATCAAATAGAGCAAAAAGAAATCCAGAGTCAAGTTGAAGAATTACTAAATAGAGGCTTAATTCGACCTAGCAGTTCTCCATTCGGTGCACTTGTACTCTTAGTCAAGAAAAAGAATAATACATATCGTATGTGTATTGACTACCGAGCATTAAATAAGATCACTGTAAAGAATAGGTATCCTATACCTAGAGTTGATGACCTTATGGATAAACTGTAAGGATCTTCTATATTTAGTAAAATTGACCTTAAGTCTAGATATCATCAGGTGAGGCTAGATAAATCCGACATATTTAAGACTGCATTCAGAACACAGTTTGGCCATTACGAATTCTTAGTCATGCCATTCGGATTGACCAATGCACCTGCTACTTTCAGTAGAATGATGAACCGTATCTTTCTGAAATATCAATATTGTGTGATTGTTTTCTTTGATGATATTTTGGTGTTTAGTCAAAGTGAAAAAGAGCATTATGAGCATTTATCATTAGTTTTTCAATTACTAAAAGAAAATCAATTGTTTGCAAATCCTGAAAAGAGTGAATTCTTTAAGACAGAAATAGAATATTTGGGTCATATTGTATCAAAAGAAGGAATTAAAGTTGATCCTAAGAAAATTGATGCAATATTGCATTGGCCTGTTCCTAAAAATGTACATGAATTACGCTCATTCCTTGGTCTTGCTAGTTTCTATAGGAAGTTTGTACGTAATTTCTCATTACTTGCTTTACCATTAACCAAACTTCTTAAGAAAGGAATTGTTTATCAATGGACTGAAACTCAGCAGAAATCCTTTGACTTACTGAAACGTGCATTAACTAATGCCCCTGTTCTACAGTTACCTGACTTTAACAGACCATTCTTTCTAGTTGTGACTGATGCTAGCGGATCAGGAATAGGAGCCGTACTAATGCAAGACAATCATCCAATAGCATATTCTAGTTCTAAGCTGAAATCCTCTGAGCTGAAATATTCCACTTATGACAAAGAACTATTAGCAGTTGTACAAGCATTAAAACAGTGGAAGCACTATTTAATGGGTTCAGAATTCATGATAAAGACTGACCAGCAAAGCATTAGACATCTACTTAGCCAACCCCAAATTTCTGACCGTCATATCAAATGGGCTTCCTTCATTCAAAGTTTTCATCCTATTATTCAATACCAACCTGGAAAAGAAAATGTAGTTGCTGATGCATTGAGTAGAAGACCTGCAATTCATAATATTTCTATCATATCTTTTGATTCTTTGATTGCTATGAAAGATACATATCACCAGGATATTACTTTTCATTCTGATTGGCAAAAATTAGTTCAAAATAATTTCATTCCTGTTGATTCATTGTCATATAATGATGGATTTATGTTTTTTGAAAAGAGACTGTGTGTTACTATTACATTCCGATCTTTTGTTTTGAATGAAATTCATTGTCCCCCATATCAAGGTCATAGAGGTATCATATCTACATTACGCATGTTAACTGAAGATTTTTATTGGCCGCATATGGATGCAGATGTATCTAATTTCGTTTCTGAATGTTTGATTTGTCAAAGAATAAAGAGACATCATGGTAAACAGTATGGATTACTAATGCCTTTGTCTATTCCATCTAAACCTTGGGAACATATTTCTATGGATTTCATTACTGGTTTACCAAATACTAAATCTAACCATGACATGATTTGGACAATTGTAGATAGATTTAGTAAGCAAGCATATTTCATTGCATGTAAGAAAACTTTAACAGCATCACAAGCAGCACAGTTATTTTTGAAAACTGTTTTTACTAACCATGGATTGCCAAAAGTGATTATTTCAGATCGTGATTCTAGATTTTGTAATAATTTTTGGATAACACTGTTTGCAAATCTAAGCACAAAGATTGATTTCTCATCTGCATTTCATCCAGAAACAAATGAACAAACAGAAGCCACAAACAGCACCATTCTAGATCTTTTACGTGCATATACTATCTCTAAACCTCAGACATGGAATACTCATTTGCATTTATTACAGTTTGCATACAACAATACACCGCACACATCTACAAAGAAAGCACCTTTTGAAGTCATTTATGGATATAGATTATCTACACCTGTTGCATCTTTGTCTAATAGAATTCAGAGTGCTGATGATATTGCTACTATGCATAATAGTATTTTTGATGAAGTTAAGGATATGATTGCTAAAGCCCAACAATCATATACCAAACAAGCCAACAAGAAAAGACAAGCTATGAATTTCAAAGTTGATGATTATGTTTGGCTTAGAATAGAAAAGCGTAGACTACAAAGTGTAGATAAACATCCAGTTGTCAAATTAGCTCCTAGATTCTATGGACCATTTAGAATCATTCATAAGATTAATGACAATGCATTCAAGTTAGAATTACCATCTCATTGGAAAATTCACAATACATTTCATATTAGTTTATTGAGACCATTTAGGGGCCAATTACCTATCCACCCTGTTTATGAAGACCCACCTTTATTAGAGGAAGAGACTAAAATACTTGAACCAGAAGCCATCGTAGACACTGACTATATGACCACTAGAACTGGCCGAAGGTATTCTAGATATCTAGTAAAATTTAAGAACCATCCTGTAGAAGAAGCACAATGGATGCACGCTAGAGACTTAAATGCTTTCCCCACTTTGTTAGCTCCACATTGAGCTAATAGCAATTGAGGTCAATTACTATCCCACCTTGGGGGTATGATGCCAGGAGGCATATTCCACGGTGGATTCCGTAAACTTAGATGACCGGGGCTCATACACAAAGAGGATTCTTTGTGCGAGAAGTTGATGGGGACATTAATTTAGTGTGTACATGGGTGATTTCATAGCGGGTGATTCCGCAAAATGCATATTAAATTAATAAACGTTTATGAGTTTAGAGTGCGCACTCGTAATAAATTAAGGTTAGGATTTATTTCTAACCAGTTGATTTATTTATGTAGCTGAAGACTGCTAGGTATTCACTTTTGTCGGTTTAATTGTATTATTTTACTAACGATTGTGAATGCTTCAGTTGATGTGTAGAGATAGCAGCAGTGGAGGAGGAAAGCATTGGAGTTTAGCGAGTATTCGACTTTTGGATTATATTTTGATAGGGGCCACGCCTATATTTTGTTATGTCTATTGAGACATTGATTATTGATTATTATTTTGTATGCGCCTATGCGCACGGATATGTTATTTCTATTTGGACATTGAGATTGGGCGTGCCAGACTCTATGGACACCGTCCATTAGCTTTATTTTCCTATTTTTGTAGAAAGCAAACTCAAAAGCTAAAAGCTTGTCATATTTTTGTAAATTGGGCTATTATTGAGCATGAAGATTGAAATATACATAAAATACATGCTTTGTGGAGCGCTCACACAAGGCATGGGGGGAGATTGAACCCAATTGGTCTCTTGCTTCTTGTCATTCATGCTTTTACATTGTTTTTTGTGCAAAAAGGTAGAGTTCATTGTTCTTGGGGACCTTCAGGGATACACTACGTGAGCATTCTGCGACCGATCTGCGCACCACCAGCTGAATTTATGCATGAACAACAACCAATTATGCCAATTGAAGAATCTATTCTCACATGGAGTCTTCTACCTTGGGAGGAAGGCATTAGTAGAGAAGAGTTGCTGACTTTGTGTATATGGTAGCTAGAAAGAAGGCCTAAAGATGTTCAAGCAGCTATTGAGAAGCTAAAGACAACAAGACTAAATAACAAAAGAAGATTTGATAAGCAACATCGACTTTGGCCAAGAGCAATTCAAGAAAATGACTGGGTGCTTGTCTATGACAACAGCCTAGACAATCAATATAGTTCTTCGAGGAAGATGTAAAGTGTTGGTTTGGCCCATATGTGGTAAAGGTCGTTCATGACAATGCCACATATTCATTGACTGAATTGGATGGAACAAGCATGAAGATACCCATAGCTAGAAAAAGAATCAAGCTCTTCAAACGAAGAAAAAGCTCAACATATGAACTAGAAGACTTGAATATAATTCAAGAGCATGAAGACATAGAGGAAGAAGAAGAGACAGAAGATGAAGACATTGACATGGCAGAAGATACTTCTTCTAACACTGTAAATTCGTAAGACTTTGGCACATGCCAGAGGATGTGTAGGTTAGGAGGAAGTGGATGTCGTGCCACTACGCGCACACCATGTAAAAAAAATATAGAGTGTGGCTTCTTTTTAGATTTAGAGAGCCAATGCCACTTTAGACATTAGTGTTAGTGTCCATGGTTCAAAATATTAGATTTTTTTGAACAAGTTTTTAGCCAATTTTTAATATTCTAGATATTAGCTCTTGTAAAAATCCATAAAACTATAGATAACTTCTAGATTAGGATGACATGTAAAAGAAAGCATGTAAGTTTCAGCCAATTTGAGAGGATTTTATGTAAAAAGAGAGATTGACGAAATCGTGCGACGCGCGATCGCTATTTTCAGGTAGTGAATAGCACCTCGAAGTGGGAGATGAAGAAGAAGTGATCTTGTTGAATTTTGGGCAGGTATCCCCCTTTCGAAGCTAATGGAGGCATCAGATTTGCGATCTGAGCAACATAGAGGAATATATTATTTTGTACAAATTTTTGTCTATTAGAGCTATATTTTCTCATAATGCTAAAAGAAACTGACATGCTTCATCTCTGTTAGTATTCTTCTATATTTTCTAATTCTTTTTGGGAGTATTCTTCTACATCTTTAATCTCTTTGAACCCTTTCTCTTTTGTCTACTTCTCTCCCTAAATCTATCTTCACCTTGTTGTCCTTTATTTTCAAGAACTTGGCTTGAAAACTTTAACCCTTCTCTTATCTCTACCATAAAAGCTCTTGAACCCCCATACATTCTTCTCTTGCTAAACCCCTGTGGTGACCTTCAACCCTATGCGCTGCAACAACGTGTAATCTCTCCTTTTCTCTTTCACCTTCCTTTTTCATTAAAGTCCCCCTCACCTCCCTTTTTTGAATTAAAACACCCTTCACTCTAGCTCACTTATAATCTCTCTCTTTCTTCCCCTCTCTCTCTCTCTCTCTCTCTCTCTCTCTCTCACAATTAAATCAAACTTCTTTCTAAATCAAAAGTCTCTCTTTCACAAATAGATTAAACTTTTTAATTTAAATTTTTAATTAAATATTTTAAAAAGTTTTTTAATTTAAAGTCCCCTCCCCTCTCTCTCACTTATAATCTCTCTCTTTCTTTTCCCCCTCCCTCGAACCTTTAGAGGGCTTCTCGAACCTATCCCTTTTCCAAACCTCCATTTTTCAATCAAAACCCTCTTCCTTCCCCTCTTTCTAATGTGTAATCTCTCATTTTCTCTTCCCCCTTCTTTTTTTCATTAAAGCCCCC
The DNA here is from genome assembly GCF_053477565.2 of Lygodium microphyllum. NCBI lineage: Eukaryota > Viridiplantae > Streptophyta > Polypodiopsida > Schizaeales > Lygodiaceae > Lygodium > Lygodium microphyllum. Next base: position 77,655,417 of record NC_141145.1, on the reverse strand, counting down.
TCACCTCCCTTTTTTTAATTAAAACTTCCTCCACTCTATCTCACTTATAATCTCTCTCTTTCTTTTCCCTCCCCCCCTCTTTCTCTCTCTCTCTCTCTCTCTCTCTCTCTCTCTCTCTCTCTCTCTCTCTCTCTCTCTATTAAATCAAACTTCTTTCTAAATCAAAAGTCTCTCTCTCACACTTAGATTAAACTTTTTAATTTAAACTTTTCTTTTAATTAAATATTTTTAATTTTTTTAAAAAATTTAAAGTCCCCTCCCCTCTCTCTCACTTATAATCTCTTTCTTTCTTTTCCCTCTCCTCTTTTTAATTAAATTTCTACCCTCTCCCTTCTCTCTCTCTCTCTCATGTGTAGGGCCTAGGTTCTCTCCCTCTCTCTCTCTCTCTCTCTCTCTCTCTCTCTGTTAGATTAAACTTTTTAATTTAAAATTTTCTTTCAATTAAATATTTTATTTTTTTAAAAATTTAAAGTTTTTCGAACATAGTTTTTTACACACTTTGAGAGGAAGATAAAAGAAGAGAGAGAGAGAGAGAGAGAGAGAGAGAGAGAGAGAGAGAGAGAGAAGAAGAAGAAGAAGAAGACGGAGAGAGAAGGGGAGGAAAGAGGAAATAGAATAGTTTTTTTTAAATTAAACATTTTTATTCTCTCCCTCCCCTTTCTCTCTCATGTGTAGGGCCTAGGTTTTTTTCTCTCTCAATCAGATTAAAATTTTTTAATTAAATATTTTTAAAAAGTTTTTTTAATTTAAAAGTTTTTAAACATAATTTCTCCCCCCCTCTCTCTCTCTCTCCCTCCTTTAATCAAATCAAACTTCTTTTTAAATCAAAAGTTTCTCTCCCTCTCTGTATTAGATTAAGCTTTTTAATTTAAAATATCTTTTAATTAAACATTTTTAATTTTTTTTAAATTTTAAATTTGTTTAACATAGTTTTTAACACACTATGAGAGAGAGAGAAAGAGAGAGAGAGAGAGAAAAGAAGAAGAAGACGGAGAGAGGAGGGGGGAAGAGGAAAGAGAATAGTCTTTTTTTAAATCAAACATTTTCCTTCTCCCCCTCCACCCCTCTCTCTCATGTGTAAGGCCTAGGTTCTCTCTCTCTCTTCCCCTTTTGCAAACCTCTATTTTGTAATCAAAACCCCCTCCCCTCCCCTCTTTCTCACATGTAATCTCTCATTTTCTCTTCCCCCTTCCTTTTTTCATAAAACCGCCCCCACCTCCCTTTTTTAAATTAAAAGTCCCTCCCCTCTCTCTCACTTATAATCTCTCTCTTTCTTTCCCCCCTCCTCTTTTTAATTAAATTCATCCCCCCTCCTCCCCTCTCTCTCTCTCTCTCTCTCTCTCTCTCTCATGTGTAGAGCCTAGGTTCTCTCTCTCTCTCTCTCTCTCTCTCTCTCTCTCTCTCTCAATTAAACCAAACTTCTTTCTAAATCATCAAAAGTTTCTCTCTCACTGTTAGATTAAAATTTTTAATTTAAATTTTTAACTTAAATATTATAATTTTTTTTAAAAAATTTAAAGTTCCCTCCCTCTCTTTCTCTCATGTGTAGGGCCTAGGTTTTCTGTGTGTGTGTGTGTGTATTAAATCAAGCTTCTTTCTAAATCAAAAGTCTCTCTCCCACAGTTAGATTAAACTTTTTAATTTAAACTTTTATTTTAATTAAATATTTTAATTTAAAAAAATTAAAGTCGCTTTCTCTCTCTCACTTATAATCTCTCTCTTTCTTTTCCCCCTTCCCTTTTTAATTAAATTCCTCCCCCCTCCCCTCTCTCTCTCATGTGTAGGGCCTAGGTTCTCTCTCTCTCTCTCTCTCTCTCTCTCAATTAAATCAAACTTCTTTCTAAATCAAAAGTTTCTCTCTCACAGTTAGATTTAACTTTTTACTTTAATTTTTTTCAATTAAATATTTTTAAAAGTCTTTTTTATTTTAAAGTTATTCGAACATAGTTTTTACACACTTTGAGAGGGATATAGAAGAAGAGAGAGAGAGAGAGAGAGAGAGAGAGAGAAAGAGAAGAAGAAGAAGAATGATAAAAAGAAGACAGAGAGAGGAGGGGAGGAAAGAGGAAATAGAAGTCTTTTTTAAATTAAACATTTTTCTTCTCCCTCTCCCCCCTTCTCTCTCATGTGTAGGGCCTAGGTTTTCTCTCTTTCTCTCTCTCACAATTAGATTAAACTTTTTAATTTTAACTTTTTAAATTAAATATTTTTAAAAACTTTTTAATTTAAAGTTTTTTGGACATAATTTCTCCCCTCCCCCTCTCTCTCTCATGTGTAGGACCTAGGTTTTTTCTCTCTCTCTTAGATTAAAATTTTTAATTTAAATTTTTCTTTTAATTAAATATTTTTAAAAGTTTTTTTATTTTAAAGCTTTTTTAACATAGTTTTTTACACACTATGAGAGGGAGATAGAATAAGAAAGAGAGAGAGAGAGAAAGAGAAAAGAAGAAGAGGAATAAGATGAAGAGAGGAGGGGGTGAAAGAGAAAAGAGAACAGTATTTTTCAAATCAAACATTTTTCTTCTCCCCGTCCCCCCCTCTCTCTCATGTGTAGGGCCTAGGTTCTCTCTCTCTCCCCCTTTTCCAAAGCTCCATTTTCAATCAAAACCCCCTCCCCTCCTCTCTTTCTCACATGTAATCTCTCATTTTCTCTTCCCCCTTCCTTTTTTCATTAAACCCCTCACCCCTCACCTCCCTTTTTTAAATTAAAACTCACTCCCTTCTCTCTCACTTATAATCTCTCTCTTTCTTTTCCCCCTCCCTTTTTTAATTAAATTCCTCCCCCCTCCCTCCCCCTTTCTCTCTCTCATGTGTAGGGCCTAAGTTTTCTCTCTCTCTCTCTCTCTCTCTCTCTCTCTCTCTCTCTCTCTCTGTGTTAAATTAAACTTCTTTCAAAATCAAAAGTCTCTCTATCACAGTTAGATTAAAATTTTTAATTTAAAAATTTTTAATTAAATATTATACAATTTTTTTAAATTTAAAGTACCCTCCTCTCTCTCTCACTTATAATCTCTCTCTTTCTTTTCCCCCTCCCCTTTTTAATTAAATTTTCCCCTTCTCTCTCTCTCTCTTATGTGTAGGGCCTAGGTTCTCTCTCTCTCTCTCTCTCTCTCTCTCTCTCTCTCTCTCAATTAAATCAAACTTCTTTCTAAATCAAAAGTCTCCCTCTCAGTTAAATTAAAAATTTTAATTTAAACTTTTTATTTAATCAAATATTTTAAAAAAATTAATTTAAAGTTTTTTTAAATATAGTTTTAACACACTTTGAGAGAGAGAGAGAGAGAGAGAGAGAATAAGAAGAAGAAGAAGGATAAAAAGAAGAAGACGGAGAGAGAAGGGGAGGAAAGAGGAAATAGAATAATCTTTTTAAATTAAACATTTTTCTTCTCTCCCTCCCCCCTTCTCTCTCATGTATGGGGCTTAGGTTCTCTCTCTCTCTCTCTCTCTCTCTCTCAATTAGATTAAACTTTTTAATTAAATATTTTTTAATTTAAAGTTTTTTTGATATAATTTCTCCCCCTCCCTCTCTCTCTCTCATATGGAGGGCCTATGTTCTCTCTCTTTCTCCTTTAATTAAATCAAACTTCTTTCTAAATCAAAAGTTTTTCCCTCTCTTTCTCTCTCTATTAGATTAAACTTTTTTTTAAATTAAATATTTTCAATTTTTTTTAACTTTAAAGTTTTTTAAACATAGTTTTTAACACACTTTGAGAGGGAGATAGAAGAAGAAAGAGAGAGAGAGAGAAAATAAGAAGAATAAGAAGTAGAAGACGGAGAGAGGAGGGAGAGGAAAGAGGAAAGAGAATAGTATTTTTAAATCAAACATTTTTATTCTCCCCCTCCCTCCTCTCTCTCATGTGTAGAGCCTAGGTTTTCTCTCTCTTAGATTAAACATTTAATTGAAAATTTTAAATTAAAATTTTAAAAATATTTAATTTAAAGCTTTTTAGACATCATTTTTCACACACTTTGAAGGGAGATAGAAGAATAAGAAAAAGGAGAAGGAAAAAAAAAGAATAAGAAGAAAGAAAAAAAGACGGAGACTGGGGGGAAAGAGAAAAGAGAACAGTCTTTTTTCAATTAAACCTTTTTTAATATAGTTTTTGACTTAAGAGAGAGAGAGAGAGAGAGAGAGAGAGAGAGAGAGAGAGAGAGAGAGAGAGAGAGAGAGAGAGAGAGAGAGAGAGAGAGGAAATATATAATTTGAAAGAGAGAAAATAGAAAAATAGAAAGAGAATAAAAAATATAAAGAGAGCAAGAGAAAAAAACTTGAGAGAGAGAGAGAGAGAGAGAGAGAGAGAGAGAGAGAGAGAGAGAGAGAGAGATACAAAGAGCAAAAAGGAAGGAAGAGGAGAGGAAGGGAGGGAGAGAGAGGGAAAACATAGAGATATAATTATAAAGAGGAGAAATATAAAATTTAAAAGAGAGGAAAAGAAAAAATGAAAAGAGAGGAGAGAGGGGGGAGAGATAGAGAGAAGAAAATGAGAGAGAATTCGAACACTAAGAATTATAAAGAGAGGAAATATAAAATTTAAAAGAAATAGAAAAAAAATTAAAGAGAAGAAGAAAAAATAGGAGAAAAGAGGAGAGAGAAGGGAAAGAGAGAGAGTGAGAAGAAGAAGAAGAAGAAGAAGAAGAAGAAGAGAAATGTCTTTTTTAATTTAAATATTTTAGAGAGAGAGAGAGTATAAAATTTAAAAGAGAGAGGGAGAGAAGAAAAAAATAAAAATTAGGAGAAAGGGAAGAAGAAAAAAAAGGGGCAGAGAGAGAGACGAGAAGAAAAGAGAGATTTATGTACAGGGAAAAAATACAATTTACATACTTTTAAGAGAGACTGGGGGGAGGAAAGTAAAAGAAGAAAAGAGAGAGAGAGAGAGAGAGAGAGAGAGAGAGAGAGAAGGGGGGGGGGAACATGTAGAGAGAATTATAGAGAGAGGAAATATAAAATTTAAAGAGAGAGAGAGAGAGAGAGAGAGAGAGAGAGAGAGAGAGAGAATAAAAATAGAGAAGAAAGAGAGAATAAAAATAGAGGAGAGAGAATAAAAAAAGAAAAAAGAGGAGAGGGAGAGAGAAGGAAAAGAGAGGAGAGAGAGGGGAGAGAGAAGAAAAGCGGCAAGAGAAAAAATTGAGAGAGAGAGAGAACCAAGAGAGGATAAAAAATAAACTAAAATAGAGGAGAGGGAGGGAGAGAGAGGGAAAACAGAGAGAAAGAGAATCATAGAGAGGGGAAATATAAAATTTAAGAGAGAGAGAGAGGGAGGAAAAGAAGAAAAAAGGAAAAGAGAGGAGAGAGGGAGAGAGAGATAGAGAGAAGAAAAAGAGAGAAAAGAAGAAGAAAAAGAGAGAATTTGAACACACACATAGAATTATGGAGAGAGAAAAAATAAAATTTAAAAGAAAGAGAAAAAAGTTAAAGAGAGAAGGAAAAATAGGAGAAAAGAGGAGAGAGAAGGAAGAGAGAGAAAAGAAGAAGATAAGTCTTTTTTAAATTTAAAAAATTTAGAGAGAGAGAGAGAGAGAATATAAAATTTAAAAGAGAGAGGGGGAGAGGAGAGAGAGAGACAGAGAGAAGATAAAATTTAAAAGAGAGAGAGGGAGAGAGGAGAGAGAGACAGAGAGAAGAAAATGAGAGAGAAAAGAAGAAAAAGAGAGAATTTGAACACACACAGAGAATTATAGAGAGAGGAAATATAAAATTTAAAAGAAAGAGAAAAGAAAAAAATTTAAAGAGAAGGAGAAAAAATAGGAGAAAAGAGGATACAGGAGAGAGAGAGAGAGAGAGAGAGAGAGAGAGAGAGAGAGAGAGAGAGAGAGAATAAGAAGGATAAGAAGAGAAAAGTCTGTTTTAAATTTAAATATTTTAGAGAGAGAGAGAGAGAGAGAGAGAGAGAAGATAAAATTTAAAAGAGAGAGAGGGAGAAGAAAAAAAATAGGAGAAAGGGGAGAGGAAGAAAAGGGGGCAGAGAGAGAGACAGAGAGAGGAGAAGAAGAGAGAGAATTATATATAGGGAAAATATAAAATTTACATACTTTAAGAGAGACTTGCGGGGAGGGAAGAAAGTGAAAGAAGAAGAAGAAGAGAGAGAGAGAACAAGTAGAGAGAATTATAGAGAGATGAAAGATAAAATTTAAAAAGAGAATAAAAAATAGAGGAAAAAGAGAGAATGCGAAGAGAGGAGAGAGAAGAAGAAAAAAAGGAAAAAGAGGAGAGGGATAGAGAAGGAAAAGAGAGGAGGGAGAGGGGAGAATAAAAGAGAGAGAGAGAGAGAGAGAGAGAGAGAGAGAGAGAGAGAGAGAGAGAGAGAGAGAGAGAGAGAGAGAGAGAGAGAGAGAGAGAGAGAGAACTAGGAGAGGAGAAAAAATTAAACTAAACTAGACGACAGAGAAAGAGAGAGAGAGAAAATTAGACAGGGAATTTGGGGAGAGAGAGAGTAAATAAAAAGTCAAAAACAGAGAGGGAAAAGAGGAGAGAGAAAGATGAGAAATGGATTGTTGTGCGAAACGGCAACTTTGCTTGCTACTTCGAGGCAGCGAGTGACCTGGTGTTCTGTGCGCCCGAAGCACGCACGGAACCCTAGTTGAATTAATCTAGAAAAAATGTTTACATATTCCACCAAAAGGGGGGATGGATCTAACTGAGAAGCCTTGGCTACAACACTTAAGAGCTTTGAAATAGGCTCTATAAATAGAGGCCTTCTTTCCTAGACCTTTCAATGCAGTCAATACATCGCACTTACATTGTTGCAAACTAAGAGGGACAAAGAAAGAGACACTTCCAAATAACTTCTTGTTCCTATGGATCCAAATGCTCCTAATGACTATAGCCCTAATGACATTCCAGAGAGGCGCCTTGACTTCTCGAAGAGGCCCAAAATCATCGAATAGGACTCCCCTTGCTCAATTTTAGCCTGCAGTCTTGCCTTCTCCACCCATCTACATAAAGCCTTCCATAACCACATGACATCGATGGAGTCCCAAAATAGATGTTGAACAGATTCCTCCTCCTTTTTACATAGCACACACATAGGTGAAACCTTGGCAAACTTAGTTATCCTGCTTCGAGTAGGAAACTTATTCATTAGGACTTTCCAAAGCACTAGATTAAGTCTTCGAGACGGGGAACTGGTCCACACAGCCCTTGTCCTTCTTTTCCATGTCCTTAGCTTTGTTTTGGGGTACGTTTTACAACATTCTTGCACCTTTAACACATGTCTCACACTATAGTGATTGAAGTCCTTTCTTTTGACTACCTCATAGAGCAGCTTCCCCTTCTCAATTTGATAGCACTTCATCAAGGCCATCAATCTGGTTTTGAAGGATGTCGGCCACTCTTCTCTCCTATTCATTAGAACCATCCCCATCTAGTACTTTTCATTCTCATTCAACTAAAATCTATGCTTACACTCCTTGAGTGACAGGAAGTGGAGCTCCCTCTGTTCCCATATATCCATCCATGTCCTAAGCCCTTTTCCATGCATACTCTTTATTATCTTGGGCTTGTTTAAAATAGGTGTAAATTCATATTGATAGGCAAGATTTGAAAACCAAAGGGACTGTAGTAGACTTGGATCTCCTCTCCCATCAGGGCAACCCCTCCATTTAAGCTCACATATTACACATTTCCAACTTCCTACTAGCATTTGCACAGTCTCTAATTCCCTTATCTTTATTTTCAGGCCATGCGCAAAGACAAATTGCTCCCAGCTTATGTCTTCCCATATACTAGCTGGAACTCTAGAAGACTCAATCATAGCTCTTGCTATGGTGGTCCATGGTTGTTTAAAGTACATTCTGCTGAGTAGTCCACCTTCTATGGACAACGGGTGACTCCATGGTCCATTCAAGCTCATTCAAAGATGGTGATATTTTTACATTTAAGAAGGGCCCCATCGTTTATATTTTTCATTAAACATTCTTCTTCTTTCGCAATGTCAGGTCTAAATAAAGGCCCACCCGATGTACTTGTTGCCAAATTGATCATTTTTTATTTCTTTTTGTGTCATAAGGGTTCATCAAGATTCCACCCTCCCTACATAATCCAGATTCCACTCTTTTCACATTTGAAGGCCTTAGTATGGGTCCAAAGAGCCTCCATTCCCTTGCCTTTGATCGAGTTCATCATTGGTACGCTACTCTTATGTCCACGGGGTGTATCTTTACTTCATGGGGAGGCCTCTATGTGACTGAACATGACTTCATCAGGTGATTCGATGATACCTATCAGGGTAAATCTTCCTTAGTTCAATGTAAGTTTGTTGGAAAAGGATTTTGTCTTGCCCTCCTTGGTTCTAAGTCAGAATGAGGATGTGCTCTAGCATCGGCCATTAGCTTCAGAGGGAACTTGGTATACACCCTCCCCTAGTCATCATCTTTCTTACCCAAAGGCATCCTAGTACATGAATGCCTAGTGTGGATCGAGCTCACAAACCTTCCTCCTTGGCTGGTGGAGGAGGTTGCTGATATTGTTGTGACAATGGGCAAAGTTCTCTATTCTTCGTTGCCAGTTATAGTAAGGGGGCTCCTCAAACCAAGCTATCGAGCGTGCATTCTGTGGGATAGGAGAAATGAACCCTCAATTTCTTGCAACTTAAATATTTGAGCAGATAGGAGATCATCCTCAATGTCAAGTTTTTCCACCTTCCTGGATACTCGCTATCTATGTAAAGCCAATGGGCATTTTAGACGTAATTGCACAAAACATACTAAAGGGGATATGCATAATTCTTCAGTCACATCGGTGAGGAGGTTCAAAAAGGGGATAAGCAAAAAGGTGGAACACTGCAGAAGAAGGAAATGTAGAATAAAAACCAAGAAACTAAGAAGGTGGATGGGAAGACTAATCAGATAAATTCAGGAGCAACAATGTCTAAGGGAGGGGCTAAGCAAGGTAAAACTTCCATCACTTAGACGAAGAAGCATGTTGCACACCCTAACAAAGAAAACATTGATCCTAATGCTTTCTCAGCATAGGGGCATACTAAGAAGCAAAGGAGGAAACCTTCCCTCAAGCATCTTGTGAGGAAGCTGCTTGTGGATCAGAACTTGTCTGCTCCAATCAAAGACTATGAGATGCTGGCTTGAGCAATTTCGCAGCACCGAGAAGACAAGATTGTCCTCAAAAATGAAAAATTTCTCCTAGAATGTCATAGGTTTCTCTTCTAACCTAAGAAAGCAAAGTGCTATATGACTTGGTAAGGAGGTGTAAGCCACACTTACTAGCCTTGTAGGAGATCAAACTCTGTGAAATGTGGCTCCTAGAGGAAAAGGAGGCACTATGTTGCTGGTTAGAAGTGAGGAGTTGAAGCCATCTCTAAAGCTCAAAGCTGGGGACAAATCTACCATAGGGGCCCTAGCTAGAATTTATTAGTCCTTAGTGTGCTCAATGTATGTGACAAATTGCTCTACCCAAAGACCAAAGCAATGGTAGCTTTTGGGCCAACAACTCAAAGGATAAAATGCCTGGATAGGGGGGGGGATTGGAACATGATAGACAAGGTAGAGGATAGATCTCATGGCATTGGTATGATGATCATCGAGGAAAGGGAAGCCTAGAACCACTTGTTAACTAGATGTGCGATGGAGGATATTGCCTTATTGGCCACAATTAATCAAAGGCCTAATTTCACTTGGCACAATAAGCACAATGGTTGTCATGGAGGGGTGGGAGATTGGACAAGTTCTAGGCAATAGAAGGAGCATGATGGCTACACAATGAGCTGAAGTATGCAAATCTAGAGGATGTTGTTATGTCAGACCGTACCCTGATATTGATGACCTTCAAAGTAATTTTGTTAGCTAGCAATAGTGGTGGCCCATCCCCTTTCCTCTTGAGTGTGGCAACACTGGAGGACAAAAGGTTTAACCAAGCTTTAGCAATAGTGGTGGCCCATCCCCTTTCCTCTTGAGTGTGGCAACACTAGAGGACAAAAGGTTTACCCAAGCTTTAGCAAATGCTTGTGAAAGTGCAAGGGACCCTTGTGCCTCCTCGAAATTCAAGCGGAGCTATGGTACGAGTGGGGCTAGTAGAGGTCAAGCTTCTCTATGGAGGCTCTAATGGAGCAACCCCAAGACGAGATCATTCATCATTGCCTCCAGGATGTCGAAAGCTTCATGAAAGCTCAAGAGGAATACAAGGTTAATGCTACTAATGTGTAATTGAAAGGTTTGGGAGGTGTTGGGTGATGGTCCCAAAGAATTCTACTTTGCCAAGCTATGAGCCAAGAAAAAGAAGGAAACCATTAACTCTATTGAGGATAAGAATGGGCACCTTGTGCAGAATGAGAGCAAAATAATAAGCATATTCAAAGATCATCTTGCTCCCATAGTTGGCACAAAGCCAACAAGTATTCATGTTTATGATCAAAGACTACATGCCTTTTTAGGGGATGTTGTAGCGAGAGTTAATTCTAACCAAACTTTGCTTCTTAATAGGCCATTTACGATTGAAGAGATCAAAGACATGGTTAGAGGTTTCCAGCCTAGGAAATATCTAAGGCCAGATGGTTTACCTGTAGAATTCTATCAAAAAATGTGGCCACCTTGTGGTGGGGATTTGGTGGATTTACTCAATCACATTAGAAGGACAGGATTAATGCTTACATTCACAAATCAAGGATTAATAAAGTTGAGCCCAAAAGTGCAAGATAGAACCAAAGTTTCTAGCTAGAGACCCCTTACTATGTTAAATGTTTCCTACAAAGTGCTTGCTGAGGTGTTGGTTTGCATGGTTAAAGACCTCTTTGTAGAGGTGATTCACAAAAAGCAATTCAGATTTGTCCATAGGAGGTGAATCCATGAGGCTCTCCTCAACCTAGTATTCTCTATAGATTATGCTTTGAGTTTAAAATTTGACTATTTGCTCATAAATATGGATTGGGATAAGGCATACGATAGGGTCGATTGGTCTTTTGTCTTAGGCGTTCTAAGAACCATGAAGTTTAGCAGTGTTTTTATTGACATGGTTGCTTCCCTCTTCAAGAAGGCTTCTATTGTTGTCTATGTTAGTGGGTTGGTCTCTTCCTCCTTTGACTTGTGCAGATCAATAAGGTAGGAATGCCCTTTGGCTCCCCTATCACTCACTCTAATAATTGACCCCATGCTTATGAAGGTAGAAAAACTAATCTAAGCAAGCATAATCAAAGGGCTCTCACTTCGTGACATGTTATGGAATGCAATCCAATTCTTTGTAGATGAGAATGCTTCCTTCGTCGAAGCTAAAGCTAATTTTGCGAATAAAATATTGGATGTCTATTCAGAATTCTCTCTATTGTTTGCCTTTAAAATCAACTAGACAAAGATGAAACTATTCTTTTTGTCATGGAATGAGCCCATCCAATGGATCCTTGACCTAGGGTTAAGATTGTGAGGCAAAGAGAAATTGATAGTAAATACTTGGGAGCTCCTATCGAGATAGGAATCTCAATGTCCGAAAGGTTTAATCGGTTTCTTGATAAATTTCAATCTAATTTGAAAGGCTTGGCTAGAGCCCCCTTCTCATTTGCTAGTAAGCTGCTAGTCACCAAAATTATGATTACTTCTACTATGGTCCACTTGGCCTCCATCTTTGCTTTCAATCATGGGCTTAGGCCAAAGCTAAGAAAGCTATTAGGGAGTTTTTGTGGGCTCATCAGTCTATCTCTCTCCCTTCTTGAGAGAATGAATGGAAGTTAGCCATGGATGTGCCTGATGCAAAACTAGATCGTTACCTCCAAGATCAAGGTAAGTATGTGGCTCACTATTGATTGGCAAGACATTATCACATGCTCGCACTTACATGTTAGAATCCCTTGGTTCACTACTACACAAGCTCTAGTTGCAAGTTGGCAAAAGACCCTAGCTCAATGCTCCTAGTCTTTGAGGGCAAAAGTTTGGGAACTCATCATTGACCGGAGCATCTATCTTTCCCCTTTTTCGTATGAGCATGAGGTTGCTCCCTTTTACCAAAAGCCCAAGATTGCCAAGGTTCTATGCGCTAAAGGGGTTTATGGGTGGAAAGACATATGGGATTAGAGGCAAGCTCAAGTTATGTCCCTAACTCAAATAGTTGAGATGTTCAAGCTTGACGAAAAAGAATTGAGATGACTGGGTGAGGTGTTGTAGCATGCTAAGATGGGATGGCTTTCCTCCCTTGCAAACACGCACAATTCATTTACAAAAAGACATAGTTAGCCCTATAGGCAAGAAGTTATGGCACTGTAGGTCAGCCCCCAGTGATATCAAACCCCCATCCCCAGCAATTCGACCAAAGTCCAACTCAAGTGGAGGAAAGACTTTCCTATGACCAGTATAGAGACTTAGAAAAGGAGGGATAGAAATGTTTGGAAAGCCACAAAGGCAGCTTGCATCAACACCTTAAAATGGCAGCTACTCCTAAAGAAGCTCTCGATGATATAAAATTGAAGGTTGGATAATACAACTGCACCAAGGGATCTTAGCAACTATGGAAGTACTGAAATCTGAGCAGTGGATATTCAAATTGTTTTGTAAAAAGCTAGGTAAGAAGGCCTGAGCCTTGCTACGCCACTATGTTGATGTTGTAATACTTTAAACCTTTTGATATAAGTATTGGATTATAAAAAATCTTAAGCACAAATTGCTTATTGATTCTCGTATCACTCATCTTAAGTTTTATCTTTCATCTTATGTATTAAAATTTCTCACCCTAGCCAATGGGGTCATAGCATAGTGGATTAAGTGTGGGTTGAGTTTTAGGGGTGTGTGCATTTGTTCCCTACATTTTGCATCCCCTATGGTACATAAAATTCCATTTGCAAAAAAAAGTTTCTCACCCTACCCTCACAACTCGTGACTCGTGAGGCCTTATTATCTATACTATGTGACGTCATTAGCAACTTATTTCATTCTCACTTGAACATAGTCTTTTGCTAAATGATTGAGTCCTAGGTTTAAATTAGTCCTAAATGCAACATAAGAAAATGTTAAACAACCTTAATGTAGAAAAATGCACTCTCTCGTTCTAGATAATGTAACTAAACTCTATGAATATCTAATGGCTTCTAAAATATTACCATTTATGACTTGGAGGTCCATGGAAAGTATCATAATTTGAAGGCTTTTCTTAGCAACTTACTACAATGTAATGCGCTTTTCTTTGTGTTATATACAATTATAAATGCAACTTAAATCCTTCAAGACACTATCTGAGCAGTACAAGTCATTGGGCAATTTGACTATCATCGTGGATGAGTCTCAACCCAGCTCCAAGTGGATTCTTCCTGAAATCGATGCATCCCATATTTATGGTGAGAATTAGATATTTTAGTTTAAAGCTTCTACCATGTATATTGAAGACTAAGGAATACTCACATTAGGTGACTCACTATCTGAAGATCAACATGAAAACCTATTAGCACTTGTTTATCCAAAAATCCAAAAACATGAGCATAAGAAGGATTATCCCTATATACACTTAGGATACATAGCTATTGGAATTATTCCCCTCTTTCGTCGAGGCCTTAATGCCTCTTGTATGACTGATATTCTAGATACACTCCACCTTCAACTTCATGATATGATAGTAGGTGTTACTGTCTCACTTCTATCTAATGGACCAATTTTCTTTAAATTGCGTCCTAACTATGTAATAGTTATGGATGACCCCTACCTATCAGAATTATTAATGCTTCATGTTAGAATAATGGGATTGCAGATGAAGGCGTCTTCTACCCATTTAGCTACACATTATAGAATGGTATTTCGTTGTATGTCATTAGCTATACCTAGAGTTATAGAAGGAGTAAACTCTTCTAAAGACAAGGGCCAAACCATCATTATGAAGTTTGATGAAACCACACAAAGGTTTCTTCCAGACTATGTTAATTGGTCTGAGATAGAATTACCACATGGATGGCAGATGAACATCTCTTCGTTAAAAAAGGAAGAACTGTTACCCCCCAAGGTTATCAAGGTGAATAACACTAAAGGGAGAACTTTGTTTTTACCCCAACAACAAGTACATGAATTTGTTGTGCTGATCCATTCATTCCCAGACTTCTAGTACAACCACAACTCAAGGTTTCCCCTTCTCAGAAGGCAAATGTTTTGAAGTTTCATACACATCCTTGCTCCCATGGACAAATTGTGCATGGTGCGTGCCAATATTGCAGAAAACTAATAGAAAAAGCTTCTTCTTCTTCTTCTTCTTCTTCTTCTTCTTCGGTTCTTAATGCAGTATAGGAATTTGAATATGAAAGCAATCAATATAAGGCTGCTCCTTACTTGAGACCCCAAGATACTACTTCTTGGACTACGGAAATCCAGGCTGTCAATTGGACACACTTAGCCTTAACTGGCTTAATTAAAAAAATGGGTTCTCTACAACAAATATCTGATCAAATACTTGTTTTGTGCCAATAAATGAAGTCTTCTATAGCAAAATCAATCCCAATACTATCAACAAATACAGTCACTTCACTGGTGCTTGCTACAAATGATGTTATAGATTTGACAAATTTCTCCAACAAAAGATTGCAAAAAGGATTGACATCTATATACAAAATTAATGATAGACCTGTTGTTGGTAGGCGAAGTGGAGGAAGATGCTTAATTATATTTTCTATATTTTGAATGGCCAATGTGTGAATTGGTTCCCAATGAAAATTATTTTTTCGAAGGAGAGCATAAAGGTCCTTGGAGTAATTGACTATGTTACGTGTAGAGGAGTTTATCCAATTTAAATAACCTCAAATTTGTTGTAATTTCTTAATACTGGTCAAAATATTAGGCATGCCAAGGATCTTTGTGAGGTCATGGTCCTATAACTTGATTGTTCCTTGATTGATTTCCAACCCCAAAAATTCCACATTGGTTTGGAACATGATCAATTTGGTTAGAGATAAAACCATACCAGCATCTTCAACAGCCTTTGCAAATTGGGATAGGTGTGCAATATGTTCTTGCGTGTTTCTGGGAAAACAAGAATATCATCAATGTAGGTTAGGCAAAAGGGGAATTTGCCGAAGATGGATTCTGTCCATTCTTGAAATTTAGTAGGATCTATTTTTATGCCAAAGGATTGGACACTCCATTGGTAATGTCCTTGGGGGACACAAAAAGCAGTCTTGAAACAGTCTTCAGCCTTAATTGGAAGTTGCCAAAACCAGATTTAAGATGAAACTTGCTGAAAATATTTGCCTTTTTTAGTTTCTTTATCAGCAAGTCCTTGAGAGGGATTGGATGACCATGGCCAATTAAATACTTATTTAATGGCTTGTAATTTATGACCATGCATTTCTTACCTCTTTTTTGCTCAGAATGCTTATTTACATAAAAGGCCCGGCAAGCCCAAGGAGAATTAGTAGGCTCAATTAGTCCTTTTTCAAGAAGAATTTGTATCTCTTCTTTGTAGAGTTCGAGGTCTTCATCCTCCATTCCAGAGTGTACATTCTTAGTTGGAATGGCATTAGCTTGTATAGGGAGAGAAATAGCATAAATAGCACGTTTTTCTGTATACACTAATGGATCATCATGCATGAAGGTTTTTAGATGATGTTGTATCTTTTATATTGCCATTGCATGCGTCTTCATTTCATTGTGTGTCCATTGATCTCGGGCAGCAGATTTTTGTGAAGAAGTAGATTCTGTAATGGAGTAGATTGTTCGACCAATTTTGGGTAGAAGAGGCATGTCTGCTTTCTTGCGTTTATAAGAGTCTATAGTAAAGTGGTTGAACCAAAAAGTATAGGGCACCAAGTGTTGAAGGATGTTTGTTCCGATGAGGAGGTCATATCTCATTTGTCTCATTAGTAGTATTTCAATAGGGACTTTTATAGACCCAAGTTGAAGATAAACTTGCCTAGCACGAATAAGAGTGTTTTTTTGTTGTTGTTAAATATTCTATTATAATAGGGGTAGTAGCCTTGATGCAATTTTTGGGGAAAAGCTCAAATGGAGCAATTGTAAGACTAGAACTTGTATCTAGTAAAGCATCAACATAAAGAGAGAATTGAGGCATATTCTTAGCTGTACACATACCATTTGTATGGGACCACCAGTATTAAGGGCATTGACTTTGTGAACCTGTGGTTGAGATAATTGAATTTGATTGACTAGTGTGGCTAGAATATTCATAGAAGAGGAATTGAATTCTTGCAAAATGATAGTAGTACCTTGGGCTAAATCCTTTTGGCTTGTCAGAATTCTTCTATACACTTTACACAAAGAATGTAATTCTTGTTGCATCAAAAGAAAAGCATTTACCATATCTACACCTGCTTGTTGTGTTCTTATAGTCATAGAGAAAAGTGACTGTAATAATTGAGAAGTAGTATGAGGTTGATGTAGCTTTTCTATATTGTATGGCACGAACATGTTTGCTTGACCTTTTGTTTCTGGTCCAAGTGTGCTTGGTTTTGGGAGATCATATGGGTTAGAGAAAACCTCTTGTCTAACCTTGTTCTTGTGCTTTTTTGAAGAGGAAGTAGTTGTTGTATTAGTATCATCTGATTATGATGAGCTTTGTTTCACTTGCTTTCCTTTTGATCTTCTTGAAGATTCACATCTGATATTAGAGTCACTCTTGAAATGAGAAATAGAAGCAGCACCCATATACAATTTGTCTTTTTTGCCAAGGAAATGCATTGCATGTGCATTTACAGGTTGAAAATGATCAAGATGAATGATGTCATCCTCAGAATCTTCAGTGGAGTCTGATACTCTATCAGATTCAGAGTCTGCAGAGTGGCTTGTGTCTGAGTTGGCTGTATACTAGGAAGTGTTGCTATTCCTAGAGTTAGTAGAACTGTCTTCATTGCCATGGGAATAGCTTTTAGTATCAAAGTACTCAAAGTATTCTTTTGAAGAGGCAAACTCATAGTGATGCATATTGACCTTGGCAGAGTTAGCTTGTGCTTTGCCTTTCTTAGGACATTTATTTGCCAAGTGAGATGAACTTCCACAAATGTAACATTTGAGATTCTTCTTTTTTGAATCCTTTTCATAATATTTTGTCTTATCAAATTTGTGATGAGATTTGCCATGCCTATGGCAGTGTGAGAGTCTTGAATGTCTGGAGGATCTGTGACCATAGTTTTGCTCGTTAAAGTAACACTTGAAACTCCTGTTGTAGCGGTTAGAGGAATGTTGATGTCTATGGCTAGTATAGCCATTTCTGCTAGTAGTTTCACAACTACAATTTTGAAATCCAAAATCAGCTCCAAATTTAGAGGCAGTTTTACATATGGATTGAGGGAAATTTTGGTTCAATTGAGTCATTTTTTGGTGGTGGCAGACTTCTTTTATAGTCTGTTTCATTGTTTGTATAATTTGCCCTACACTGTCTGTGAAATCTCTATTTTAATTTTTCATTTTTTGTTTAGAGTAAAATGGAATTGGCTCGAGAAATGAACATACTAGGTGTTCTTTCATTGAATTGTGATGGGCCCAAGTCCTTCACAAAGCAGATCTCTCATATAAATAAGATACTCTTTGTACATTTTGGGATCACACAATTTAGACTTGAAGAAGGCTCCTCTTGCTTCAAGTACATCATTTAGTTTGTTCCCAACTAATTCACCAAGTAAGAGTTCAACAAAGATTTGAACTAGATCTACATCTTGCACAATCACCATTTTCACATGTGGGTGTATGGATACCCACAAGTGCTTGAGGCCACCAATAAATCCATGCATCATAGCATTCAGAATATCTATTCTATTTGTTTGGGGCTTTTCCACTATTTTTGTCCAACATATACATACATCATATAGATGAGGAGTTTTATTTCCTCAAGGGATTTCCCATCTATTGACCAAAATGGGAATGAACCCACCTTCTCTGGCACTCCAATTTTTTTAGATCTTCATAATAGTAGAGATCTTTTTTTGGAATTGGGGGTGTTTTTATAGATCCTGAAGTTCCTTCTCCTATTGGTATAATCATTTTTTCTTTTCTCTTTGAAGAAGAACGTTGGTGGACATTTAAAGTACCAGAAGAGGGAGATGCAAAATGAGATGTCCATCCTTTTTGCAATCTTTTGTTGGAGAAATTTATCCAATCTATAACAACATTTGTAGGAGGCACTAGTGAAGTGATTGTATTTGTTGATAGTATTGGGGTTGATTTTGTTGTAGAAGACTTCACCATTTGTTGGCAAAAAACAAGTATTTGATCAAATATCTATTGTAGAGAATCCATTTTTTCAATTAAGCTAGTTAAGGCTAAGTGTGTTCAATTGACAGCCAGGATTTCAGTAGTTCAAGAAGTAGTATATTGGGGTCTCAAGTAAGGAGCAACCTTATATTGATTACTTTCATATTCAAATTCATGTACTGCATTAAGAACCGATGAAGAAAAAGAACAAGAAGATGCTTTTTCTATTAATTTTTTGCAATGTTGGCACACACCATGCACAATTTGTTCATGGGAGCAAGGATGTGTATGAAACTTCAAAACATTTGCCTTCTAAGAAGGGGAAACCTTGAGTTGTGGTTGTACTGGAAGTCTGGGAATGACTGGATCAGCAGTAGATGTAACCTGTACTTGTTAGTGGGGTAAAAACAAAGGTTTACCTTTAGTGTTATGCACCTTGATAACCCTTGGGGGGTAACAATTATTTCTTTTTTGACAAAGAGATGTCCATCTGCCATTCATGTGGTAGTTCTATCTTAGATCAATTAACACGGTCTGGAAGAAACCTTTGTGTGGTTTCATCAGACTTCATAATGATGGTTTGGCCCTTGTCTTTAGAAGAGTTTACTCCTTCTATAACTCTAGGTATAACTAATGACATACAGTTAAATACCATTCTATATTGTATAGCTAAATGGACAGAAGATGCCTTCATTTGCAATCCCATTGTTCTAACATGAAGCATTAATAATTCTGATAGGTAGGGGTCATCAATGGGACTAATGCATACCTCATTGAGTGACTATCATGAAAGTTGAGAATGAAGTTCTCTTCCCATACTCAAGTGAATATTACTAAAGCTCCTTGAATGCCCACTCTGATATAGTTATTGCAAGGTGGAGGAACAATGAGAGCACAAGCAAAAGCAACAATATGAAGGTTCAAGCAAGAGAGAGCAAGCTGGTATGTGGAAACTCCAACGATCACAATATGTGACTTGACTTTCCTTATTCTATTATCTTAGAAATAATAAAGAACAAAGTGACAATGATGGACGGGCACCATGTGTAGTGTACAAGTGTGAGAGTGATGACTGCTAGGAAAAGGTCCAAAAGGTGGTGGTATTGAGACAACAAGCTCAACACATATAGACATTTATGATGCATGCTTGGTTAGATGGGTCACATACCTATGCTTAGCACATAAATAATCATTATGATCCTCACATGGTTGTTGACTTATCACTTATTATATTTGGTTAGTTACACCTACCTATAGGTGGTATAATTATATCACTAGCCAATTAATATAGTCAATTATGCATTGTTTAACTTTGTAGGCCATTTTGCTTTATGAAGTATCTTGTCTATACTTTGTATACATTGCATTGTGAGAGAAAGAAGAAAGAAGACATGAAAACTAGCAAAAAAATGTTTTGGTATCCATCTCTCTTCTTGTGCTCTTGAGTGAGCTTTCTATTGTGTGTATTATGTGTATTAGTATAATAGCTTAAGAAGGCTTCCCACCACACAATTTGTAACATGGTATCAGAGAAGCACAATTCAAAGAGTTTGGTTTTGAAGATTGAAGTGAAGGAGAAGGAGCAAGGATTCAAGTAAGCAAGCAATTGGTCAAAAGCTCTTCCATTCTCTCTCTCTTTCCCTTGGATAGTGCTTGTGGAGGCACTTGAAGCATGATGGAACAAAAATCTGAGATTTTATGAGATTTAGAGTGCAAGAAAAATGATGTATATTCTATAGATATGACCGTTAGAGCCTTTTTGCGCTGATTTTTTGGCTATTTGAGGTCATTTCAAGCCCCATTTTAACTCCATAGGGTTGGAGACAACAATTTCAAGGCATAATGTATCAGTCATTGTCATATGCTTAGGTCATAGATGTCAAATTTTCAAGTTTTGAGATATTTATCAAGAAGCAATCACATGGTTTATATGCAAACAAGTTGCAAATTATATGTATTATTGAGCAATTAGTAAAAAAGGCTACTAGGTTCAATGATGTGCATATCTTCTAAATGATTGTAGAAGTTTGCTTATTCCACAAATGTAAACCCACCTTATTGTGGTGTGAAAGGGTGCATTATCCCTATATTTACATATGTATAATGTTCAATCATGGGGGAAATTCAGTTATATTCTCTCTTCATGTACATTCTTTCTCACATTCTCTCTCTCTCTCTCTCTCTCTCTCTCTCTCTCTCTCTCTCTCTCTCTCTCTCTCTCTCTCTCTCTCTCTCTCTCTCTCTCTCTCTCTTGCAGTTTTGAGGGTCGAGGAAGAGAGGAGAAAGGTCCAGGCCACAAGGCCTGGCCAACCATTTGGTGATCCTACTGTCGAACTTGCTGAGAGTCTCCGGTCCAATATTCAACACAGCCATCCTTGTGGTCCATGAACAAACCACCTACATCCCAATGCCCTATTACCTAGCCAATTGTTAACCTTCATGTCGACACTAGCAGCCGATGATGATAATCCTTTTCCTCCCCATCTGCCATGACAACCTATCATCCACCGTGCCATCGCAGCATAAAGCCATGCCTGCCTCGACAACCAGCCACTCTAGAGATCCGTCCACCGGCCCGTCAGTACTTCACCGTCATCATCAGTATCAACATCATTACATCGTAACTGGTTATCGTTGACGCATCAATCTCAACATCCATGTGAACATTGACGTCATGCTATTTGCCATGTCATCATATGCACTGCCTTTGTCTTTAACCTTTGCCTCTGATTTCTCTATGATCATCATAACAATACAACATTAACACAAAACCTATGATGCACATACATCTTACCTTAATCACCTCAATAAATCAATTCTCATATATATAAATGAGCCCCATCCACACAACTACCATCCCCGCAATCTATCATGTTACCCTTGATAACCCATCCACTTCAATATGTTATTATCATCTTCAAATGCAATCATCAAGTTTATTCAAAAGAAGACTAAAGCTATAGAATTCAAAATAAGAAGTCAATGAAGATCAAGTTCCAAGGCATGGACATTAGAAGGTGTATTTCTAAAGTAGATTCAAGAGGATGATTTCTACAAGGACAAAGTGATCCAAAGGAGATATACCATGCAAAGAGAAGACCGGATGTAGCACCTATAGACACAGAGCCTACAAGAAGCACAATCTTGGACAAGCTTTAGGAAAACTCTTTTGGTGAATCAATGCCAAACCAATATTGTTATCTTTGTTGTTCATTATTCTTCACTCTTTGTAATCAAATATACTTCATAGATAGAGGGATAAGGTGTTTGACATTCAATCAAGGGAAGAGTGGGTTCTCAATTGTAAACAATTTTTCCCTCATGCATGCTAGGTGTTAAGGGCTAAAAGGGCATTCCACATTCCACAATGTAAACCCACCTTATTGTGGTGTGAAAGGGTGCATTATCCCTATATTAACATATGTATAATGTTCAATCAGGGGGGCAATTCAGTTACATTCTCTCTTCGTGTCCATTCTTTCTCACATTCTCTCTCTCTCTCTCTCATGTAGTTTTGAGGGTCGAGGAAGAGAGGAGAAAGGTCCAGGCCACAAGGCCTGGCCAACCAATCATAATGGCTAAGAACAATGAAAATCCCATTATTGAGAAGCTAGATAAGAATAACTATCCAAGCCTCTCTCTCTATCTCTCTCTCTCTCTCTCTCTCTCTCTCTCTCTCTCTCCCCTCGATGTGCCGTTAGCGGGGACAGAGGGAGGGATAAAAAAATTTCAAAAAAATTTAAAAATTTAAAAGGGGGTGGTTCGCATGGGGGGGAAAGAACATGGGTCACGGGGGGGGGGGGGGCACATTACATTTATGCTCTCGGCTTATGCTTCATATATCTTGGATACTTGGATATCATTCACATGATGCTTTGAGCTTTGCTTGCTCATTTAGCATTCGACTTTTGCTTCATGGGATCTACTCAACTTTATGTACTAAGACACATTGGCAATTGGATGTACTACGAGACATCTAGTTTATGCAATGGGAGATTGAGCTTATTAAAGTGAGACAATGGAACTCATTGTGACATATACATGCTCTCTTGATATTTATTGGATGTAGTTACCCTATCTTGGGTTGATTTAATCTCTTGGCATGAACTTGGTACTTATGTTTGTTAGGGTGCTATCACTAGTATTTATATACTTTTGGGTTATGTATTAACCTTTTGCTCAATTGGTTATGCATCTAGTAGCTCTCTTCATTTCCCCTTGAGATCTACCATGTACATGATGTCTCTGCCTATTGCATGTATTGTTTTTGACACACTACAATAGTGATAGTATTTATTGTCAATTGTCCCTAGCTTCTTTCCTCTTGGCTACTCACAATTAGTTGTTGACATATTGTTGCAATTTATTACATCAACTTGTCATTTTAGTTTTATGCATTCTATTTGAGGGTAGTCACTTGGATTTGAAAGTCTTGGCTTACAGGTTGTGGACAACTCATTACTTTGGTAGTATCTCTAGTCTCACGCTTGATTTAGTTATGGTTTTAGGGCTGCTTTGTAGGATATTACAACATTCTGTCTTACATTTTGTGTACTTACTTGGTTTCGTTATGGCTAATGGTACTCGCGATAGTGCTATCTTCAATACTAAGAACTAGATAGGACTAATTACAAATATTGGAAGACCTAGATATGACAGGTTTGTGTAGAAATTGCAGGTTAGACTACAAACAAATGGGGGTGCCAAACCCAAAAACATTGCAGTAGAGGATTGGGATGAATTGGATGAGCTATGTAAGTCCACAATCATTTTATCACTCTCTAAACATGTTCACTATAATGCTGTAATTGGAAATCAAATTGCATATGAGCTTTAGACACATATTAAGAATCTTTAAGACAAGCAGAGTCCTATATGTCAAATTTATTGGCTGAAACAATTGATGAATCTTCGCATGAAGGAAGGGACTTCTATGTTTGCACACTTATATGAGTTTCACTCCATCATTAAATTCAGCTTCACAAGAGTTTGAGTTCAAGGATACTTTGCATCTTTTATTTCTACTTGGTACTCGAGTCATGGGATACTTGTTGTACGGCTCTTTGTGCTAATGATGGGCTAAAATTGCAGGATGTAGCTTATTGTGCTTGTCCTTGGGAACATGACAAAATGTCTTACAACCAAAGATGTGCAAATGAGCATAGGATGGAGGTTTTCCACTCCATACCTCCTCTGTAACCTAGTAATCAATAGCAGTGCAAGGGGACTAATTAATCAAGTGTACAATAGTGGTAACTACCTCAACCATGGGTGCTATGGTAAGCCTGCCTAGCTAAGTATATTGCAGACTCTCTCTTGAATCATCATATTCATGCGTTTGGCCAATACCATTCTGGGAAGGGGTGATTATTTGACTCTTAATACCCCCGCTCATCACAAAATTGTTCAAATGCTTTTAAGACATACTCACCCCCATTATCAAATCTTAAGCATTTTAGCTCATACCCAGACTAGTTCTCAACAAGAGCAAGCCAATACTGAAAGATAGACAATACATCCAATTTCTATTTAATAGGATAAGCCCAAACCTTATAGGAGTAATCATTAATGAATGTGACGAAGTACTTCGCACCACCTAGTGTGACTGACAAGGCATGGACTACATACATCTAAATGAAGAAGAGGCAAAGGCTCACCCATGCACTTCATGCCAAACTTCTTATGCATACATGTGTCTACCGGACATATAAATAATGATCACAAGACTCAAAGCACTTAGTATAGAGGCAAAAGATATAGTAAACAGGTAAGCATTTTCATTTCTGTCAAAGACATGTGCCTAAGATGACGATGCCAAAGAGATACATGTGGAACTACAGAAGAAGCCACAACTAAATCATGGTCAACTCACCCATATACAAGCGAAGGATAGAGGGTACTAGAATTAGCACCATGTGCAATAACAAGATTCCCATGGGAAGTCTTCCACAAGGAATCACCAAAAGCGACAACATAATCTACATCATCTAAGGTGCCAGCAAAGATAAGGCTCTTCATGAGAGTTGATACATGATGTATATCATGAAGAGTGAATATGCTGCATGAACCAAAACATAGTTGGACATCACCAATACCAATGATCTCCAATGCCATGTCATGACCCAAATGGACAAATCTAGTCATACTACCATAGGAGTGAAATCACTCTCTATGAGGGGTCACATGAAAGGAAGCCCCTGAATCTATCAAACTAACATTGATTATATCCTTACAAAGCATTAGTAAACTATGAAGCATCCAAAGAAGAAGCTCCCAAGATAAGATCATCATACATATATTAGGCTACACTAAATTAAGCTCCTCAATCTTAACACTAGACTTACTAGGCATAATGTTACTATCATTGTTATTGTCCTTCACTTTACCCTTTCTCTCTTCCTTGCACTTGCTTCATGCATTTTATGGCATTGTGGCTAAATATGATCTACTTTCCCACAATAATGACAAGTAAGACTAAACTTACAGCCACAAGACTTACCGTGATAGTTTATGTAATTGAGACCTATTAGAGTCTCTATCATGGCTAGCTCCATCCTGTTAGCCTCTCACAGTCAATACATGGGACATACACGAAGTATCCACATTCTTTTTCTTCACCTCTTCTGTCAAGAGGAAAGTCTGTAAAATGCATGTTTCTTGGTTATAGGGATGTGACCTGCAAGCTTGCAAGGCTATCCGCAACCATGATGTCATTTTCCATGAAGAAAAGATGCATAAGTAGCTTGAGCAAGTGGTTGAGGTATGCAAGGTGATCTTTTAGGAGGAGCCTCCTACTCTCGTATAGCCAGGTAGACAACCTACAATAGTTGATATTCTAGTGGCCCATGCCCCGCTTGTTGTCAACATCAACCTACTTTGAGATGCTCTACTCGAGATAGATATCAACTTGAGTACTTTACATCCTCCATGGATTATGTTATGGTGACATATACAAGTGAGCCTCTCTCTTATGATGAGGCTATGCTTAGAGATGATAGTCACTCATGGGATAGGGCTATGCAGTCGGAATTCGACTCCTTATAGACTAACCATACGTGGGATTTGGTTCCTTTGCCTAGTGGTAAGAAGGCAAGGCCATGTAAGTGGATATATAAGCTAAAAAGTATCCCTAGATGCCCCACACCCACTTATAAGGCTAGTTTGACTCCTTATAGACTAACCATACGTGGGATTTGGTTCCTTTCCCTAGTGGTAAGAAGGTACTGGCATGCAAGTGGATATCCAAGCTAGAAATATCCTTAGATGCCCCAAGCCCACTTATAAGGCCAAATTGATAGCTAAGGGTTTCAAACAGGAATATGGTGTTAACTTTGATGAAGTCTTTTCTTCTATGGTCAAAATGATAACCCAATGCTTGGTACTAGCATTGGTTGCTCAACTAGATCTGGACCTTTATTAGATGGATGTAAAGACAATTTTTTTAACATGGGGACTTGCACGACGAGATCTATATGCATTAGCCAACATATAGGAGGAAATGGGGCAAGCTTGAGCTCCACTGACAACTCAAGACTATTAGCATCATAAAGCTTAATGACATACGATGGTGCCTTCCCCTGCTCCCACAAACTACAAGCTCTTTTATCAAAACCATGAGACCAAATGAGTTTTTGGGAACATATAAGACTCTATCCAGAGTCTCTTCAATAGAGAAAATTCTTCTTCCAACCAGTTTGGAAGGGAAGGAGAATATATCTAGACTAGGTATTCATGGCTAAGTATATGCTCAAGTGCAAATCTTGCATACTATGGGAGGGTGTAGACATAGTCCTCTTGATAGCCAATGGTAATAGACAAGGCACATTCTTTCTCAGATGATGATGCAAGAAAGAAATTTTTATTGACAAAATGATACTGATGTAGGTAGCCCTAGACTCATATGTGTTTAGGAGCCCTTTCACTTACCAACTTGAGAGAAGCAAGGTAGCCAGTGAAAAAGTGAGGTTTTTCTCGTGTTTAGGCAGTGAGACTATGTCATCGTGTTTGCCGTGCTTTGAACGTTTATCCATCTACCTTCCATTAAACCCTTATGGCTTCCTCCAAGCAAGTTGGCAATGTGTTTTCCGCTGCTTTCAAGACACTATCTGAGCAGTACAAGTCATTGGGCAATTCGACTATCATCATGGATGAGTCTCAACCCAGCTCCAAGTGGATTCTTCTTGAAATCGGTGCATCCCATATTTATGGTGAGAATCATATATTTTAGTTTAAAGCTTCTACCATGTATATTGAAGACTAAGGAATACTCATAGTAGGTGACTCACTCTCTGAAGATCAGCATGTAAACCTATTAGCACTTGTTTATCCAAAAATCCAAAAACATCAGCATAAGAAGGATTATCCCTATATCCACTTAGGATACATAGCTATTGGAATTATTCCCCTCTTCTGTCAAGGCCTTAATGCCTCTTGTATGGCTGTTGTTCTAGATACATGTCACCTTCAACATCATGATATGATGGTGGGTGATGCTGCCTCGCCTCTATCTAATGGACCAATTTTCTTTGAATTGCATCCTAACAATGTAATAGCTATGGATTCGAGCTCTAACAAGTAATCATCAAGCTCAATAACATTCTACAACATCCCCAAGATAGCTAGCATGAATTACACATTCTGTCCTAACTTCTTCATCTTTGACTTCTCCTGTCCCACTTCAGCTCTTCCTGACTTTACTCTCCATCCATGGCCATTCATTTGGCATCCTCCTCAACATTGACGGCTTCAATCTTCAGTAGTGTTTTGAGTGTTTGAGGTTAGCGCTTGATCTGCTATTAGGATAAACTCATTGTTCACTATTTGGATGCAAGTATTTTCTTGGTTAATGATCTAATGATGATGCTTATGGGGAAAATTTGTTATGCCTAGATGATATATTGATGCTCAAAAAATCAATTTGGATACATTAGAGCTTGTTTAGCTCAATGTATGAAAGGTTCTTTGTTGTAATATCCTATGGGCAACAAGCATTCATTGTGAAGGCTTATGTATTGAATGTCTACAAATGCTTTGGAGATACTACATGGATATATTGATGCTTGGCATTGATTATTATGCCTAGATATGCTCATGTTCAGCTCTAAGCCCTAGATTTGAGATTCATTGGATACATATTTGTAGTAGCTCTTTAGTTCAATGATTTTTCATTTACAAGTTTGAAGACTTATTGTTGGTATATGCTCCTAAATATATTTGTAGTGGCTCTTTGATTCAATGATTTTCCATTTACGAGTGTTTGAAGACTTATTGTTCGTATATGCTCCTAATTATATTGTTTCATGTCTTTGGATAGTCAGATGTTACAAAAGACATATATTGAGCTTTGCTTTTACTCTTGAAAATCTTGGATCTACTTCTATGGAAGCATTTTGATATTTTCATTGTAGAGCTTGAAATCAAGAGTCAATGGGAGACTCTTACATGCTTATTCATTCATTCATACATTGTCCTTATCACAAACATTGATGATTGTGGGTTGGTTTAGCTTTGGTTAGTACACTTGGCACTTCCTCACATTAAATGAGTTTGTCAGCTTTGCATACATGCTTGGTTATGTACTTAAGCTTAATTATTCATTTGAAATGAGTTAGTTGCAAATTGGTGGGTCTATGTTACTCTTGGAGATTTCTTATACACACTTGGCTTATGTACATGCTACTTGTGTACTTTGGATTGCACCTATGTAACTGACATCTTTGGGTCTTTGATAACATTTGGTACCTTGGTGGTTTATGCCTTTCTTTCACTTCTAGTTGCATTTTATATATCTTTGTTGCTAATGAATATCCCTAGTAGTGGAAGCTTTGCATTTTAATATTTTGCCTACAGTTATATAGTTATACATTCATTTTAATCTTTTACCTACAATTATACATTCATTTACTATAATTTTATGAGAAACCATACAAAAATTCAAAATTTAGGAGTTGATTGAGAGCAAGTGCTTGTATTGCGCACTCCAGTGTTACTTATGGATAACAAATACTCATATTAGGTAGACATCGGTGAGACCACTGAAAACCAAGGGATTAAAGCCATAAGATTGGAATACAAAGGATTGGGAAGAGCTTGATGAGGTATGCAAGACTATAATTATCTTTTCTTTGTCTAAGCATATTTATTTCAATGTTATTATGGCTAAAGGTGGTGCTTATGATTTATGAAAAAAGATATGTGATCTTTATGACAAGTGGAGTCCTACTTCACAATTGTATTGGTTGAAGAAACTTGTGGACCTTCTCATGAAGGAGGGAACTTATGTCCACTCATTTAAATGAGTTCCACTCCATCTTTAGCTAGCTTATCTCTCATAGCATTTAGTTTAAGGATAACATACAGTATTTATTCTTGCTTGTCATAGTACCTAAGTCTTGGTATACATTCCATACTGTATGAGTGTTAATCATCCTAAAGATGGCTTTAAATGCTCCAATGTAGAGAGCACATTGCTTACAAAAGAAGTGAATAGGAAGAACATTGCTACAACCCATAATTCTCAAGCATTGACAATTAAAGATAGACATGATGATAAAAGGAATGGCCACCGTGGTAGAGACTCATTGCCCAAGTGGGTCAAGTCTAAGTCTTATGGATGGTTACATAGTAAATCCCATGGTTCTAGTCCCTCTCTTACTTGTCATTATAGTGGGTAGCACAGTCACATAAGGCCACAATGCCATAAAATACACAATGATAGTCATAAAAAAGGAAATGGGAAAGTTCAATATAATGCCAAGTTTTCTTATAATCACATGGTTCCTAAGAGCGGACTGAGGCCACACTCACCCTAGAAGAATCAAAAGCTAAATCTCAAGAAAGACCTCTTTCAAGTTCACATTATCCTAACCACCACTATTAAGATTGACGAGATAGATACCTTGGATTATAGTTCAGATGATTATATACTTGTGGGGTATGATGAAATAAAGTCCTCAAATCAAGAAGCCAACATGAAAGAAAGTTTGGTAAGCATATGGAAGATCTATCATACACATATGTAATATTGTTAGCATAGGTGATGCGAGACTATAGTTTGGTACTAGTGCTCCATTTGTACTACATGTTGTATGTCATGTCTCAACTTTGACTAAAAGTTTTATCTTAATTGGAGACAATTGGATGATGATAGGTATCGTGTAGCTTTTGGTAATTCTACATGGAAGATTACATGATTGGTAGCATGTATCCCTTGCTTGTATCTAGATCTATTGATCATGTTTTGGTTGTATGACAGATCTTCCACATTTATCTCTTTGGTATCACTGTCTTGGGCATATGTCCCTTAAAGGAACAAAAGTCTTGATTCATTTGCAGTACTTATTACCTCTTAACTAGTCATGTTTTGATTCATGTGATCATTATTCATATGGCAAGCAAACTCGTAACTCACATAAATAGTATGGTTTCTCACATGTGGATTAGCCATTAGCTCTTGTGCATCTAGATGTTTGTGATCCCATGTCCTTTAGTCATTAGGTGACACAAAGTATTTTGTTGCATTCATTGATAATTATCCATATAAGGTCTAGGCCTATCCCATAAACAAGAATTCAAAAGTGTTGCCTATATTTCAACATAAAGTTGAATACTTTGAAGAAAGGGAAGATATTTATAAATGAGCATCTGTTAAAGGTGAGGAGCATTATAGGTGCCTTAGTAAATATTGATACAATGCTTGATGGTGATGATTTGGTTTCTTCTACTTTGTATGGCCTTAATAATGAGAAGGCTTGGAAATCTTTTACTACTTTTGTGTATGTACAGAAGCCATTTCTAGATCTTGATGAGTTTGTAATATTTCCATGCAATAAAAGTTAGTTGGTTAGTTCAAAAGTTAATTAGTCAATTAATAAGTTAGTAAGATTACTAACTAAAGACTAACTAAGGTAAAAAATAACTAACATTAATAACTAATACTTTTTATTTAATTAAAAATATATATGTTAAAAAAATCGAGAGTCGTAAATTCGATATTTTTCTCGAATTGACAAGGACCATAGCCACCCTTCACGGAAGTTACAACAGAACTAGACTTATGAGCTATACTAATCACTAGTATTAATGTGTATAGTTTGGATGGTCCAAAAATATTAGATTTTGGGGAAAAAAAACTATTATATTTTAGATATTATCCTAAAAAGATAGAACTGGATGTCATTTAAAAGAAAAGACAAGTGATGTCTTAGTTAGTTTTGGAGATTTTATAAAAAGAAAAAAGATAAAGAGAGTGATTGGCGAAATCGTGCGCGTTGTGATTGCAATCTACAGGCAGTAGACAACACTTCGAATAGGGAGAGAAAGAAGGAGTGATCTAAAAGCTTTCCAATCAAGTGTCATGGGGTTTTATCCCCCTTTTGTGTGTGTGTGTGTGTATGTATATATGTACATACATAC
Source organism: Lygodium microphyllum (assembly GCF_053477565.2). NCBI lineage: Eukaryota > Viridiplantae > Streptophyta > Polypodiopsida > Schizaeales > Lygodiaceae > Lygodium > Lygodium microphyllum. Next base: position 77,624,895 of record NC_141145.1, on the reverse strand, counting down.
ATACATACATACATACATACATACATACATACATACATACATACATATATATACATATACATATACATATACATACATACATACATATGTATATGTATGTGTGTGTGTGTGTGTGTCTCTCTCTCTCTCTCTCTCTCTCTCTCTGTGTGTATGCTATAGCCATAATTGGGAAATAATTTGAAAGTAATCAACCTTAGTATCTTAAGCTCAAGGCTATTATATAGCCATCGTTGTTTGATCAGTTTCTCTTGGGCATATCAACTTTTCCATCCCATTCATACTAATGTGAGTTGGGTAAAATCGTGAGCTTGTCATTGATGTGATTAATGCATATGATGATGTTCAGATCAAAGGTAGGGATGATCAAATTGACAAAATGAGCATAAGGGCTAGTGTGGAGATGAAGATGGCGTAGAAGTTTGCATCCATGACAACTAGACTAGTCAACAACTAGAGACAACTAGGCAAAGAGCATGAAAGAAGCTTTTCTAAGCCTCTAAACCTGTATGTATGTATATGTATATGTATATGTATATGTATATGTATATGTATACACACACACACACATACACATACACACACACACACACACACACACACACACATACACAGTTGAGATATCGAGCTCCACTCGTGATACGCCAGGGTGACCGTTGTGTATTTATGTCACTGACTTGTCAGTTGCAGACGCGGTTGGTATACCGCCCATGAATAATAGCTACATGATAGCTATCCTTATCTACTCTAGTTCGTGGCTCAGTTAGTATGCCACCTTAGTTAGTTGAGTTTGGTTTGAGACCCATATATAGGGTTCTTCTATTTCTTTGTACTTGAGTTCTTTTGGCTTACACAACTAAGAAGAGGAAAACTGTTTTCAGCCTCCACCCTTGTGTGTCTTCCCCCATTGTGCAAGCAAGAAAGCTTCAAGCGAGACTCCTTCCTTCTCTCCCACAATCTTGACATGGTATCAGAGCCTTGTTCGTGGTAAGGAGCTCAAGAAAGCAAGCCAAGCTCGCGGTGTTCTGGTAAGAGGAGCAGTGTTGCTTTCATTTTCTGTTTTGGGAACAGATCTCTGCAGGTAGCACAGCTGGAAAGTGCAGGAGTGCATTGTCTCAGGTTGAGACGCCCTTCGCGGTGAAGCAAGAGGGCAGTATATGCTGCGGGTGAGGGCTTTAGCCCTCGGCGACCTTGTTTTTTTGATTTGAGGCCATTTCGGGGCCTGTTTTGGAGGCGGAAGTTTTCTGCATGCACTCAGGAAAAGGCCCAGTTTTATGCTGTGCAACCACTGTTCTACAAGTCGGTGAATAGTTACTGTAAAAATTGCATTGTATGCTTGTGCGCAGAGACATTGGGAGTTACAGAATCATCCCTGTTGCTTGTTGATACAAAATCATCACTAGGAAGTGACTGTGTGGTCAAATACCACTTTTGCCAGTTTTGCAGATTTTCCCTTGTGAGGGTGAAGCTGTGGTTTTTGCAGTGACAGAATTTTTTGCAGTCTTCTGTAATGGCATTTGATTCTCTTTCACAGATTGTCACTGAAAAGCTTGACAAGAACAACTTCCAAGCATGGAAGTTTAGAATGACGAATTTCCTTATGGGAAAAGGATATTGGGAATTTGTTGCAGGAAATGAAGAAGAACCAGTTCTTCCTGATGTTCCCAATCAACAGCAAATGCAGGCATTTAAAGCATGGCATGAGAGAGCCAGGAAAGTTATGTATTGGCTGTCTATCAGCATTTCAGACTCTATGATTGTGCATATTCAGGATGCAAGTACGCCAAAGGAGGCATGGGATACTTTGTCAAAAATGTATAGCACAAATACGCAAGCCAGGAAAATGCAGCTCAAGCAAGAGTTGCACAATGTGCAAAGAGAAAATATGAGCATCAACGACTACCACATGAAGGTGAAGAAGATTGCAGATGCACTTGTTTCCATTGGGTCACCAGTGGAAGATGATGATTTAGTTTCTGTGACCTTGAATGGTTTAGGAAAGGATTATGCACAGTTTCGGACATCCATTTCAGTTCGTGAAAGATTTCCTGATTTTGAGGAGTTAATTGCTCTTCTAATTTCTGAGGAACAGAGAAATGGTGGTGCATCTTCTTCAGGAGGAACTTCAAAAGAAGCTGTCTTCTACTCAAATGCTGGAAGAGGTAGAGGCAGAGGTAGAGGAGGCCGATATGGAGGCTGTGGTAGAAATCAGAATATGCAGCAAACTCAAGAAAACCAGTCCTATGGAGGAGGACATGGTAACTCTAGAGGCAGGGGGAGCCAAAGAGGTCGTGGTGGATGGCAAATAGGCCAAAATGCAAACAATAATGTTGAATGCTACTACTGTGGTAAAATGGGTCATATGGCTAAAGACTGCTATAAAAAGCAGAATGACATCATGAATGGAAAGCTGCAACAAGGGAATTATGCATCTTCTAGTAGACAGGGTGATGACAGAAATGAGCACTTGTTTATGGTGCAGCACATGAACAATTCTGTGACAAGTGCAGAAGAAAGCAATGATGTATGGTATGTTGACTGAGGTGCATCAAACCACATGATAGGTCATGCAGAATGGATGGAGGATGCAAGAAAAATGGAAAAACCAGGATTTGTGGAGACTGGTGATGATACTGCACATCCTATTGTGCAGATTGGAAAAATTCCTTTGTCTATGCAGGATGGGAAAAAGAAATACCTCTCCGATGTATTTCATGTCCCGAATATCACCAAGAATCTGGTTTCTGTTGGTCAAATGGTTGAGCAGGGCTTGCAGGTCAGATTTAATCCTCATGGATGCTTTGTTGAGGATATGAAAAATAAAGGTCGCTTGATAGCAAAAGGAAAGAAGAAGGGCAGAATGTTTACATTGGATGCAGACATGTCTGAATTGAGTGCAGCAATGTTTGCACATGGGACCGGTGTAGTTGCAGATATTGATATCTGGCATAAACGCATTGGTCATGTTAATGTACAGCGACTTAAATCAATGCAGGCCCAAAATATTGTTGCAGGTTTGCCAAAATTCAAGGTTGCAGAAATGCATAAGGTATGTGAAGCCTGTCAGTTTGGAAAACAGGCAAGGAAACCATTTCCTAGACATGTTCAAGAGAGTAAGAAGCCATTGGAATTAATCCACTCTGATGTGTGGACAACTAAAGCTGCATCTCTTGGAGGTTGTCATTATTTTATCAGTTTTATTGATGACTATAGCAGAAAAGTTTGGGTGTATTTTATGAAAAAGAAAAGTGAAGTTTTTGGGCATTTCAAAACTCTTAAAGCTATGGTTGAAAAAGAAACAGGCTTGCAGATAAAATGCCTAAGTTCAGATGGAGGGGGAGAGTACCTCTCAAATGAGTTTGTAAAGTTCTTGCAGGAGCATGGCATAAAGCAGCAATATTCATGCAGTTATACCCCACAACAAAATGGAATTGCAGAAAGGAAAAACAGGCATATTGGAGAGGTATCTCGTGCCATGCTCAATGAAAAAGACTTGCCAGATTTTTATTGGGCTGAAGCAGTTGCTACAGCAGTCTATATAATGAACAGGACTCCCACTGCAGCAATACATGGGATGACTCAAGAGGAGAGGTATACTGGTAGGAAACCAGATATTTCTCATTTGAAAATTTTTGGTTGCATTGCCTATGTACATGTGCCAGATGAGTTGAGATCCAAGTTGGATCCAAAAGCTGAGAAGTGCATCTTTATTGGTTACTCTCTGCAGCAAAAAGGGGTATAGATGCTATAACCCTTCTACTCGTAAGTTTACAGTGAGCAGAGATGTTGTTTTTGATGAGATGAGTAGCTGGTATAAACCAGTAAATGTGATTGATGATGTAGATGCACAAAATGGTAATGCTGCACAGAATTCACAGCAGCAGTCACAAAATATTAGTGGACCTGGAGCGTCCTCTAGCAGTGGTTCACATTCTTCGCCATGGACATGCAGATTGAGATAAGGAGAATCTTCTCAAAGCAATGCAGATAGTGGTATGCAGGTATCACAAAAAGGAAAAGAGAAGATCAGCCCATGTTTGATGTGAATGCAGGTCACTCTTATGTGGATGGTGAATCCAGTGGCTCAGAACAGAGCATTGATGATGAGTTGGGTATTCCTTCTATTGTTACACCTGGAGTAAGGAAGACCAGGGATGTTTTGAGAGCACCTGGGAGTGAACCTACTTTGCGCAGGTCTACGAGAGCTAGGTATCCTGTGGATAGGCTGAAATATGATGGATTTACAGCCATTCACTATGCATATATGGTTAAAGTGATATAGGAACCAGAACCCACTTCTTTTGAGGAAGCCATGGGAAAAAAAAAATGGGAGAAAGCCATGGATGAAGAAATGGATGCCTTGGAAGCAAATGCTACATGGGAATTGGTACCTTTGCCTAAAGGTAAAAATGCAATTGGCTGTAAGTGGGTTTATAAGGTGAAGCACAATGCAGATGGTTCTGTGAATAGATACAAGGCAAGATTAGTAGTCAAGGGGTATGCACAAACATATGGCATTGACTATGAAGAAACATTCAGTCCGGTTGCAAGGATGGCAACCGTAAGAGCAGTCATTGCTATGGCTGCATCAAAGGGATGGTCTTTACATCAGATGGATGTAAAGAATGCCTTCTTGCATGGTGATTTGCAAGAAGAGGTCTATATGGAGCAGCCACCAGGTTATGTGCATGCTGTTCATCCTGAGTTTGTTTGCAGGTTGAAGAAAGCCTTGTATGGCTTGAAGCAAGCACCTAGAGCATGGTCTGACAAGATAGGACAGTATCTTGTCACTATTGGCTTTCAGATTTCCAAGGCAGATTTCTCACTTTATGTGAGAAAAACAGAGAAAGGTATTATGCTACTTGTCATTTATGTTGATGATTTGATTATGACAGGTGACAGTGATGAAGATATCCTTCATGTGAAAATGCTATTGAAGCAGAAGTTTGAGATGAAGGATTTGGGAGAGCTGCGTTATTTCTTGGGCATTGAGGTGATTAGATCACCAAGTGGGATACAACTCTTGCAGAGGCAGTATGGATTGGACATGCTGTCCAAATATGGGATGACAGGCTGTAAGCCTATTTCAGTTCCTTTGGAGTAGAATGTGAAGCTGAGCACAGATGCAGGTGAGCTTCTAGAAGACCCTACTATGTACAGACGCATAGTAGGAAGTTTGATTTATATGACTATTACCAGGCCAGATTTGAGCTATGCTGTTGGATTGGTAAGTCAGTTTATGCAGGCTCCAAGGAAACCACATTTGGATGCGGCTAGACGCATACTCAGGTATGTGAAGTCCACATTGCAGTATGGACTATTTTATGAGACTGGGGTTCAGATACAGTTGCATGGATACACTGATGCTGATTGGGCTGGTAGTATTTCTGATAGACGATCTACCAGTGGATATGTGTTCTCTTTTGGGAGTGCTGCAGTCACTTGGAGCAGCAAGAAACAGCCTACAGTTGCCTTGGCGAGCACAGAGGCTGAGTACAGGGGTGCAGCAATGGCTGCATGTGAGGTAGCTTGGTTGCATAAGCTACTTTATGATATGCATCAGTCTACAAATGGACCAGTTGTCATTTATTGTGACAACATGAGTAGTATACACTTGGCCAATAACCCAGTCTATCATGCTAGAACAAAGCACATTGAGGTGCATTATCACTATGTGCGAGAGAGGGTTTTACTAGGTCTTATTGATCTAGTTTATGTCAGCACAGAGGATCAGGTAGCTGACATATTCACGAAGGCATTGGGCGCAGAGAAGCTGCGCAAGTTCAGAGACCTGCTTGGTGTGCAGGAATTGGGATTGAGCTCGAGGGGGAGTGTTGAGATATCGAGCTCCACTCGTAATACGCCAGGGTGACCGTTGTGTATTTATGTCACTGACTTGTCAGTTGCAGACGCGGTTGGTATACCGCCCATGAATAATAGCTACATGATAGCTATCCTTATCTACTCTAGTTCGTGGCTCAGTTAGTATGCCACCTTAGTTAGTTGAGTTTGGTTTGAGACCCATATATAGGGTTCTTCTATTTCTTTGTACTTGAGTTCTTTTGGCTTACACAACTAAGAAGAGGAAAACTGTTTTCAGCCTCCACCCTTGTGTGTCTTCCCCCATTGTGCAAGCAAGAAAGCTTCAAGCGAGACTCCTTCCTTCTCTCCCACAATCTTGACACACACACACACACACACACACACACACACACACACACACACACACACACACACACACACACACACACACACACACACACACACACACACACACACCGTCTTTCTCTCTCTGTATGCTATAGCCCTAATGGAAAGTAATCAACCTTAATATCTTAAGCTCAAGGCTATTATATAGCCATTGTTGTTTGATCAGTTTCTCTTAGGCATATCAGCTTTTCCATCCCATTCATACTAATGTGAGTTGGGTAAAATCGTGAGATTGTCATTGATGTGATTGATGCATATGATGATGTTCAGATCAAAGGTACAAATGATCAAATTGACAAAATGAGCATAAGGGCTAGTGTGGAGATGAAGATGACGTAGAAATTTGCATCCATGACAACTAGACTAGTCAGCAACTAGAAACAGCTAGGCAAAGATCATGAAAGAAGCTTTTCTAAGCCTCTAAACCTTAATATTATTATAAACTTTATTCTAGCATTTTAGCCCCCCCTTTGCATGCCCGTTGGTGAAGAGTTCAAGATATCACATGTAGAGATTAAATTTCTTGATGAACTCATAAGTCCAAGCTTGCATCATTTTCAATCACATATATCAAGAAATGCAATGAAATCCTTCAAGAATGACCTTTTATGGGGACCATGTGTAACTTCGAAAAGATACACATTATTGTCAAAAATCAAGTCATGTTAAGCATTATAATAATTTTTGGGGGGACGATGGCCAAAAGCTTACTAACTCAATGTGATTTGGAATTTTAGAAATGAATTGTTGACTATTCAACCAATGTGGTCTTGGTAGAACTTGATAAGTTCTTCTAACTCTTGAGGTAAACATGAGAATTATGAGCTATACTTTAGACAAAAATAGGACAATAAAAAGTTTAGTAGAAATGGTGGTAATAGCTTGGGTGAAAAAGACATCAAATTTCATTTAAAAATTATTTTATTCTTAAATTAGCTAATAATGTTTCTCTTTTCCTATATCCTAGACAAATCTTTTTCCTACAACACATTTGATTAAGACATGGAATATAGTTTGTTGAGAATTATGGACCATTGTCTACTCAAAGTATGGACAAGTCCCACTATCAAGCAATAATATTTTACTTCAAAGTCATAAGACATGGTGGCAAGCTAAGAAAGTAGAAATTGATTTGCAAGATGTTCAACACTTTTAACATAAGACAACTTTGAATTTGATCAAGCTCATGCTAGAGTCCTTAGGATCAACATTCTAGTAGATTATGCCCACCATGAAGTCACACGTCCTTGAGGCCTTAAAAAAAGTTATGTCACTTTCTATTTCCATTCTCTTCTCCTCCATCTCAAACATCTTACGCTACTTCAAATTGAAGCCTATTTACATATGAAATCTACTATAAACCTAGTTTTTGCATGAGAGCTATCAAAGGAGGCCGTCAAGACTAGAAATGATATTTAATCAAGCCACAAAAAATTGAGCATGCTTCTAAAACTCAATTCTACCATGTATATGGACTAACCCAAGCGGAATAATGCTTGAATCCTATGAATTGAAGAGGAAGTTATCTTTTAGAACTTGAAAGGAAACACTGTAAAGACACGAGGGAAAGCTTGAAGGACTAGAGTCTACCAACTAGCCCACTTTAGAAAGGGCTAAGGAAGGGACAACCAATTTACCTAATCAAACTTTCAATAAGATTCAAAAGCCTAAGGAAGGAATATTATCTTCGTGGATCTATGACTTTGGTGATTTTTCCTAGAAGAGTATATTCAAACAAAGAAGGTGATCATGAGATACAATTGATTCCTAAAGTGCAACATATCTAAAAGGCTATATAAGATATTCGCACCTTAAGCCATTGAACTCGAGAAATAACTAAGGAAGCTAATTGAAAAAATGTCTATTTTCCCAACAAGTAACTCACATTAGGGAGAACCTATTCATTTTCAAAAGACGAAAAAGGGATCCCTTAGACATTGTCTTGACTTTAGAGGACTAAACCAAGTGAAGTCAAGAACAAGTAGCCTATACCTATAATTGATGAACTCTTAGACCAAGCTACATGGCACCAAAGTTTTCTTAAGGATAAAGTTAAGATTAGAATACTACGAAATCCAAATCAACGAGCATGATATCTCAAAGATGGCCTTGAATACTAGATATGGGCATTATGAGTTCCTAGTTATGCCATTTGAATTGAGTAATGCCCTAGCAACATTTTATTACTTGACACAATATATCTTTTGTCCATACCTATATGGCTTCATGATAGTGTTCTTTGATGATATATTAGTTTATTCCAAATACATGAAGGATCATGAGGTTCATCTAAGATTATGCTCTATATTCTTTGCCAAACTAGCTTTGTTCTAAGAAAAGAGAGTGCATATTTTATAAGGATCGAATCAAATACTCAAGGTATGACATCTCTACTAAGGAATATTACTTGGCCATGCCAAGATCGAGGATATCCCAGGTTGGCTAGTTCCCAAAATAGTTAAGGAAATCTAAGGATTTTTAAGGGTAGTACCATTTCTTCATCAAGGATTATTCCCTTAAAATAGTATGCCTATGTTACCATAACTCTAGCATTGAAAATCCCCAACTTCAACCAATAATTTCAAGTAATCATAGATGCAAGTGGACTTGCGATCAAAGGAGTCTTGGTTTAAGAAGGAAGACTTGTGGCCTATACCTCATGAAAGCTAAAACCTTATGATTCTAGCTATGGCACACATGATCTAGTGCTAGTTGTAGTTATTCATACCTTGGACTTATGGAGACCTTATCTAATGGGAAAGAAATTCACTCTCATGATAAACCATAAGAGTTTTAACTAGATCTTCATCCAAGTAGACCTAAATATGAGACAAATAAGATGAACCGAGGCATTACAAGAATTTGATTTTGAAAACAAGTGCAAACATGGTAATGTTATTATAGATGTCTTAACCGAAATTCATTCCTTAATAGCATTTATATTGAGTCATGCAATTTAAGAACCACATCCATACTTGACAACCCTACTCTAGAGCTTGTATGCCAAGCCATTGTTTGTGACATAGATTATGGATTTCTCATGGTAAAAGTGCTCCATAGTGGAAGCTTAGATAATGAGTGAGCTGAGGTAGACTATTATCATGTAAATAATGGATGTCTCAATTACCAATATGTAATGAGTGAGCCGAGTAGAAGATTATCATGCAAGTAATGGATGTCTCTATTACCAAGATCACCTTTGTATTCCAAGGAGTTAGGATGGTGAGGCTCAAATCTTATGGGAAGCTCATATCAACCCTATACCTAGAAATCCCAATTATGCAAATACTCTTAACTAATGAAACGTAAAATAAGGAAAACACCTGATAGGCAAGGAGTAAAAATAGCCAAATCAATAGCATTATTTACATTATGACTAGTTTATGCCTATAGATTAGTATAAAGCTTATATGGTAGACCAGTGAAAAAATTGGATTTTTTATTTATCTTGAAATGTCTCGAGTGTATTTTTGGTCCTTTGGTATAATGTCCCTCCTAGGTAACGAGCTATGATTGGACATGCATTAAAGGAGATGTATTGTGGTACATGACCTAATGCCTAACTTATCAAAAGGTCAAGGTGAAAATAATCCAGATATTGGGAGAACTTCTATCCTTGGATACTCTTCAAATAAAATGGAAGTCTAAAATCATAGATTTCGTAGTTGAATTACCCACACAGCTACTGGTGGATATGACTCTATCCAATAGTGTTGGGTAGATTTATCAAAGTTGATCTCTTGATTCTGATCAAGACTACCTACAAGACCTTCAACATTGCATAAATCTTTGTTAAGGAGTTAAGGATACATGGATTTCCAAAGTGCATAATTAGTGATGGAGATTCCAAATTCACCTTGAAGTTTTGGACTTGCATGTCCCAAGCCATTGGAACTCAACTATGCTTCAATATTGCATATCATATATGAACTGATGGTAAAATTGAAAGGGTGAATTGACGCATTGAAGATATTTCAAGATCCTATTGTGACAAAGATCTGAGAAGCCAAATTGAGCATTTGGATCTCATGAAATTTTCCTATAATGCTACGTTTTAACAAATGATCAAGCTCTCTCCATTCCAAGCTCTATATGGACAAGAATACCATACTCTATTGTTGAATTTTTTGGGCCCCACTCTCAAGGTGAAAATCCCCAAAGCTATGCCTAAAGGAATGGGCCAACAAGTATAGGACATTTGTCATGACACCAAATTTGCACAAGACGGTGACACATACTTAGTTGCTAGGGAGAACCCACACAAGCACACATGCTCAAGATACTAAGGAGTATTGGAAGGGTTTTGTGACCTTATTACTAGGCTTTGTGGATTCAAGCTCGAACATAAAAATCCCAAGAGTGTCTTACAACTAACCTAAAATACTCAATGTAAACAAAATCCTAAGCTTAATAATAGTATCTCAAACTCAAAGTCTCAAATCCCTCAATTTCAAGAGCAGCCTCTTGAATCAAGGGGAATCCTTTCTCTCTCTTGGTAGATGTTGCTATGGGTTCTAAATCATGCAACCACTAGCCATAAGCATGAATTCTCAAAAATCATTTTAAGTGATTGGCCCTTGAAGAAGATCTTTTTTTTTCTCTCTTTAGTCTCTAATGTTTCAATCATGTGAATCACTAAAGAAATATTTATCATCTCAAAAATATTTATTTATGAAAGGGTACAATGCAAACTTCCTTTCAACATTGTCTATGAGCTTGCTCCCAAGTTCCCATTGTATCTCTCACCCACAAAAATGATTCTCAAAGAAACACTGAGAGGAAATATGTGTATCACCAATGCATTGTGAGAGATAAGATTTGCCTTAGATTTCTTTTACTACACAATGCACCTAAATCAAAATATGAAGTAACTCATCCCATGAAGCATTATGAGCACTTATGCTTCTTAGTAAGTACAACATCCATAGGACAATGACCTCTAATTCAAGGCAAAAGTATAACATATGCTAAATCAACAAGGTTGCACTATCACACATAAGAGCATTTCCTTTAGAGAGAGAGAGAGAGAGAGAGAGAGAGAGAGAGAGAGAGAGAGAGAGAGAGAGAGAGAGAGAGAGAGAGAGAGAGAGAGAGAGAGAGAGAGAGAGAGAGAGAGAGAGAGAGAGAGAGAGAGGGAGGGAGAGAGAGAGAGAGAGAGAGAGAGAGAGAGAGAGAGAGAGAGAGAGAGAGAGAGAGAGAGAGAGAGAGAGAGAGAGAGAGAGAGAGAGAGAGAGAGAGAGAGAGAGAGAGAGAGAGAGAGAGAGAGAGAGAGAGAGAGAGAGAGAGAGAGAGAGAGAGAGAGAGCCCCTTTTTTAAAAAATCTTCTAAAGTAAACTCTTCTTTCTTGAAAATAAAGATATCCACACATTTCAAAGCTAAGTGGACCACTTAATTGAAGTCAACATTGTGGACACTTTTTTGAGAACATGCACCACCATGTCACTACACCATTGTATAAGCATATGCCCTGAATAAAATGAAACAATCATATTTGCTTAGCTTTACAATGTAGCACCATGAATATAATTGCACATCTTAGAGCAAGGAATGGAAGGATCATAATGTTCTGCAATAGGCTCAACTTCATGAACCATTCCATCATCAGAGGGTCGGTCATGTTAATGAGGCAAACTAACTTTTTTTTTTCCCTAAAGGCAGATGATTTTCTTTTTTATCTTCCTAAAGACCCATAAAATATATCTAAAAAAACCATTGATATACACAAGGTTGTCCAACAAAAAGAGATGAGATAAACACAATGTATCTAGTCCTTTCAATGAGAATATGAAGACATAGTTGACAACCTTAGTTGACAACCTTGTCTGTGTAATAGTAGCTCATGGCTTGGGCATGTCCATTCATAACCTTAAAGAGTAATCATAATGTCTGTTTCTCATCATTTCCTCTTGAAAATTTCATTCTCTATAATGGGCCTATTTAATTTTTGTAGATAACTTTAGACTATATGGGTTTGGCCAAATGAATGTAACTCCCCATGCCAAGCTTCACCTTCAAATAGCACTGCATCAGACATAGTTTAGGTTCACTTTTGTAAATATGGCAAACAATTCCTATTCCCATTTGCTAGTATTTACCACATTTTCAAGGATCATTGCCATCTTGTACGACAAAGTGGAAGGACAAAACACTAGTTTTGTGAAAAACATTACATTGAAAGTCACTTGGAGTAGGCTTATGCGATAGCGACATGAAAATATGTAGTACCCTAAAGCAACAATGATGGCCATGCATATGTGTCATTGTACATTTCCAAGGATGCACCTAGCAATGTGGTAGGCTCAAGGCCATGGGATGTCAACACTCACAATTAGTATTTGCACCTAGCAATGTGGTATGCTCAAGGCCACGGGATGTCAACACTCTCAATTGGTATTTGCATATGTTTCCCTTCATTTGACCTTTGCATCTTTCTTATAATTGCCTAGGAATATTACATGCTCCTTGGGAATATTCTTGGCCCACTCATAAGATTTGACTACAATCTTCATAATGTTAAAGTTTTGCTTGAAACTTGCCTCTTTCAACATATCTTGATACCAATAGAAAGAGTAATGTGGACCTAGAAGTTTCTTTTGTAGTAGTCAATCCATATGTCACCCATGAATTGTATCCCTTCTAATTAAAAATTGATATTTCAAAATTTCATGGTAGAACTCAATGCTCCCATCACTATCTCAATTCGCATATGGTAGTAGTCTTGTTGTATAAACCCACATCTCTACAAATGCACTTGAGATAATATCACAAACCCTATGTTTGAGGACAATAGCCCAATCTATCTCAATAGATCATGGACATTTTTCATCAGTTGCTAATGCACTTGAGATAATATCTCAAACCCTATGTTTGAGGACAAAGCCCAATCTATCTCAATAGTCCACTCTATCTTAATAGCTCAAAACCTATGTTTTAGAATAATAGCTCAAACCTTGTGTTTTGGGACAATAGGCCAATCTATCTAAGATGATTGAAGGAAGTGAGCCCTGAAGTGGAAGCAAGACCTATGGTAGAAGGAGCAAGAGAGAGAGAGAGAGAGAGAGAGAGAGAGAGAGAGAGAGAGAGAGAGAGAGAGAGAGAGAGAGAGAGAGAGAGAGAGAGAGAGAGAGAGAGAGAGAGAGAGAGAGAGAGAGAGAGAGAGAGAGAGAGAGAGAGAGAGAGAGAGAGAGAGAGAGAGAGAGAGAGAGAGAGAGAGAGAGAGAGAGAGAGAGAGAGAGAGAGAGAGAGAGACAAGATTCGGAAACTCCAATCGTCACAATGTGTGTCTGGACTTCCCTTTATTCAAATGTTAATAAAAGAATAAAGAATGAAGTGACAGTGATGGGTGCTTGCCACTTGCAGTGTATAGGTGTGAGGGTACTATCAATGTAATTAATACACATGTGGCTAGGCACATGTGCCTTTCCCGCCAACAACCTCCCAACTTAAAGATGAATTTGTCCCTAGCGAGGAGAGAACAAGAAAAAAGTGACTGAGTACAAATGTACATAAGTACAACAGGATGAGGAAAGACGTCATCTCATCTAATGCCCATCAACTTCTTAAGGAAGGAAAAACGCTCTACTGAGAAACTTTTAGTGAGCATATTTGTAGGATTTTGGTTAGTTGAGATCTTGACGAGCTCAATGGACTTGTCCTCAATGACCTCTCAAATAAAGTGGTAATGCACTTCAATGTGCTTTGTCTTCGTATGGAAGACTGAATTCTTGGCCAATTGAATAGCGCTCATATAATCCAAATGCAGTGTAGGGACCACATTAGTAATGCCAAGGTCTAGTGCTAGATGACCTAGCCAAAGAGCCTCCTTTTGCAAGCCTCAATAGCTGCAATATACTTTGCCTCTGTAGTACATAGGATTGTGCATTTCTGTACCCTAGACATCTAAGAAATAGCACCTCCAGCAAAGGTGAAGATATAGCTAGAGATGGACTTCCTACTTTTTGCATGTCCTGTAGCATAATTAGAGTTAGTGCATCCCTTGACTCCTATATCCTTAAATCATAACAGATGCACATAGTTGTCATATCCTTCATGTACCTCATGATACCCTTAATGGCATCCCAATGCCATCGAATAGGTGTAGCCATATAGTGTGCCACAACTCCCACTGTAAATGGTATGTTAGGACAGTGGCTATCATGGCATACATTAAACTACCGACTGCAAATACATGAGGGATCTTGGACATCTTAGATTAGACTGTGGACATATGACCTAACCAACCTTCATGTGAGAAGGTAAAGGACAATGAATAGGCTTACATCCTACAAATGAAACCGCTCAAGGACATTTTAGATGTACTCCTTCTGTGATAAGTAGAGGAGTCCCTTAGAGCGATCACATGTAATGCGCATCCCAAGAATATGTGAGGCTTGTCCCATGTCCTTAATCTAAAAGCTCTTCTTGAGTTGACCTTTCAAGGAATCCAACTCATCATGAGCACTCCCAATGAAATTAACATATCATCCACATAGATGATCAAAATTGTAAGAATACCATCATGAGCCTGCTTTGTGTATAAACATGGATCCATATCACTGTGGGAATATCCTTGTAAATTTATAAAAGCATCAAACTTGTCGTACCATTCCCTAGGTGCCTATTTAAGGCCATAAAGACTCTTTTGCAACTTGAATACTAGGCATTTCTTGCCATGTTCTATAAAGCCCTTAGGCTGCTCCATGTAAATTTCATCATGCAAGTCCCCATGCAGAAAAGTCGTCTTAATATCCATTTGATAAAGATCCAAGTCAAGTTGAGTGACCAAAGCTAGCATCAAGTGTAGGATAGTCATCTTCACAATAGGATAAAACACTTCATCAAAGTCCACATCATGTTCCTTTCTAAAGCCCTCAGCAAACCAATATGGCCTTTATCCCAACTTGGGGCATCTAGGGGTACTTTTCAACTTGTATACCCACTTGCATGGCAAAGCACCCTTGCTAGTGGAAAAATGAACTAAATCCCACATATGATTTTTCTATAGTGAGTTATACTTTTATTTCATGGCCCTCTCACAAGAGTGACTATCACCTCTACACATGGCCTCATCATAGGTAAGAGGCTCACTAGCGTCTATCACCATAACATAATCCATAGAGGGCTCAAACCATGTAGGCTATCATCTATCTCTAGTAGACCTGGCTATGGAGCCTATACATCTTGTGGAGCATCAGGGACTTGGGCCACTTGGGAATCAACTGTTGCTGCAAGCTGTCGAGTTAGTTGTATAGTATTAGGAGGCTCCTCTTGAAAGATCACCCTATGTACCTCAACGATATGCTTAGGCTACTTATGCATTTTCTCCTCATGGAAAACAACATCATGGTTGCAGATAACCTTGCGAGCCTGTGGATCCCATAGCGATAGCCCATCTCACTTGCATCCCGATAACCAAGAAAGATGCATTTCCTAGACTTAGGATCTAGCTTATTGCACTTATCCTTGGATACATGGCAGAAAGCCTCACAACTAAAGATGTGCAGATGAGCATATGAGGGAGGTTTTCTAGACCATATCTCCTCTGCAACCTAGTACTTAAGAGTAGTACATGGGGACTGATTTATCAAGTGTACGGTGGTAGCAAATATCTCACCTAAAAAATTTTGTGGTAAGCTTGCTATGAACTCGCTCCTAAATTGTCTTATTCATGTGCTCAACCATACCATTCTAGGGTGGGGTGTACGAGGTGGTCGATTGACTCTTAATACCCCTCTCATCACAAAACTGCTCAAAGGCTTTAGATACATACTCACTCCCATTATCTAACCTTGGGCATTTTAGCCTATACCCATACTAATTCTCAACCAAAGTAAAGCCAATGTTGAAATGTAGCCAAGACTTTCGATTTTTGACTGTGTACATAAAGCATAACAAGAGCATATACATGTTACTAAGTCCCATAGTCTCATTGGAAGATCCTTAAGCTCAACTGCATAACCAAATGCTCAATGTAATATCCAAGTGTCAAGTAATGGCTCCCATTGGAACAAAAGTCAAATGCCAGATGAGAAAACAGAGCTCAAAACATCATGTAGTAGAAGGCATCTAGATATTGAAGATCCAAGAAGCATATATCCAGGAGCATTTGATCCAAGTAACTTGCAAACCTCTTATTGGAGCATCAAATAACCATAGATAACAGTGAATGAAAATTAATGTCAAGACTCAAAGCTCCAATATTATCTCAAAAGCAATTTGGGAGCATAACCAAGCATATAACATGAACCATAAGAATCAGTATAGTAACCCAAGTAGTCGGTAAAGCACCTGATAGCAATAGGCATGTATTTCATTGATTAAATGAGCTTCAACCCTGGTTATTATAGTAGTAAAAAACCATTGTAAAATTGAGAAAATGAGTACTCCATTTAGTCCCATAGCATTCCAATACATTGGAATAACATCCCCAGATGATCCGACATATAATAGACATCCTGTAAATCATAAGTGACCTCCATACAATGAATGAAGTGCTGTCCTGAGCTGTATGACAACAAACTATCACAAATTATGAATCAATTTGCTAATCCTAAGAGCTCCATGCCTAATGCCAAATACAAGTTCCAAGAGGTGTTGCCAATGATGACCACGGATACTAAGAGTGCTAGGAGCCTATTAGAGGCTGGAGGAGTGATTGGGTTGAGTAGGGATGCAGGCTACCCAAATAGGTGCAATCACACTAATGTTGTTGCTATTGTTGCTACCTTTGCTAGAGGTCATTCATTATTGTTGTAGTTCATGCACATATAAGTCATTATAATAGGTAAAGTTCTCAAAAAACCCATTGTATGTGACCCGTATACATAGCACTAGAGTCTTTGAGATATGGCTTTTCTTATGATTTTATCCTGTACATAATGCCATACAACATCATTCAATATATGATAGGAATCTATTGTTCTTATAAAAGTCATTGCATATGTATACTAGGCCTCTTGATCCAAATGCATTCAAAGGTATATATGACAAAATGCATGTGCCCATATGGTGATCAAAGGCCATAAAGACATAATGACACCTCTCTCCTTACACCTCATGAGTAAAAGATAAGCTACACTAATCTTAAGTCCTCAAACCTCTTAAGGAATAATGATAAGAAAGGAGCCTGTTTCTCATACTAGCACCCATTGACCGAGTTCTTGCATGACCCTCTATGCTCTTAAAGAAAATCATGTTTATCCAATTGATAGAACATGTGCCTAAAAAACATAGCATGCTTCGAGGTAAGAAGAATCTTGAAAATATGCCATGCATGTCAAGGCACTCAATACTTGCACATAAGAGATGAATGCATTGGGAATGATCATGCCTAGTTCATACTCATTGCTTCTTGCAAGCTGCATATGCAAGAGTTCTTTACTTAATTTTCCCAATGTGATGTGTCAAGAAGTGTGTGCTCAATTAATAAAACAATATCTTATGTACATGCTTCTAGGGTTACTAAGTATAGCCTTACTAGGCCTCATGTTGTACAGTACATGAACAATCTACAATTTAGTGCATTATTCGAATGGCATGGAAGTATTGGATCAATTGACATATAAGAAGCCCTAGTGCTTTGTTCCAAAACAAGTGTAATGGCATGCTTGTTTCCCTCTTTTTCTTGTGAACTGCAAGGGTTGAAGGTTCAATAAACATACTTTTCCTTTTGTAGCTTGGCTTTCAACATCTAGCTTCTTTATTTATCTTTACACAAACTCAAATTCCACAAGCTTATATGCTTAAGAAAATTCAAATAAAAAACTATGTTTGAACAAAATCCACATGATCCATTGAAAGTTAGGGGTTTTTAGGGTCTCCTAGAAAAAGCATCACAAGGGTAGAAGCTTTAGTTAGATCTATAATGTTTAAGGATAAAAAAACAACCAATCTTAATTTAGATTATGAGCCTGGATGCATGTAGAGTACAAGCATGCATGTAGCCTTAAGAGTTAACTTGTGTGAAAGGGGGACTAAGGGGATAAGAAAAGGCCTTAGTACTAGCCTACAAAAGAACTAAAGAAAAGAAAGAAGGAAAATGACTATTTTCTCTCGATGACTCCAAATTCATGCCACCACCATTTTTATTGTTGTTTCTCTTATGTTCATTAATGAATTGATCTAGAAAAATCCCTTGAGTTGATCATTAGAACGCTCACCAAATGGATTATCTCCACCTTCATTGTGAGAGAGAGAGAGAGAGAGAGAGAGAGAGAGAGAGAGAGAGAGAGAGAGAGAGAGAGAGAGAGAGAGAGAGAGAGAGAGAGAGAGAGAGAGAGAGAGAGAGAGAGAGAGAGAGAGAGAGAGAGAGAGAGAGAGAGAGAGAGAGAGAGAGAGAGAGAGAGAGAGAGAGAGAGAGAGAGAGAGAGAGAGAGAGAGAGAGAGAGAGAGAGAGAGTAGACAAGAAAAGATAGAAAGAGGGAGAGACAAAAGAAAATTATAGAGATAGCTTAGGGTGATCACTTATGTCTGTGTGTGTATCATGTGGATTCAATGTAAATAATGTTTTGAATATTACTTTTACATGATTATTTACATACAAAAGAATACTATATAGAGGGATTATTTATATTTATAGATTGAATAGAATGGGATATATTTCATTCAAAGAAAACTCATAAATAAAGATATCTATAAATAGGCCTTGAATGTAATGATATAGAATGTATATATATATTGAAATATCCAGGGTTTTCAAGAAAAAGTCAAAATCTTACTTTTACATACAAAAGAATACCATAGAGAGGGATTATTTATAGATTGAATAGAAATGGATATGTTTTATTCAAAGAAAATTCATAAATAAAGATACCTATAAATAGGCCTTGAATGTAATGATATAGAATGTATATATATATATTGAATTCTCTAGGGTTTTCAAGAAAAACAAGTCAAAATCTTATTAAAGAATATTAAAAAGACAACCACATGATTGCAGTCTCTTTAAGAGTGAGGCTAACATATTCTCTTAAGTTTGTGGCAACTCCACAAGAAAATGGAACCTTAGATTGGAATGAAATGCCTTGAACAAGTTCCAACTTGCATAAAGTGCATCTTAAGGATTTATGCAATGGAAAAGATTGTTTGTGTATTCTAATTAGGGTTGTATTGATCCAACTTGAACTTAGTGATGGGACCAAGAATGGACCAGCACTGGCAATGGCACTAGCCGGCGGACCTCATGCATACAACAAACACCTCCACCACCACCCGGCCTTACGGTTCAGGAGCATATGTGATAACTAAATGTACACTAGATACATCTAATATTGTGTTTGTAGCTGGATAAAAGTCCAACAGCACCTTTCCCAAAACCCCTCGAAAGGGGGTATCCCACACATATTAGCAATAAGCGCCACGTATCACACATGAAGGAGGCACCCCACTGGCTGATTGCTATGACCCCACTGCAGCTCTCCTACATCTTGGGGATTGGCCCCTAGATGTGCTGCTTTTATATATAAACATATTCGCACAAGACTCCTCTCTTTGTCAGCGAGATCCAGGAGATACCATGCTTCTTACCAATAATTTTCCCCAAGAAACGAACGGCTAACCTACGGCAAGGGGAATCTCATCCTCTCAAGCATGGGTCAAGTATAATTCAAACAATTGCTATGCATTTCCAGGAGTTGATACCACATGTATGATTAATGCAATAGTGGATGTCTCATCGTGTACAAACAATTATGTTTCAAAATCAGCCTATGTGCTAGTATGCAAACAATCTTTCCATGAATTTCAACTAATATGCGTATATGCTTTGTTGCAAGAATCTAGCGCCAAGGCAAACCTTGTGCTACTAGATCCCTAATTTCCAAATAAACCGTTTCCTAAATTCTATGCATAGAAAAACCAATTAGAAATTGTCTTATTTCAGCCCTCAAACTGTTGCACAAAATCCTACTCCCCCTTACTGTTTAAGTTTTGCTTCTTTGCATAGGTATATAGAGGTTGTTTTGTCATGATTTAGTGTATAAATAGCAATAAATCACACACTATAACAAAAGCATAGGGAAAACTAAGGCCAAACCTTATGCTTTGCCCCACCATACATCCACAACCACTTATTATATTTTTATGTATTTTTCTAAGGCATAATCCCATTTTTTCTCTTATTTTTTCCAATTTTCTCTATTTTTCTCTATTTTTTCAAATAAAAATTGATATATTTTTAGAGCTGTGGCTCTTGATTCTTAGAACAATAGAAATATAGATTTTATTAGCATTTTATCCCATGTGTATTGGTTCATCCCACCTGAAAACACCAAAACCCCCATTTTCCTTATAAAAACTGTGTTTTACGGGTTTCTAAAAATTATTTCTAGCATTTTGACTTTATGTTTTCTGATTTTTTCATCATGGAAGCATAGAACAGATAATGAACATCATTCCTACCAATTTTCACTCCATAAGCACAACATTGACTCAATCAAATGTAAAAAACAAGCAAATTTCCCTTGTAAAATAGAATTACCGATTTTTTTTCTTCTAATGTGGGTTTTAAAATTTGATGCGGGACTGTAGATCAGCCCTCATTCAATGCTCAACCCACCTTCGAACAGAAAACTCTAGCCCTCCACCAATCCGAGAGTGATCCGGTACCATGCCGGACAAGCGGTCTTCAATGGATTTTCAATCCTCTTCATGGGCATGAACTGCCTCTTAAGAGGGGAGAGAGAGGGAGGAGAGAGAAAGACTAAAACTGCATCTCCACAACCAAGTAGCCATTCGAGGATCGGAGACCGGCAATGAAGAGCAAAAAGAGAGTGTAGATCAGCCATGTAATCGATTGGGGGGGGGTTGTTTGCAACACCTCTAGCCCCTCCATCATCAAGCATGGAATATGGCACCTTCTCCTTGATCAACGGGAAAAAAAAGGACCCCCCCTCCCCTTTCCCACCCAATGAAATTGTTTTATTTGGGGCTCCAAGGCGAGCCCCCAAAGGTGACACCGGGCTTCCTAAAGCCCATTTTCACTTGGCCTTTGGGTCTTGGCCTCTTGGGCACTCCCTCTTCCTTGTGCGGTGTCCAATTTGAAGTCTGAAAAGTTTTGGCAGTTCATCTTGAAGCCCCTCACTGCCGAGCATCTCTCAGGGTCTCGCTTGACTTGCCAAAAAATTATGAAAATTCACAGACCGTCATCCAGTGCTCTTTTAAGCACTTTTTGGGCCTTGCCAGTTAAAATCGTACTGATTGCAGCTGCCGCCTTCAAAAAAGTCTATTTTCCCCCTAAAATTTGAAGGCGACACTTAATCCTTTTCTAACGCTCACTTTTATTTTTGCTCCAACTTTCTTTTATTCTTTGCTTTTCAGCTAGTTGCCACCCCTAGGAAGATAAGGCATCGGCCCTGGGTCTTGTCTCGTCCCCAGAAATATTCCTTCCCCCCTTAAAGGTTTTTTTAAATTTAAGGCAAATTTTTTTACTCTCCCTCCCTCTCCCCCTGCCGTGTGCATGGCGGGGAGAGAGGGAGAGAGAGAGAAAGTAGTAATAAGAGGGGGCATGCAGCCCCCCAGATGGAGGGTGGTGCCTTCTCCCCCCCCCTTTACCACCTCCCCCTCCACCATATAAGGCGGCCCCCCTGCTATGGTAGCAAAACCCCTCCCCCCCACCCCCTGGTCATCTTGGACACCCCCCCTCCGTCTGGATAGCGCAGCCTCCTCCCCCTCCCCCGGCTCGAAAATAACCCCCCCATGGCTTCCAGCAGGCGCCGCCCCCCCTGGCCATGAAGGAGAAGAAGAAGAGGGTGAGAGAGGAGAAGAAGAAGAAGAAGAAGAAGAAGGAGAAAGAGAAGGAGAAGAAGAGTAGAAGAAGAAGAAGAAGAGGAAGGGAGAGAGAGAAGGAGAAGAAGAGGGAGAGAGAGGAGAAAAAGAAGAAGAAGGTGAGAAATAAGAGAACTTGAAGAGAAATTAGAAGGCCAAGCACGAAGACTCGTTCGCGCCATCGAGAAATCAAGGACACTCAGGGTTACGCGGATGCATGAGACCGAAAGTCCGTGGACATTGACTACCCACTCGAAAAGGATGTCCTCTAACCCTCCGACTATTCTTATTGCTTATTGTTCATGGTTTTTATTCCATACTTAAAGTGCATGATTATGAAAAGTCAAGTGCATGAGTTGGATGATATGTTGACTAGCCTAGTACATGAAATATTGTTGCACGAAATATTGCAAATACGGGATGATTGCAAGGGAGTCAAGTGGACAAATAGAATGGATTCTTCATGGATTGACGCACATGAAATGATAAGGTTTTCATAAATTTTTACATAAAATGATAGACCTTCGCGTAGAGCAATGCTTAAATTAACCAATAAAAATCATGATTTGCATCTGCATAAAAATTAAACACATGAAATGTTAGTTTCCGTTCATAGGATGCAATTGCACCGATGGATAGAAACCTAGACTTTCATATACACAAGTCACATGAGATCCAGTGCATTAGGAATAAGTATTCGTTGCCAGGTATGAAGAGAGTTAAATGTTGTTTAGGATGTATTAATATATTAAACGCACCATGTGCATGATGGGTAAGTTTGATTGGAGAATTCAGCATAGTACCGCACTAAGAGAGATGGAAGGGACACATGCATCTAGAATGTATCCTAAAGGCCTAGGTGAAAAGTCTTGCGTTGCCAAGTGTGTTAACTTTACTTGGTTAGAGAGAGATGAGTAAAGAACTGGAAGAATAAAAGGCTCCTGGATGGGTTGAGAATAAGGCTTGTCTGTTGCCTGGGTTGACGAGTCAATACTTTTAGGACTAAGTTACCACAAGGAAACACCCAAGGGGAAGAGAGCTTCAAAAGAAGTTAAGAGGTTAAGGATAATTGTCTGCGAATTGTTTTATCGATCTGCTGTAGACTATCACAAATGGATACGCTCCTAGCTTAATAGAAGCTGGTGACCTAACTCTAAATAGATTGTTGACCCAAGTTATGCTTGGTTAAGGGTATCTCCAAGTGAATATCGACTAGTTGTGTTGATAAGAGGAGAGAATATTACTAAGGATTGGTGGATCATAAACAAGGTGATTGCTTGATGTGGTTTTGGATGAATATCCAAGTGATTATATTTTCATGGTGGGAACTATAAGGATAAATTGCCATGGGAACAAAAGGGATGTTTTCCCTAGTAAATGTTATTAGGTTGGTTGCTACAGCTGTGGATGATTTCCTAAAGGGATAATTAAGGAAGGATGGCGCTAGCTACCCCCACGAACCGCCAAACCCTAACCAAGGGGGTTATGAATCCATGTCGGGAGTGTGGACCGAACTCGCCGCGAGAGGTCTCTCCATGGAAATTACTTGGCGTAGGAGGACGCTTGGGTGCTAGGGGGGGCTCTGGCTGTAAATCCCAATGCCTTCGGACCCTACACAAGTGTTCTACATGACTCGAGATGGGATCTCGAGGCCTTGATACTAGTTACAAGGCAAAATCTTGGTAGGATAAACCTTCGGGTTTTTTTTATTGCAAGGATACGGAAGGATTTTTCTGCGGAGGTAGAAAGAGACACTTAATTCTCCTGTATGGGCGGGAGACAAACATTAATCTGAAGATAAGTTAAGGAAGTGTTTGATCTTGTTTTGTCTTGTCTTCATGTCAGTGCCCTAAATTACGTAAAAGAACCTGTGATTAACGAGTTAATTAAGGAAGCTGCTTTTATTTGTCAAACATAATGTGGTAGGTAATTAGATAACTAAAACAACCCCCGAGGGAAGTGTGGTGGATGTGACCAATGGGTCTATCCTACGGAAGGGCGGTCTCAGTTAGCCGAGAGCTTTCCTCAAAGGAAATGTTAACGAGAAATGTTAGGAAAAGTCGGACGATGACCTTAGACAATGTTGGTTAGAACCCTGATTCATATCGTTTTAGGGGACGGGAATGGGACTATGCCCTACTACGAACAGAGAGGTCGAGCGATGCATCCCTCTCATTTCCCATTCTCTTTGAACCAAGTGCGGTATGAGTCTGCTTTGGTCCTGTTGTATTTGCGCAAAATGGAGCAGTTGTAGACTGACGCTAGAAGGCTGTTAGGAAGAACCGACTACGAGGAACCCGGACTTCAGGTCAATCCTAGTGGGAACGGCAGGATACTTCTGTGCAGGGTAGACTTGGGAGGACCTAGATCGCAAACCTTGTGACATTCCTTGCGAGTGCCAGGCGGCGCTTTCTAGACTCTCTTCTCGATGGGCTGCTAAGACATGTCCCGTGATTTGAGGAGCGGACACATTACATTTGCAAGGTGATAAAGAACTGCTCAAAGATTTTTCTTTCATTTCTATTTGATTGTTTCAGGGGTTAGAACCCCTTTTTACACACCTTCGTAATTCATAGATTTTCTCTAAGATATTTAGGGTTGTGCTTCTTTATATCATCATTTTAATAGGATTCTCTAACTACATCACAATTAACAGAAACTCCTAGAACGGCCATCTAGCAGGTCAGTAAAATAGGGTCACTAGAACTCCCATCTAAAACAGGCTTTTTAGTGCCTGACAATGCCGTTACAGGAGGTGATGCCTACTCAGACCTCCCACAGACATACATTACCTAAACCTAGTTGAACAATAATGAGATGAGGCTCATCTTTCGCTCCACTCTATCTCTCCCCCTCTCTTCCAATAGAAGAGGTGTTGCAATTAACATCCTTGACACCTTGAGCACTGTCAAAGCACCTCAAGCCTAGGCTTGAGGGGAAATCTCTCGAAGGTAGCCAAGGGGATGGTGCATTTGACCAATCAACCTAGCAAGGCTGTCCACTAGGTCATAGCTACGTCTCATGAGGACACACCAAAGAAACAGAAAGCTAAGGCCCAACCAAGCATATCAACCTAGCAAGGCTGTCCACCAAGTCTCAGCTACGTCCCATGAGGACACACTAAAGAAAGAGAGAGCTAAGGCCCAACCAAGAATATCAACAACTGACCTAGTTCAGGGTCCTGAGTCTTTAAGAGATGAACCTTCATTGACCAAGAAAAAGAGGGGAAAATAGCAAAAACAATGACAAGTGGTTGGGGACACGAAGAAGATGGAGACCAAGAGCACAAAAGGACTTGAGAATAAAACATCCAGTCCACTCACTAAGGAATCCATGGCCATCTCTCCTAACAGCGGTGAGACCTCAGACACATCCGTGTGTTCTGATAAGTCAAAGCAACCATTACCATCAATGGTTGCTTGCAACACTCAATCCACCAACAACAAAACTTATATTGACCAGTCAAGAGTGGATACAACACTATCACAATAGGCTGATATAACTACACCAGTCACATCCAAGGGAAACCATGACACAATAGCAGCAAAGCCTCAAGAGAAACATGAAAACCTTGAGGACATAAGCAATCCTAACATTGACCAAACTTTCTCATCTAAACCCAACCCCCCAGCTGTGCTAAAGCCTAGAGAAAATCCTAGAACCTTACAGGAGATGGCTACCAAGCAAGCCTTCATAGAACATAGGAGTGTCACAAAGTGCTTGACTGAGTTTGATGCTAAACTCAAATTATTCATATGTGTCTACATCATTTTAGACATGGGTACATTCCCTAAGGAGCAGCTTGAGGAATATTTGACATTTCCTCTATCCTGGGAAGAGCAAGAATATCTTAATAAGCATTATGACAAGCTCCTGCATGAGTGCGTGCAACTCATCTTTGAGGCTGACGAACTACATTTAACTGTGACATTCAACGAAGTACTTTGCCAACCAAATCTCTTAGAGATGGAGCAACTTAAGCAACAATCAAAGGGCTGAAGTCAATTTGAAGAACGTTGGTTTGAAAACCATGTTACAATGACTGAACTAGGAGTCCACAGTCTCAGAGAAGCAATTGGCCAAATGGCAGTCTCAAAGAGACCCAACCTATGTGATGCCAACTTCCTTCCTAGTATTGACTGCCATTTGGGGTATGGACTTAGCCGAAATTAGCCAAGAGAACTCTCTAACTAATAAGGTTCTCAGTGAGGAGGAGCTACATGTTATGAGTAGACTTGGACAAGGTACCATGCTTCTCAATGTTGCAAAATACATGTTGTTATTAAGTAGGTTGCCACGAGTACTAGATGCATGTGCCACACTCCATTACAATCCTGAGTTCTACAATTGGTTTTTATCCTCACGAAGTGATATGCATCCATAAATATGTACATAAATAAACAATGAATTTTGTAACTGTGTATAGATAATGCCAACACACACAAGCAATGATAGTCAAGCGCAGGGAGAAAAGTTGGGTTTGATAGGATAAGCTCCTAAGGTCCTCTTCTCACCACATGTCTAGAAGTCATGTGATCATTCCCACCTCCAAGTAAAGGGCATGTAATCCTCATGGCTGCCATGGGAAGCCTTGACCAACACCTCTGAGGGTGTACAGGAGGCACTGTCCCATTCTATAGGTTTTCTCATTTTCAATCCATCCTTTTGGAACAAGCCATGCCCCATTCCATCTCAACCAGTCTGTGCAATTGGGAGTGAGCAAAGATCTGCTACTGACTAGAATACACCCCGTAGTCGAGGCAGGACTAACATCATCAAAGAAGTTGTCCCTCTTCAATGACTAGTGCATACCTTACCTCACCTCTCCTCATCATATGCACTTGATAATCTACTTGTTGATTCCTTTCATGTGAATAATTCTATCCTGCCTCAGGGCCTAACCCTTGGTTCACTTTTTGCAGGTTCCCCCACAATAGCCGTCATGGAGCACACAATGTAGTTGGCTTGCAAGGAAGCTATCCACCGTCAGAGGGAGCATACTGCACAAGCTCCTCCATCAGAGCGCTATGTGCCTACCCTTAAGAGTTATGCACCGAAAAGAGGCCCCAAGCGGCATCACCCAGGATGCAGGCCAAAAATTTCCCAGGCCAGGAGAACAAAGGCTCAAGGGAATGCTTGGGGGGTGGCAACCCCGACCGTGTAGCCCTCACCGGACGCTCGGGCACCAAGTGCTCAAAGAAAGAGAAGGAAGCTAAAAACAAGAGGGAATTTGATGAATTATTTAAAAGCATTCTTGAAATGGTAGCGACCAAGGACTACACCATTTGGGTCCCAGTCGATATCTCCCCTGCCTGGCCTAATTCATAGAAATAGAATAGCCCCTGTTTTGTACAAAATGCTTACCAAATGCTTTCTAGCCACAACTTTTTGTCATTAAATGGTTAAAAGGGACAGACTCTCCAATTGTGCAAACTTTCTAATATCTATTTTTAATATATTTCACAACTTTAACAAAAATCAAGCACATGTGATATGCATATAAGTCAACACCATGGAATTCGGATGAATGATGTCTCTTTGTGTTGCACATGTTCACTATAATTGAACAAATGACTTGCATGTACCTTCACGAGTTATCAAGTGGATACATGATGCACAAGTCTCTATACGAAAGCGTTCAATGTCCAAGATGCCACAAGACCACCAACCCCACATGGAGCCATCACAGAAAAAGCAACAGAAATACCAAGAACAAAGAGCCATGATGGAAGCCTCACTGTTGGAAGTGAGAATCACCCCTGCAGACCGCCCGCATCACAGGGCCCGAAGTATAGTCATTGAGTATTCTCTCTTTCTAAGTCAAACTCTACATTTGGCTTGTGACAGTTATTACCTCAATTGTATCGACATCGCATGTTACAAAGAGGTTTCGCGAAATCTCAGGTGTATCTCCCCATCTCCACAAGTGTTCCTCTCGCAACGAGGCTAGCAACACAATCATTGTTGTAATATCCATTCCCACAACCTTTGACTCTTTACATTTCCTAGTCCAAATGAAAGACTGATAGCCTCAACATATTGCAATGGTTCTATTTTCCCAAAAAAAAGAGAGAAATAAAGAAAAAAGAAAGAAAGCAACAAAGCCAAAAAAAAGAAAAAGCACTCACAATCACAGCACAACACCTAGGGGTCCTCATGTTGGGTGCGTCCAGTCGATTGGCTAGCTCCATCCCTAATCCCCTAGCCCCTTTTTACACATCCCCCACAATTGTTCAAGGCACATCAAAGGAAGGACGTACCTAGGGAGCTTATCTTGCCTATGGTTAGACTTGTCACTCTGACCCACTTGCACGATTTCTTTTTTGCATTCCACTTCTATACCATTGCAATCGATCGTGGTAAGCAACGCACGAATGGCCATGGAAAGTACACCGTACTTGTTGAGCAAGCCCAGTAGCTACTAGCTACCAAAAGTCAGGTGTTAATGTGTTTAATTATGCTACATCGTGTTGTCACAACACAAAGGATGTCTCATACACCTTCATGGGTACTTCTCCTCAACATTGACAATTTTTCTTCATCCACATATTGCTACAAGGAACTAGACCAGTAGTCTTCTAACTACGTAATATCTAAATATGCATGAGCACTCAAATAATATATGCACCACAATATATACACAGTTTGGGTCCTCAAGTGCAGGACAATACTCGCAGCTTGCTTAGAGTTCAACCTGTCTCCCAAACTAATCAAACTACGTCTTATGCACGATATGAAGACGCACTACCCCTAGGGAGAGGCCACATATAAAGGTTTTCAAGTCAATACTTTTGTAAAAGAGTGCATGGTGCATCATAATTTATTTTAAGATAGCCGAGCTCTTTGTAAATATATATGGACAATAGGAAGGAAGCTAGGAAGATAGGAGGACAATGGAAAAAAGGGTCTAGAGGCCACAATTGGCATGTAATAAAGGGGATAAGGGGATGACCGCCTAAAAGGGATTTAGGGGTTTGTATATAAAGTTGAAAAGTGAATGAGAAGCTCATTCTTGTGTGTGGCCAAAAGTGGCTCTTCTTCTTCTTCTTCTTGCTTGAGCTTGTGTGCTTGAGAGAGGGAGTGTGAGAGTGTGAGGGAGTGAGTGTGTGAGGGTGAGAGACCAAGGAGGAGAAGCTCTCCATCTTCTCCTCTCTTCTTTTCTTCTCTTCTCTTGCTCGTGGTAATGGAGCTTGGAGCATGGAGCTTGAGGATGGAGCTCGCTTGAAGCTTGCACTTGGATCGTGGAGCTACCGGAGTGCTCGAGAGAGGAGATAACTCAATTGGGCATGGAGGTAAGCTCACTACACTCGTAGAGATGGATGGTGCATCAGCTATGTGAGAGGTAGCCATTAGTGCTCAGCTTGGAATGCTTAAAGCAATAAACGATCTGTGGGTCTTGGCGGTTGGTCACCTCTACAGCTAAGAATGTCTAATAGGCTTCGTTGCTCTGAAACAAATACCACCATTAAGTAGCAATAGGTCATTTTTTTATAGGGGTCATTAAATCAAATTTCTTTACGTTAGATAGGCATACAAAGAATTCTATCTGAGCTTTACTAAGTACAATTCTTATTTTGCTATGATACCACATTTAATGTGCATATCTAACACTTCCTTGATGGCACAATTTTTGTAGACCAAAACCTAGATGATGCCATTTGAGACTCCCTTGGAATATCATGGAGTCTGTATCCTAGGATCACTTAAGTCTACCTCACAAGGTTTGCCCCATTTCCACAAGGATTGACCTAGAAATAGCATTCCTGTAATGTCCCCCCCATTCCCGCATGTGAACATCTCCCCCCCCCCCCCCCCCACCATCGCGCCAACAGGTGGCGAGGGGGAAAAGAAGAGTTGATGTGGTAGGGAGAGACGACGACGGGTGTCGTGGATGAGGAGGAAGAAGACGCCGATGATGATGAAAGAGGGAGGCAGATGGCAACAATGAAAAGGAAGATGAGGAAGACATGGAGGAAGATAAAGTGGAGGGGGAGGCCATGGGGCTACCGCTCCTCCCTAGGCCCTTGACTAGTCTGCCTGACCACCATGCGGTGCAACAAGTGGTGGGTGGTGAACACCACCAATCCACCTCCTCACTGCATCCGCCCCCCCCCCCCCCCCCCCTTTAAGCGAAGAGCAAATAGACCTCCTCTTGCCACCCCCTTTCCTGTCGAGGGAAAGAGAGGGTGAGAGGGAGAAGAGAGAGAGAGAGAGAGAGAGAGAGAGAGAGAGAGAGAGAGAGAGAGAGAGAGAGAGAGGAGAGAGAAGAAGAAGAGGAGAAGAAGAAGAAGAAGAAGAGGGAGAGAGAGAGAGAGAGAGGAGAAGAACAAGAGGAGGAGAAAAAGAAGAGAAGAAGAAGAGGAGAATAAGAGTAGGAGAAAAAGGAGAGAAGAAGAAGAAGAAGAGAGAGAGAGAGAGAGAGAGAGAGAGAGAGAGAGAGAGAGAGAGAGAGAGAGAGAGAGAGAGAGAGAGAGAGAGAGAGAGAGAGAGAGAGAGAGAGAGAGAGAGAGAGAGAGAGAGAGAGAGAGAGAGAGAGAGAGAGAGAGAGAGAGAGAGAGAGAGAGAGAGAGAGAGAGAGAGAGAGAGAAAGAAAGAAAGTTATATTAACGTCTTCTAAAGACCAAAACTAGCCTATGAGACAAACTGTGATACAACTGATGAGGTCCAGCTATCCAAAATAAAAGTGCTGAATAAAAAGCTAAAAACTGGAAACTGAAAATACGGTGCTGTGAGTGTGATAACTGTCGTGTATGTGTATGTGCGTATGTAGCTCTGGTACTCCAGATAATGGCTACAAAAGGGGAACAAATGTCGGATGTGATAGGGGAACAACTGTCGGCTGTGATAAAGTGGTGCGATGTGTATATGTAACAGATGTAGGGAGATATACTATCCTGGGATGTAGTAGTAGTCATCGAAGTCGCTAATAGCAGGGGATCCCTCCTGGATGCAGGATGTGGTACATCGACAGTGGAGAAAGAGCAAACTGGATATCTGAGATCCAATGTGTCGAGTGTCGTCGGATCTCAATCTGTTGTCGATGTAGATCAAGAATCCTCTAGATCTCTTGTCGGTGTGGCTTTGGGGTCCGAAACCCACGGATCCTCGTGCGGCATCGGGTACGCTGGTCCTCAGCCTGCTGTAGTGTGAGCCCGGAGGTCTGGCTGGAGGCTGGTACAGTAGCTCTCACTCTGTCTGTCTGAAAGAACTGTGTAATAGTCATCTGGGTGGGCCCCTCTCTGACTAGGACCTGCTGTGTGCTCTGCTCTCTGATGTGCCATGCCTCTCTCAGAAAACGGCCAAATGATCTCTGATCCATATCAGTCATACATCCCTGAAGTGAGCTACTCAATGTGTATCTAGATCTCAAATCTGAGTATGCCGGGCATCTGAGAACAAAATGCTCCTCACTCTCCACCTCTGATCTGCAAAGGGGGCATATCCTCTCTTCCCGCGGGATGACACTGGCTCTGCCACTCTCAATCATAAGCTGATGTGATGATACCCTGAGCTGTCCAATAAGAACTCTCAATCGATGTGGCATATAGATCTGCATATATCTCGGAATCTCTATGAATCCTTGCTTTGATATCCTCAAGAATTGTGTATAATAATGTGCCATCTTCGATGGCAGTGGTTGTGCAGGGCTGTCCCATGTCCTTTGTATATAAATATGCCATATCTCCTGTCTGATGACTCTGTTCCTCTGAGAGAGAGAGAGGGTGTAAGTGGGAGCCTGAGTATCATATAGAAAAGGTGGGAGTCTATCAATGTCCAGCCCATGTATGTCAAACCAAGCTCTAGTCTGTGCATACCATGATGTGGTATCCCCCGCTCGAGCCATCTCCTGAGATGCCATATATGCTCTATATGCAATGCGATCTCTGTCCATATCCTGAAATCTGTGTAGGAAGCAGACTGTCTGAAATAATGCCTCGACTAGCATGGGCGGTGTGGCAAGCTCTGCTTGCACAATGTCATGTGGGACTGAGGGCTTGCTGCGAATCAATCTAGATATCATGATCACCTGATGTCTCTCCATCAATGCTCCATACATCAGTGCTGGAGTGACTAGAGTATCAAAGAGCCACCCCTTGGTGCGGGGCTCCTGGAAATGTGCGTGGTGACACTGTCGCTCCATAAGAGCCAATGCTGAGTATCCTCTAGTGAGGCGGTCACGAGCTGCCTGAAGAAGAAGAAGAAGAAGAATAAGAAGAATAGGGAGAGAGGGGGAGAGAGAGAGAGTCAGTGAGAGACTCTTCAAAGGAGCCTGTTCCTCTTCCCCTCCTTAGAGGGTGACCACACGTGTTGCTCTTCTCTCCATCTTCCCACGAGTTTAACAATGATAGCCAAACTTAAGTTAATTGACCATGCTCGATTATTGTGGAAGCAACGGTGCAAGGATCAAGGTATTTCTAAAGGCGCTATTACTTGGGCTTAGTTAAAAGATGTTGTATGCGGATGATACCTTCTCCCAACCTATCAGACTTTCAAGATGAATGAATTCTTCAAGCTCAAGCAGCTAGAACTAAGGCTATTATTCAAAGTTTGTAACCGTACTAAAATGCGCACCACCTATGGATATTGCGCAGCAAGTGTCCAAGTTTTGTCATTTCCTGAACACTCCTCTAAACCACAGTCTTGAAGCAATGCATCCAACAAACTTGCAAGATGCATTACTTCGAGTGACTCCAATCATCCAAGAACTTAAATCGAGCAATTGTAGCAAAGATGATTCTCTAGATCAGGATAAGAGATGCCACTTGTGCGGAGAGATAGACCACATCCATAGGAGATGTCCCAACCGTCGATGTTTCCACTACAATGAGCTAGGGCACATCCAAGCAGACTGCCCCGACTTAAGCCCGCGGAAGATATGGAGCCTCCAAGGAAACACAGCTACGAAAGTGCAGTTTTTGGATATATAGAGGAATCAGATGAAGACGAAAACCTAGAACCTACAATACCTCTTCAAGATGATTAGAAATCCTAGAAATCTTATCAACATGAAATACCACTTGTACTCGAATAAACTTTACTCTTGTAACTAAAGTTAACCTAAGTAATATGAGTTGCATCTATTTTGAGCCTAGAACTTGCAATGAATTCCCCTTAAGTCATTTGTTTTCAACTAATATAGATTGGGTCTTACCAGAATGTCGAAACTTGGAAGTATTCCTTAGTATTACAAGCGAAGCCAATTATCCATGGAGCTCAGTCCCAAACTAAGGAAAGACAATCTGGGAACATAGTTTTTGAGATAAAGGACCACTTCGATCTGCTAAAAGGATCATAAGGCAATTTGTCTAATGAAGAAAATTCTGCCAAGGATGACCAGGAATCTTGTGACTCCAAGTGATAAAGCTTCGTGAGGTTTCTATTGCAAGGAGCTAGGTGATTTCAAAAGGGAATGTCCAAAGCACCCTAAACATTGATCCTGCGAGTGCCACAACATTGGACATACCTACGTCAATTGCCCCAACAAGACTCAAGGAGAACTCGAACTTATAAGGAATGAAGTTATACAAGCTCCAATGATTCAGGATATATCAGATACCTAGGAAAAAGACCTAGAAGATATTCATGAGATGTAACTACAATAAATTTTCTCTTGTAATCCAAACTCAGATATATCTAATACAATAAGTAGTTTTTTTAAAATACCATAAGGTTATGAGTAATCCGGAGTGTCGCAACGAATGTGTGATGGGTCCTAACCCACAAGCCTTAAGCCCCATTAATGCTTGTCTTCCTTAGTTCTTCCGAGATGAGGACATCTCGAGTTCTTTAAGGGGAAGAGGATGTAATATCCCCGCCCATTCCTGCATGTGAACCCTCCCTTCAATAAACTTAGTTTAAATTCTTTTTTCTAATCTCCCCCTACCATCACCGACACGTGGCGAGGGGGGAAAGAAGAGTTGACATGGTAGGGAGAGACGACGACGAGAGAGAGAAAGAGTGAGTGAGAGACTCTCCGAAGGAACCCATTCCTCTTCCCCTCCTTAGAGGGTGACCATACATGTTTCTCTTCTCTCCATCTTCCCATGAGTTTAACACTCCATCTCCCCAAGTCTAATCCTTTCGAGAAGAATCACACCGGCACACCATCTCTCTGACGAGAGAAAAGAGTGATTTATAGGCCAAAAGTATGGTCCCAAAAATGGAGGGAGACACGCATCAGTAGTAATCCCGCATCCAACAATGGAGCCACTAGTCATGGCGTTTCTAGGAATACGAATATCCATGTACAAATTGCCGTCTCCGCTATTCATTGAGGCATAGGCATGCGCATGAATTCATTTCAACAAGTAGCCTGAACTTATCTTTTTCGATATTTAACGAACTCATAGGGGATCATAGGTTAATTCTTTCCGCAACCATAGATGGCCTCCCATAGATTTATGCATATGGCGCATTGAGGTTCACACAAACCCATATACTCAAATACTTTGCATCCCAGTGCTACGTGATGAAGTCATACGTGGCATAAAGAACATAAAGGTTACTTAAGGGTTATGCACATAGTCGGTGCATGCATGGGAAAGATTATATGACACATGCATCGATGGTACACAAATTGACCTTGCATTAAAGTCTTGCTAATATCACGAGCTACTAGTTCATTAGGTTCTTGAAGTTATACATAGCTAGTGCAAACAACAATCATTAGGATAATAACTATGATGCCTTGAGATACGTCGGATAGAAAATATATTTATCAGTCCTATTCGGGGTTGGGCTAGATGCAACAACAACCTTAGGGCAAGCGAAGAGCTCAAGGAATAGGAAACCCTAAGTCAAAGGAAACATCGATGCTTTTGTACTTGTAGGGAAGAAGGTTGGGTCATCAATCGATGTAAGTGTTTAGTAGAACTTATGTCTTGTACAGTGTTTGAAACCCTAACATATGCCTTAGCCAAATGAAGGGTGTGTTAAGTAAATTTTATGTAAAACCACTCCTCATCCCAAGGCGGTGAGTAGATATGCAATGGAAAGGTTATCGCGACTATTCCTACAATGTTGGAGAAAAGGATACCATTGTTTTTGTTGAATGATTGAATAACACCTTAAATGCTTTTGCATTAAAGTGATTGTGTGATTTGGATAATTATTCCAAGTGCTTGTGTTTGATGCTAACTACATGGCAAGGGCCAGTAATGACAAGTAGCCATGGGAAATAAACGAATGTTTCACTAGAAGATGATATTAGGCCTATTACCTTGATCATGCTTGATTCCTAAATGGATTAATTAAGGAAGGATATTTTGCATGGCTGGATCATCTCCAAGATCACACCGCGGATTACCCCGAGAGGGCACTGCTCGATTCACGGGCCCAAGATTGAGTGGTGAAAAGGCCAACCACGGAAATTGTGTTTCACTCTTAGGCTGCTTGGGGTGAGGTGAAGCTCTGGACAGCCCTTGCCAAGTCCGAAAACGAAGTTGTGGAGTGCCGCGAGCCCAACGTCTAGGGAGTTGTAAGATCCTATTCTAGATAAATGATAGAATTTGTGGTGCCATGTGATATGGACCAGTTACTCCCATAGGGCAGAAGGGGTACTTTTGTTGGATAGAAGGGGATATATAATTGTCTTGTATGGGCAGGAGACAAATATTAACTTGAAGATAAGTTAAGGAACTTGGTTGAACTTGTTTGGCAAAAGGACTGCTTGTTTTATTTTTGTGTCGGTGCTATAAATTATGCAAACGAACCCTGTTCTGTAAAAGGCCTAATTAAGGAAGTTGATTTTGAATGTCACACATAAATGTGATAGGATCTAATTAGAAAACTGAAGCTATCAAGGGAAGGAGGTGTGCAGGACCCCCGATGGGTTAGTCCTACAACAGGGTGGTCCCAGAAAACTGGGAGGCTTCTCACAACATTTTACCATCATTCGACCTCTACGTATTATTTAAGTTAGAACCCTATTTGTGTCGTTTTAGGGGACCAAAATGGGATTATGCTACATCCCTCTCGTTTTTTATTCTCTTTGAACCAAGTGCGGTATGGATCTGCTTCAGATTGGGTATCTCTGCGTAAAGTAGGATGTCAAAGACCCGATGCTAGAATACTGTCGGGAGACCTTGGCCCTAGAAACCCAAATTTCAGGTCGATCCTAGTGGGTTTTCTGCCATGAACATTCTGTTGCGAGGCGGACTTGGGAAACTCTAGGCGACAAACTTTGAAACATTCCATGGGAGTTCCAGGCAACGACACTTAGATTTGTTTCTCGATGGCTCGCTAAAATGTGCTTGACGAGCAGATTACAATTCCTAAATAAGATTAAGGCCATGTAATAATTTATCAAGTGTTGATAATGGAAATTGCACAAGTGATTTTACCCAAAGCAAAGTAGACCCTTGTCACAATAAAATCAAAGAGAGTGAAAATTAAGGGGAAACTAGCATATTGACCCCTCTTCCCATTACGTAAAGTCTCAACCCAACCTCCTATAATGACATAAGGTCGATATCAATAGCAATTTTTATACGATAATCATTGTCCATCCCTTCCTAATTCCTCCTAGTCTATCATTCTTAACAAGAACCTCTTGGTTTACTAAGAAGCCATTCTAACATAGGATGGATCTATCACGAATTTACCCTCCCAGTTCACTTACATGATAGAATTATCAATTGTTTAATTACCAAGCATATTTAATTTGATGTATAAATCAAGTTCCTTAATTAATCTATTAGGCACAAGATTCATTCACATAATTTAGTCACACAACACAAAATAAATTTGAAGATAATCTTTCTAGAAAAACAATTCTTTTTTTCAAAGGGGATAGCTTTATTATATCAATTCAACCTTTCCCATATGATTCATCCCAAAGGCAATGCCACCAATTTGCTCTCAGATAATGATGCCAGGAGGCATATTCCACGGTGGATTCCGTGAGACCACGGTGGATTACATGAGGTTTTGCAGTGGATTCCGTAAAATTATATTTATTTGTCGGGGCTTGTACACAAGGTGGATTCCTTGTGCGAGAAGTTGATAGGGACGCTTGTCCTTTTCGGGCATCATGTTGATTTAATGTGCATGTGGGTGATTCCATAGCAGGTGATTCTGCAAAATACATATTTAAATTAATGGACATTTATGAGTTTAGAGTGCACTCGTATTAAATTAAGGTTAGGACAATGTTCCAACCAATTTATTTCTTTTGTAGCTGAAGACTGCTAGGTATTCACTTTTTTCAGTTTAATTTTATTATTTTCTAACAATTGTGAATGCTTCAATTGATGTTTAGAGTGGGCAGTGGTGGTGTTGGGAAGCACTAGGCAATAGTGTGTATTTGAAATACCTAAAAAAAATGATCATTTTTGATAGGCATGCGTCTTATCATTAAAGACGTGGCACTAATATTTATTTAGGCACGCTTATTTATTGAAGCACTTGACAAATATTTATTATTTTGTATGCACATGGGTGCACGATTTAAATATTTCATTATTGGACATTGTATTTGGGCACATCTCGACTTTTGGGACACCCAACTGCTTTATTCTTTGTTTGGACAAAAGCAAACACAAAAGCTAAAGCATGCTTATTGTAAAATTGGGCTATTTTTTAGCTTTGAGATGAATAAAATCTATAAATACATGCCTTGTGAAGTGCTCACACAAGGCATGGGGGGAGATTGTACCCAATTTGTCTTTTTGTCTCATGCCATGCAAATCTTCTTTCTTGCTTTTTGATCTTAAGTAGAGTTCTTTGTTCTTGGGGACCTTCTAACGCTCGCTACATATGCATCTAACATCCGATTTGCGCACCAATGGTATCAAAGCAAAGCTGAGATTAAGGGCTTCCAATCGCTTATCGTCTCACACGAAGGCGAAGCTCCTAGAACGAACAGGCTCTATAGTCAGAACGAACCGTCAATTACAACATATTCCTAGCGATGAAGAACCCCTTGTTGTGATGTTGGATCGCGAAGGACCACTCTTTGGAGGTGGAAGACCACTTGGGAAGCTCCTTGTTAACCGTCCGACGAACAAGGTGAAAAATTTGGAAAAGCTAAAGTAGAAGAAAAAGGCCAAGGAAAAGTGAAATGGAAGACAAAGGCGCACAAGGAAAATCTAGAAACACAAGAAGCGCACAAAAGTCCCAAATAAGGGAGAAAGACGCACAAGAAAAAGTGCAAGTCAATATTTTTGTAAAAGAGCACAAGCTTATCGTGATTTAATTTAAGGAGTGCCGAGCTCTCACCTGCGCAATTTGTAAAGGTAGATGGGCAGTAGGAAGGATAGGAAGATAGGAGGACAATGGGAAAAAGGGCCTAGGCCACGGCCGGCCATGTAAAAAAGGGGATAAGGGGATGACCGCCCAAAAGGGATTTAGGGTTTTGTATATAAAGTTGAAAAGTGAATGAGAAGCTCATTCTTGTGTGTGGCCAAAGCTTCTTCTTCTTCTTCTTCTCTTGTTTTTTGCCTTCTTGCTTGTGCTTGAGTGAGGGATTAAGGGAGTGTGAGGGAGTGAGGGAGAGTGTGTGAGAGTGAGGGATCATGGAGAAGAAGCTCCCCATCTTCTCTCTTCATCTTCTCTTCTTCTCCTCTCTTCTCTTTTCTCGCACGGCTATGGAGAAAATGGAGCTTGACGGAGAGGGCTTGAGGTTGCTTGAGCTTGCCGCAAGGATCGTGGAGCTACTGGAGTGCAAGAGAGAGGAGGGAACTTGATCGAGCATCAAGGTAAGCTCACTACACCCGTAAGGTAGGCATTGCGCATTGGCTATGTGAGAGGTAGCCATGGCCGCTCGGCTTGAAATGCTTGATCAATAAGCAATCTTGGAGCCCCAAGAAGAACACCAAGGAAAAGGGAATTCTCTTGCAAGAAAATCTATCTTGTAACATCAACAAGCTTGTTTATCATGTTTCATATGATCACAATGAAGAAAAGAACACCAGGCACAACAAATCTTCATGCAGCATCATGTAGACCTCCCACGGATTTGATAGAATCAACCATATTCTTCAATATCTTCACAAAATCCATCAATAGAACAAAAAAAGCAAAGGAATACACCATCTTTGAATGGAAATACATCACATAGTATTCATCTTCAATATCTTCATAGTCTTCTCTCTCAATCTGTCATATATAATCACTCTGTTTCAGTAGAATTGACTATCTCCGACTCTCTCTCTCTCTCTCTCCATTAATAATACATCATATCCTCACTACAATCTCTCAAAAATCACCCTCAATAATCCTTCTTAGGTCGTGGATACCCCTCCTAAGAGGTATGTCTGATATGAAGAGTCACTAGAGCCACTACAGTGTCCTTTCATAGCTCACTACTGTTACTTTACTCTAGTCTTCACTTGAGTCTTCAGCAGCTACTTCTTCCACTTCTTCCAGCTCTTTTGCACTTGTATTCACCTCTTTCCAAGGCTAGAAAACTTTCCCAAGCTACACTCTCATCCATCAGAACACATACAGAAGCATATAGAACAGTCACAGAACAGTACCAGAACAGCTACAGTACAGAACAGAACAGAACAGAGACAGAAGCTCTACAGAAGACCTACAGAAGGTTACAGAAGGTTATCAAAACCACATAACTCATTCTCAAACCATGCCAAACTCTCACAAACCATTCAATAAGCTTTCTCAAGATCTCAATCTTCATCAATCAATACTCCATCCCTCCTTACAGAAGACAATCAGAACAAAACAGACCAAAACAAAAGCAAAACAGAACAAAACAGAAGGTATACAGAATCAATCAGAACCTATCAGAACATCATAGAACCACCAATAAACATCATGAACTTCCAAAACTCAATCATTATCATCCAAAACACTCTCAAATCACTTCCAAACCAATTAATCATCTCATAAAATCAACCATTCAGCTCTCAAAAACAACAAAAATCAGCCAAAAAACAAGTCATTTGAACACTCAACATATTCCTACACTTAATAAGGAAGCGTCCTCACGACCCAAGAAAAAGGGAATACAAGTTCAGGGAAAAGCTCAACTTTGATATTCAATATCTCCTAAAAAAGAATCCATCCATTACGACCCCAACTTATAACCTGTGTCTGATATAAAAATACAAAGAAAGGAAAACCCTTTACACATTAACACTTCTGATCAAACTAAAAATCACAACAAATTTATAAAGGATATAAGAGTTTTCTTCTTCTTCATCAGCATCAGCTTCAACTCTGCAACCACGACCCCATCACCACAATTCTCCAAAATGTAGCTCGCACACGAAATCCAATAGGAAACCACCACGTTCATTTTACATAAATGAACTCACAATACAAACACGAATACACAACACAACCATCTGAATGACTCCTCCAAAAAGAGAGTTTTTCATTAAAAAGCATCCACCATACATTGGAAAGGTATCAATGAAGATGATCCCTCTTGAAAGATTGATGTTGTCGGAAACGATCCATAGACAAGGATTCATCTACAAAGGTTTTGGGAGGATTTTGAAAAAACTGAAGATAGCACATCCTTTCCAACAGGACCAAGTATCTGCTAGGCAAACAAAGGGCATGAAAATACAATATATCCAGCTGTTGGGAATCAATGCTCACATTGACATTCATGCACAACTTTGGAATAGGCTTGGAATCATTATGACAGTGCCTATGCATATACGCCAGGTACCAAGCAAAGTGAGCAGTTAATCTCACTGAAGGATTGGCAGACTGTGAATACTGCTGAGCAAAATGAACATAGTTCTGATAAGCTTGACTGAAAGCTGTCCATTCTCCTAGAATTACTGGCCAATTGATCTGAGGTCCTGTAAGGCAATCATCCGAACTCCATCCCCTTCTTCTGGAAATCTGATTATCAAACCCGTCACAATCACTAACCAACTGAGGTGGTTGAGATATAGAAGTGTTAGGAGAGGGTAGTGGAATAAGGAAAAGTGGATGAAGTGAGGGATAGGAAAAATCATAAAAGGAAGAAAAGGTTAAAGAAGGAGTGGCAGAAATTTGGAGGGAATCGCTAAGGAAGGGTGTTAACTGATAAATAGGAAATGTGGAGGGTACATGAATGGATGGAGAAGGACAGGGAGGAGAAGGGGAAAATACCCTATCCTCAATAAAGGAACAATATGTAAAAATGGGAATTTGAGGGAAAGATGAAGGTTGGAAAAGAAGGGGTAAAATAGTTGTGGAATTAGATTGACAAAGGGAAATATATATAGCATATCAATGAGCCATTTGTTGGTAATAGAGGAGGGTAGGAATAGAAGGTCCTAAGAGAGATCGTCGATGATAGGCATCAAAGAAGGTAGCATCAAATGGATTATGTTTGGAAAGATATGCTAAGAGATCCATCCTCAGTTGATTAGTACTCTGGGCAGAGATAGGAGCTGTGTTTTGTCTTTGATTCAGGACCACAGAATCAATCATGGGATGCCAGTAATTATCATGACAATCAGCCACTTTGGAGGAGTAACTCTGGAACATGTCAGCTATGTGCAACTCCAAATGGTTGACATACAAAACGGCTTGTAGAATCACATCCCCCACATACCATGCCATATCCACCTCATCGGGAATTAACAAGTCTCCTCGTAGATACATGTATGACATCAACATGGTACCTGGCGTGACAGAATCTTCAAACACCATCCTGACTACCTCTGTCAGCAACTCAGCAGACCAAGCCCCACTCCATCCATCCTCTGGAAGAGATAAATCCATCGTGGAAAGCTTCATGTAGAAGACCAACTTCTGTAAGTGGTAGTGGACAAAGAAAGAATAGTCTAGTGAAACATTTTCCTGAAACTCTTCAAATGTAGACCGTAACAAGTCCATTCTAGACTGCAATCTTTCAACCTTATCTTGGAATAGAGGACACAAGGTAGCCTGTCTCTGAAGAGCAGCCAAGTCCTGCTGTGAAAGAGAAGGAATCAAGGGAACATTAGGGCTTGGAGGAACAGAGCGCGACTTTGCGAGTTGATCTTGTAACTGCTGGATTTGGGAGGCTTGGGATGCCACTGTGTCATTAGTAATCTGTAAAGCTGAAAATTTGTCATCTAAGATAGCTTGGAACTCCCGCTCTTCTCTAGACATCCGTGCCTTCTCCTCTGAAAGGCTAGTAACCTGTGATTGAACCTCTAGTAACTGGATCTTCAAAGAAGAGATCTCATCGCTTTGGGTGGCAACCAATTGGGTTTGTTGTTCCATTTTCTTAAACAAATCTGCTAGGGTATCCTTAGCAGAAGCTAACTCGGATGTTGCCTTATGCAACTGGTCCTTAGACTGCATGAGCTCTTCATAAAAGGACACGTACAGTTGTTGAACACAGGCTGTCACTGACAATTCAATGGAACTTTGAATATCTTTACAGAGGAAAGGAATTGCATCTCCTGAGACTAGACTGTGCAGGGAGGGAACTGATATGTCCAATGATCCTTCTCGATGTGCTCTGAACAGGTTATTACAAGTGAGATACCCAGGGAGATCACTGCCAGAGGTAGCAGGAATGGGCACTGAAGGAAGGACGGAAGGAGCTTTATCCGCTACCCGCTTCAAGCGTTTGCGCTGGATGACTAGGGGAGGTGGAGAATCCTCATCCTCTATGTCAATGGGTTCTGACTCATCTGAAGGTGGAGGAGGAGGTACTGGATCTGATGGAGGAGGTGGAGGCACAGTCTTCAGTAAACCTGAATAGGTCAAGAAGGCAGACAAATATGATCCATATGTGACATTGGTAACATTACCCATGGTGACTTTGACGAAATGTTGATCCATTTTAGTGAGGAGGTAAGTGCTCCAATCAATAGCAACTCCTTTCAACACCATCCTGGAAGCTGTAAAAAGCTCTTTGGACAAGTACTAGGATGGCGTTTTGGCAGGCATAAACCTGTTCCGGAGAAACTGACAGATCGTCTTTCATACGGGATCAGTGATCATAGAAAAGGAAACTCCTGAA
Organism: Lygodium microphyllum; assembly: GCF_053477565.2. NCBI lineage: Eukaryota > Viridiplantae > Streptophyta > Polypodiopsida > Schizaeales > Lygodiaceae > Lygodium > Lygodium microphyllum. The sequence goes on along the minus strand of NC_141145.1, from coordinate 77,582,003 downwards.
GAGTTGATCACCTTCTTAACATCCAGCATTTTCCTTGTTTGCTTTTGCAACAGCTTCAGAATCTCTTCATTAGAGAAAAGCTGACGAGTGGTAACAAAAGGTTCACCTTTGGAGGGAAGAGACAGAGCCTTCCCTAAGCCTCAAGGTGTCAAAGTCATAGAAATGCCCTGGACTAGTCCTGTCTTCTTGCTGTAAGAGGCCAGAAACTCATCACATAACGACGGATCCTCTGGAAGCAATGGAAAAGAAGTAACCACAAAAGCAGCGAGTCCCGCCTTCGTGAGAGGCTCAAAAGTAAGTAGGGAAGAGTAATCCCTACTAACTAATGGGACGTACTGGATAGGGGGAGGAGCATGAGAAGGCGCCATTCAGATGGTTACACACACACCACAAACATAGACAATCAAGGAGAATGCCTGCAAAGCAACAGACAAAAAATCCAAGGATAAGAGAACAACCAAAACAATAAAACGTGACTCGACCAACTAACCCCAAGCAAACCACAGCCTAGAAAAAATTCGACATGACCTCGAGACATATGCGACTGAAAGCTTCATGCTATGCATCCAACAAACACCCAGAACCCCGTATCAGGCAATAAAAGAAAAAAAACTACATACCGTATCCGTAACCGTAACAAAGACAGTAAACCAAAACAATACCACATCTGACACATATCAAGACTACATCGTTGATAAACCAGTGTTTGACTATGGAAATAACTCCAATGACTGCGCATACCCATCCCACGAAACGGTTCGTTAAAAAGGGGAATGAAGTGCAGTGAGGGGGAATTAATTTAATGAAGGGTTTATTTTAAGAAATTATTAAGAAATGGGTGAATTTTTATTAAGTGATAAACCTTAGCAAGAAAATGACAGTTCCTTATTATAAATTTAATTACCAATTATTAGGTGAAAACGGTACTTTAATTCGAATCCCGGACTTCGATACCCAGACTAGGTCTCTAAATGCAAGTTCATTGATTACAAATTAAGGTGATGTGGAGCGCTTTTTTGCCAGCGCGTGCTCTTGTGACGGCTGGTTCATTTGAATTAAAAATTAAAGTGTCTCTGTAGCGCACGTAGCGCGTGCTAAGTGAACGGCGAGTGTATTTTAATTAAAAAGTATGTGCGTATTGAGTGCGAATGCGCGTGGAAACCATGGGTGAATAAATAGTTCATTTTAACAATTAATTTGTGATTAAGGGGGAAATGAAAATAAATAAAGCACATAAAATAAATACCTGGAAGGGATGTGTATGTAATGCCTGGAAGAGTTCCCCAAAAGAAGTGAATCCAGTAAAGGAAAAGTAAAGACCACTGACGAAATAACAAAGAAAACATCTTAGCGGGATTGTTGATTTGAAATGAATTTTTAAGGTGTGATTGTGGATGGGAGTGGGGTTATATGTTAGGTGTATTTATGGTGGGGTTATAGGGTGGTTTCGTTTATTTGGTTTGTTTGTTTGTTTTTGTTTTTGTTTTTTTTGTTAATGGAAGTTGAATTTGAATTGGCTATTATGTACGGTTTGTGTTTGGTTTGGTGTTTGTTTTGTTTTGTTTTTTTTTTTGTGTTTTTTAATAAGAATAATAAGAAGAATGAAATCAAGATATAGAGCACATGAACAGCCATGGAGGAAATATCCACAATTGAGGGTATGAAAATAAGATGGGGATTTGTATGGTTAATTGTTATTTGTTGGTTTTTTATTTTTTATTTTTTTTTATTTTTTTTAAAATAGGGGTGCCATGTATGAAAATATGTTAAAGTGAAAAATAAATGGAAAATGGTCAAGGGGGGTGAGTGGAATTTTTTAGAATATTGTTAGAATATTATTAGAATTTTTTGCTATTTTTAAATGAATTTTCTACATTTGTTGGTAATTTGGGGGATAAATTGGGGAATATTTAATTGTCAGAAATTTGGGGTTGGAAATTTCCAGCTGACAAATTTCCAAAAATTGGCAAAAAGCGAAGGAAATTTTTAGAATTTTTTTTGAATTTTTATGAGGTGGAAATTAATTTATAAATTAATTAAATCAGTTAAATCAGCTTAGTCTGGTAAGTAAGGTCAAATTAAGTCAGCTAAGTCCTGTTAGTATGTGTAAGTCATGTAAGTCTGACTAAGTCAAGTCAGGTTAGTCAAAAGGAACTAGGTTAGTCTAGGTGAAGTCAGATAAGTCAGTTAGGGGGACTAAGGCAGTGAAGACTAACCTAAAGGGGGTTAGTTAACCTAAGTTGGGTTAGGGTTAGGGTTAGGGTTAGCGACCTAACTAGGGTGAATTAGGACTAACCTAACTAGGGTTAATTAGGACTAACCTAACTAGGGTTAGTTAGGACTAACCGAACTAGGGTTAATTAGGACTAACCTAACTAGGGTTAGTTAGGACTAACCGAACTAGGGTTAGTGGGGTGGGGGTTAGGTTAGGTTAGTTAAACTAAGGTTAGGCTAGTTAAACTAAGGTTAGGTTAGTTAAACTAACCTCTAATGGCAGGTAGGGAGGAGGAGGAGGGGGAAGAGGAGGAGGAGGAATAGGAAAAGGCGGTGGCGGTGAGGCGGAGGGTGGCGGAGTTGGCGGCATGCTGCGGCGGCGAGGGGCGATGGCACGCTGTGACCTCCTGACGGGCGACGGGTTGGGGCGGCCTCCTGACGGGCGACGGCGATGGGCGGCCTCCTGACGACTAGGGGTGGCACGGGGCGGCGCTGGCGAGGAAGGAGGCGGGCGGGGCGTAGGACGCGGCACGGCGGGACGTCTTTGACTGGGAACCGGGGGGGCGAGGCGTCGTCGGGCGAAGGGGTGGATGGCGGCGGCTGGTCGATGGTGGGCGCTGCAGAGGAAGGCCCAGGGGCGGCGCAGGCTGCATGGCGGGGCGTCTGCGGGGCTGGCGAAGGCGCTACGATGAGCGCTGCAACGGCGTCCGCACGGCGAACAGGGGCGGCGCTGGCAAGGAAGGAGGCGCAGAGAGCGGCAGTAGAGGCGGGTCCGAGGCGCTGCAGAGGCGGCAAGAGAGAGGGAAGGAGAAAGTGGAGGGGAAGGAGGGGATGTGGAGAGGAAGGAGAAGAGGGTGGAGAGGCAGGAGGAGGGGAGGGTAGGAGCAGAATGGGAAGGAGAGGAGGTGGAGATGGAGGGAGAGGAGGGAATGAGGAGGGGAAGGAGAAGATGGAGGGGAGGGGAGGACGACGCAGGAAAGGGAGAGGGAGAGGTAGTTAGAGGAGGGAAAGGGTCGGGGTAGAGGGGGGATAGGGAAGGGTGCGGGGTAGGGGTAGGGGTTAGGGCATAGGGGGGGTGCCCAAGGGGTGGGGTGGGGTAGGGGTTAGTGGGCGGGATGCCCAAAAAGGAGGCGTACCCCCCGTCTCGCGCGCATGCGCGGGGCGAGGGTAAAAAAAATTGCCGTGACGGGAGTGAAAAGGCGCCCGAATGCGGGGACGAGGCATGCGGATGCGATCGGGGCGCGTTAAGACACGTAAAATCGAAAACGAGCGCGTTCACGCGCGGAACGGGGCGCGTAAAAACACATAAAAAATAAAGAAAAATTAATAACTCCCAATCCGGACCTCAAAACGAAATAGCGTAAAAACAAAAAGGGGGCAAGATGACAGGGGGAAAACAAGGAAAATAGGTGACGGAGGTTCCGGGAGGGGTAAAGGGCGGTCATGTGCAAAAAATGCAAAAACGGGTCTAAAAACATAATTAAAAATTAATATCGAAAGATCCGTGCATTGAAACGAGGTGCAGGAAAAAGGAAAAATGCGTAGAAAGACGTGCCCGACAATCCTATCACATCAAAATAGAATTCCAACGGAGATAAGATGCGTTCACGTGGAAAAAAAACCCAAAAAAACCCGAAAATGGGATCGGAAATTAATATTGGACGAACCGTTCACCGGAATGACATGAAGGAAGAAGGAAAAATGTCCGCAGGAAGGGGTGGCACAGGGTTGTCATGTTAAACCGCAGTTCCTGTGGAAGTAGGAGGGGTTCACATGCGAAAAACTCCAAAAATACACCTGAAAACTCACGAAAAAAGTAATAAGTAAAAATCCGAAAGTCGAAAGAGGGGGGAGGAAAAAGGAAAAAGGTGGGGGAAGACACAAGGGACATGACTGTCAAATCAAATTGGAATTCCGATGCAAACAGGGCAGGCTCACATGGAAAAATGTCAAAAAGACGCACGAAAAAGTTGTAAAAAACCGGAAAATTAATATTGGACAAAACATGTATCGGAATGACACAGCGTAAAAAGGAAAAATGTCGGGGAAAAAGTGATTGTCAGGGCGATGATGTCAGATCACGGTTCCGAAGTAAGCAAAGCGCGTTCACATGGAAAACCGGCTAATTTGCGCAAAATGCTTCAAAAATTAATAACGCGAAAACCGTGCACCGGAACAGGGGTAGGTAAAAAGGAAAAATGGTCAGGTCAAAGGGAGGAATAGGGCTATAAGGTTGGATTTGGACTTCGGTAAACGTAGGGTGCAGTCACAAGACAGGACTTCAAAATCAGAAAAGGAAGGAAAACTGCAAGGGAACGGTCCCACGGGTGGGTGGAAAATGAACGGGTGGGTGGGAAGGGACTCCATGAGGGTAATAGCAAGTCCTGGTATACATGCATGAGCAGGGTAAGGCATATGCAGAGGATATATAATGTAGACGCGCAGGGACGCGTCCCCACACTTAAGACCTTAATGGATAGGGTTAACCGAGCAACAGGGACCTAGGACCACGCCACAGACCATCCACTAACGTCCCCACACTTAAAAAATGACCGTCACGAAGAAACCAAAGTGGGAGGGTTAGAAAAACTTGGCCCATTTCGTCAAGAAGTAAGGTTGAGTGTCGATGGCACGTCCAGTGTTATTGTCGGCTTCTAGAGGTACCAAGGCATTTTTTCGGCACACATCCGTCATGGCAGGGACCATGTGGCAGTACCCAGGGAGGTAGCTGATGGAAGGAATCGTAGGAAATGCGTTGTCGATGATGAGGGATATTACACTCCACTCACAGTCACTCAAATGGAATGAAAGAACAGTCACTCGTCCCATGACTAATATCACTCAAGGAATAAGGATGGAAACCCATATCACATACCCGGTTTAGAAATCGACAAGGGGAAATGGTGCAGAAGGAGTATGCCAGGGTGCACATTTGATGGTGCATTAGTGCGTCCAACCCATCTGGCATAAGTGCAAGGAGGAAGGCAAGGGAGCCTTAGAGTGCAGTGTACAGAACAGGGTGATGTGTCTTGTGATGACGGCAAAGACCCATCCCGTGGGTGCATAGGGAAACTGGAACATACCTGACTCCAAGTTTCGTAACGTCCCTCAATCTCACCTCTCGGTAATTGATTGAAGAAACTCCAGTCACACTCAGCCCACCCCCTATGTCTCACGCTCTGTTGAGAGATACAGGAGGGCAGCCTTTTCCTGAAACCCGTTGATGTAATCCTCACGGCAAAGGTTGTATGCCTTGTGCGCATTGGATGGTGCAACTGTGCATCCCGCCCTGTGCCGACATACTGTGCGAGAAGGAAGGCCAGGGAGCCTTATGGTGCAGTGCACAGAACAAATTGTGCTTTGTGCATTGAGAGGCCCATCCCGTGCGTGCAACACTTCATTCACACTTCTCACCTCTCATTTGATTTGAAGGGAAAAGACTGGTCTCTTGCTCCACCCTCTATCCCACTCATTGTTGAAAGTTACAGAGGGCAACCCCTACTCACGTCGTTATCCGGTTAGGATGAAAGCTCACATCACTCAATTGTTTGTCGATGAAGATCGCGTCATCAGTTGTTGAAGAGGCGTACCCAGGGAGGTAGCCATCAAATCGAACGTTGTGTTAGCTAGGACATGTCGTCTGCGACAGGACAGTTAGACGCTCTTCAGAAAGACCCAGGACACAGCGTACCAAGGGAGGTAGCTTCGGAACTGGATCCTGAGGATATCAATTAATGACTCCGCTTTCTGGACTGCTGGGTGTTGCCACCTTTTCCACAGCCAGCTTCTCGCCCAAGGGTGTTTGCCACCTTTTCTTGGAACGAGGCCCGCTATGACAGGGAATTGCTTCCTTTTCTCCCATAACAGATTTGTTTTTCTTATTATTTTTTTGTCTTTTTTTTTCTTTTTAAAATATTTTTTTTTCTTTCTGTTTTCCCCTATTCCTGAGGGTGTTTCCACCTTTTCTCGAAGAATAGGTCGGCATGACAGGGACTTAAGTCCTTTTCTTCCATGATCGATATGTATATATTTTTTTCTTTTTTTTTCTTTGTTTTTTTAAAAAATGAATTAAGCAAGGGAATGGTAGAAAGACCATTTGTCAGAACCAACCTCGCCACTGTCGCTGGTGGAAAATAGAGGATAAGAGATCAAGGCTGGAAGGGGGTTTTGAGGGGACAGAGGGTTGTGTCCACTTTATCAGGAGTGGCTGAAAAATGGCTATCAGAAGTAGCATCATAAGAAGTACAGTGCCACGCTAACGAGGGAAAGGATCAAGTGACCATGATTGTCAGGATCCCCAAGGAGAGAAGTACTTCTTCAGACGATATCCATTGATCAGAAAGGGATCATCAGAGGCATCAACGGTGTGCACTTGGACAGAGCCATTAGGGTTGATGGCAAGTACCTTATAGGGGCCCATCCACCGCTGTTGGAGCTTGCCAGGAAACTTGCCAAATCGTGAATCATAGGCTAGGACCAAATCACCTTCTTTGAACTCCTTGTGCTTGATGAAGCTATCATGGTAAGCCTTATGTCGAGCTTGCGTGGCTTCCATGCACTGTAGAGCCATCCTACGAATTTCGTCCAAACATTCCAAGTGCAGGAGACGGCGTTGTAGTGAATCATCGTCCCCCAAACACTCTTTGATAGCCACTCTCAAAGAGGGTAATTCCAGTTCAACAGGAAAAACAGCTTCTGTACCATACACCAGCTGGAAGGGTGTCTGTCCTGTTGCTGCTTTATGGGAGGTTTTGTATGCCCAGAGGGCCTCTGTAAGTCGATCATCCCAATCACGACGATGTGCGGCAATCGTTCTTGTCAGAATCGAGCAGAGGATGCGATTGGTGACTTCGACTTGGCCGTTGGCTCTGGGGTAATAAGGAGTGGACTTGTGATGGCGGATCTTATACAACTCTGTCAATTCTTCCATGACTTTGTTAATGAAATGAGTGCCTCTATCACTTACCAGCTCTAAGGGACTGCCAAAACGGGTGATGATATTCTCGTACATGAACAGGGCCACGCTGTTACCATCATCCCGCTTGAGGGCTTTAGCTTCACACCACTTTGTGACATAATCCGTACATACGAGGATGTATCGGTTCTACTTCCTTCTAGTGGGAGGGTCGATTGGACCTACGAAGTCAATGCCCCACTTCTCAAACGGCTTCAGGGGAAGGATAGGTTGTAGTGGCATGGTACTTGTCTTTGTGGGTTTCCCCATTCTTTGACAAGCATCACATCTTTTACAGTAATCATAGGCATCCTTGTGGATGGTAGGCCACCAATAACCTGCTAGCAGAGCCTTCCTGGCTGTAGCTTCTCCTGCAAAGTGACCTCCGCATGGCTCGTCATGGCAAGCCTTCAGAACAATCCCAATCTCTTCTCCTGCAACACATCTTCTGAGCACTTCATCTTTGCCTTTCTTGTACAGTGCACCGCCTAGCAGGGTGTAGGGGGCTGATTCTAACATGAGCTTCTTCCTTTCCCGACTAGAGATACCAGGAGGATACTGTTGGGTTGCCAGCAGATTGGCAATGTCTGCATACCAGGGAGTTACAGTTTCTACCAGGAATAGGGAAGCATCAGGGAGGTCTGGGTCATCCTGCTCCTCGTCTACAGTTTGTGGGATACGCGATAGATGATCAGCCAGAACATGGGAACGACCAGGCTTAGTAATCACCTCAAAGTCGAACTCCTGGAATAAAAGGAGCCATCTCATCATTCGTCCTTTCACATCTGCTTTGTTCATCAGGAAGGATAGGGCCTCATGATCCACATAAAATTTAAAGTGGGTAGATAGGAGGTAGTGGCGAAACTTCTCTAGGGCAAACACCATTGCCAAGCACTCCAGCTCTGTCACTGTATAGTTCCGTTCCCTATCAGTGACTTTTCGGCTTGCATAATAGATCGATTGATCCAATTTGGAGGAGCCCTTTTGGCATAGGACTGCGCCTAAGCCTTCAATAGATGCATCAGTGTGTACATGGAACTCTTTCGTCCAATTAGGAGGTTGCAGAATGGGTGCCTCAATCAGACACTGCTTCAGAGTGTCGAAGGCTTTGTCACATTCTTTCGTCCAAGTAAACTCTGCATCTTTCCTCAGAAGCTTGTGCAAGGAGGTTGCCTTTGTTGCAAAATGAGCTATGAACCTTTTGTAGTAACCCACATGGCCTAAGAATCCCCTCAACTGTTTGAGGTTGGTGGGTGCGGTCAGAGCTGCGATCTTTTCGATCTTTGCAGGGTCTATTGATATCCCTTGTGCAGAGACAATGTGGCCCAACAGAACTCCGGAAGAGACCCCAAAGATGCATTTGTTGGGGTTGAGGGAAATCCCATACTCCCGGCATCGGTCAAAGCATTGTTCCAGGTGTTCCCAGTGTTCACGGATCACATTATAGACACAGAAGTCATCCAAATATACTTCAATAAAATTGTGCAGATGATTTTGGAATGCGGTCATCATGACTTGCTGGAAAGTAGCAAGGGCATTGCAAAGCCCAAATGGCATCACTCGGTAAGCGTAGGTCCCCCATTTTGTGGTGAAGGTTGTTTTGGATTGGTCTTCTTCTGCGATTTGGACTTGGTTGTATCCACTGAATCCATCCAGAAGGGAATAAAGCTCATGTCCTGCCACTGTATCCAATAGTTGGTCTGTGAAAGGAATCGGGAAGTGATCCTTCTTTGTCTTGGAATTGAGCTTGCGGAAATCCACACATATTCGCAATTTGCCATTATTCTTGGGTACAACCATGATGGGTGAAACCCATTCACTATTTGCCACTGGATAGATGAACTCGGCTTCCAGAAGCTTCAGCAGCTCTGCTTTCACCAATGTGGAATAATTCGGGTTCATTCGCCTCTATCGTTGCCGTACTGGCTTGGCATCAGGCTCCAAGTCAATATGATGTTGACATATTGTGGGATCAATCCCCTTTAGGTCTTTGTAGGACCATGCAAACACGTCCAAATTTTCTTTCAACAAGTTGTACAAGGTTGACAACTCCTCTTCTGGGAGACTGCTACCCACCTTCAAGTGGCGTTCAGTGCCATCTGCATCCACAAAGGTTAACTGCCTTTTACCTTCTACTTCATGGATGAAGGTCCCACGAACTGCTTCTGGATACAGATCCAACTCCTTCAAGGGAGTGGTGTCCTCTTATGATGTCCCACTAGAACCAACTTCTTCTTTTGGTGGAGACTTAGGTTGCTCCTTGAGATGTTGAAATGGGATTAGAGCTGTTTCAGGTTTGGTTTCAAAATTAATTACCTCTTGGTTTGAAGATTCCTCTTCTGAAGATGACATATCCAAGAACGTCACATAACAGGGACCCTCTGATGCCTGTTGGGTTGGTGGGATAAGTACTTGTTGGCACGGTGCATCATCATCATCTTTCTTTGGCAAGGATGGGTGAGAACGGCATGAGCCACTGCTGAAAAACGGCTTGTTCTTCTTCATCCATTCCTTATAAAGGTTTCGCATATGAGAAGATCCATTTACCAGACCAAATGGTACCATCACCATTCTGTCCCATAGCATGAGCTCATCTGCTTCTGATGCTTCTGGAACTTCTTCTCCATATATATCCTCTTCAGGTGGGATAGATTCTTCTGGCTCACTTTCATAACCTTCTTTGTCCATATCATGTCCATCCTCTTCTGTCTCTGTCTCTGCTTCTGCTTCTGTCTCTGTCTCTGCTTCTGCTTCTGCTTCTGTCTCTGCTTCTGCTTCTGCTTCTGTCTCTGTAGGAGCTCTGTAAAACAGAAGAACAGATTCTCTATTTCATCTTCTGCCTCTGTCTTAGCTTCTGCTATGGCCATGTAATAGGGAGAGCAGTACATCCATGCTTCTATCTCACTGTCAGAAGTGATTTCAGAAGTCATTCCTGGTTCATGCAGGAAGTATTCACCCATTGATAGTGGCTTTGCATCTTTTGGAAGTCGGCTTACAGTATCCACTGTTAAGGAACGTGGCACTGTTTTCTTGGGAAGGATCTGTTGGACAGCATCTTCGTCTGCTGATATTCCATCTGTAGCCTCATTAGGGGAATCAGAAGATAATTCCAAGGAGGTGGATCCATGTCCTTTTTGAGAACCATACAGTTTCAGCACCACTTTGTTGGGCCCTCTTCCCAAGGTCAAGGTTCCTTTGAACCAATCCGTCCTTTCTCGGGCTTCAAAAAGCCATGGTCTGCCCAGTAACAGAGGATAGGATATACCATAAGAGTTTGGCTTCACCACCAGATAGGTCAGCCAATAATCTTTTCCAGCCACTGTAGTCTTCACATATGGGAGAATGCCCAAAGGCTTGATTCTACTCTGATCCGCCAGTCTGATGAGCCATTGGGTGGGTTGCACACCTTGTAGGCCTAGATTCTTCATTGTCACATCCGTCATAATGTTCACTGATGAACCACCATCAATCAGTGCATTTGCAATGAAGCAGCCTTCTATCCACATGCCAGTCTTTGGAGTACCCGTCTAAGAAGGCATTAGCTACGTCCACGTCTTTGATAGGCTCTAGAGCTTTGTTGGACTTTGTCACTGTTGAGGGAGCAATCCTTAAGCCACGTCTTCTTGTCAGTATACTTTTGAACCTTTTTCGGCAACTGGGAGACAACATCAATAATTGTCGGAATGTGAGGTTTGGTTTAAAGGTATCTAGATCTCTGACCAGATCGTATTCCTTAATAGGATCCACTGGCTTCTCTAATTGGTTAGGGAATGGGGCAACACCCATTTTCATTTTCCCTCTTTCTTCCAACAGGGGAATCATGGGAACTTCTTCTGCTACTTGCGGCACTTTCTCCTCTTCTGTATCCTGGACCTCTGGTCCTGTCTCTGTAACTGTCTCTGTAACTCTCTGTGGCACTGTAGTGCTCTGTACGGCACTGTTAGGCTCTGTTCTGTTCTGTTCTTCTGGTGGAAGATTGAACTTCACTGTTTTGGCAGGAGGGTTATTTTCTTTCTGGACAAGTGGTTCCTTCTGCTTTGCACGAGTGATGGCAGCAACTTCAAATTCCACTAAATTGGAGGTAGGCTCTTGAGCCTTGGCCGGACTATCAGTAGCACTGTTTTTCACTGGGGCTGGGCTTGGACAGTCTTTTGTAGTGTGGCCTTCTCCTTTGCATCGACTGCATAAGGGCTTGTAATCCACTGACCTTCGAGGATTTGGACAATTCGGTGAGATGTGTCCCTTTTCTCCACATCTATAACACTCCACTTCTGATCTCTGACCACCGCCAGACTGTCTTCCTCTGTAACTTTGGGAGGGAAATCTTCTGGGTCCGAAACTAGGGCCAAGCTCTCTCGGCTTGGGTCCAATATCTTGTGTTGTCATTTTGGATTCCAGCAAGTTGAATCTTGCGTCTTCTTCCTTCCTTCCTTCTCCTAGCATGCATCTCCTTCAGAGAGCAAATGTCCTCTGTATGGTTCTTCCGCAAACAGTAGGAACAGAAGGCTCCAGGAATGGTTGGTTTTCGTGTGCATTCAGTGGCTAAATGGCCTGCTTGATGACACTTACCACACCAAGTATTTGACCGCATCACATCTCTTCCTGCTCCTGCAACATTGGATATGCTAGCGGTATTCACTTTCAACGTCTGTAGTTGTTCTGTAATCACATCCATCAACTCCTTTTTGATGTTTGCAATTGAGTTGGATAAGTAATCCTTCAAGCTTTCTCCTCCGGACATACTGGCAGGAGGGTTTTGAGGAGTCTCGGTAATCACTACATAAACGGATTGGGCTGGTACAGAGGGGTCTCTGTTTTGGTTCTGATTCAGAGCTCCTGTTTGAACTGTTGGCTGTTGGCTCCAGTTGGTAGGGTTCCACTGTTGCTGCTGATTTGGCATTGAGGAAATTGGTTGGGACCATTGTTGTTGTGGTTGAACCACCATTTGAGGCATGGATTGTGGCCATTGTGGATTTGGTGCACTGTGCTGTGATACTGGGGGCATCTGTTGGTAAGGTAGGGAATAGTCCCTGGAACTGCATTTGGTGGGTACATCATTCCTGGCATCAGAGGAGGTAGGACTCCTCTTCCTGAATTCATCGCTAATCGAGCTTCCACTTCATCGTACAGTCTTGCACCTTCTGTTGCAGCTTGCAGTGTGGCTGGTCTTTGCAGCTCCACAAACTTACGGACTTCTGGTTGTAATCCTCTGAGAAACACTCCCTTCTGAATGCCATCATCTAGATTATGGTTAGTCCATCTCTTCAGGATGGATTCCATTCATGAGACATAAGCTTCCACTCTTTCTCCAGAAGACTGACTTAGGTTCATAAATTCCTCTCGCATCCGCTCTTCAAAACCTTCACGCCTGAATTTAGTGAGGAAGGCCAACTTCAGGTCGTCCCGTGTGCCAAAAGTTCCTGCTGCTTGTCTCTCATACCACTGAAACGCTGCGCCCTTGAAAGTGGCGGGGAATATTGCTAACCAATGCTCAGGGGTTCTGGCATTGTTAGCCACACACGCTACCATAAACTCTGCTACATGAAGGTCGGGGTCTTCATTGTACTCTCCCTTAAAAATTGGCAATGGGACTACAATCGCTGGCTTGTCATCAATATTTCCAGGACGGATTTGGCTTGGAAGTGGACCTCCAACAGGAGGAGGAAGGGTTTGATGTGCCATTGGGACTTCTGTAAAGAGTTCCGTAAGGGCGTCAAAGGAGGCTTTTGCTGCGAGCTCGTTCTCAGCCTTGATTCTTGCTTTCTCTCTTCTCACGTACCTCTGGACTTGTTCTAACGCTTGCCTCTTTATTGCGTCATTCATCAGGGGGTTGGTTCCACTATGTTGTTAGTGCTCCACAGAGGGTTAACAGAAGGCTTCAGTCTCTGGAGGACTCTCTTGCCAACATTTCTTCTATTTCTTTCTTTTCAACGTCCTTGAATTCTGCTTTCATGCCACTGCACAAAGGAAGGTATTCGGTTCTGAAGGTGTCAAAATGCATACGTCTGAGCATTGTGGTGGTGCCATCATCATAGTAATGCCAGCTTCTGATGGTTTCAACAGTGTATGTTGTGAAAAACACTCTGTCTACCAACTTCCAGTGGGTTGCTAATTGAACAAACAAAAGATTATCAGTACACCAAGCATCCCATGTATCTTGCTGTTGAGCATCCACGAACAAATTCCAACTCTTTTCCTTCTTGTCTTTGTGAACCTCTACAGACTAAGACTCTTGAAGCTTCTTCACAATCTCCCACTTGATGTTGTCTGGAAACTTCTCAATGAATGCCAAATCTTCCATGGATGGTCATTCTCTCTGTTTCTGCTCTTCAGTTTATTCCCAAACAGTTTGCCACCAAGATGCAAGTTTTTGCTGCTTCAATAGGAAGAGGAAACTGCCCACCACATAGAGCATGCATCATGATGGTGATGTGTTTCCGCCATTGTGGGATGAACTTCTTGTGGAAGTGGCTTTGATTATGAGAAATTCCAACTCTTCAGTAGAAGAAGGAACTTTACAAACATTCATTGAATTCTTCTCTTCTTGGCAATGCCATTTCCTTCATTTTCAGCCTCTTCTGGTGCTTGTTGATGGCAAGTTTCCCCGGCTGCGCACCAAAAACATGGAGCCCCAAGAAGAACACCAAGGAAAAGGAAATTCTCTTGCAATAAAATCTATCTTGTAACATCAACAAGCTTGTTTATCATGTTTCATATGATCACAATGAAGAAAAGAACACCAGGCACAACAAATCTTCATGCAGCATCATGTAGACCTTCCACGGATTTGATAGAATCAACCATATTCTTCAATATCTTCACAAAATCCATCAATAGAACAAAGAAAGCAAAGGAATACACCATCTTTGAATGGAAATACATCACATAGTATTCATCTTCAATATCTTCATAGTCTTCTCTCTCAATCTCTCATATACAATCACTCTGTTTCAGTAGAATTGACTATCTCTGACTCTCTCTCTCTCTCTCCATTAATAATACATCATATCCTCACTACAATCTCTCAAAAATAACCCTCAATAATCCTTCTTAGGTCGTGGATACCCCTCCCAAGAGGTATGTCTGATATGAAGAGTCACTAGAGCCACTACAGTGTCCTTTCATAGCTCACTACTGTCACTTCACTCTAGTCTTCACTTGAGTCTTCAGTAGCTACTTCTTCCACTTCTTCCAGCTCTTTTGCACTTGTATTCACCTCTTTCCAAGGCTAGAAAACTTTCCCAAGCTACACTCTCATCCATCAGAACACATACAGAAGTATACAGAACAGTCACAGAACAATACCAGAACAGCTACAGTACAGAACAGAACAGAACAGAGACAGAAGCTCTACAGAAGACCTACAGAAGGTTACAGAAGGTTATCAAAACCACATAACTCATTCTCAAACCATGCCAAACTCTCACAAACCATTCAATAAGCTTTCTCAAGATCTCAATCTTCATCAATCAATACTCCATCCCTCCTTACAGAAGACAATCAGAACAAAACAGACCAAAACAGAAGCAAAACAGAACAAAACAGAACAAAACAGAAGGTATACAGAACCAATCAGAACCTATCAGAACATCATAGAACCACCAATAAACATCATGAACTTCCAAAACTCAATCATTATCATCTAAAACACTCTCAAACCACTTCCAAACCAATCAATCATCTCATAAAATCAACCATTCAGCTCTCAAAAACAACAAAAATCAGCCAAAAAACAAGTCATTTCAACACTCAACAAATCTGTAGGTCTCAGGGTAGAGCTCCGTAGCTCCCCTTCATTTTGGTCCCATTGTAGGGTTTGCAGCCTGAATCGATGCTCGAGATAGTTAGGATATTTAGGAGGTTTTAATCCTTAGAGCAAGTAAGTATTTTGATTTGTTGTTGAATATTAGAGTAGGACCATCCATCTCCATCTCTGTTTTTGATTTTTGTTGCATTAGGTTAAGATTAGGATAGGAAAAACAAGGAAAACAAAAAGGGTTCTATTACTGTTGGAAACAAGGAAATAGGGGCACAAATTCTAGAGTGCCATTCGATTCGAGCACCACAGTGATTCCAGGTATATCTGGCATTTCCTTGTAGTGTTTTGCACCTATCTGGAAGGCACTGGATGATTCCATGGAGTAGGCACTGAGCTTGAGTCATCGCGCGCAACCCGCAGGCCGTCGTTTGTGCAGTCGGGCCAAGTTGTCTAGGTCTAATTCCTAGAATCGGACCACCCAATTTGTGGAGCCGTACTGTCTGACTGTGAGAATCGGACCACCCTGTCCAACTTTCACAATCAGACCACCCTGTCTGAGTCCCAAAATCGGACCAGCTTGTCCGATTCCCAGAATTAGACCACCCTGTTCGAGTTCCAAAATCGGACCACCCTATTCAATTTTTAGCAATTGGACCTAGTGCCAAAATCGGACCATTGGTCGTAGAGCCACAATCAGACCACTTGTCCTATCGCAAGAGTTGGACCCCCCTGTCTGACTAGGGAAATAGGACCAAAGTAGAAATTGGACTGTTCGATTTTCACAATTGGACCACCCTGTCCAATTTTCAAAATTAGACCACTTCACCAGAACTTAAAATAGAGGGTTTTTGAATCTGCCTGACAGTCATGGCTACCCTGTTCACGTCTTTGACCCCCCCAAGCCCCCGTAAAGGGGGCTCTGCCCCCTCCGCACACCCCCCAAGTAGGTTGGAGAGAAAACACACGTCATGTCAGGTCCTCCAAATTGGACCCTAGTATTGTAATGGCTCTACACAAGCATGGATTCTCACTTGCAAAAGAGCAACCAAAAGCCCATACCCAAACAGAGAGAAACAGAGACCCTAGAACATCAATGGGCCAATCTAGCCAACAAGGGCAAAAAGGCCACACTGCAAAAACACATACATGTTGCATTCAGGCTGTATCTAGTCAAAGCGGAAAGCAACAACATCAAGCTACAACAGCAAGAATGACTAGATATGATAGTCCTGACGATAGATGCTCCTTGAATAGCACTGCATTGATGATCCAAGACATCAGTGGAGAATCCACATCTGGTTGTGCAGTTGGGGACTCAAGGGCATTTGTCAAAAGGCTTAAATTTACAAGCCAAGACGTGGAAGATGAAGACATAGTACCACCTACTTATCTTAGGGTCAAACTAGAAGACTAGCACTACCCCTAGGGCGAGACCAGCTATGAGAGGTTTTCAATTGCAGGTATTGAAGACTCCAACGAAAGTGTTGTTCTCTCTTCATTGATGCCCAATTCTGAATTCTTATCCTTTATCATCTTGCAAGCCCACCAAGAATCGTCATGTGCAGAATCCCCAACAAACCAACACTTGTGCTCGCCATCAGTGCAATCCCCAACAAAGAGCAGCCCTACCACCAACTCCAACAACCCTACCACCAGCCACCTAGACCACCAACATGCCCCCAATGACCTTTCCCCACACCACCACCAACACTCCTCCACAGCAACCATCGATGTCCCTTCCACCCGTATCTTCAGTGCAGGCCAAAGCTTGCTACCTACGATGGTGAGTGCCATGGGACTGGCACTCGTCTAGGAGGGGGATAATGTTAACCGTCAGACGAACAAGGTGGAAAATTTGGAAAAGCTAAAGCATAAGAAAAATGCCAAGGAAAAGTGAAACGGAAGACAAAGGCGCACAAGGAAAATATGGAAACACAAGAAGTGCAAAAAAGTCCCAAATAAGAGAGAAAGACGCACAAGGAAAAGCCCAAGTCAATACTTTTGTAAAAGAGCGCAAGGGCATCGTGATTTAATTTAAGGAGCGCCGGGTGCAATTTGTAAAGGTAGATGGGCGGTAGGAAGGAAACTAGGAAGATAGGAGGACAATGGGAAAAAGGACCTAGGCCACGGCCGGCCATGTAAAAAAGGGGATAAGGGGATGACCGCCCAAAAGGGATTTAGGGTTTTGTATATAAAGTTGAAAAGTGAATGAGAAGCTCATTCTTGTGTGTGGCCAAAGCTTCTTCTTCTTCTTCTCTTGTTTTTTGCCTTCTTGCTTGTGCTTGAGTGAGGGATTGAGAGAGTGAGTGTGTGAGAGTGAGGGATCGTGGAGAAGAAGCTCCCCATCTTCTCTCTTCATCTTCTCTTTTTCTCCTCTATTCTCTTTTCTCGCGTAGCTATGGAGGATGGAGCTTGACGGAGAGGGCTTGAGGTTGCTTGAGCAAGGATCATGGAGCTACCAGAGTGCAAGAGAGAGGAGGAAACTAGCTTGATCAATAAGCCAGTCCGTAGGTCTCGGGGTAGAGCTCTGTAGCTCCCCTTCACTCCCTTATCAACACGTTTTTTCCTCAGAGTTAGCAAAGAAGAAAGATTAGTCAATTTGAGTTTAAAAGCTTAAAAAGATTAACTTCAAATGTCTACGATGGTAGGACATACTCACTGCCGTCAAATATGGCATCAACATGCCAATGTCCTATCACGTTAATCCTCAAAAAGTCAAGATTTTTCTTTAAAGCTTAAGATTACTAAGCTTTCTAAAACTTCAAAATTCAATCTTTAAATTCCTCCTTAGCTGGCGTTCACACTAAGCTCTTTCCAAAATCAATCTCAAACTGGTTTTGCAACTCCAGAAATCCCTTGTTCGTACATGCACTCTAACATAGCCAATTTTGCAAATTGTTATATGCAATCTACATGCACGAAGAATTCGTTGAAAGAAAACCTTCATCAATTTCCGTACTCATAAAAAGAAGAAAGATCGCAAAAAGCTATATTTTTTTAAAAAAAGAAGCAAGCCTTGTAAACCCAACCTTGAGCTACGCTCATCCCACTAACAAGATTTTGAGTGTGTGAGGTTGTTTGAAATTTTGCAGGATGTCCGATCAAAATACAGAATATTTTATGCCCAAAGGGGATTTACCGGAACCAACGATGGAGCAAAAATTGGACCTAATTATGATACAGCTTCAAGAGGAATGAAGAGCATGTCAAACTTTGCAAGCTCAATTGGCTTCTCTTCAACGATCTACTGTTGATCAAGATGGACCACAACCCGAAGATGTTATATGACGTACGATCGATGCGACACTCAAGCACAATCTATTAGAAAAGAAGCCAAGATAAGTAAAATAAATTTCAAATTCCATACTTTTAATGGGCTACGTGATGAAAAAAATGTTCTCGCTTTTATCAGTTAGTTTGATGATTATTTCCATGAAGAACAGTATGCCGAAAAAGACAAACTCAAGTGTGTCACTAACCATTTAGTGGACAAAGCATCGTTATAGTGGATTGTTGTGCACAAAAGTATTGATTGTCCTACTACTTGGGAGGCTTTTCAAAAAAAAAAATTGCAAAATTTTCTTCCACCTCAATTCCATGAAAAAGCAATCAAACAGTGGGATCTTCTACAGCAAAGAGATCATGAGCCTATTTCACAATACGTTGAGCATTTCTGGAATGCCTTATTGCAACTTCGAATGCTTGAAGACGTACCTGAGGCGATCGACAAGCACAAGTTTATGTCTGGTCTTCTTGGTCACTTCTATGCCGAAGTAAACATGTTCAAGCCAACGCCTCTCGAGGATGTGATTTCTTTAGCCCATGATGCTGAAGACAAAATTTGAGGATGAGAGAAGTGACCATAACAATTTCCAACTAATGGTAACTTTAGTACAAAGCAATTCAATTCTAACTTTCAAAGATTCAATCAAAATCGCTTTATTCCTTCTTCTTTCTGTAAATCCTGGACACAACCCCCTGCTTTACCAAACACAAATTCAAATCCTAAGTCATCTTTCCAACCAAATCCCAATATACCTAAACTCCCAACCATTACCAATAATGTTTCCAAAGCCAAGCCTATAGTTTGCTACAAGGGCCACCAACCTGGACATCTAGCCAATGAATTGTCAATCCAAAAAGCCAATTGTTCACATCAACTACTTGGGAGCCACTGAAGATGAAGACCACGAAGAAATGCCAAATTTCATAAAAGACGATGATGATATCGGTACTACTTCAGATACTTTACCAGGTATGCCACATCCTCATTCATTATTAACGATGAAATGTCTTGTGCATGGTAAAGAAATATTATTTTGCATGATGATGGGAGCACACACGATTTTGTTTCTGCAAAATTGGTTGAAGAATTGAATTAAATAATGTTCCAACTCATTATCGCATCAAGGCTGCATTCTTAGGTACTAGATACAATGGTATACAAGAAGTTCATGATTTAGAAATTAAAATTGGTGAATATGTTGAGCGCATAAATTTCTTGGTTGTGCCTTTGCAATCTAGTGACATTATCTTAGGAATGCCTTTGCATCATGAATATAATCCCAATATAGATTATTACACGCATTCAATGAAGATTCATTCCAACAAATCACATTACATGGAATGCATGCCTTTGATAAATTTCCATTGCGTAGTCATGCACAGGCTAAACGTGCATTAAGAAAAGGTAGCAAATCATACTTAGTATGGGTGAATGAAATTGAAGCTAAGGAAAATCATATCCATTCTAAGCACTCACAATTTCTTTTACATTTTACATATTGTTTTGTTGTTGACTTACCACCCTGGTTTACTACCTACACTTAATTCCTGGTTCTCAACCACCATGTAAAGCACCTTATAAACACAATCAAATTGAACAAAAAGAAATCCAAGCCCAAGTTGAAGAATTGTTAATGCGAGGACTCATTAGGCCCAGTAGTTCTCCTTTTGGTGCACATGTCCTATTAGTTAAGAAGAAAAATAATACCTATAGCATATGCATTGACTATCGTCCCCTAAATAAGACCACTCTCAAGAATAGATATTCGATCCCTAGGGTACAAGACCTCATGGATAAACTACAAGGAGCCACAATATTTAGCAAGATAGATCTTAAATCTGGATATCATCAAGTATGACTGGATACACTTGATATTTTCAAAACTGCATTTAGAACTCAATTTGATCATTATGAATTCATTGTTATGTCTTTTGGTTTGACTAATGCACCACCCACATTCAGTCGTATGAAGAATCACATATTTTTGAAGCATCATCATTGTGTAATTGTTTTCTTTGATGACATATTGGTTTTCAGTAAGAAAAAAAACGAGTATTATGAACATTTATCTTTGGTTTTCAAATTATTGAAAGAGAATCAATTATATGCTAACCCTGAAAAGAGTGAATTTTTCCAAACCCACATTGAATCCTTAGGACATATTGTTTCTTCTTATGATATTAAAGTTGATCCTAAAAAGATAGAAGTAATTTTGAATTGGCCGATTCCTAAAAATATACATGAATTACATTCTTTATTAGTCTTGCTAGCTTTTACAGAAAATTTATGAGAAATTTTTAATTTCTTGCATTGCCTTGGATAAAATTGTTAAAGAAAGGTTGTATATCATTGGTTTGATAATTAGCAAAGGTCTTTTGATTTATTGAAATATGCTTTAACACATGCCCCTATTTTGCAATTACTTGACTTTAATAGACCATTCTTCGTAGTAGTCACTGATGCTAGCGGATATGGAATAGGAGTTATTCTTATGCAAGATTCACATCCTATAGCCTACTCTAGCGACAAACTTAAACCATTTGAACTCAAGTATTTAACCTATGATAGGAAATTGCTAGCTATAGTACAAGCTTTATGTCAATGGAAACACTATTTAATGGGATCTGAATTCATGATCAAAACAGACCAACAAAGGATCAAACATTTCATAAATCTCTGACCGTCATATTAAATGGACTGCTTTTATTCAAAGTTTTCATCTACTTATCCAATATCAACCCGAAAAAGAGAATGTTGTTGCTGATACCTTAAGTAGAAGACCAAGTATCCATAATATCTCCATTATATCTTTCAAATTCTCTTATCCCTATGAAAGATACCTATGACCAAGACCCCATTTTTCAAGCTGATTGAAATAAATTAGTTGCAAATAATTGGATTCTAATAGATTCATTGTCTTATTCTGATGGATTTATGTTTTATGAGAAAATGTTGTGTGTAATTGTTACATTTAGATCATTTGTGTTGCATGAAATTCATTGTCCTCCATATTAAGGCCATAGAGGTATTATTTCTACTTTACATACATTGGTTGAAGATTTTTATTGGCCACAGATGGAATCTGATATTTCTAACTTTGTTTCTGAGTGTTTAATTTGTCAAAGAGTTAAGCGACACCATGGTAAGCAATATGATTTGTTAATGTCTTTACCAATTCCTAAACGACCATGGGAATATATTTCAATGGATTTTATAACTGGTTTGCCTAACACCCAAGCTAATCATGATATAATTTAGACTATTATAGATTGATTTAGCAAACAAGCATATTTCCTTCCATGCAAGAAAACATTAACTACATCTCAAGCTGCTCAATTGTTTTTTAGAACTATTTTCACTAACCATGATTTACCAAAAGTTATTATTTCAAATCGTGATTCTAGATTTTGCAATAATTTTTGGACGACCTTGTTTGCTAATTTAGGTACAAATATTGATTTCTCATCTGCATTTCATCCTAAAACTAATGGGCAAATAGAAGCTACTAATGGGCAAGCAGAAGCTACTAACAGTACAATATTAGATCTTTTGCGTGCATATACAATTTCAAAACCACAAACATGGAATACACACTTGTATTTACTTCAGTTTGCATACAATAATACACCACATACAACTACACATAAAGCACCTTTTGAAATCATTTATGGACATAGATTGCCTACACCTATTACATTATTGTCAAACAAAATTAAAGCTGCTAATGATATTGCCAATATGTATGCTGCTATTTTTGCTAAAGTCAAAGACATGAATGCAAAAGCCTAGCAATCATACACTTAACAAGCTAACAAGAAAAGAAAAGCTATGAGTTTCAAAGTTGATAATTATGTTTGGTTACGCATTGAAAAGAGAAGATTACAAAGTGTTGAGGAACACCCTATTGTTAAGTTAGCCCCTAGATTTTATGGACCTTTCAAGATCATTCATAAAATCAATGATAATGCTTTTAAATTAGAACTACCCCAACACTGGAAAATCCACAACACTTTTCATATCAGTTTGTTATGACCTTTTAGAGGCCAAATACCTGTTCATTCTATCTATGAAAACCCTCCTTTATTAGAAGAATAAACTAAAATCCTTGAATATAAAACTATTCTAGACACTAACTTTATGACCACTAGAACTAGCCGTAGATACTCTAGATATTTGGTTAAGTTTAAAAATAATCATGTTGAAGAGGCCCAATGGATGCACGCCTACAACCTAAGTGCTTACCCCTCACTGCTCACTCCACATTGAGCTAATAGCAATTGAGGACAATTGCTATCCCACCCCGGGGGGTATGATGCCAAGAGGCATATTCCACAGTGGATTCTGTAAGACCGCAGTGGATTCCGTGAGGTTTTGCAGTGGATTCCGTAAAAATATATTTATTTGTCGAGGCTCGTACACAAGGTGGATTCCTTGTGTGAGAAGTTGACGGGGACATGTGTCCTTTTTGGGTGTCATGTTAATTTAATGTGCACATGGGTGATTCCGCAAAATTCATATTTAAATTAATGGACGTTTATGAGTTTAAAGTACAATCGTATTAAATTAAGGTTAGGATAGAGTTCCAACCTATTTATTTATTTTGTAGCTGAAGACTACTAGGTATTCACTTTTTTCGATTTAATTTTATTATTTTCTAACAATTGTGAATTCTTCAGTTGATGTGTAGAGCAGACATCGGTGGCGTTGAGAAGCACTAGGTGATAGCGTGTATTCAAATTACCTAGAAGAAATTATCATTTTTGATAAGGCGCATGTCTTATCATTAAAGACGTGGCGCTAATATTTATTTAGGCACGCTTATTTATTGAAGCGTTTAACAAATATTTATTATTTTGTATGCGCATGGACGTACGGTTTAAATATTTCATTATTGGACATTGTGTTTGGGCATAGCCCAACTTTCGGGGTGCCCAATCGCTTTATTCTTTATTTGGACAAAAGCAAACACAAAAGCTAAAACATGCTTATTATAAAATTGGGCTATTTTTTAGCTTTGAGATGAATAAAATTTATAAATACATGCCTTGTATGCCTTGTGAAGCTCTCACACAAGGCATGGGGGGAGATTGTACCCAATTTGTCTTTTTGTCTCATGTCGTGTAAATCTTCTTTTTTGCTTTTTGAGTTGAAGTAGAGTTCTTTGTTCTTGGGGACCTTCTGGCGCTCGCTACGTATGCATCCAGCATCAGATTTGTGCACCAGATAATATCATGGCCTTTTGGAAAATAATTCTCAAGCTCATAGGGACTAGACTAGTCCTAAATAAACAAAGGGTTTACGGCTAGAGCCCCCTTGGAACTCTCATTATCTCCTAGCTAACATGGAATCTCTACTCAGAGACCTCATGCATTTGGAGCCAATCCTAGCATTTGGAACAAACAAGAGTAGCCCCTTGGTAAAGGGCTCTCATGATTAGCCTTGAGAGAGGCATAGAGTGTATCTAAGTGACAGATGATTGTTTACATCGAGAAGTGCTTAAAAATAGCCAAAAACTTTGAATTTTAGGAAAAAAATAGACTTCATCGAAGGCGGTAGCTGCAATCAGTACGATTTTAAGCAGCAAGGCTCAAAAAAGTCCGTGAATTTTCATAAATTTTTGACAAGTCAAGTGAGACCTTGGGAGATGCCCAACAATGGGGGACTTCAAGACGAACTGCCAAAATTTTTCAAACTTCAAATTGGACACCGGACAAGAAAGAGGGAGTGCTCGAGAGGCCAAGACCCAAAGGCCAAGTGAAAATGGGCTTTAGGAAGCCAAAAGAGATGTGACCTTTGGGGGCTCCAAGGCTAAAAATGATTTCGTGGGGGGGGGAAGGGGGGGGGGGGGAGCGTCGCGCTGATCAGGGAGAAGGCGCCATATTCCACTCTTGATAATGGAGGGGCTAGAGCTATTGCAAACAACCCCCCTAATCGATTATATGGCTGATCTACACTCTCTTTTCACTCTTCATCGCCGATCTCTGATCCTCGAATGGCTGCCTAGTTGTGGAGTTGCAGTTTCAATCTTTCTCTCTCCTCCCTCTCTCTCCTCTTATTAAGAGACAGTTCATGCCCATGAAGAGAATTGAAGATCCATTGAAGACCGCTTGTCTGGCATGGTACCGGATCACTCCCGGATTGGCAGCCAAGGGACCGATGGGTAGATGATCAGGGCTATGAGTCGAGTTCGTCAAATGTCCTTAGCAAAGTCAAGAAAATGATGAAGCACTACACGGATATGATCTTTGAACAATATTAGTAAATAGCCGTTGATGTTAATTTCTTAAAGAAACAACATAATCTGATAAGGAGTCGATGCCCCGAAGAGGGTGCACCCTCTAGATTCAGCTGCAAATGGTGTGGTGGGCAACATTATCGACGTAATTGCCCAAATGTCAAGTATGACATTTGCGGGAAGTCCATCCATTTAGTAGCCATCTGTTGGAGCAAGATTAGTTCCCTTTTGCAAGGCAATTGGCAACCAGGGCTTGTTAATCATCATGCAAAAGGAAACAATTTTCAACAGGATGATGGGCCAAAACAAATACTCCAAAGGGGTAAGGCTACTATCAAGGAACTACCAAGTGGCAGTGGGATGAGCCTCATCGAGGCTGTGTAGGTTAATGGCCTTGAAGCTTCTAGCCTACGTGTCGTAACAAGAGGCCAAAAATATAGAGAAGAAGACAAAGATAATGTAAAACCTGTCGACGGAAACCCTAGGCAGGACGATAAAGGAACGCAAGTTCTAAATCTTGACAAGGAAGGGGGACCTCTGAAGCCCGTAGAGAGTAAGACTGACACCAAGAGAGATAAAGAGGTGTTGAGAAAGAAGGTGAGAGTTAAAAAATAGGCAATAAATCCAGTGCAGCATCCTAAAGAGTGGATGATTTGGCGTGAGAAGAGAGTTTTAGTGAATTATCACGAATTTGATTTAGCTAGCTTCCTTTGCAATGTTAAATTAGACTTGAATCTCTTGTAGCTAATCAAGCTGTCGCCAGGAGTACGCAAAGAATTTAAAAAGATCTTGCATACGGGCTATATCGTAGAACCCTTGGGAATAGCACGGGTAGGGGATGACTGGTTTGAACATGACAAAAAGAACTACCCAAGGGTTGCAACCTATGTTGATGGGATTCTAGTGGATAGTGCTATTGTCGACACATGATCCTTGGTTAATATTATGAGTTCTAAATTGATGGAGAGGTTGGGTCTTACGATTCAGAAAGATGCCTCCACAATCCTTAAAATGGCTGACAATAGTCTGAGACAACTGGAGGGCTGCATTACTAAAGTCCACGTGACATTTGCCAACGTAGAATGCCTGGTGGACTTTAGGGTAATCCGATTTGCAGGATGTCCGAGTTACCAAGTATTGCTTGGTTGACCTTGGATTTTACAAGCAGATTGTCAAGTAGATATACCCGCTGGTAGATTGATATTTGGCAGAGGTGCTAGACGTGTGGTAGTCGACGCATATCCTGAATCACCTCAAAGTGAGTGAGATCCCGTGTCTTCTATAGAGTTAGAGACAATGGAAGATGTGTCTAAAAGTGAGATGTCGTCGACTGATGAATCCAAAGAAGGATCGACCACAGAAGACGTCTATCAAGTAATGCTAAACGAGCCAATAGAAGCTCAAGATAGAATAAGGGACACAGATGTTATCGAGCTAGACCTTGGTATGCTAGACGATGAGCGGCCAATAAAGCTAGGGTCTATGCTTAGTGCAAAGGAATGGGAGGATTATGTCACTCTAATCTAAGAGTTCTGCGATATTTTTGCTTGGAGTTACGATGAACTTAGGGGCATTCCTCCCCGCTTCGTTGTCCATACAATTCCGTTGAAGGAAAGAATTCGTCCTGTGTGGCAGAAAGTCAAGCGTATGCCATTTAAGTTGCGGGATGGGCTGTTTGAGGAGTTACAGAAATTACAAAAAGCAAGTTTGATCTTCCTTGTGCAGCACACTGAATGGTGTTCACCAGTTGTGATCGAAAAGAAGAAAAATAATCAAATCCAGTTGTGTGTGGACTTTCGTGAGTTGAATAAGCAAACAGTTAAGGATTATTACCCATTGCCCTTTATCAACCAGATTTTGGATCAATTGGCGGGTAGGGAGGTATATTCATTCATGGACTGTTTTGCAGGCTATAATCAGATGGCAATTGCAAAAGAGGATAAGCTCAAAACAACGTTGATAACAGTCTTCGGGAGCTTTGCATATCATGTGATGGCATTTGGTCTATGCAATGCGCCTGGTTCTTGGCAACGAACTACCGATAAGGCCTTTGGTGACATTTCCCCTGAGGAGCTAAAGGTATTTATTGATGATTTAGAGGCAGCCACCGTGAGAGAAAGATAGTTGATTATTTTACGAAAATGTTTTGAGTGATGCAAACAATTTTGCATAGCTTTCAATCCAAGGAAGCACATTTTTGGCATACATTATGGGCTCTTGCTGGGCCATGTAGTTAGCTCGATAGGGATTGCGATGGATCCTGAAAAAATCAAAGCTATAGTAGCCATGAGTCTGCCATAGAAGTCCACAGCTTTTTGTCATCGGTTGGATATTATCGGCGGTTCATAAACGCATTGGCAGAAAGAACGTTGCCATTGACAAATATGTTATCCTTTAATTGTTTGTTTATATGGAGTGACCCTTGTAAGGTGGCTTTTGAGGATGTCAAGCAGGAACTCGTAAGAGCAACTATGCTGAAAGCACCAAAGAGGGGCGAAATTTTTCATATCTTTTCAGCGACTACCATGTATAGTATTAGCATTTGTTTTGCGCAGATATAGAAAGAGAAGTGGTATCACTCGATTGCTTTTGCTAGTTAGAAGCTGGGTATATATGAAGTTAATTATACTTATATGGAAAATTTGTGCCTTGCGATGGTCTTTGCGACTAAAAAGTTTAGGCACTACATCCTTTATGAGAAGGTTGTCCTTTATATGAAGGCGGAAGGGCTACGACTGCTAATGAATAAACTACAACCGCCCGACCGTTTGGCAAAGTGGTTATCACTTTGTAGGAGTTTGACTATGAGGTTAAGAGCAAGCCACCCAAGTTGCATGGTATTGTAGAGTGGCTTGTGGACTTTGGGGAGCCAAAGGAAGCTCTGGATGAAGGTAGTGACTGGGACTCATTGTTCAAGATTGACAAGGCATCTATTCCCTCTTGGTATGCGGTGATAACACATTATTTGTCGACAAGAGAGACTGGAGATAGTCTATTGAAGTTAGAAAAAAGCGAAAGATTAAGCAGTAGGCTTTAAAATTCATAATAATTGCAGGTACGTTGTATTGACAAGAGGTAGATGATATCTAGCGCCGATGCATAATGCTTGACGAGGTCCCTTTCATCTTAGAAGAATGCCATGACTCTAATTGTGGAGGTCATTTTGCTAGGTGACTAACTACGCAAAAAGCTTTGAGGGTGGGATATTGGTGGCTGGCCATTTTCTACGATGCATTCGAGTACATTAAAAGATGTGACATTTGTCAATGGCATGATAGCCGAGAGAATAGGAAGTGACCACTCACTCCTATTATGGAAATCCTTCCATTCGAGAAGTGGGGGATCGACTTTAAGGGCCCTATTACTCCGTCGCCCACTGCACAGAAAATGTATATTATTGTAGCGACTGATTATTTTACTAAGTGGTCGGAAGCACGTGCAACACAGAAAGACGATGGAAAGGAAACCACCAGTTTCCTATTGGAGCAAATAGTATGTCGATTTGGTCCGCCAAAAGAAATAGTATCAGACTAGAAGACACATTTTTTGAACAAGGTGATTGACGGAAGTGTGGAAAATCAAGCATAATAAAACAACCCCCTATAACCCACAAGCAAATGGACAAGTTAAAAGTACCAATAAGCAGCTTGTGGGTATCCTATCCAAGATAGTCTCCGAAAAGAAACGGGACTGGGATACCAAGTTATATGTGGCAGTATGGGCATATAATATGACGTTCAAACGAGCTACTAGTCACACCCCATTCAAGCTAGTATATGGAGAGGAGTGTGTCCTATATCTAGAGATCGAGTTGTCGACGCTAAGATTCACAATTAATCGTTCTTTGGGTAATAGGGATGCCCTCTTAGAGCACTTTTACGACTCTGGCACACCTCGATGAGATTAAATTGTAGAGTTTGCTACATCAAGAGGTGACCAAGCATCGGATGAAGCAGCTCCATGATCTAAAAGCAAATAAATATACTTTTAAGAAAGGACAGCTAGTATTGTACTATGATGCACTTAGAGAATTATTTCCAAGAAAGATGGAGCCCAAATGGGACGGTCCTTTTAGGATTGTCAGGATCAAGAAGAATAAATCCACAGCATTATTGGCAGATCTGGAGGGTATGGAGTTTAAGAATAAGGTTAATTCTAATAAGATTAAACCTTATTATTTCTAACTATGCTATTGACATAAGTGCCTTGCACGTCTATGCACAATTGATCAAACATCTGTAAGGAAACAGTGATAGAGGTTGATGGGTCGATTGATTCCTTATTTGGAGCACCCATATCTAGAGCAACGATATCATTAGGGAAAGCTCATCTGGTGGAGTAAAGGCTATAAAGTGACTGAGCAAGACGACGGGATATTCGTTTGTGAGATTAAGGTCTTCTATCATCACTGTTTGCAGATTTTAACAAGCGTCCTTGTAGTCTTTAATGATGAAGGTGGGATGGAGCCGTTAGTCCATCATCTCAATATGTTGAATTTTGACTATCATAATTACGAATAGGGGAGTTATGGATGGTTGGCTGTGTAAACCCATTGTGGACGTACATATTATACTTTGATGGGGCGTCCAGGGGCCCTAATAAAAAAGGGAGTGTTGGAATAGTTATCTGAGATTCCCGATAGAGAGTTACAATGAAATTAGTTGCTTATCTCGGGGTAGGATTTAGCAACATGGCGAAGTATAAAGCCTTGATTATGGGACTGCATATTGCCAAGAAAGGTGGTACTCGGTAGTTGTTAGTAAAAGGAGATTCCCAACTGATCTTAAATCAACTCAATGGGACATATATAATCTAGAATCCTATCCTTCGTATGTATCATCAAACTGCTATAACCCTACTTGATGAATTTGAGAGCATCTCTCTTCAGCTAATTCCACGTCCTTGGAATCAGTTTGCGGATTCATTAGCCAATTTTGCTTATGAAGAGGACCTCTTCTTCAACTGTGGTCCTAGTCCGGATGTTGTTATTGATAATGAGACAGGACCTGGTCGTTTGTGGGGAATGTTATCAGACCATGCATTATATGGCAGGAGATTGTAAATATGGGTAATGTGAAGAGTAGCCGAGACCCATGTACCACTATTATCATGGACCCACAGGTTGATTCGATGACATGTTATGTATACGCCTCTTGATATATATGTAGGAGGTATGGGTCATAACTTGATGCATTTAGTTTAGGGTTGAGAGCCCTATTTTTCCCCTTGGACTAGAGTGTATTTTCATATATCTACCTTCTTCCAAGGAGGGATCCATATGAGCTGGTTTGATTGATTTCTTTAGGCTAAGAGGGCCAGTTATTTTGTATTACAAATGTACTATTCCTTTAGGCCAAGAGGGTCCTATGTCTGTTTGGTGCAGGTATGTTTAATAGGTTTTTGTTTTAGTGATTGCATCATACAGGTTGATGAAGTCGCTAGAGGGAGCCTTTGCTGCAGAGGAGATTCTTGTGGCCATTCCAGGTGGTTTCGTCCCCTTTCCGATGTTTTTTTTTCCAAGCAATTAATCATACATGTGCCTGTGAGGGTTACTTTCTTTTTATTTGTTGGGGACCAACAATCAAGGCATGAAGGGGTTTCTTCCATTATTCTTCCATCATACTAACTAAAGAAACTTACATACATAGGTATGACTAACCAAGACTAATTATGGTTAAGTCACTGACTACACTGACTTATTGAATGTCACACACGTGTACAACTGTATCCAACTAATGTCAGTCACACACATAAAGATAGATTGATTGAAGAGTAATGGGAGCTTGATATTCTAACACTCCCCCTCAAGGTCAAACCATCTGATAAACTCCGAGTAGCTGTCTGAAGTATATGAAATTTTCTATACCAAGAGACTTGGTAAATATATTTGCTTCTTGGTCTTCAGTCTTCACATGAATCAAGTCAGTTTGTCCTGTAAGAACCATTTCTCTAATGAAATGGTAGTGAACCTCAATATATTCAGACCTAGCACGGTAGATAGGATTGCTAGCCAACATAACACTACTGAGGTTATCACAATGCAATCTCACTTTTCTTTCTAGCTGTATTTCCAAGTCTTTCAGTAGTTTCATCAATCAACTGCTTTGCAAGTTGCTAAGGCAGCTCCTTTGTACTCAGCTTCTGTACTAGACAATGCAAGAATAGGCTATTTCTTACTCTTCCAATTGATCATACTACTACCCAATCCAAATGCATAACCACTGGTTGACCTCCTGTCATAGGCACAACTAGCCCAATCAACATCAGTAAACCCCATCAAGTCAAGAGATTTTCCATATGCATAAAATAGCCCATAATTTGTAGTACCCTTTACATATCTCATGATCCTCCTGATTGCATCTAAATGTGGTTTGCAAGGCTTTTGCATGAAGTGACTAATCATCCCCACTACATAACATAAGTTAAGACGGGTAATAATCAAGTATATCAAGTTGCCCACCATCTATCAATACATCATCACATTCTCTATGTCATTTCCAACATCAAACTATAGCTTGACATTCTGATCAAGAGGTGTCTCCATAGGCTTGCATTTAGCCATACCATACTTCTGTAACATGTCATGAGCATACTGCTTTTGTAGCAGCCGTATACCTTGAGGCGTAGAGACTACCTCAATCCCAAGAAAATACTTTAGTTCACCAAGGTCTTTAACTCTGAATTCAACCTGTAAACATGATTTAATTTTAGCAATGTCCTCTTCATCATCTCCAGTGATGATAATATCATCTACATAAACCACTAGAAACACATATTCATGATCTATCTTCTTCCTGAATAGACTGTGATCTGCATCACCCAATCTAAATCCATTTTGTTGTAAATAACTACTAATTTGAGCATTCCATGCTCTAGGTGCCTGTTTTAGTCCATATAAATCTTTTTTCAGCTTACATACATGTGTAGGAAAGTCCGAGTGAACATAGCCTTTAGGATACTCCATATATACTTTCTCAATCAAATCACCATTTAAGAAAGCATTCTTGATGTCCATTTACCATAATTTCTAGCCTTTGTATGCTGCCAAAGAAATGACAATTCTAACTGTTGCGATTTTAACCACTGGACTGAAAGTCTCCTCATAGCCAAGGCCATATTGCTATGCATACCCTTTTGCAACTAGCCTGGCCTTATAGCATTCTAACGAACCATCTAACTTACACTTAACCTTGTACACCCATTTGCAACTAATGGGGACTTTGCCTTCGGGAAACTTAGCCAATTCCCATGTCTCATTTTTAGCCAGGGATGCATACTCCTCATCCATGGCAGCACACTAGTTATCATTTGTAACTACATCATCAAACATTGTAGGTTCTTTGTAACCTGTCACACTAGCCATATATGCATAATGGCGGAATGAATAACTAGTGTATGTAAACCTGTCAACTGGTTTTTTGACTCTCTCAGATATTCGTAACTGTGGCTCACTCTGAGCTTGCCTCTCATGAGGCGGTACATAATGACTCTGCCTTGCTCCAGGCATCCTAATAGATAGAATGTCCAACTCACTATCCAAACTATCGTTGTTAGATGACTCATAACCTATTGTAAGTGAACGTGTCACATCCTCAAGCATATTTTCTTTTCCCTTATCCAATCTCCCCCTCACTGACATATTCGTGTCAATGGACGTAGGAATATGACTCCGCAAGTGTCTTGACCAAGGACTTACTGTAGGTGACCCATCACCTGTAGGACCACTCATAGATGCACTAATTGTAGGTGTATTTTCAGCATTACTAGTGTGGACTGATCCATCAGCACTGCAACAAGATTACCATACCACAATGCCAACTCATAAAAACAACATCTCTGCTAATAAATGTCTCATGTAGACGATACATAACACTTGTAAGATTTTTGGTCTTGTGCATAGCCAATGAACACACTCTTGATAGCTTTAGGACCCAATTTCTTCCTCTTTTCATTAGGAACATGCACATATGCAATGCTGCCAAATACTTTCAAGTGTGGAATGTGAGGCTTATAACCATACAACCTCTCATATGGAGTTACATCATGAATCCCTACTGTAGGGGTTCTATTAAGCACATAGATAGTAGTCACTACTGCTTTAGCCCAATAACCATTTGGCAAACTCTTCTCATTCAGCATAGCTCTTGCCGATTCAATCAGTACCCAATTTTTCCTTTTTGCTACACCATTTTGCTACGGTGTTTAGTTGCAAGTTAACTGTCTTTTGATCCCATGTTTAGTAAGGTACATGTCAAAGTAATTAGAGACATATTCTCCACCTCCATCTGATCTAAGACATGAAATTTACAGCTCAACTCATTTTCAGCATGCTTCTTGAAGTCCTTGAATGCATCAAACACATCATCCTTATGTTTCACTATATAAAGTATATATGCTAAAATCATCAATGAAGGATACATAGTAACTAGCATCACCAAACAAAGCATTATGAGACGGACCCCATACATCTGAAAGTACCAACTGCAAGGGTCATGAGCTATTCCGTACATTTATCATAAATGGAAACCTTGCTTGCTTTCCAAACTGACATGCATCACATACATGTCCAAAGTCATGATACTTGAACTTAGGCAGTCCAAGCACAATCTCCTTCTGCTGCATAGATTTCAGCTTTTGTACATTCACATGGCCAATCCACTTATGCCATATCTCAACATCCCATATAGCACCATCATCATGTGCAAACATGGCTGCTTTTAATTTTGGAATTGACGCATCAAGAGTAAACATTCTGCCATTTGTTCGGGTGGATCATTTTGCTCCTTCCTCTTTTCCTTCCTCTACCACTTCTCACCTCTCTTCCTCTACCTCTTCTTCTTGTTCCTCTACCCCTCCTTCTTGTTCCTCTTCCTCTCTCCTTTCCCTTCTTCTTCTCCTCTCCTCCTTCTTGCTCTTCTACCTCCTTCTCCTTCTCTACCCACTTCTTCTTTCCTCTTCTTTTTCTTTCCTCCTTCTACTTCTCTCCTCCTTCTACCTCTTATCCTTTCCTTCCTCTACTTCTTACCCTTTCCTCCCTCTTCTCTCTCTTCACTTCTTCCCCTTCACTCCTACTCCTTCACTCCTTATCCTTCTCTTCTTCCTCTCCCTCCTTCTTGCTCTTCCACTTCCTCCTACTTGCTCTTGCACTTCCTCTTTCTTTTCTCACTCTTTCTTCCACTCCTTCCTCTCACCTTCTTCTCTTTATCCTCTTCCTCCTCTTCTCTCTCACTCTCTCACTCTCTCACCTTGTTTTTCTTCTCCCACCCTCTTCTTCTTATCCTCTCCTTCTTCCCTCTCTCTCCTCCCTTCTCTCTCTCTCTCACCTTCTTTCTCTTCTTCCTCTCCCTCATCCTCTCCTTCTCCTTCTCCTTCTCTCTCTCTCCTCCCTTCTCTTACTCCTCCTTATTTTCACCTCCTTCTACCTTCTTTCTCTTCTCCTTCTTTCCACCTCCTCCTCCTTCTCTCTCTTCCTCCTCTTCTCTCTCTCTCACCTTCTTTCTCTTCTTTCTCTCTCTCCTTCTTCTTATCCCCTCCTTCTCCTTCTCTCTCTCTCTCCTCCTCTTCTCTCTCTCTCACATTCTTTCTCTTCTTCCTCTCCCTCCTTCTTATCCTCTCCTTCTCCTTCTCTCTCTCCTCCTCCTCCCTTGCCTTCTCTCTCCCAATCCTCCTCTTCTCTCTCTCTCACCTTCTTTCTCTTCTCTCTCTCACCTTCTTTCTCTTCTCCCACTCCTTCCTCTACTTCTTTCCCTTCTCCCTCACAGTTGGGTCAGGACGGAATCCAGGGGCTCATGGCTGGTCAGGATGGAATCCACTCCTTCCTCTACTTCTTTCTCTTCTCCCTCACGACTAGGTCAAGATGGGATCCAGGGCTCATGGCTGGTCAGGATGGAATCCAGGGGGGAAGGTGATGTGCATGGGGCCCGGAGGTATCAATGAGGGAGGGATGCGGCGTTTTTGGGAGAGGCCGACTCTCCTTCTCCCTTCCTCCTCACTGCTGGACGTGGCATCAGGAAGGTGATGGATAGCAACAGTAGCACGGTGGAGTGGGCGAGACATGAGCACCGTGGTCCAGGAGTCGAGGGATGAGGCTGAGCGTCGCAGATAGCCAGAGAGGGGGGTTGTGCAGCAGGATGGCATAGTCTTCTATCCTCGGGAGGGGAGAAGCTCTCCCCTTATATAGGGGAGGGGAGGGAAGAGTTGGCATGGCCACCCTCCACTTGGAGGGCGCATGCTTGCCATGACTCCCACTCCCTCTCTCCTTTCCCGACTACTATCGGCGGGGAGAGAGGAAAAATTAAAAAAATTTGAGTTGCAGGAAATTTTTTTCCTTTTCCTTTAATATAATTGGAAAGTTCCTATCCCCCTTACATTCTCTCCCCCTTAGAGGAAGCGAGAAGTCCTCATCTCGAGAGAACCTGGGGGTAGTGTTGGTTGAGAGTATCTTCGTCCATCCACGTGGCATCCTCTTTGGGATAATCTTTCCACTGGATGAGGTATTCTCTCAGGGTCCTTGATGTCTTGAATGCCTCTCTTGACATCCAGAACTCTATCAAGCCATAGCTCAAGGAGTCCTTGGCTAGGCATTACAACTTGCTGATCATCAAGTACATGATTTGGATTAGGTAGATACTTTTTCAGTAGGCTAACATGGAATACATTATGAACTTTTAGGGTTGCGGGTAGTTGTAGTCTGTAAGCATTGGGTCCTAGGAACTTAGTGATCTTATAAGGGCCGCAGTACCTTGGACTTAGCT
The DNA here is from genome assembly GCF_053477565.2 of Lygodium microphyllum. Classification (NCBI taxonomy): domain Eukaryota; kingdom Viridiplantae; phylum Streptophyta; class Polypodiopsida; order Schizaeales; family Lygodiaceae; genus Lygodium; species Lygodium microphyllum. The sequence continues at coordinate 77,546,801 of NC_141145.1, read as the reverse complement.
TCTTGTATTCTCCCAAGGACAGTGAACTCTTTTTAGGGCGTACGCGAATGAAGACCATATTACCTTCAATGAAGGATCTGTCTTGCCGTTTCAAGTCCGCGTAAGCCTTCTGTTTGTCCTTGGTGGCTTGGATGTCTTGTCTTATTGATTTGATTTGGTCATCCATGTCTTCTAGCATCTGCTTTGAAGTTTCAACCCTCAAGGTTGGACCCAAGAAGCTCAAAGGAGTACGACAATCGTGCCCATACAATGCTTGGAAAGGGGTCATCTGAATGCTTTGTTGGTAGGAAGCATTGTAGGCAAACTCAACCAGTGACAAATATTGAATCCACTTTTTGGGTTCGCGACAACAGTGTGCCCTAAGCATATCTTCAATGACTTGGTTGACTCGTTCTGTTTGACAATCGGTTTGGGGATGGTAAGCTGTGTTGAAACAGAGTTGAGTCCCAATGGCCTCGAAGATAGCCCTCCAGAAGTGTGATATGAAGAGGGAGTCACGATCACTAATGATTCTTCTGGGTAACCCATGCAATTTGAATATTTTCTTGATGAATAATCTTGCAATGTCTGATGCTTTATAGTTTGTCTTAATAGGGATAAGATGTGCAACCTTGGTGAGCATATCTACCACGACCATAATAAAGTTGTATCCTCCCTGAACTTGGGGTAGGCCAACAACAAAGTCCATACTAATGAATTCCCATTTCATTTGGGGAATGTCAAGTGGTTGCAATTTCGCTGGCATTTTGACATGTTCGGCCTTAATGCATTGACAAGACAAACATTCTGTGACGTATTTGAGAACATCACCTTTGAGCCTATCCCAATAATAGCTCTTCTTGACCGCATTAAGGATCTTGGCATAGCTAGGATGTCCTGAGAAAGGGGAGTCATGGGCTTCCCAAAGTATCTTCTGCTTAAGAGATTGGCTTACGGGGATACATAACCTTGTCCTAAAGTAGACAAGACCACTACTGACAGAGAATTCTTGATACTTTGTTTTTAGCTTCGGGTCTTGATCTTTGATGGGGATCTCCCTTAGCAATTTCTGATAGACTGGGTCATGACATGCCTATTCTCTAGCTAGCTCAAGAATTGGGTTGTTTAGCGTTGATACCTTTGTGGCTAGAGATCTTGCTGTTGACAGATCTTGCAAAATCAGAGAATTTAGAAATGCCTTGCGAGACTGAGTGCATCCGCAACTACATTCTCCTTTCCAGGCCGGTATTTGATTTCAAAATCATATTCTTCCAACACTTCAATCCATCGATATTGCCTCATATTGAGCTCATTCTAGGTAAAGATCCATTTAAGACTCTTGTGGTTCGTCACTAGGGCAAATTTGTTACCTAGCAAGTAGTGTCTCCAAAGTTTGAGAGCATGGATGATAGCCAACAGCTCCAGATCGTGGGTGGCATAATTCCTTTCATGGCTCTTCAGTTTACGTGAAGAGTATGCTACAGGATGACCTTCTTGCATAAGCACACATCCTAAGGCAAGTGTGCTAGCATCAGTTACCACTTCAAACTCCTTACTAAGATCATGAAGTTTTAGGATGGGTGCTGATACCAAGATTTGCTTTAGTTTTCCAAAGCTGGTCTGTTCAGCAGGTGACCATACAATTGCTACTTGCTTCTTTAGTAGATTAGTCAGAGGCGCTGCAATCAAAGCATAGTTTTTGATAAAGATCCTGTATCATCCCATCAACCCAAGAAAACTACGTATTTCTTTGACAAAAGCTAGCGTTGGCCATTCCAGAACGTCTCTGACCTTGGACGGATCCACTGAAATTCCTTCTGCTGATACAATGAATCCCAAATATTAAATCTGCCATTTGAAAAATGCACACTTCTTCTTCTTGGCATAAATCTTGTGTGCTCTCATTGTTTCAAGAACAATGCGAAGCTGGGATTCATGATCTTTTTCCTGCTTAGAGTAGACTAGGGTATTGTCAAAGAAGACGAGGTACGAAGTCATCAAGATAGGGCCTAAATATATCCTGCATTAACTTGTTGAAGGTAGCATGAACATTTGTTAGCCCAAATGACATGACTAGGAATTCAAAGTGTCCATACCTTGTGCTGAATGCAGTCTTCGGGATATCTTCTTCCTTGATCCTTATCTGATAATATCCAGACTTGAGATCTATCTTAGAGAAGATCTTCACACCTTGAAGATGGTCAAGAAGTTCATCTATTCTTGGGATGGGGTATTTGTTTTTAATATGGTTGATTAATTCAACCCTCTGTAGTCAATGCATAGCCAAAGCATTCCATCTTTTTTCTTTTGGAACAGCACTGGAGCTCCCCATGCCGAACTGCTAGGACAGATAGCCTTGATCTAACAGTTGCTTGAGTTGCTCCTTCAGTTCAATCACTTCCAGGATGAACATCCTATATGGTCTCTTTGCGACTGGTGCAGCTCCTCGCGCCAATTTGATTTTATGATCGACTTCCCTTTGAGGAGGAAGTTCTGTCAGCTCTTCAGGAAATACATCTGCGTATTCCCTTAACCATGAAGGTTCTTCCCTAGATTCCTGATTCTGATCTAGCTTATTTAGTTTAATCAGATAGACAGGTAGCCCCTTTCTAACTCCTTTTATTATCCTGTTGCTTTTGCTAGCTAAATTTTTGGCTTACCAGCCTCTTCTTGAGTTGTAACTAGTTCCCCTTCAGAATTTCGAAAGGAGAATTGACTACTGTGGCTATCCCTAGTCTTTTTGCACAGATCGATGAAATGAAGGAATGTGTACTGCCACAATCGATTAGGGTTTTGAAGCCTTTATCTTCATAATCCGATGGAGTTTGGATCACCGAGAATTGGTGATTCTTCAGACCCTTCTTATGAAGAGCGGCATGAACCGTTGCCCTCTCAATGTCATCATCCATGGATGGATCTTCTTCATCGCCTAAGTCCTTGTTGGCAACATTGGAGGTCCTCCCTCTGGCCATGACGATGGCTCCTTGGCCATGGGCGGCTCCTTGGAATGGCCCTTGGTGTTGTCATCTGTTAAGCTTGGGGCACTGCCTCTTGAAGTATCCAGGCTCATTGCAATGGAAGCAATGGAGATTGCGGCTATTATCTTGTGTAGGAACAAAGTTGTTGATAGTGTTGGTCCTAGCTTTCTTCCTTTGTTCCTGAATTTGGCCCTGCGCTCTCTTAGCGTGAGACCTATACATTCCCTTGTTTTGCTCCCTGTAAGACCAAGTCCTGTTGTTCCTTCGCTTGGTATGCACCTCCTGTATTACTAGTGTAGCTCGAATGAGTGCATCTTGTAGGTCGATTGGGCGCATTCATTCCAAGCGGGTGTTTATGGGTGGATTTAACCTAGCACAAAACTTTGACACCTGTTGTGTCATATCCATTTGTGGTGCGTACTTTAAGAGAGAGACGAACTTTGAATAATATGCATCAAGGGATAGTCCAAGCTGCTTCAATTCATAGAATTTGTTCATCTTATGTGTGAGATAGGCAGGGGGGAGGTACCTCCCTTGCACAGCTTCCTTAAGCTTCTCCCAAATGACTGTCCCTTCCGAGATCCCTTGGTCTCTGCACCATTGTTTCCACCAAAGTCTTACTTCGCTTGTAAGCTTAACTTTAGTGAGCATAGCTTAGTTAGCAGGTGCAGATCCTGCTGCCTCAAAATAGTCCTCCATGGACTCGATCCAGACCTCGGCGTCGGTTTGAACAGTTCTTCCCTTACCATCGAATTCAACTGACTTGATTCGTTTGAGAAGGAACTTCTTCTCTTGAATCACAGCTGTACTTAGTGCAGGGGTCGGACTTGGAATCTGCACTTGGGGTTGCGCCTGGGTAATAAGATTCTTTACGTTAAAAAACTTACCAAATGTTTCTCACATTACATTAATATGACCAGTACAGCTTTTAGCCAAGTGACCTAATCACTTAACTCCTTTGCCAACATTTACAGCCATGACAGATAGTAATAAAAATCATATTCATTCATGAGGGCATAGCTCTTTTGGGTACATTTATTTTGGGAAAGTAGAATAAGCTGATTGGCACATCAGTTTAGGGAAAATAGGACTGTGTTACATTCGGCTACAAGGACTGAGTAATAATATGGAGAGGGGTCATGGATTTTTAAGAATCAATAAGTCATAGGAAGCTTGGGATATCTCTTCCTTTGGCACCCATTCTTCTCATAATGCCCCAACACTTTGATTTTGTCGACAGGGATCACCCGAGTCACTTCTTCATACACATATTTGTTCTACTTGACTTGCCGACCGCCAACATGTAGGGTTGCGTTTGTGTGAGTTTCGACAAAGATGAACAGCTTCACGATCTTTAAATCTTCCATCCACCCGGTGCAGCTAACAACCCCCTTGGATAGGGCCACACAGACAGTCGGAGATAACTGTTCATGCCTCTCCTCCAGGCTTTCAACCTGAAGCATTTAAGTGTATTTCTTGAATTAGTTCCTTGAGCAAAGAAATCAATTACTGTATCTAAGTACAAGTACAAATATTTCGGAGGTCGTTTGAGCGATCGACTGCTAAGGTGTGACTCCTTTTTCTCGGATGCCCAGCACCCGATCTTGGGTCTTTCCGCGACTTGGCGAAATCCCAATAATTTCAACAAGAGCAAATGGTCTTGGTAAGTTGACTTAAACTTTCTTAGGGTATCCTAGTACCTAACTCAAGCACTAGCTGGTCAGTCAAGGCAATGGATATGCCTTATTCACAACCCAACCAAGGGCCTTATAATCTCTAATTCTAGCCAAGCTTAGTTAACACACATGGTTACACATGATTCCTCATTCAAACTTTCAAGATGCGGTTTAGATGCACGCAAATCTTCCAATTCTCTTAGGGAGGTTTTATGCAGGATTTCCCAACCATCATGCACATTGTGTGTTTAGTATAGTTGTCCCCTAAGTAGTTTTTATCTCCTTTATTCCTGGCAATGAGTACTTATTTCCAATGCACCAGATCACATGTGACTTGCGTCTATGGAAGTCTAGGGTTTTATTTTCCAATGATGCGAGTGTAACTTATGAACAGAAGTTAACATTTCATGTGTTTCTTTTTAACCATTATCGCGAAACGAGAATTCCAAAGGACTATTCATGCACTGAACTGGTTAAAAAGCTATCATTTTATGTGAAATGAGGCGATAACCCTATCATCTTAGACGAGTAAAACTTATGTGAGTTCAACCCTACTGTTGCATGCAACTTAGTATAAACAAAACCTTATGCACGACATTATCCTTCCATGAGAATTGAGTCCTAAACTAACTTTTTTAATGCTTGAAACCTTGGCTTGATTTGTGTGCGCTGCGTTGGTTGTTCCACTCATCCCTCCAGCATTACCGATGGCTTGAGTGCCTAGGCTTCCCGGGACTTTCTTTTTGGGAGCCATTTGCCTCGCTGAGATTTGGTAGTCATATGTTTGGTTGGGGGGAAAACCCACTGAATGAGGTTCGTTGTCGGGAGAGTGGTTCGGGTGGATCGTTTTGCTCCTTCCTCTTTTCCTTCCTCTACCACTTCTCACCTCTCTTCCTCTACCTCTTCTTCTTGTTCCTCTACCCCTCCTTCTTGTTCCTCTTCCTCTCTCCTTTCCCTTCTTCTTCTCCTCTCCTCCTTCTTGCTCTTCTACCTCCTTCTTCTTCTCTACCCACTTCTTCTTTCCTCTTCTTTTTCTTTCCTCCTTCTACTTCTCTCCTCCTTCTACCTCTTATCCTTTCCTTCCTCTACTTCTTCCCCTTTCTTCCCTCTTCTCTCTCTTCACTTCTTCCCCTTCACTCCTACTCCACTCCTTCTCCTTCTCTTCTTCCTCTCCCTCCTTCTTGCTCTTCCACTTCCTCCTACTTGCTCTTCCACTTTCTCTTTCTTTTCTCACTCTTTCTTCCACTCCTTCCTCTCACCTTCTTCTCTTTATCCTCTTCCTCCTCCTCTCTCACTCTCTCACTCTCTCACCTTGTTTTTCTTCTCCCACCCTCTTCTTCTTATCCTCTCCTTCTTCTTCCCTCTCTCTCCTCCCTTCTCTCTGTCTCTCACCTTCTTTCTCTTCTTCCTCTCCCTCCTTCTTATCCTCTCCTTCTCTTTCTCCTTCTCTCTCTCTCCTCCCTTCTCTTACTCCTCCTTCTTTTCACCTCCTTCTACCTTCTTTCTCTTCTCCTTCTTTCCACCTCCTCCTTCTTCTCTCTCTTCCTCCTCTTCTCTCTCTCTCACCTTCTTTTTCTTCTTTCTCTCTCTCCTTCTTTTTATCCCCTCCTTCTCCTTCTCTCTCTCTCTCCTCCTCTTCTCTCTCTCTCACCTTCTTTCTCTTCTTCCTCTCCCTCCTTCTTATCCTTTCCTTCTCCTTCTCTCTCTCTCCTCATGCCTTGCCTTTGTAGGTAGGTCTGGAAGGTTGCCTGTCTCCTCAGGCATTGACGATATACATTGGCCTTGCAAGTGGTGGATTGGCTCCTGGACTCCATCCATCGCACGCCCACGTACTCTTCTAATTGGCCGCAAAGGGTGCACTCCTCCTTGGGATGAGACATCACCTCCCTGGATAGAAAATTTGCAAGCGAGACCCAATCTTATTGTATATGGTATTCAATTAGCTTGTGAGTACAATGCACGATTGAAATTAAATTTTCTTACTGTTTGCTGAAAATCCACAATCGCCTAATCAATGATCTCAGATTGAAACTTGCCAAATCGTCGTATGTGTTCTATAGACAATCGACGTTTTCATCTAATTGCCAGCTTGCATTGAGAGTAAGGACATGGGACATGCTAATTAAGATACGCCTCGCGATCTTGAATAACATGACCTTCTTCGTTTTCCATTTTGTCTACGTTACAACAAACAATTTGTTTTTGTTATCATTCTAGGGTAATAGGTACAAGGTAGTACATACTAGGGTACTATGATACTATCTATCTATCTATCTATCTATCTATCTATCTATTTTTCTATCTATCTATCTACCTTCATAATATGTATTTGTACCCTTTGTACCTAGATGGACTCATTCTTAGTGAGGTGAATCGCCAATCCTATTCTTAGTGAGGTGGACTCATTCTTAGTACATGCTATCATAGTACCCTAAGCTTATTGTAAGGTCCTATTTACTTTTCTCTCTTTCTCTCCCTCTCTCATTTCCTCTCCCTCCCTCTTTCTCTCCCTCTCTCATTTCCCTCTTTCTCTCTTTTTCTCCCTCTTTCCCTCCCTCTTTCTCTCCCTCCCTCTTTCTCACCCTCACCCTCTCTTTTTCTCTTTCTCTATTAGGTTTAATGAATTTTTCTCTTTTTCTCTCTCCTCTCCCTATCTCATTTTTTCTCTCTCCTCTTCCTCTCTCATTTTCCTTTCTCTCTTTCTCTCTTTCTCCCCCTCTCTCATTTTCTCTCCCTCCCTCACCCTTACCCTCTCTTTCTCTCTTTCCCTATTAGGTTTAATGATTTTTCTCTTTTTCTCTCTCCTCTCTCTCTCTCTCTTATTTCTTTTTCTCTCTCCTCTCCCTCTCTCACTTCTCTTTCTCTCTTTCTCTCCCTCTCTCATTTCCTGTCCCTCCCTCACCTTGACCCTCTCTTTCTCTCTTTCTCTATTAGATTTAATGATTTTTTCTATTTTTCTCTCTCCTCTCCCTCTCTCATTTTTTTCTCTCTCCTCTGCCTCTCTCATTTCCCTTTCTTTCTTTCTCTCCCTCTCTCATTTCCTCTCCCTCCCTCACCCTGACCCTCTCTTTCTCTCTTTTCCCATTAGGTTTAATGATATTTCTCTCTTTTTCTCTCTCCTCTCCCCCTCTCATTTCCTTTTCTCTCTTCCTCTACCTCTCTCATTTCTTCTCCCTCCCTCGCCCTCACCCTCTTTTTCTCTATTTTCCTATTAGGTTTATGATTTTTCTCTCTTTTTCTCTCTCATTTCTTCTCCGTCCCTCTCCCTCTCTCATTTCCTCTCCCTCTCTCATTTTCCTATTATGTTTAATGTCTCCCTCCTTCTCTCTCTCCCTCTCCCTCTCTCATTTCCCTATTATGCTTAATGTCTCCCTCTCCCTCTCTCATTTCCTCCCCCTCTCTTTCTCTCTCTTCCTCTCTCTTCCTTTCCCATTTCCTCCCCCTCTCCCTCTCCCTCTCTTTCTCTCTCTCTTTCTCCCTCTCCCTCTCTCATTTCCTCCCCCTCCCTCTCCTATTTCCTCCCTCTCCCTCTCTTTCTATCTCTCCCTCTCCCTCTCCCTCTCCCTCATTTCTTCTCCCTCTCTCATTATAAACAAATTATACAAAAAAATAAATAAATAAGAGAGAGAATACACTCTCCCTCCCTCTCGTTCTCTCATTTCATTCCCCTCCCTCTTCCATTTCCTCCCTCTCTCTCTCCCTCTCCCTCTCTTTCTCTCTCCCTCCCTCCCTGTCCCCTTTCCCTCTCTCTCTCTCTCCCCCTCCCTCTCCCATTTCCTTCCTCTCCCTCTCCCTCTCTTTCTCTCTTATTTTCTCTTCCTCTCTCAATATATATACATAAATCATATAAGCAAAAGTAAAAGAGAGAGAGAATGCACTCTCCCTCCCTCTCCCTCTCTCATTTCCTCCCCCTCGCTCTCCCTCTCCCTCTCCCTCTCCCTCTCCCTCTCCCTCTCTTTCTCTCCCTCCCTCCATCTCCCTCTCCCTCTCTTTATCTTTCTCTCCCTCCCTCTCTCTCTCTCTCTCTCTCTCATTTCCTCCCCCTCCCTCCCCCTCCCCTTCTCCCTCTCTTTCTCTCTCATTTCCTCTCCCTCTCTCAATATACACAAATTAAACCATAAACAAGTAAAAGAGAGAGATAATGGACTCATCGTAAAGATTTGGCGAGGGTTTGGTGTCTCCTCTTTGCGACGGCGGCTGCTCTCCTTCGCAAACGGCGGCGGCGGCAAGCCTTCTCACCCTCTATGCAAAACGGTCTCTCTCTCTCTCTCTCTCTCTCTCTCTCTCTCTCTCTCTCTCTCTCTCTCACTCAAAATGTTTCAGAATGCGCAAAATGAAATGTGCGCAGGTTTTAGCCCTCTTTTTTTCCCTGTGGGGCGTCGCTATTTGCGTCGCAAATGTGACGCTAATAGCGACGCCACTATTCATGCATCGCTACCCGCTGTCGCTATGCTTGCGTTTCCTTGTAGTGGGGGTTAAAGAAGGTGCTCTATGGGCTGAAGCAAGCACCTAGAGCATGGTCTAACAAGATTGGAGAGTTCCGATGTTGATCATTCAGTTTATGTGAGAAAGGGATGATAGAGGTTTGGCCATCATAGTCATCTATGTGGATAACTTGATTATTATAGGTGATAGTGACAATAGGATTGATAAAGTTAAGGACTTCATAAAGAAGAAGTTTGAGATGAAGGATTTGGGGGAGCTAAGATACTTTCTCGGTATTGAGGTGATTAAATGTGATGATGGTATATGGCTATCCCAAAGGCAGTATGGCTTGGATCTGTTATCCAAGTATGGTATGACAGCATTAAGTCTCTTTCAGTACCATTAGCGCAAAATGTGAAGTTGAGTGCTAATGTTTGGGATGAGATAGAAGACGCTACTATGTTTAGGAGGATAGTAGGGAGTCTAATTTACATGACTGGTCATAAGGTCATAAGGCCAGATTTGAGCTATGTTGTTGGTCATGTTAGTCAGTTTATACAGAGATGCCTAGAAAGCCTCATTTGGATGCAGTTAGACGCATATTGAGGTACATAAAGTCCACTTTACATTATAGACTTTTTTATAAGGTAGGTAAGGATATACATGTGTTTGGATACACAGATGTAGATTGGGTTGGTAGCATGTCAAACATAAGATCTAGTAGTGGACTAATGTTTTCCCTTGTGGTAGTGCAAAAGTTACATGAAGTAGAAAAAAGCAACCTACAATTGCTTTATCGAGTATAGAGACTGATTATAGAGGTGTTGCTATGACAACATGTGAGGTAGTGTGGCTGCAAAAGTTATTGGGTGATTTGGATATGTAGGGAGATAGTCCATTTGCCATTCACTGTGACAACATGAGTAGCATACAACTAGCTAGGAACCTTGTGTTCCATGCTAGAAAAAAACACATTGAGGTGCACTACCACTTTGTGAGAGAGAAGGTACTTGTAGGAGAGATTGACTGGGTATATGTCAGCACACAGGATCAGGTAGTTGATATTTTCACAAAGGCATTGGATGTAGAGAAGCTTCAAAAGTTTTGAAGCTTACTTGGAGTTTTAGAGAAAGAGTTGAGCTTGAGGGGGAGTGTTGAGATGGCAAGCTCAACAAGTGTGGATATTGATGATGGACCACTTGGCTAGATGGGTCCACACGTGTACACTTAACATATCGATGGTCATTATGATCCTCACATGGTCACATGATTATCACTTATTATATCTATATTTTTGCATCTACTTACAGCTGATGTAGTTATAGTGCCAGTTGATTAGTATAGTCAGTTATGCACTGTTGATTTAGTAGGCCACTTTCCTTTATGTTTTATCTTATCTATACTTTGTGTACATTGTATAGTGTGTGGAAGAAGAGAAAAAATATGAGCAAGAAAACGTTGTGGTCTCCATGTCTCTTCTTGTGTTCTTGAGTGAGCTTCCTCTTGTGTGTACAATGTGTGTTTGGCATAGTAGCTCAAGCAAGTCCCCCCACCACATGATTCTTGACACTGGTCAACTTTGGAAATAATTTTTAGTACCACTCATAGAGGAGATAGTATATCGATAATCTTTGCAAAATAGACCAAATGCTTATTTGCAAGATGAGGCTAATAATGAAGCATTGATGCATATGCAATATCTTCTGTGTCAACATGATCACACCTTAGTTGACCATCCAAGATTGCTTGAGGTGCGGATGTATCACTATGCAAACCCTTTGTTGTAGGATGAATTGATTTGTGATACAATGAATGCTATTGATGATGGTTTGGGTGAAATATTCTTTCTAGATTGTTTAGGTGATCCAGTGAAAACTTGTTTCTATAGATGTTTGCCAATAAAGTTACATAGTCATGGTCGCATTGCCTTGGCCACAACATCTTTTGGTATTGCTGCATTGCTTTTGCCAAGTAGTTATATAGTCCACTCCAAATTCAAAATATCATTGCAACTAGATAGCCATTCTACTTGCAATATACATGTTTAGTGTAATCTTATATAAATACTAAAAGAAACTAGTCTTATTTTGTGGATGAAGCTCCCACGATGAAGAGATACACTTTTGAAGTGCTTGATAGGACTTCAAAGGATGTAATGCACAATGATAAGCCATCTAGTGGTAAAGTTGTTTTTCTTGGTGGAGATTTTAGGAAAATCTTACATATCGTACCAAAGGATAGTTGTGAGGACATTGTGGGTGTAACTTTGTTGTTCTAATTGGTGGTCGTAAATCAAAGTTTTGAAACTAACATAGTATATGCATGTATAATAGTGGATGGGTATCAGGTTTTCAACTGGTTGCAAGACATTGAAAATGGAGAATGTTTGTAAGATAATGATGTTATGCTACAAATTTAAGCTTGAATGGTATTGAATGGGGAAATAAGGTAAGATTTGATTAAATGTATCTATTAAGATGTGGATAGCATCAATGATCACAAGTTCTTCAATGAGCTTATCATTCTTGCATTCTAAAATTGTGAGGTGGAAATGTTAAATAATCATGCATTGCAGTTGTGATTCCAAGAAACAATAGACAATATTATAGTGCTGATTCGATTGCAGAGATTGATGAGAACTCCTTCCTGTACTTTGTATAGTATCTTAATTCTTGTAACGAAGGAGGAATGAGGTTAAGGAGGACAAGAGAGAAAGTGTAGAAGATAGAAAAGAGGAGAGAGAAAGACTAGAAAGATAGATGAGAGGTGAGAGAAGCCATGGAAATTGTGGGAGAGTAGGTAAGATGAAAAGATTGTAATATATTAGTGATGTGATAAAAAAGCACAAGTATCAACACCTTAAATAACTATATTAGTGTGACATGGTATTGTTAAAAAACCATCTTAAAATAATATCTATTTTTAGCTTTTTAGAATCCATCCCTTCCCTAAGGTTTTTCCCACAAAAAAACTAGGGAGATTATTACAATGGTTGATAGGATGGGTAGAACATAGTACTCCTTTATTTGAGCCGTGCAAAAATAAAAAATGAATGAGAAAAAGAAAATATTTGATTGGAATAAAGAAAAAATAGAAGTATTTGCCAAATACACCATTTGGATGTCTTTAAATAAGAGTTTGAGCGTTTAAATATTCAAGAAAAGATCCCTATGGTAAGTAGATTGCTGTAAGAACATGGCATGCTAGACAAAAACTGCCATAACTCCTCACAAAGTAGTCCAAATGGGCATGTCACACATCAATACCTAGCTCTCAAATAGTACTTTGGCCCTATATAGGTGGCAATTCACTGAAAATTGGATAGAATAAAGACTATTCTAAAATAATCTATCATCTAGGTCTTGTATACACCAACTTGACCCATCTGGAGCTATGGTTCCACCTACTAATGCATCTTGAAAACAAGAAAACTCATCCAAAATAGAATCTGACCTCCAAGAAGCTTCCTCGAGTGGCAATCCTCTCCACTTAATCAAGTACTTAATGATAGATCTAGAGTGAAGATTCTTCTCATGCTATTCTATGTGATCTCCTTAGGGATGTATTATATGAGACTTTCTTTGTCAATGGGAGATCTAATGTATCGACATGGGTGCCATAAAATGGTTTGAGTTGAGTGATATGAAGCACATTATGAACCTCAGTGGAAGAGGATAGTTCGAGTCTATATGCCAAGTCTCCTATACGCTTTAGTATCTTGTATGGTTCAGAAAATCTATGAGCAACTTTGTTACTAAAACTGTCTTTCAAAGCAAAGTAAAGAGACTTAGTTACTTTTAGCAAAACCAACTCTTCTTCTTGGAACTCCATAGGGTTCCTCTTCTTATCAGTATACATCTTCATTTGCACTTGGGATTCTCTAAGGTTCTCTTTACACTATTGAAGAAGGGTTTGTGTTGATGATTGATATGACTGTGTTTTTGGCTTTTTTTGTTGAAAACTTGGGCGACTTTTGTATAATTTGAATAATGATTGATTGGTTTGGAAGTGCTTTAGAAAGTTTTGGATAATATTGAATATGTTTGAGAAACTTATGATATTTTTCAATGGAGATATGATGTGGTGAAAGGTTCTTTTGAGTGCTTGATAGGTTCCGATTGGTTTTGTTTAGCCTTTGTTTTCTTTTTGTATGAGAGATTGGAATGATGATTGATAGAGTTTAAGAGCGTTTGGAAGCTTATTGAATAATTTTTGATGGTTTTGAATGCTTTTAGTTGAGCTAAATGCTTTTTGATGACTTTCTATTAACCTTTGTTGACCTTCTGTAGAGCCTTGGCTCTATTCTATTTTTGTCTGTTGACACAGTTGAGCTGTGAAAGGATAGTGTAGTAGCTTTGGTGACCCTTCATATTAGACATACCACTTGTTGGGAGGGGTATCCATGACCAAAGAGAGATTATGGATGATTATTATTCATTATTCGAATGTACTATTGAGAGAGAGTATGTGTGAGAGAGAGATGGAGAGTGAGAGATATCCAAATTTTCATGCAAAACAATGTATCTATGAGTGAGAGATCGTGAGAGAGACTATGAAGACTATGGAACTATTGAAGATGAATGCTATGTGATGATTTCCATTCAAAGTGGAGCATTTGTTTATGTTCTCTTGTTCTTTTGACGAAGAATGTGTTGGAGTTTTGTTGTGATAAATACGTGGGAGAATTGTTATATGATGATGCAAGAATATTTGAGAAGATTGGTGTTATTTTTCTTCTTGTGGTTGATTAAAATATGAAAAACATGCTTGTTGATGATAAAATATATATTTTATTGTAGTAGATTCCCCATTTTCTTGGTATCTCTCTTAGGGCTCCATGTTCTTGGTGCATAGTGCGCAAAGGAAAACTGCCATTAACAAACACCAATAGAGGTTGAAAATAGAAGAAGTGGCCCTATCAAAGAGGAAGAAAAGTAATGGAAGAGTAGATAATTCTTGAAAGTGTTCAAGAAATGGAGATCTTCATTGGCAAAGCCACTTTCTTTAAGAAGTGCATCCCTTAATGGCAGAAGCATGTCACTATCTTGATGCGGGCTCTATGTGACAAACTAAATCCACTATCCTTTGAAGCTATAGAAGTTGTATCACAATAGCGAATTGTTTTTCACAAACATTTTGCACCATCGTTGAGCACTAGCATGGCATGAGGCCCGTTGCAACTATATGTAGTAAATTCTAGCTGCACGTGCACATAAGAGAGAGAGTTTGTGAGATTTTGGGTGGGTGGAGCTAGAGTACAACATTTTTTTCTGAGTGTTGAGGGGTGAGGTAAAGGATTTAATATAATCAAAGAATTGTGTTTGTATCTTGCATGATACACAGGCACATGTAGATAGGCTAGGCACAATTTCTCCAATGTATCCATTTTTTCCATGTGGAGCATCACTTGCTTGATTGCATAGCATGTATCCGATGTTGAATATTTTCTCAAATCATGTTTGGTTGGGCACGAAGTTCTATTTCAAAGAATATTCTTGCCAGGATACATTGCATTACAACAAAGTATGTGTGTTCGAAGAAGATAGAATGGTTTTGAAGGCTCAATAGATCTATTTGAAGTCAAGGAAAGAGGAAGGCCCTCAATATTTGAAGGCATCATCTAGTAGCCTAATGATTTCTATATTGATATGAAAAATTTTCCAAGATTGTCTTGTTGGCATGAATCAGTCTACATCGTGTTTTGCTCTCTAGAGTCATCATTTTCATTACATAGTAATCTTTCAATTGGAAGTATTTTTAAGCAGTTTGATGATTTCAAAGAAGAAGGCAACCATTTGGGCTCTTCTTGAAGTTCAACTCATAATTCATTTCAGTTCGAGCAAAGAAGTGGGATGATTGTTGGAATAAATTTACTTCAAGGCCATGAATCAGAGGACTGTTTGTTAGGAGAGCAAATGGAGTGGGTACCAATGATAATGGTGTAATATATGATTATGATGATGAGGATGTCTCAACAAATTCAAAGGTGAGAGCAAAGATCATTGCTTTGAGAAGAATATTCGATATGTGAGCAAGAAAAAGCTTGTAGAGCAAAGGCCATCTACAAGTGAGCTTTTGTCAGATCCTTTCTTTCAAGGTGCGAAAATAAGTCATGCTTATGAAAGATTTGGAGTAGTACATCATTTCTATGCTTTTTCAAAAGTGATTATAGATTAGTCAATAGACTACATAGTTCATTGCACCTCTTCTCTTGTGAAAGAAGATTAGAATGATAGGAAATGTGCTTGAGTTCATGAGAATCCTGTGGTGCTAGAACACCTCTGGCCTCAATGACATATACAAAACACCTAAAACCAATATATAGTGAGAGGAGGATAAAAAAAGAGTATTCCATTAGCCATCTATTCATTTTGGCAGAAGTTAGTATGAAGAAAAGGGTGTTTGGTTGCCATTCATTTTGGCTACTGCGATCCCTTGCAAGGTGGACCATGGCACTGATCATGTTCTGCATTGTAGTCGACATTTTTGATTCCTCCGATGATGATGCTTAAAAGATTTCTCAGTATTATATGTGTAACAAGTTGAGAAATGATACGTAGTTTTGGAGATTTGGTGGCTAGTACAAAAGCATTGCGAAATGAATGCAGAAGGATGGTGACATTCTCAAAAAGTAGGGTGGTGACAGAACATTGAAAAACCAAAAGCTTAAGGTTAAAAACCTTAAAGCTTTTGGGTTTGAAAAAAACGTTTTAAGCTATAAAGCTTTATTGGAAAGCAATAATGGTTGGAAAAGCCTTAGGCTTTTTAGAAACCCTAACTCAACGTATGAAGAAACCTATAAAAGGATGGTACTTACCGTCCCTTGATTATACATGTTTTGATTCATGTGAGCATTGTCTTTATGGCAGGCAGACTAGGTCTACGCATAAGAAGTCTGGTAGGCCACGCATGAGTGAGCCCTGGCATTGGTACATTCGGATGTTTGTGGGCCCATGCCTTGTCAGTCTATGGGTGGTACAAAGTATTTTGTTACTTTCATAGATGATTTTTCACGAAAATTTTGGGCTTATCCCATTAGGCTGAAATCCGATGTCTTGGTTGTGTTTCAGAGATGGCTTGCATTGGTTGAGAACTAGTCTAGGTATCGGCTAAAATGCCTAAGGAAAGATAATAGGGGTGAGTATGTCTCATGTGCTTTTGAGAAGTTATGTGATGAGAGGGGAATTAAGCTTCAGTTGACCATTCCCTACACCCCCCAAAAATAGTTTGACTGAGTGGATAAATAGAACCATCCAGGAGCGTATACGTAGTATGCTTAGCCATGCAGGCCTACCATAGAGCTTTTGGGCTGAGGCAGTTATAATATAGTTGTGCATATTATAAATAGATCACCTTTTAGTGGTTTTGATTTCCAGGTTGCAGAGGAGGTATGGACTGGAAAACCTCCCTCTTATGCCCATCTCCATGCCTTCTTTGGATGTGAGGCATTTTGCCATGTGCCCAGGGACAAGAGAAGTTGGATCCTAAGAGTGTCAAATACATTTTCCCTGGTTATGGGGATGCAGGCGAGATGGGTTACCGTCTCTGGGATCCGTAGGTGCAAAAAGCCATCCATAGTCATGATGTAGTCTTCCATGAAGACAAGATGCATCGGCAGCCTAAGAGAGTTGTTGAGATCCGCATGGTAATATTTCAGGAGGAGCTAAGAGCTCCCACATAGCCAGTTGGACAGCCTACAGCTGCAAGAGATGCTCATGGTCAGGGTGTTGGACAGGCAGCTGGGTAGGCAGCAGAGCTTGCCGTGAGATCTACTACTACAGACAGACGTCCACCTAATAGATTTCAGCCCTCGATGCATTATGTCTTGGTTACAGATGCAAGAGATCCTTTCACCTATGATGAGGCTATGCGCAAGGGTGGTAGTCACTCCTGGGAGAGGGCTATGCAGTTTGAGATAGACTCCTTGCATAAGAATGAGACTTGGGATTTGGTTTCCTTGCCTAAGGGCAATAAGGCTTTGCCATGCAAGTGGGTGTACAAGCTAAAAAGTACCCCTGGACACCCCAAGCTGGCATACAAGGCTAGACTGGTAGCAAACGGTTTTAAGCAAGAGCATGGTGTGGACTTTGATGAGGTCTTTTCTCCTATGGTTAAGATGACCACCTTATGCTTAGTCTTGCCTTTGGTTGCTCAGCTTGACTTGGATTTATGCCAGGTGGATGTCAAGACGGCTTTCTTACATGGGGACTTGCATGATGAGATTTATATGGAGCAGCCTAAGGGCTTTGCAGAACCTGGCAGGAAGCACCTAGTGTGCAAATTGAAGATAATTCTTTATGTCTTGAAGCAGGCACCTAGGAAGTGGTATCATAAGTTTGATGCCTTTATGCAGTCACAAGGCTACAATAGGAGTGCTATGGATCTGTGTCTTTACATGAAGAAAGTCCATGATGGTTCTTTATTGATTTTAGTACTCTATGTGGATGATATGCTGATAGTAGGGAAAGCTCATGATGATGCTCTTAAGGCTCAGCTCAAGAGGAGCTTTGAGATGAAAGATTTGGGACAGGCCGCTCACGTACTTGGTATGTGCATTAGACGTGACAGGCATCAGGGACTCCTCTACTTGTCACAGAGGGAGTACATTCATAAAGTCCTTGAGTGCTTCCGCATGCAAGACGTAAAGCCTATTGGATGTCCATTTCCTTCTTATGTGAAGGTATCATAGCCTAATTGTCTGCAGACAGATGAGAAGAGGGCCAGATGGCCAAGATTCCGTATGCATCCACAGTGGACAATCTTATGTATGCCATGATAGCCACTCGTCCAAATATTGCCTTTGCAGTTGGTGTTGTGGCATGCTATATGGCTATACCTGGCAAGAAGCATTGGGATGTCATGAAGGGTATCATGAGGTACCTGAAGGGCACTACAGATATGTGCATATGCTATGGCAGCCCCAAGATATAGGAATCGTGGGGTACACTGACTCTGATTATGCAGGACATGAAGATAGTAGGAAGTCCACTTCCGGCTATGTATTCACCTATGCTGGAGGTGTTGTTTCTTGGATGTCCAAGGTGTAGAAATACACAGCCCTTTCTACTATAGAGGCCGAGTATGTTGCAGCCACTGAGGCTTGCAAGGAGGCCATTTGGTTGGGTCGTTTGGTTGTTGACCATGGTATTGGTGCTATCTCTACACTGCATTCGGATTCTATGAGTGCTATTCAATTAGCCAAGAATCCGTTCTTCCATGCAAAGACGAAACACATTGAGGTGAGGTATCACTTCATATGTGGGGTCATTGAGGACAAGTCTATTGATCCTGTCAAGATCTCGACTGACCAGAATCCTATAGATCTGCTCACAAAAAGCCTCTCTACAGAGCACTTTGCCTTCCTCAAGAGGTTGATGGGCATGGGATGAGATGACGTCTTTCCTCATCATGTTGTACATGTGTACATGTTGTACTGTCTTTTTCTTTTTCTTTTCACTCCTCACTAGGATAGATTCGCCTTTAAGTGGGAGGTTGTTGGGGGTAAAGGCGCCTCTGCCTAGCCGCCCATGTATTACTACATTGACAGTCATCGCCACTATACACTGCAGGTGGCATGCGCCCGTCACCATCATTTTATTCCTTATTCTTTTAGTGACAATTTGAATAAAGGAAGGCCCGGTCACACATTGTGACTGTTGGAGTTCTCATTTCTTGTCTCTCTCTTTCTTGCTCTTGCTCTCCCGCCATAGCTCTCGAGTGCAAGCTTCGATCCTTCTCACCTTTCATGTATGTCAAGTTGTGACAAGTGCGTGTCGAGTTCGAAAATGGTGTTTTGACGCAATGCACCATGGTCCTACGTGATGCCTCCAAGGGGTCACATGCAAGCTCCGTGGGGGATTCCAAGGGGTGATGGACCATCACACTTGACAAACTGAAATTGATGCAGAAAAGAGAGCTTGTTACTGGCTTACCAAAGTTTACCTACACTGATCTTGGTCATGTATGTGATGCCTGTCAATTTGGTAAACAGTCACAATTTCCTTTTGTCAAGCATGTACGAAACAACACGAGACCCTTGCAGTTGGTCCATTCTGATGTGTGGGGGCTAGCCCATAATGCATCTATGGGAGGCTCTAAATATTATGTGACCTTCATAGATGACTTTATCTGCTATACTTGGGTTTATATACTAAAAGCAAAGGATGAGGTATTTGCTATTTTTCAGTAGTTCAAGAAGTAGGTTGAAAAAGAATTTGATTGCTACATCTCTTGTTTGAGATGATCTGACACTGGTGGGGAGTAAGTATCAAATGAGTTTGATAGGTTTTTCACTAAAAATGGTATTCATAGGGAACTTACATGCACCTACACTCCACAAAAAAATGGAGTAGCTCAATGAAAAAATAGGGTATTGATGGAAGCTTCATGTGCTATGATGAGTGAGAAGAATCTCCCACTTTACTATAAGGCTGAGGCTGTTATGATAGCCATGTAAATTTTAAACAAGACTCCCACTACAGGAGTTCATGATATGACACCCTTTCAAAAGTTGTATGGCTACAAGCCTGATGTCAGCCCCATATGAAAGTATTTGGTTGTCTTGATTATGTGCATATTCCTGATGAAAAGAGGAAGATTTTGGATCCAAAAGCACATAAGTGTGTATTTATTGGTTATGCACAGGTGAAGAAGGTATATAAATGTTTTGATCCATCTACTCAGGAGACACTTGTGAGCAAGGATGTTATATTTGATGAGATGGCTATTTGGTATGCATCACTACAATAGTACCGTCTGACATGCCTTCTACACATGCTTCTATAAGTGGTTTGCAGAGCAGAGTACTGCATTGCCAGGTCCTAGTACTACAATTGTCTCATCCCCTGTATCTCCATGGATAGGGAGATTGCAAAGCTCTAGCTCACCATCCACTAACACCACTATGTCAGTGAGGGGGAAATATGACATGATGGACAACAAAGGAAAAGAAAAAGTTTCTAATGATACACCTAGCTTGACACCTGGCATGATGACTTCAGGCTATGACTCAGTTGCCTGGCAGTCTAGACAGCAAACTTGGTATTTCAATTATGTATACGCCTTGTACTAGGCAGAGCAGGTATATTCGCCTCGTGAGGGAGGGAAATTGAGTAGTGCACCATAGCTCAAACACTCGCAAAGGGTTAGGTACCCTGTGGATAGATTGACTTACAGTGGTTACTCTGTGAAGCATTATGCTTACATGACGAAGGTTATAGAAGTTAAGGAACCTACCACTTATGCTAAAGCAGTGATGGATAAGAATTGGTGCATAGCTATGGATGAGGAAATAAATGCCTTGGCTAAAAATAGTACTTGGGATCTTATTCCACTACCAGATGGAAAAAATACCATTGGCTGCAAATGGGTCTATAAGATTAAATGCAAGTCGGATGGTAGTGTAGAGAGATACAAAGCGAGGCTAGTCACTAATGGTTAAGCTCAACAGTATGGACTAGACTATGAAGAAACTTTCAGCCATGTTGCCAAGATGGCAACCATACAAACAATGATTGCATTTACTGCTGCTAAAGGCTAGAAATTGCAGCACATGGATGTCAAGAATGCTTTCCTCAATGGTGACTTGGAAGAGGATGTTTATATAGATCAATCCAAAGGATATGTACACCCTGAATTTCAGCATTATGTATGCAAGCTAAAAAAAACATTGTATGGATTGAAGTAGGCTCCGTGAGCCTGGCATGCAAGGATCATTAATTACTTGTAGAGTTTGGGATTCACAGTTGGCAGGGCTTCACGAAAAAGACAAATAGAGGCTTGTTAGTGCATGTTATTTATGTGGATGATTTGATAATCACAGGTGATGATGACTTTGGGATACATAATGTTATGAGAATGCTAAAATCTAAATTTGATATGAAGGAATTAGGTGAGGTGAAGTAGTTCTTGAATATTGAGGTAATCAAGGCTGTTCACAAAAAATACAGACATAGGCTTGGTTATTTATATGGATGATTTGATAATCATAGGTGATGATGACTTTGGGATACATAATGTTATGAGAATGCTGAAATTTGAATTTGATATGAAGGACTTAGGTGAGATGAAGTATTTCTTGGGTATTGAGGTAATCAAGGCTAAAAATGGTTTATGGTTGATGCAGAAACACTATGCCATGGAAATGTTGAAGAAATATGGCATGACTGAATGTAAACTACTTGATACACCTCTTGATCAGAATGTCAAGTTGGACATTAGCACTAGAGCTGAAATTTATTATTTGACTATATACAAGAAAATGGTTAGAAGCTTGATCTACTTAACCATCACCAGGGCATGATTTGAGTTATGCTATCGGGCTCATAAGTCAGTTCATGAAGAAGCCCAAAAAGCCACATCTAGATGGATTATGAGATGTAAAGTCCACTGTAGTTTATGGGCCACTCTATGAGAAAGATAAGGCCCTAAAAATGGTTGGATACATGGTTGCAGATTGGGAAACATGTTCATATGATCGCAAGTCTACGAGTGGTTATGCCTTTGGTTTTGGAAGTGGAATAATCAGCTAGAGCAGCAAGAAGCAACCAATGGTTGCATTGTCTAGCACTGAGGCAGAGTACAGGGGTGTTGCGTTGGCATGAGATTACATGGTTTCTCAAGCTTATGGTTGATTTGGATCTATTGTACAGAACACCACCTAACAAGGTGTAAGGGGCTAATTCCATAGAAGATTTTTCTTCTCACAGAGTTGGTGATACCAAGAGAATATTTTTAAGTTGCCCAAAAGTTGGCTATATCTACATACCATGGGGTTACAGTTTTGACTAGAAAAAGGAAAGCATCAGGGAGGTCTAGGTCATCCTGCTCCTCTTCATTGCTTCGAGGGATTTGCGAGACATATGATCAGCTAGGACATAAAAGCGACCAAGTTTAGTAACCACTTCAAAGTCGAAATCCTAAAAAACAAAAGGAGTCATCTCATAATTCTTCCCTTCACATCTGATTTATTCATCAAGAAGAATAAAGCCTCATGGTTCACATAGAACTTGAAATGCATCGACAGCAAGTAGTGTCAAAACTTCTCCAAGGAAAATACCATTGCGAGGGATTTGAGCTCCATCACCATGTAATTTCTTTTATGGTCACTTAATTTTTGGCTTGCATAATAGAAAGGTTGATCTAACTTCGAGGAGCCCTTTTGACATAAGACTGTGCCTAACCCTTTTATAGATGCATCAGTGTGCAGATGAAATTCATTTGTCCAATCAAGAGGTTACATTATGGGTTCTTCAATCAAACACTACTTTAGGGTATTGAACAATTTGTCACAATCAGTAATCCACGTAAACTCTACATCTTTCCTTGGGAGTTTATGCAAAGGGGTTGGCTTCGTTGCAAAGTGTGCAATGGAGCTTCTGTAGTAGCCCACATGGCCAAGGAATCCCCTCAATTATTTGAGGTTAGTTAGCATTCATAGAGTTGTAATCTTCTCAATCTTGGCACGATCTATTGCTATCCCTTGTGCAAAAACAATGTGGCCTAGAAGAACTGAAGAGACTCCAAAGACACATTTGTTGGGATTGAGAGAGATCCCTTACTCTCGATATATGTCAAAGCATTGCTCTAGTAGGTATCCCCAATGCTCACAAATTAGGCTATAGACACAAAAGCCATCTAGGTATAACTCAATGAAATCATGCAAATGATTTCGGAATGCGACCATCATCACTCTTTGGAAGGTAGTAGGGGCATTACAGAGCCTTAAAAACATTACTCTATAAGCATAGGTTCCCCATTATGTTGTGAAGGTTGTTTTGGATTGATCTTCTTTTGTGATTTGGACTTGGTTGCATCCACTGAATCCATCCAAGAGGGAATAGAGTTCATGTCCAACCATTGTGTCCAACAGTTGATCTGTGAAAAGGATAGGAAAATGATATTTCTTAGTCTTGGAATTTAGCTTTCGAAAGTCCATACATATTTGTAACTTTTTATTCTTCTTAGGTACTACCACGATAGGCGAAACCCATTTACTAATGGCCACTAGATAGATAAACTCAACTTTAAGGAGTTTCAACAATTTAGATTTCACTAGGGCATAGTAATTTCGATTCACACGTCTCTGTCTTTACCTCATAGGCTTGGCATCAAGCTTTAGGTAGATGTGGTGCCGGCACATTGTGGGATCAATCCCCTTCATATCTTTGTACAACCATGCAAACACGTCCAACTTCTCCTTTAGGAGTTCATGTAAGATCGATTACTCTTCTTCTGGAAGACCAATACCCACCTTTAGGTAACGTTCAATACCATCAGCATCCATGAAAGTTAATTGCTTTTCACCTTTCACTTCATGGATGAAGGTCCCATGAACTATAGATCTGACTCCTTCAAGGAAATGGTCTCCTCTTCAGATAAGCCACTAGAATTGACTTCCTCTTTCAATGAGGGCTGAGCTTGCTCTTTGAAATGCTAAAAGAGTATCAAGGCTATTTTGAGTTTAGTGAGAGAGTTATCTCTTGACTCAAGGGCTCATCTTTTGAGGATGCATCCAAGAACATCACACAACAAAAACCTTCAAGGTTATGTTTGGGATGTCCAGTTGGTGGTTGTTGGCACAGTGCATCATCATCATCATCTCTCTTGAGAAGAGTAAATTTGGGCATCAAGAGCCACTACTGAAGGAAAGCTTATTTTTCTTAATCCATTTCTTATGGATATTTTGCATATGATGCGAATCATTAGCTAGTCCAAAGGATACCATTGTCATTTTGTCTAAGAGTATGGGATCTTCAACTTCTGGAACCTCTAGGACTTCACACTCATTTGTATCCTCTTTCAACCTAGATAGATTCTTCCAATGCACTTTTATAATCTTCTTCTACACTTTCATTATCATCCTCTTTAGAGTCTATCTCTGCCTCTATAGGGGGTCTATAAGTGAAGAGTGGATTCTCTGTTATATCCTCTGCCTCTGCTTTTGTGTCTAGCTCTGCTTCTATCTTTGCTTCTCTATCTATCTATATCTTTGCTTCTATCTCTAGCTCTACTACGGCCATGTAACAGGGAGAACGGTATGACTTGGTCAAAGACCTAGACACCTTCAAACCAAACCTAACATTCTAACAATTGATGTTGTCTCCCAACTATCAAAAGAAACTCAAAATCATATTGACAAGAAGAAGATGCTTAAGGATTGCTCCTACCACTGTCTCTAAGTCCAATAAAGCCTAAGAGCCTGTGAAAAAGAAGAGGAATTTGCTAACACCTTCTTGGATCTTGGTACCCTAGAGATTGGTGTTTGGATTGAAGGATTGTTTATAGCAAATGCATTGATTGATGGAGGCTCATTAGATGATGGATGTGACAATGAAGAATCTATGCTTATAAGGTATGCAACCTACACAATGGCTTATCAGACTCTTAGACTAAGGGAGAATTAAGCCATTGGGCATTCTCCCATATGTGAAGACAATCTTGGCATGAGGAGATTATTGGTTGACCTATTTGGTGGTAAAACCAAATTCCTACGGGACCTCATATCCTCCACTACTAGGAAGACCATGAATTTTTGAAGCAAGGGCACAAACGGATTAGTTCAAAGGAACCCTAACCATAGGCAAAGGATCCAACAAAGTGGTGCTGAAGCTGTAATAGGATCTAAGGACTTCTCCAATCGGCTAGAGAATAGGGCCACCCCCACTTTTATCTTTTCTATTTCTTCTAGTCGTAGCAACATCTACACTTCTTCTACCACTAGGGGTAGTTCTATGTCCTCTATCTCTTGGACCTCTGGTCATGTCTCTCTATCCTTCTTTAGTATTGTTGGACGGCTTTGTACTGTACCATTCTATTTTGTATTGTTTTGTTTCTCCTTTGAAAGATTAAACTTCACTATTTTGACAGAGGGAACATTCTCGTTTGGAACTATGGGTTCTCTTTTCTTGGCACATGTTATTGCAAAAACTTCCAATTCCACCAATTTGGAAGCATGTTCTTGGGTCTTCTATTGAATAGTATCAGTGGTATATTTCACAAGAGCCGCATTGGGACAATCTTTTGTAGTGTGGCCTTCTCCTTTGCATCAACTACATAAGGGTTTGTAGTCCATGGACCTTCTAGGGTTTGGACAATTTGGTGAGATATGTTCCTTTTCTCCACATCTATAACACTCCACCTTTTATCTCTAGCCATTGCCAAACTGTCATCCCCTATAAACTTTAAGTGGGAAATATCCTGGGCCAAAATTAGGACCAAACTCTCTAGGCTTTGGTCTGATATCCTGGATGGTCGCCTTGGATTCCAACGAGTTGAATCTTGCTTCTTCATCATTATTCCTTCTTTCATGCATCCCCTTAAAAGAGCAAATATCCTCTGCATGGTTCTTCCTTAAACAATATGAACACAAGGCTTCGGGGATAGTTATTTTTCTGGTACATTTAGTGGCTAAATGTTCCACTTGATGGCACTTTTCACACCATGTATTAGATTGCATCACATTGTTAAGCGAGTGCTGATCAAGAATAAGCCTCACTCACTACCCAATAACGAGAGTTAAGGAGTGCCGGTAGAAAATTTACTTTGTTGATGAACAACTCAAAACAAAAATATTTAATGTTTTATGATCACTACAAAACCCACACATGGATTGGTGAAGATCAAAGGCAAGGACAAGGCAGCAAGATCTTTAATTTCTTTGCCCTCCATTGCAACAAACTCATCAGAAATTGATGCACCAAACGAAGAGATCAGATTTTATTCTTTCTCTCTCCTCTCTCCTCTTGTTGTATGTTTTTATGGGTTAATGATGAGATGGGCTAAGAAAATCATGAAAATTAATTTAGAAGAAAAGCATGAAAATAACTGTTTTAAATAACTTGTTCATCGTGAAAATAATTTAGAAGAAAAGCAAATTAGGAGAAAAACATAAACAAGCAATTTAGAAGAAAAGCATGAAAATAACTGTTTTCGCACTTTCACGATGCTAATTGTTAATGAATAAACTTGTTTGAGCACGGTACTCATACACAATTGCATTGCATGCACCATATGGTATCATCCTCGATGTATAGCAACTGTTTATATGAGTGATGACATACGTTGAGAGTGTGAGGTACCCTAAGCTCTAGGGTTAGAGATTTGATTCCTTAGGGGGATATTTAATGAGGACTATCTATTATCTCCTAGATAAATCAATCAAAAGAGTGGAGCTTGTTTTAAATGTGTTGTACGTGTTCACGACGCATCTTGGGGCCAATCCTTGAGGTGTAGGAGAGCCAGTGGAGCCATGGCCAATCAGCCAAGGGGTGCTCCCTTTGTGTGTGCTTACATGGTATATTACATTGATATGTTTAGGGACTTCCTCTGAGGAGCGTGTGAAAGGATTATACGTTGGACTACAAATCATACAAAATGAAAATTTTTTGTATCAGAGGTTAGGGTAGTAGATCCCTTAGATGCTCTTGGTTGTGAGGCCACGTGGGGTGGTTTGAGGTGAGTAGTAGAGGCCCGCCACCATAGAGTCAGTGTCGAGCCCGTTTTAAGTCTTGACACCTAAGTTGTAGGGTTAATGGTTTGTTTCTTTGGGGAATATTAAGTGAGGAATATCTATTATCTCCTGGATTGATAGATTAAAAGAGTGGATTATGTATTGTATGTACTTTATGTGTTCATGGTGCATCTTGGGGCCAATCCTCGAGGTGTAGGAGAGCCATAGTGGGGCCATGGCAATCACCCGAGAGGTGCTCCCTTTGTTTTGTGCTTACATGGTGTATAACTCCAATATGTGTAGGGACTCCCTTTGAGGAGTTTGAGAAGGGTTATCTATTGGATTGCAATCCATACAAACACGAAGTTCTACACTTGAGGTTAGGGTAGTATACCCCTTGGGCATGCTCTTGGTCATGAGGCCATGTGGGGTGGTTTGAGGGGTGTAGTAGAGGCCTGCCAACTAGTGCCTTAGAGCCAGTGTTGGGCCCATTTTAGGTCTCAACACCTTCCTCACCAAGATCACATTCAAGCATGATAAGCTTTAGTAGCAAATCCATCTTAGAGCCACTATGGCTATAGAAAGCACCATCTTTGGTGCTACCGATGCATTTATGACCCACATGTGCAGGAGCAATAAAGACCATTGGAATGGCACATGGATAGAGGGAACATTAAAGCAAGTAGTATGCTATATAAGGGAGAGACCTACATAAGCAAAAGGTTCAGTAGAGGATCGAGGGATCAAAGCTCATTGACTATCAGATTTTCTGTGCATCCCTTCGTCCTTTGACAGGCATCCTAAGTGCTACCATAGTAGTAGATTTGTCTCTTTTGTATGTCTTGAGTTACGACTTCTTGTAGTGGTCATGCCATTGTGTATGTATCATTGGTTGTCTTGAGTCTATAAGATATGGTTGTTCCTCCATCAAATTTTCTTGAGTATTTGGTTACTATCATTTTTATCTATGCTAAGACTATTGTATTGTTTGATTTAGCAATACACATTTGGGTATTATCTTCATTTGTGCATGCGTACATGTGGTATCTTCCATAAGGAGCAAGAAACTCAAATTTCCACATGATGAATGCAATGTATAAGATCTTGAGAGATTTTATCCCCAGCTAACTATGGATTTTCTTGGTGGCCTCCCTATTAAGGGCTTTGAGTTGCATGAGAAGAATTAGGATCTGGATAACAAGGGTTGCATGATGTTTGTTGTTGATCACATAGCTGACTATGAAAAAATTTGAATCACTTAGAGGAAGTGCATGCCACTTTATTAGGTGTAAAGTCTATCTTTAGTGTTGAGGAGGTGCTGATTGTAGGGCATGTGGGTGGCCTTTATGGTAGGAAACCCTCACCATTGATGCTATTAATAGGTTATAGGAGATCTACTCCAATGTATCCAAATTCAAAAGGATTTTAGGTGCACGCGTTCTCTATTTGATATGGATTCCTCATTTTATGCATGTGGCTAAAAGTCTTTATAAGTTATTGAGAAAGGGGCAGAAGTTTCATTGGGAGAGGAAGCATACAAAGGCTATTTGAAAATTAAAGAAGCTACTAAGTTTTGCATCAACATTGAAGGGAGAAGATTGTGAGTGGAAGGCTTATTATCCTCATAGTTGATATAAGCCTAATCAATATTGGGTTGGCAATTGGCTAGGATGATGCTAAAGGTAATAGATATGCTATCAGATTTGGAGCAAAGGTGTTGAATGATAAGCAACAACATTATTCTTGAGTGCAGAGAGAGCTTTGGGAGGAAATCATGTAGTTGTGGAAATATATTGTCTACTCTTATTGGGCATGGTCGATAGTTGTGCTACACTGGACATTGCTATGTTACACTGGATAGTTTATATTAAATGATTGGATCCTAAGTTGCAACATATGATAGGTAAGGATAAATAGGTGGTAGACATGTTATCAAGGGCATGATTTGAAAATGAAGAGGAGATGATGGCAGATGAAGAGGATGATGAATTGGCTACTAAAAATGCTTGTAGTATAGTAGGGAATAAGTTTTTAGCTACTGCATATGCAGGTACATGTGTCTTAAATGCTGGTACAACTATTATAAATGTTGAAACAAGGGATTCTGCACTCGTAATAAATTAAGGTTAGGATTTATTTCTAACCAGTTGATTTATTTATGTTGCTGAAGACTGCTAGGTATTCACTTTTGTCGGTTTAATTGTATTATTTTACTAACGATTGTGAATGCTTCAGTTGATGTGTAGAGATAGCAGCAGTGGCGGAGGAAAGCATTGGAGTCTAGCGAGTATTCGACCTATGGATTATATTTTGATAGGCACCACGCCTATATTTTGTCATGTCTATTGAGGCGGAGGACCACTCCCTCATCTCCATAAACAAGTCGTGGATATACAGTAAGGAACCTCCATATCTAACTTCTTCAAAAGCTTAGTATTAAAGCTTAAAAGCTTAAGGAACTTCATAAGCTTCAAAAAAATCGTCATCGTGGTGTAAGAGGAGGTCCGATTTTTCCGCGTGGCGGAAAAAACGGGCCCCCCCTCACGATTGCGCGGTTTCCTGATCCATTAAGCCCCCCTTTCAAGCTTAAGCTATTAAGCTTAAAACATTAAGCCTTAATCAAGTCAGACAAGACAAGCAAGTCAGCAACTCCAGGTCCTGCACTCCAAAAATCAAGTTCTGCAAGTCAACCGTGATTAAGTCCTGCAAGTTCACTAAGTCGGCTAAGTTCTGCAAGTCTGCAACTCTGCAAGTCACCTAAGTCTGCAACTCTGCAAGTCAGACTAGTCAACTGGAGTTAGAACTTACTTGTGCTCAAAACTCCTAGAAGGGCTGTTCCTGCGCAAAAACTCCGAATTGCAAAGTTGTTCGTGGCAAGGTATTCTACCCATACGCAGGTTCGCTGAAGTATTTTCAGCATACGAAGAAGGAAATATCGTAGATTTTCTGAAGATTGAGAAAGAAATACCCAAAAACACATAGCCTTGTAACCCCGAATTTGAGCTACGCTCATCCCGCTAACCTGATTTTGAGTGAGAAAGGTCTTTTGAGTTTTACAGGATGACAGAACCACATATGGATGATCCTATGGCTGAAGATGACCTACCTGAGCCTACGATGGAGCAAAAGCTGGACTTAATCATGATGCAATTGGAAGAAGAACGAAGGGCTAGGCAAGCATTGCAAGCGCAATTGGCAAAATTACAAAGAGCGTCTACCGACAAAGAAGAACCTCAAGCTGAAGATTTGATTTGACGTACCATCGACGCCACTCTTGAAGTTCAAACCATTCGCAAGGAATCAAAGATAAGTAAACGAAGTTTCAAATTTCACACTTTCAATGGCATATGAGAAGGAAAGACTGTTCTAGCATTCATTAGTCAGTTTGATGATTATTTCCATGAGGAAACTTATCCAGAAAAAGATAAAATCAAGTGTGTTACTAATCATTTGGTAGACAGAGCATCACTTTGGTGGACTATAGTACGCAAGAGCATAGAATGTCGTGCTACTTGGGAAGATTTCAAGAAGAAGTTCATGCAGAATTTCCTTCCACCGCAATTTCATGAGAAGGCTATCAAGCAATGGGATCTACTTCAACAACGGGATCGTGAGCCTATACCACAGTATACAGAGCGTTTTTGGAATGCACTCTTACAGCTACACATGCTTGAAGATGTACCAGAGACGACACATAAGCGGAAGTATATGTTTGGACTTCTTGGACATTACTACGCTGAAGTGAACATGTTCAAGCCTGCTACCCTTGAAGACGCCATTTCACTAGCTCATGACACTGAAGATAAGCTACGCGGTAGAGACAGACGACCACAGCAATTCCAAGCCAATGGTAATTATGGATCTAAACAATTCAATTCCAATTTTAGAAGATTTAATCCAGGTCGTTTCTCTTCATCATCTTTCCGCAAGAATTGGGCTAAACCACCTGCATTACCATCCAATGTCAATCAAAATCCTAAGCCTATTCCACAGCCAAATCCAAATGTACCTAGACTTCCCGCTATTGCAAACAATGTAACCAAAGCCAAACCAATAGTATGCTATAAATGCCACCAGCCTGGACATCTCGCAGCAAATTGTCATTCAAAGAAGCCACCAGCTCATATCAACTATCTTGGAGCCATGGACGAAGACGAACATGAGGATATGCCTGATTTCACTGAAGATGAGGACGACACTACTACTACTTCCGATACTTTACCAGGTATGCCTACTCCACATTCATTATTGACTATGAAATGTTTGGTGCATGGAAAGGAAAAGACTATTTTGCATGATGACGATAGTACTCATGATTTTATTTCAGCAAAATTGGTAAAGGAATTGAAATTACAGACTGTACCTACGCATTATCGCATAAAAGCTGCATTTTTAGGCACTAGGTATAATGGTACATAGGAAGTGCAAGATTTAGAGATTCAAATTGGTTCATACACTGAAAGAAGAAATTTCTTAGTTGTTCCATTACAGTCGAGTGACATTATTTTAGGAATGCCTTGGCGACACCAGCATAATCCAGATATAGATTATTCCACACACACAATGAATATTAATTTTCAAGGAAAATCTATTACATGATATGGTATGCATGCCTCTAATGTTTTTCCACTGCTTTCGCATACTCAAGCAAAACGTGCATTACGCAAGAGTAGTAAATCATATCTTATTTGGGTAAATGAATTGCAAGTAAAGGAAAATCATATGCACCCTAGGCATAAGGAATTTCTTGCATATTTTAAGGATTGTTTTGCAAAAGACCTACCACCAGGTTTACTCCTTCATGACCAGAAGACCATAAGATAGATTTGATCCCTGGCACACAACCACCTTGCAAAGCACCACATAGGCACAACCAGATAGAGCAAAAAGAAATCCAGAGTCAAGTTGAAGAATTATTAAATAGAGGTTTGATTCGACCTAGCAGTTCTCCATTCGGTGCACCTGTATTGTTAGTCAAGAAAAAGAATAATACCTATCGTATGTGTATTGACTATCGAGCTTTAAATAAGATCACTGTAAAGAATAGGTATCCTATTCCTAGAGTTGATGACCTTATGGACAAACTATAAGGATCTTCTATATTTAGTAAAATTGACCTTAAGTCTGGTTATCATCAGATGAGGTTAGATAAATCTGACATATTCAAGACTGCATTTAGAACACAGTTTGGTCATTACGAATTTTTAGTCATGCCATTTGGATTGACTAATGCACCTGCTACCTTTAGTAGAATGATGAACCGTATCTTTCTGAAATATCAATATTGTGTAATTGTTTTCTTTGATGATATTTTGGTGTTTAGTCAAAATAAGAAAGAACATTATGAGCATTGGTCATTGGTTTTTCAGTTATTGAAAGAAAATCAACTGTATGCAAACCCTGAAAAGAGTGAATTCTTTAAGACAGAAATTGAGTATTTAGGTCATATTGTATCATCTGAAGGAATTAAAGTTGATCCTAAGAAAATTGATGCAATACTAAATTGGCCTGTTCCTAAAAACGTGCATGAGTTACGCTCATTCCTTGGTCTTGCTAGTTTCTATAGGAAGTTTGTACGTAATTTTTCATTATTTGCTTTACCATTAACCAAACTTCTCAAGAAAGGAATTGTTTATCAATGGACCGAAAATCAACAGAAATCCTTTGACTTACTGAAACATGCATTAACCAATGCCCCTGTTTTACAGTTGCCTGACTTTAATAGACCATTCTTCTTAGTAGTGATCGATGCTAGTGGATCAGGAATAGGAGCTGTACTAATGCAAGACAATCATCCTATAGCATATTCTAGTTGTAAGCTGAAACCCTCTGAGCTGAAATATTCCACATATGACAAAGAACTATTAGCAGTTGTACAAGCATTAAGACAGTGGAAACACTACTTAATGGGTTCAGAATTTATGATAAAGACCGATCAACAAAGTATTAGACATTTACTTAGCCAACCCTAAATCTCTGACCGACATATCAAATGGGCCTCCTTTATTTAAAGTTTTCATCCTATCATTCAATACCAACCTAGAAAAGAAAATGTAGTGGCTGATGCATTGAGTAGAAGACCTGCAATTCATAACATTTCTGTCATATCTTTTGATTCTTTGATTGCTATGAAAGATACATATCACGAGGATATTACTTTTCATTTTGATTGGAATAAATTAGTTCAAAATAATTTCATTCATGTTGATTCATTGTCATATAATGATGGATTTATGTTTTATGAAAAGAGACTGTGTGTTACTATTCCGTTCCGATCTTTTATTTTGAATGAAATTCATTGTCCCCCATATCAAGGTCATAGAGGTATCATATCTACATTACGTATGTTAACTGAAGATTTTTATTGGCCGCATATGGATGTAGATGTATCTAACTTCGTTTCTGAATGTTTGATTTGTCAAAGAGTTAAGAAACATCATGGTAAACAGTATAGATTACTTATGCCTTTGTCTATTCCATCTAAACCTTGGGAACAAATTTCTATGGATTTAATTACTGGTTTACCAAATACTAACTCTAACCATGATATGATTTGGACAATTGTAGATAGATTTAGTAAACAAGCATATTTCATTCCATGTAAGAAAACTTTAACAGCATCACAAGCAGCATAGTTATTTTTGAAAACTATTTTTACTAACCATGGATTGCCAAAAGTTATCATTTCAGATCGTGATTCTAGATTTTGTAACAATTTTTGGATTACCCTGTTTGCTAATCTAGGCAAAAAGATTGATTTCTCATCTGCATTTCATCCAGAAACTAATGGACAAACAGAAGCCACAAACAGCACCATTCTAGATCTTTTACGTGCATATACTATCTCTAAACCTCATACATGGGACACTCATTTACATTTATTACAGTTTGCATATAATAATACACCGCACACATCTACAAAGAAAGCACCGTTTGAAGTCATTTATGGATATAGATTATCTACACATGTTGCATCTTTGTCTAATAGAATTCAGAGTGCTGATGATATTGCTAGTATGCATAACAATATTTTTGATGAGGTTAAAGATATGATTGCTAAAGCCCAGCAATCATATACCAAACAAGCCAACAAGAAAAGACAAGCCATGAATTTCAAAGTAGATGATTATGTTTGGCTGAGAATAGAAAAACGTAGACTCCAAAGTGTAGATAGACATCCAGTTGTCAAACTAGCTCCTAGATTCTATGGACCATTTAGAATCATTCATAAAATTAATGACAATGCATTCAAGTTAGAATTACCATCTCATTGGAAAATTCACAATACATTTCACATTAGTTTATTGAGACCATTTAGAGGCCAATTACTTGTCCACTCTGTTTATGAAAACCCACCTTTATTAGAGGAAGAGACTGAAATACTTGAACCAGAAGCTATCATAGACACTGACTTTATGACCACTAGAACTGACCGAAGGTATTCTAGATATCTAGTTAAATTTAAGAACCATCCTGTAGAGGAAGCACAATGGATGCACGCTAGAGACTTAAATGCTTTCCCCACTCTGTTAGCTCCACATTGAGCTAATAGCAATTGAGGTCAATTGCTATCCCACCTTGGGGGTATGATGCCAGGAGGCATATTTCATGGTGGATTCCGTGCCGCGGTGGATTCCGTAAGGTTTTACGGTGGATTTCGTAAACTTTGATGACCGGGACTCATACACAAAGTGGATTCTTTGTGCGAGAAGTTGATGGGGATGCCTGTCCTTTTCGGGCGTTTCATTAATTTAGTGTATACATGGGTGATTCCATAGCGGGTGATTCCGCAAAATGCATATTAAATTAATAAACGTTTATGAGTTTAGAGTACGCACTCGTAATAAATTAAGGTTAGGATTTATTTCTAACCAGTTGATTTATTTATGTAGCTGAAGACTGCTAGGTATTCACTTTTGTCGGTTTAATTGTATTATTTTACTAACGATTGTGAATGCTTCAGTTGATGTGTAGAGATAGCAGCAGTGGCGGAGGAAAGCATTGGAGTCTAGCGAGTATTCGACCTATGGATTATATTTTGTTAGGCGCCACGCCTAAATTTTGCCATGTCTATTGAGGCATCGATTATTTATTATTATTTTGTATGCGCCTATGGCACGGATATGTTATTTCTATTTGGACATTGTGTTGGGCGTGCCAGACTCTATGGGGACCGTCCATTAGCTTTATCTCCTATTTTTGTAAAAACAAACTCAAAAGCTAAAAGCTTGTCATATTTTTGTAAATTGGGCTACTATTGAGCATGAAGATGGAAATATACATAAAATACATGCTTTGTGAAGCGCTCACAGAAGGCATGGGGGGAGATTGAACCCAATTGCTCTCTTGCTCTTGTCGTTCATGCTTTTTACATTGTATTTTGTGCAAAAAGGTAGAGTTCATTGTTCTTGGGGACCTTCCGGGATTCACTATGTGAGCATACTGCGATTGATCTGCACACCATGAATACCTAGCAGTCTTCAGCTACATAAATAAATCAACTGGTTAGAAATAAATCCTAACCTTAATTTATTACGAGTGCGCACACTAAACTCGTAAACGTTTATTAATTTAATATGTATTTTGTGGAATCACGCGCTATAAAATCACCCATGTACATACTAAATTAATGAAACGCCCGAAAAGGACAGGCGTCCCTATCAACTTCTCGCACAAAGAATCCACTTTGTGTATGAGTCCCGGTCATCAAAGTTTACGGAATCCACCGTGAAACCTCACGGAATCCACCGTGGCACGGAATCCACCGTGAAACATGCCTCCTGGCATCATACCCCCGGGGTGGGATAGCAATTGACCTCAATTGCTACTAGCTCAATGTGGAGCTAACAGAGTGGGGAAAGCATTTAAGTATCTAGCGTGCATCCATTGTGCTTCCTCTACAGGATGGTTCTTAAATTTAACTAGATATTTAGAATACCTTCGGCCAGTTCTAGTGGTCATAAAATCAGTGTCTATGATAGCTTCTGGTTCAAGTATTTCAGTCTCTTCCTCTAATAAATGTGGGTTTTCATAAACAGGGTGGACAGGTAATTGGCCTCTAAATGGTCTCAATAAACTAATGTGAAATGTATTATGAATTTTCCAATGAGATGGTAATTCTAACTTGAATGCATTGTCATTAACTTTATAAATGATTCTAAATGGTCCATAGAATCTAGGAGCTAGTTTGACAACTGGATGTCTATCTACACTTTGCAGTCTACGCTTTTCTATTCTCAGCCAAACATAATTATCAACTTTGAAATTCATGGCTTGTCTTTTCTTATTGACTTGTTTGGTATATGATTGCTGGGCTTTAGCAATCATATCTTTAACCTCATCAAAAATACTGTTATGCATTCTAGCAATATCATCAGCACTCTGAATTCTATTAGACAAAGATGCAACAGGTGTAGATAATCTATATCCATAAATGACTTCAAACGGTGCTTTCTTTGTAGATGTGTGTGGTGTATTGTTATATGCAAACTATAATAAATGCAAATGAGTGTCCCATGTCTGAGGTTTAGAGATAGTATATGCACGTAAAAGATCTAGAATGGTGCTGTTTGTGGCTTCTGTTTGTCCATTAGTTTCTGGATGAAATGCAGATGAGAAATCAATCTTTGTACCTAGATTAGCAAATAGAGTAATCCAAAATTTGTTACAAAATCTAGAATCACGATATGAAATGATAACTTTTGGTAATCCATGGTTAGTAAAAACAATTTTCAAAAACAATTGTGCTGCTTGTGATGCTGTTAAAGTTTTCTTACATGGAATGAAATATGCTTGTTTACTAAATCTATCTACAACTGTCCAAATCATATCATGGTTAGATTTAGTATTTGGTAAACTAGTAATGAAATCCATAGAAATTTGTTCCCAAGGTTTAGATGGAATAGACAAAGGCATAAGTAATCCATACTGTTTACCATGATGTCTCTTAACTCTTTGACAAATCAAACATTCAAAAACAAAGCTAGATACATCTGCATCCATATGCGGCCAATAAAAATCTTCAGTTAACATACGTAATGTAGATATGATACCTCTATGACCTTGATATGGGGGACAATGAATTTCATTCAAAACAAAAGATCGGAATGGAATGGTAACACACAGTCTCTTTTCATAAAACATAAATCCATCATTATATGACAATGAATCAACAGGAATGAAATTATTTTGAACTAATTTATTCCAATCAGAATGAAAAGTAATATCCTGGTGATATGTATCTTTCATAGCAATCAAAGAATCAAAAGATATGACAGAAATATTATGAATGGTAGGTCTTCTACTCAATGCATCAGCCACTACATTTTCTTTTCCAGGTTGGTATTGAATGATAGGATGAAAGCTTTGAATAAAGGAAGCCCATTTGATATGACGGTCAGAGATTTGGGTTGGCTAAGTAAATATCTAATACTTTGCTGATCGGTCTTTATCATAAATTATGAACCCATTAAGTAGTGTTTCCACTGTCTTAATGCTTGTACAACTACTAATAGTTCTTTGTCATATGTGGAATATTTTAGCTCAGAGGGTTTCAGCTTACAACTAGAATATGCTATAGGATGATTGTCTTGCATAAGTACAGCTCCTATTCCTGATCCACTAGCATTGGTCACTACTAGAAAGAATGGTCTATTACAGGCAACTCTAGAACAGGGGCATTGGTTAATGCATGTTTCAGTAAGTCAAAGGATTTCTGTTGATTTTCGGTCCATTGATAAACTATTCCTTTCTTCAGAAGTTTGGTTAATGGTAAAGCAAGTAATGAAAAATTACATACAAACTTCCTATAGAAACTAGCAAGAACAAGGAATGAGCGTAACTCATGCACGTTTTTAGGAACAGGCCAATTCAATATTGCATCAATTTTCTTAGGATCAACTTTAATTCCATCAGATGATACAATATGACCTAAATACTCAATTTCTGTCTTAAAGAATTCACTCTTTTCAGGATTTGCATACAGTTGATTTTCTTTCAATAACTGAAAAACCAATGACAAATGCTCATAATGTTCTTTCTCATTTTGACTAAACACCAAAATATCATCAAAGAAAACAATTACACAATACTGATATTTCAAAAAGATACGGTTCATCATTCTACTAAAGGTAGCAGGTGCATTAGTCAATCCGAATGGCATGACTAGAAATTCGTAATGACCAAACTGTGTTCTAAATGCAGTCTTGAATATGTGAGACTTATCTAGCCTCACCTGATGATAACCAGACTTAAGGTCAATTTTACTAAATATAGAAGATCCTTGTAGTTTGTCCATAAGGTCATCAACTCTAGGAATAGGATACCTATTCTTTACAGTGATCTTATTTAAAGCTCGATGGTCAATACACATACGATAGGTATTATTCTTTTTCTTGACTAACAATACAGGTGCACCGAATAGAGAACTGCTAGGTCGAATCAAACCTCTATTTAGTAATTCCTCAACTTGACTCTGGATTTCTTTTTGCTCTATCTGGTTGTGCCTATATGGTGCTTTGCAAGGTGGTTGTGTGCCAGGGATCAAATCTATCTTATGGTCTTCTGGACGTGAAGGAGGTAAATCTGGTGGTAGGTCTTCTCCAAAACAGTCCTTAAAATATGCGAGAAATTCCTTATGCCTAGGGTGCATATGATTTTCCTTTACTTGCAATTCATTCACCCAAATGAGATAGGATTTACTACTCTTGCGTAATGCACATTAGCTTGAGTATGCGAAAGTAGTGGAAAAACATTAGATGCATGCATACCATATAGTATAATAGATTTTCCTTGAAAATTAATATTCATTGTGTGTGTGGAATAATCTATATCTGGGTTATGCTGGTGTCACAAAGGCATTCCTAAAATAATGTCACTCGACTATAATGGAACAACTAAGAAATTTCTTCTTTCAGTGTATCGGCCAATTTGAATCTCTAAGTCTTGCACTTCCTGTGTACCATTATATCTAGTGCCTAAAAATGCAGCTTTTATGCGATAATGCGTAGGTACAGTCTGTAATTTCAATTCCTTTACCAATTTTGCTGAAATAAAATCATGAGGGCTACCGTCATCATGCAAAATAGTATTTTCCTTTCCATGCACCAAACATTTCATAGTCAATAATGAATGTGGAGTAGGCATACCTGGTAAAGTATCGGAAGTATTAGTAGTGTCGTCCTCATCTTCAATGAAATCAGGCATATCCTCATGTTCGTCTTCGTCCATGGCTCCAAGATAGTTGATATGAGCTGGTGGCTTTTTTAAATGACAATTTGCTGTGAGATGTCCAGGCTGGTGGCATTTATAGCATACTATTGGCTTGGATTTGGTTACATTATTTGCAATAGCGGGAAGTCTAGGTACATTTGGATTTGGCTGTGGAATAAGCTTAGGATTTGGATTGACATTGGATGATAATGCAGGTGGTTTACCCCAATTCTTGTGGAAAGATGATGAAGAGAAACGACCTGGATTAAATCTTCTAAAATTGGAATTGAGTTGTTTAGATCCATAATTACCATTGTCTTGGAATTGCTGTGGTCGTCTGTCTCTACCGCGTAGCTTATCTTCAGTGTCGTGAGCTAGTGAAATGGCGTCTTCAAGGGTAGCAGGCTTGAACATGTTAACTTTAGCGTAGTAATGTCCAAGAAGTCCAGACATATACTTACGCTTATGTGTCGCCTCTGGTACGTCTTCAAGCATGCATAGCTGGAGGAGTGCATTCCAAAAAACGCTCTGTATACTGAGGTATAGGCTCACGATCCCGTTGTTGAAGTAGATCCCATTGCTTGATAGCCTTCTCATGAAATTGCGGTGGAAGGAAATTCTGCGTGAATTTCTTCTTGAAATCTTCCCAAATAGCAGGACAATCTATGCTCTTGCGTACTATAGTCCACCAAAGTGATGCTCTGTCTACCAAATGATTAGTAACACACTTGATTTTATCTTTTTCTGGATAAGTTTCCTCATGGAAATAGTCATCAAACTGACTGATGAATGCTAGAACAGTCTTTCCTTCTCGTATGCCATTGGAAGTGCGGAATTTGAAACTTCGTTTGCTTATCTTTGATTCCTTGCGAATGGTTTGAGCTTCAAGAGTGGCGTCAATGGTACGTCGAATCAAATCTTCAGCTTGAGGTTCTTCTTTGTCGGTAGACGCTCTTTGTAATTTTGCCAATTGCGCTTGCAATGCTTGCCTAGCCCTTCGTTCTTCTTCCAATTGCATCATGATTAAGTCCAGCTTTTGCTCCATCGTAGGCTCAGGTAGGTCATCTTCAGCCATAGGATCATCCATATGTGGTTCTGTCATCCTGTAAAACTCAAAAGACCTTTCTCACTCAAAATCAGGTTAGTGGGATGAGCGTAGCTCAAATTCGGGGTTACAAGGCTTATGTGTTTTTGGGTATTTCTTTCTCAATCTTCAGAAAATCCGCGATTTTTCCTTCTTCGTATGCTGAAAATACTTCAGCAAACCTGCGTATGGGTAGAATACCTTCCAACGAACAACTTTGCAGTTCGGAGTTTCTGCACACAGCCCTTCTAGGAGTTTTGAGCACAAGTAAGTTCTGACTCCAGTTGACTAGTCTGACTTGCAGAGTTGCAGACTTAGGTGACTTGTAGAGTTGCAGACTTACAAAACTTAGCCAACTTAGGGAACTTGCAGAACTTGATCATAGATGACTTGCAGAACTTGATCTCTTTGGTGTGGGACCTGGAGTTTGATGATTTGCAGAAGATGACTTGTGTTGCTTGATTGATTTAGCTTAATGGATTAAGCTTAAGAAGCTTAATCGATGGATTTCCTGGGGGGGGCGTTTTTTCTAGGCATCGAAAAACGCGGACATCCCTTGATGTACCGCGATGAAAAATTGAAGCTTTGGAGCTTCTTTAAAGCTTAAACTAAGCTTCTGAAGCTTTAGTATTTGAAGATTTAAAATATTGAATTTTGGGATTTGTCACTTATCTCTCTGTTTGACGCCTTCGCACGAGATGGGTAGCGATTGGAAGCTCTTGATCTCAGCTCCGCTCTGATACCACTAGTGCGCAGATCGGTCGCTGTATGCTCACGTAGTGAATCCCGGAAGGTCCCCAAGAACAATGAACTCTACCTTTTTGCACAAATTACAATGTAAAAAGTATGAACGACAAGAGCAAGAGACCAATTGGGTTCAATCTCCCCCCATGCCTTGTGTGAGCGCTTCACAAAGCATGTATTTTATGTATATTCCATCTTCATGCTCAATAATAGCCCAATTTACAAAAATATATCAAGCTTTTAGCTTTTAAGTTTGCTTTTACAAAAATAGAAATAAAGCTAATGGATGGTGCCCAAAGAGTCTGGCACGCCCAACACAATGTCCCGAATAGAAATAACATATCCGTGCGCATAGGCACATACAAAATAATGATAAATAATCGATGCTTCAATAGACATGACAAAACATAGGCATGGCGCCTATCAAAATATAATCCATAGGTTGAATACTCGCTAAACTCCAATGCTTTCCTCCGCCACTGCTGCTATCTCTACACATAAACTAAAGCATTCACAATCGTTAGTAAAATAATACAATTAAACCGACAAAAGTGAATACCTAGCAGTCTTCAGCTACATAAATAAATCAACTGGTTAGAAATAAATCCTAACCTTAATTTATTACGAGTGCGCACTCTAAACTCATAAACGTTTATTAATTTAATATGTATTTTGCGGAATCACCCGCTATGGAATCACCCATGTACACACTAGATTAATGAAACGCCCGAAAAGGACAGGCGTCCCCATCAACTTCTCGCACAAAGAATCCACTTTGTGTATGAGTCCCGGTCATCAAAGTTTACGGAATCCACCGTAAAACCTCACGGAATCCACTTTGGCACGGAATCCACCGTGAAACATGCCTCCCGGCATCAGGGCTAGTCATAGAGATGTGCAGAGGACACCTTTGAGAATATCAAAGAGAGATACTAGTGGCAGGGGATGCATAAAGACATTGCTCATTTTGTGAAATCTTGTGCTACTTGTTATATGTATTCAATTATGAGGCATCAACATGGATTGTAGCCACTTACCCATCGTCTCTTCACAACACACTATTAGTGAATTTGGGAATTTTCCACAAGTTTGACACTCATGATCAAAACTTTCTCTTTGCTATAGCTTTGACAAGGTTGTCTTAAATTTATTATTCAAGAGCTCAATAGATTCCATTTTTCATAAGGTTTCCAATCATGTGTCACATGATAGCTTTGGGAAATTAAATATGTCTTTTTGGAGTCCCAATATTCTAAATAATTTAGAATGGGACTTGAAAGATTCCCAAGTTCACTAAAATTGTGTTTTACTTTAAACATGTAGTAGACTTAGTTACTATCCCCACAGGTCTTTGTGGTAGATGAGGTACCTTGTACCGCACAAGTTGATTTGATGAATCAAGTAGGAGGAAGTGCTTTATGAACAAAGACAACATAAGTAGTGCACAAATTTCTCTTGGAAGAGATATTTTGTTGTTATGATTGTGTGGGAAAAATCATAGCAAAGAGAGGAGAATTGAATGCTGATGAAGCTTGAGAATTATTCTCTCAATTGGGGATAAAGTTTTCTCTAACCTTAGCTTACAATAATCTAGAGGGAAATGGTAAAAGCTAGAGAGGTCATTAGCCTATTATTAAGGAATCGGCAAAGTCATGTTGTTAACCCCAGTGCAATAAAGGCAAAGAATAAAAAGAAAAAAGCAAAAGAAAAATTTAAAATATAGGGAAAATTAGAAAAAAGGGACGTGACATAGCAAAAATAAGAGGGAAAAGGGGCAAAAGCGCAAAGACACCTTAAAAATCCAAGGCGAGTGCAAAAAGGAAAGAGGTGCATGCTAAAATACAAAGGCACCCCTAAATCCTAGTAAAAGAGCACCAGGCTCCCTCATGTCAAATTTGTAAAAAGAGTAGACATGCATGGGTGAAGCCACAATGTAAATAGAAGGAAATAGGAAAAGAGGACCTAGGCTAAAATGGCTGATCATGTAAAAAAGGGGTGGGTGCCCAAAAGGGATTAGGGAATGTATAAAAGCTAAAAAGTAAATAGAGAAGCTCATTCTTATGTGTGGCAAAACTAGCTCTCCTCTTCTCTTCTTCTCCTTGTTCTTGCTTGCTTGAGCTTGTGCTTGAGAGAGGGAGTGTGAGGAAGTGAGGAAGGGAGGGTGAGGGACAGTGGTGGATAAGCTCTCCATCTTCTCCTCTCTTCTTCTTCTTCTTCTCTTCTCTTCTCTTATCTTGCACGCAAAAATGGAGCATGAAGCTTGGAACTTGAGGATTGAGCTTGCACCTTGGATTGTGGAGCTATCGAGGTGCTTGAGAAAGGAGGCAACTTGATTGGGCATGGAGGTATGCTTACTATACTTGTGGGTGTGAGAGCACATACAGCTATGTGAGAGGTAGCCATTGCACTTGCTTGAAACACTTGAAACAATAAGAAGTCAGTAGGTATTGGCAATCAAGCGAAAGCTCTCACATTTTAGTTCCATTGTCAAGACCAATGGATTCAAGCTTTGAGTGCTTGCACACTCTGAATCGAGCATTGAAGTAGGGTTTTCCCCGAACCGGTGCTTGAGGTAGATAGGTAAGAAGTGAGGGAGTTTGAAGAGGTATTCGATCTCCTTAGCAAGTAAGTTTTTTAGTTTTTTGGATCTAGATGAGTAGACTGGATTAGTCTAAGCATTTGTTTTTGATTTGAATGCATTATGATCAAGAAAAAACAAGAAAAAGAAGGTTATGCATAGTAGGGTTTCTACTATTGTAAATAGGCCAAACAGAGAAAAAGGGAGAGAAAAATAGCTTTAATGTGTAATGTATCAGAAGGAAGAAAGGGTGAATATAAGAACTGAGTAGAGAAGGGCTTTAATAATCCAGAAATAAGTAGAAGAGATCATTTTCTCATTTGAGAGAGAGATAGAGAGAGAGAAAGAGAGCTACAAGCAAAGAGAAAAGATTGTGCATGTTGATCTTCATTGCAGTGTATTATCGGCCCTCTAGGTAGGTTGTAAACATTACTTGGTTCTTATTGAGATCAGTGTTGACTCCTTGGGTGCAATCATTAGCAAGGTGCGAGTGGGGTTTTCACATTATTGTAACACATTTTTTTCATCATAGTCACATACTAAATAATCACTTGAAGTGCACCTAGAGAGTTGAAAGCCTGCTTTTGCACCATCATGGAAGGAAGCACCTCACAAGTACCTGAGTGCACTTAAAATTGAGAAATGTCTGAAATAATAAGGAACTCACATGAAAGATAAGCAAGACTAAATGAACCCACTAATAGAAGAAGACCCTCAGATCTTGAATGCGTGACCAAGGAAAGCAAGCCTCTTGGAGAACACTAAGAGCTAACATGATTAGGGACTCAAAGTTACTTGAGTTGATCAGTTTGATCAACACTCTAATAGCCCAAGAGACCAAAAAAATATCAAGATCGAGCGCTAATCCCAAAAATGGTGAGCTCAACTTCCCAATGGACATCTACCAAATGATAAATCGAGACTATTTGCATGCTAAAATGGAGCACCATGGTAGATCAACTAAGGACATCATAGCGGACCTTGAGGAAGAGTGGAGACTAGCAAATAAAGCACTTCAAGGCATAGCTGCCTATAATCAAGCTCATGAAACTTAGAGG
This sequence comes from Lygodium microphyllum, assembly GCF_053477565.2. Lineage (NCBI taxonomy): Eukaryota > Viridiplantae > Streptophyta > Polypodiopsida > Schizaeales > Lygodiaceae > Lygodium > Lygodium microphyllum. The sequence continues at coordinate 77,502,620 of NC_141145.1, read as the reverse complement.
TTGAGGTAGGAGATAGAAATGCAAGGACACAATGTTGAGAAGGAAAGAGTGCTTCAAGCCAACCTTACATTGAGAGAGCTTCTTATGAAGCGACTCATAGATAACACCGTTGATAGAGCAACCCTAGCAACTTCGTTGCTAACATAACTAGGTATTACTCCAAATTCCAAAAGCCAAATGAAGATTCTTATAGTTGCCAATCAACTTCTCAACGTGCATAGGATTTTGGTCTTTTCCTTGGGGATAAAGGACGGACGTAGTACACTAGCCTAGACAATACTGAACAAAATAATTTCAATAATCTCAAGAGTCTCTTCATTAAGAGATTCTCTAAGGTAGGGTACTTGGATAACCTTATTGTTCGACGACTGATGAATGTTAATCAAAAGGACAAAGAGGACATTCGAGACTATGTCACCCATGTTCGAAGTCTCTTTAAGAGAATCCCAATTGTAGAGCGATCTAGCGAATGAGCGGCCTTCACTATGTTCATAAGTGGAATCCAAAGTGAGAAGCTTTATAAGGCCTTGGTGGCCAATTCAAACCTGCAAAGGGACGTGCTAGCTAGGGTCTATCGAGAAGCCATACAAGTGGATGAATTTCTCAAACAGAGAAGCTCAAGGAACACAAGCAGAGAATTCACAACATCTAGAACCTGAAGGAGGTCCATGACTGCTACTAGCAAGAGATCAAGCCAGAGGGTCCAATACAAATGGATGGAGCCAAGAATTGGTGGACACAAAGCTAGAGCTAGCTAAGATTCAAGATATAATGAGAAGGCACTCAAGACCTCACATGCAATGCGTACATTGTGGAGGAAGCCACCTTTTGGCTGAGTACATAGATTCTAGATCAAGACCCTATGCCGATTGCGATAGGTTTGGCCATGATATAGTTCATTGTTGATTGTCGAGGAAGTTGCCATATCCACAGCCATATGATCAGCCTCTCTACCTAGGAAATAGACCACCACCTTACAAAAGGGGAGCTCCATTAGCCCTTCTAGCACCCAATGAGTCAAGGCCAACTATCTCTAGGCTAAATATCAACCCCATAGGGATACCTAGACCACCTAGACCCTTCGTGACCCATCCATCAAGTGATGCTCCAGTGCATTATGTTGAGGAGCCAAACAAGGAAGAGATATACATAAACCCTTATGTCTTCTATAATCAAGAGGATAATCCCATTCTAATGGATTTTAGACTAGTATCGGTGATGGTGTTAGGTCAGGGAAGAAATAGAGGCCTAGGAGGTCAAAACCAAGAGCCTATCACATGCTAGACTTGTGGCCACCCAGGACACATCTCATTTGCTTTTCCTGAACGAGAGCAAGCTAATCACAACTTGAGATTCTTGAGTGTGGAATCGCTCATTTGTATGCTGAGTGACATAGATGAAAATTATTCACTAGTTCAACTATCATGCCATCTATATCTTTGGGGCTATTTGGAGTCGAGACACTTGATAGTGAGGCCACTCCCATCTTGTTGAATATCATGATATGGTGCAGACAAGGCAAGCTGGCATTTTATTACCTAGACCTAGCAACCTTGACATAGCCTCCATAGGGAAGAGGAGTCCTAGGAGGAGAAGAAAGAGAGCTAAGACACAAACTGCACTCAAAACTGATAGTGCCACTACACTACCAAAGGGTAAGCAAGTCACGGATGCAGAAGTGAAAACATTTGCTTCTAAGACAACAGAGAAGGGGAGTGCCAAGATTGGGGAATATCTTGATCCAAGGCACCAATTGGAAGTGGTTGACAAGGTCGTCAAGGAGTGGGTGAGAGAGGCCCAAGAGCACCTAAAAGATGCTTAGCCCATCCTAGAAGATGAGATCGATGAGCTCTATAGTTTGAGCATACTTGTCTCGCCTACTTGCATAGAATCTAGAGAAGCATCCGCACCCCATATAGCACCACAAAGACAAAGCCTAGGCACCATAGGCGGGTAGATTGCCCAGGAGCAGTGGCAAAAGAGTATAGAGCATTGATGGGGCTCAAATATGCAGAAAATGTATGTCATGCAAAGTGAAATTTTTATATCAAAGTGTCATGAGAGCCATCCTTTTATGTATTCCCAAATACAAAATGTACCATGTTGTATGGTCTAATATGTGGACAAGGAGGACAAAAATGCTAAGGTTCTAAAGTCCTAATTTTTCATGTACTCAAATGTTTTTTATAAAGAAATATGAATATGGAAGAGTCGTGTGATGGTTGGTTAGGGGACTTGCAACCACTTGCTCTCTCTTTATCATCCCATTCTCACGTATCTTTCTCTCTCTCTTTTTGGGGCACAACTCTTGCTTCTTTCTCTCTGTGTGTTTCTTGCTGAATCTATGGAGGAGGGAGAGAGTGAGGATGAGGAGAGTGCTGATCTTTTGTGTGCCATGTTTGTGGAAGGAAGAGAGGCTTGAGATTGAAAGACAAGCTTTCCACATAGACTTTGTGGGAGTGTTCTTTGGTTTTCTTGCTATTCTTGGTGCTTGTGGGAGGGGCTCTCAAGCATAATGAAAGGCAAGCAGCTAGTCGCCTGCTTACAACATTGATATTAGCCGCTCTGACTCTGCCAATGGGGGATCTACTTAGGCAAAGTTCCTCATTATGGCGAGAGTAAAAGAAGTGGGTAGAGGGAAGTAACGAGCTAGGAGCAACTGATTTGACCTTGACACAGCCACACAAATACCAAGCCTAACATTGAATTCAGTGCCTAAGTCCTTGCATGTAAATACTTTTTGGGACGGCATAGAGATGCATGAAATCCTACCAGTGGTGGCATTAGGAGGCATCACAAGAAAGGGGATTGTAGATATAGGAGTGGGAGCTAGTGTGCTTAGCCATGTGGTCCTACAAGCATGAGGTAACCCATCGATGGAGACCGCAAGGTTTAATGTCACACTGGCTAATGGCATGAAAGTTAGGCCATTCGGAGTGTTGAAGGATTGGCCCTTAAAAATAGCAGGTGTCCAGTTCTCAGTGAACTTCCCTTCATAGTTATGAAGGGAGTAGACTATGACATTTTGCTAGGCCGACCCTTGATCCAAAACGCATAAGTAGTCAAAGACTAGGGTAATGGTCTTATATTCCTAGGTAATAGGTCGGAGGCAGTAAGAGCCAAGATGGATACCTAGAAGACTACACTAGATGACTTGGATGCCATCTCCTCTATTTTGAAGGGAGACTCACATGCTAAGAATTCGTATGGGCCATTAACATAGTATATTCCCTTGGATGCATGTGCTAGCCACCATCGACCGACTGTTTTTGGACAAAGAAGAGGATTATAAGCAAGCTACAAGGACAACAAGTGAGTCTCATAAAGCCACCACATCCTAGTTACTGAAGGGTAAGACCCCACATTTAGTGCCATTTTTCATTATGGCTAGAATCGCTAGCAAATGACAAAATCGTGCCCCTTTCCATTGTTGCGGGTAAAGGCGCCTCTGCCTAGCCGCATGTGTATTACTACACTGATAGTACCCACCATTGCACACTGCAGGTGGCAGACGCCCATCACCATCACTTTATTATTTATTCTTTTAGTGATAGTTTGAATAAAGGAAGGCCCGGTCACACATTGTGACTATTGGAGTTCCCATTTGGTCTCTCTCTCTTTCTTGCTCTTGCTTCCCACCATAGCTCTTCCAAGCAAGCTTCGATCCTTCTCACCTTTCAATGATATCAGAGCATGGTTCCTCGAGCATTCTGACTTGGTTCGTGACTCCTTCAGCTTCCTATTGGTTATCTACACTCATTGGGTCTCCTTCTTGATAGCCCTCAAGGCATTCCTTTAGAGGTATTGGAGCTCTCTTTTGTTATTTTACTTCAATCCACATGTCTTGTGAAGTAGGGCAACCATGTCCTCTTTTTTCTTGTGATGCTTACTTTCTATCAGTGAGTTTGCCCTTCAAGAGGGAGCTCCTGGGGGTCCTTGACTACTCCTTGCCTTGTCCTTTCCCAACCCTTCCATAGGCCATCTTGAAGACCTACAAAAAAATCGTTTTTTACTTCACCCCTCCCTTGGCACTCATTGGCAGCTTGAAAACACTTCATTTGGCACTTGAGAACACCCCCTGATGCTCCACATTAGTGGTTATCATTGACATTGATTTGTGGATTGATTTATCTCAGCCCAGGACTCTTTTCCACAGTCCATAGGCAGCCACAAATAGTGTTACATTAGCACTTTATGTTTATGCTCAATTGGCATTGACATTGTTGCTTGGTTGGTCTTGAATGCTCCCCGAATGCTAGGGGAATGTTTTCATATGATATGAGATGTTTTGGGGGATTGAATTTGCTTAGCCATTGACTATTTTACATAGACCATAGGCAGCCCAAAATAGGGAAGTCCCCTATCATTACATTTTATGCTTATGCTACATGGTCATTTGATGCCTGCTCGGTTGGTGCCTATACATATGGGAAAGCATGCCTATGGTTTTGAGCTTGGATTGAGCCAATGTTTTCTCATATTTGGACATTTATTTGCTACTAGAATGTTCAAGGCTAAACCTCTTTTTCTTATGTTTGGATATGTCTGTTGCATTTGGGCACTCTGTCTTGGATGTATACATTGATGTAGTGACTCTCGGTGATCGACATAGAGCTTGGATTTTATTTCAAATTATTGGTTGAGCTTGATCTCACTTCGTATAGCATTTGGATCTTCATCTTTGCTATGGCATGTACTTTGCTTATGTCGTCTAACCGGTCTTGACATGCTTGGCCTATGCCACTACTACATGTCCATTACATTGTTTGGAGTTGGATGCTGCTGAGCCTTGATTTGGCTTGACATTTGATTGCCTAGAGGTTACTTTGGCTATTTCTTGGCTTGCCAGAGTTATAGTTTGGATGTACTTGATGTCTATGAATGCTATGTATGAATGCTACATGGTCTATATGCTCATGAGGTCTTATTGATGCTTGATCTTGGATCTTCTAGAACTGGTGCTATCATATGCCCTTGTTGAGCTTCTTTGCTTCATATTTACAGGTTTTATGCCAGTGGGAGCGTCTTGATACACTAGACAGACATTGAGCAGACGGTTTATGCTACTTGAGCATTCAAATACTTGAGACTAGGATATTCACTTGGATGTATGGTTGATATGCAGTGGTCCTCACAGATGTACTTGGGCTGATTTTGGGCATTGCACTCCCTGAACATACAACTCTTTGTGTTAGGTCTTGCCAGTGTTGTGTACACTTTTCCCTATTATATAGGGGGTGTGTCTGCTTAGTGACGAATTCATTTGACATGTTTGGATGTCTGCTTGATGCCCGTATGAGTGTCACATGCTAATTTATGCCCGGTTGATGCCAATTATGCTTTGACAGTTAGTGGTTGACTTGGTGCATTCATTTTGCCTATAGCTTGCTCTCATTGTACCTGCCTATAATTTATTACAACAAGCAGTTATGCATGACGCGGAATTTTCATGCTAAATCATCCCAATTTTATGTACTTTTGATGGTACTAGGTGGGAAACATCATTAGCTATTAGTTCGTGGTAATTCTGCCTTGGTTTTGGTGGTATTTTGCCTATTTACAACAGAAAATATCAAGCAGTTTTGAACTATCTGCACCGTTTTGGACTGCAGTATGGCATCTTCTTCCAATGGTAGTGCTATCTTCAACTTCACTAAGCTTGATGGTACAAAGTATGCCTATTGGAAGAGCCAAGTTTAGCAGGTATTGGTGCAAAAATCTTAGATCAAGCCACTAAGGATCCATGGTGAGCAGCCTCAAACTATGACTAATGACGAATGGGATGAGCTTGATGAGTTATGCAAGTCCACCCTCATGTTGTCTCTCATTGAACATGTGCATTACAATGTGGTTGAGGAAGCACCGAGTGCTTGGTAGCTTTGAGATAAAATTAAGAACCTCTATGATAAGAAAAGTCCAGCAAGTCAGATGTATTGGCTAAAGCAACTTATGGACTTGTGCATGAAGGAGAATATGACGATATCTGCTCATTTGAGCCAATTCTGTGCTATTCTCAAGAAATTGACTTTGCAAGGCATTACCTTTAATGATGAGGTTAGTCTATTGTTTTTGCTTGGGACTCTGAGTGAGTCATGGGATGTATTCCACACTACCTTATGTGCTCCTGCTACTATTTTGAACTTGCCTGATGTAGAGAGTGCTCTTCTATAGGAAGAGATCAACCGTAAGAACTTGGATTTCTCTCATGTGTTGCGTGCTTTGATTGTTACAGGCAGAGATGGTAACTAAAAGAATAACTGTGGGTATGGATGTGGTAGAGACTTGCAGAAGTCTGGGTCTAAGTCATGTGGTAAGTTGCGCAGTAAGTCTCATAGAAGAAATGCTAATGTGACATGTCATCATTGCGGCAAGAAGGGTCACATATGCCGAGTGTCATGAGTTGCGCAATGAGAAGCACAAAGAGAAGGGAAAAGGCAAAGTACAGGAAAAGTCCTTTGACTGCAGCATCATGCCTGCGAAATCTAGTGTGAAAATTGAGGAGATAAATGTTATGCAAATTGATGACTCTCATGGGGAGTATATACTTGTAGCTAGTTCTTGTGATACTACGCGGTTGACAAAGGCTCCTCACTCTATGTATGCAAACTGCTAGCTTTTGGATTTTGGTGCTTCATTTCATGTTACACCATGCCATGAGTGGTTCCATTCCTATTGCATTGTCTCTAGTTCAATTCGCTTGGGTGATGACAGGTCACTTGCTATTGTTGGCATTGGGGATGTTTGACTATAGTTCTCTACTGGAAGCACTTTTCCATTACAAGATGTACGTCATGTACCTGCGCTTATATGCAGTCTTATGTCTGCAGGGCAGCTTGATGATGTTGGATTTCATGTTTCATTTGGGGATTCTGTTGAGATGGAAAGCTCAACATGTGCGGACATCGATGATGGACCACTTGGCTAGATGGGTCTGCACATCTACACTTAGCATGTTGGTAGTCATTATGATACTCACATGGCCACTGACTTATCATTGCATGATGAGATTTACATGGAGCAGCCTAAGGGCTTTGCAGAACCTGGCAGGGAGCACCTAGTGTGCAAGTTGAAGAAAATTCTTTATGGCTTGAAGCAGGAACTTAGGGAGGAGTGGTATCATAAGTTTGATGCCTTTATGCAGTCAAAATGCTACAGCTTGAGTGCTATATGGATCCGTGTCTTTATAGAAGAAAGCTTGTGATGGCTCATTCCTTATTTTGGTACTTTATGTGGATGATATGTTGATAGTAGGGAAAGATCATGATGAGCTGAAGAAGAGCTTTGAGATGAAGGATTTGGGGTAGGCCTCTCACATTCTTGGTATGCGCATTAAGTGCGACATGCATCATGGACTACTCTACCTCTCATGCATCACAGAGGGAGTACATTCATAAAGTCCTTGAGCATTTTCGCATGCAGAATGTCAAGCCTATTGGCTTTTTGCTGTCTCTTGGGTGTCCAGGGTTCAAAAGTGTACGGATCTCTCTACCACTGAGGCCGAGTATGTTGCAGCCAATGAGGCTTGCAAGGAGGCCATATGGTTGGGCTGTTTGGTTCATGACCTTGAGATTGATTCTATACCTACACTGCATTCAGATTCTATGAGTGCTATTCAGCTAGCCAAGAATTCGGTTTTCCATGTGAAGACAAAACACATTGAGGTGAAGTATCACTTCATACGTGGGGTCATGGAGGACAAGTCTGTTGACCTTGTCAAGATCTCCACTGATGAAAATCTTGCAAATTTGCTCACAAAAAGCCTCGCTACTGAGCACTTTACCTTCCTCAGGAGATTGATGGGCATTGAATGAGATGACATTTTTCCTCATCATCCTGCTGTACATATGTACATTGTACTGTCTTTTCTTTTTCTTTTCACTCCTCTCTACGGCAAATTCACCTTTAAGTGGGAGGTTGTTGGGGGTAAAGGCGCCTCTGCCTAGCTGCCCATGTATTACTACACTGATAGTACCCGCCACTGCACACACTGTAGGTGGCGAGCACCGTCATTGTCACTTTATTATTTATTCTTTCAGTGACAGTTTGAATAAAGGAAGTCTTGGTCACACATTGTGACTGTTGGAGTTACCATTTGTTCTCTCTCTCTCTTTCTTGCTCTTGCTCTCCTACCATAGCTCTTCCAAGCAAGCTTCGATTCTTCTCACCTTTCACTAGTATATGGGGAAGAGTGTGTTTTGCCATTGGAAGTAGAGCTCCCCATTGTGTTATTCACTCTCAATCATTCACATTGGGAGAGGCAGAAGCGTTACAGGAAATGTATACTTCTCTTGCACATCTTGATGAGATTCAATTGTAGACTTTACTACATCAAGAAGTAGGGAAGCGGAGAATGAAAGTCCTTCATCATCTTTAGGTTAAGAAGTACAAATTTGTGAAAGGTCAGTTGGTGCTATATTATGATTCTTGTGGCGAGCTATTCCTAGGTAAATTAGAATCCAAGTGTGATGGACTATACAAGATTGTATGTTTAGGAAAGAATGGCTCTACAACCCTTTTAGGGCAACAAAGTAGATTCTGTTGGCAGGCAGGGTTCTCTAGAGAAGACTTAGAGCAGCTCAGAGTTGGAGGTCAAGAACAACAAGAACAATTGACCACAACCCCCCAAGTAGAACCATCAAACAAATGAGCAAGGCCCAGATTTGGAGCCATTGAGAATGACCTCGAAAATCAGTTTGCTGAATAGGGCCCATCAGATAGGTCGCGAAGAGGTGGGAAAAGTGATGGTTGGATGAGAGGGCAAGAAAGCCCACACTATGGAGAAGAGAGCCTGCTTGGTACTGGGAGGATAAGGTCATGGAAGAGCCTAGAAAGGTTAAAGGGTATGAAGCCACCTAAATGGCGCCAAAGAATCTAAGACAAAAATTTTGAGGCATGGATGGCTTTTTGCAATACACTATTGCACAAAAGGGATGACCTCACCTACATGGCTTAGCCAAGGTGCCAAGGTGTGGATTTTGACCAAGGGAAGCATGGCAGGTGCAACTTCCCTTTGATCTATAATGTCAACAGCTCCAGCCCTAAAGAGTGCATCGTTTTTGGAGCTCAAGGTCTCCAACCTTCCATCACCCACTTCCTAGATGAATTCATAGCATGCCCTAACCTTGCCTTCCTTACCACCTATAATTACCTCTGTCTCTTGCGAGTCCTATTAAAATAGAAACTAGTGCCATAAGAAGAGCGCTTGGCACTACTTTATTTTGACATCAATGTAGGGATAGACAATTGTGCAATGAACTGCCTCATGTTAAGGGCCACTCTCTTGCCAGATTTTGCATGAGTCTCTTAGAAGATATGAGTGATAGTAGGTTCTCAAAATGTAACCATCCTTTCCCCTCTACTATTCCACTCAATGTAAGGATTAATAAGAAGGGCTACATGCTAAGCCCTGCATTCCTAATCAAATCCTCCCTTAGGCCCGTGAAGCTCCTAAAGAGCATGATGATGACATTTAGCTTGTCTCCTCCTACATGTACCAAAAAGAAAAAGAAAAGAATGAAAGTGGAAAAAGGGAAAAAAAAAGAAAAAGAAAAAAAAAGAGAAAAGAGAAAATGAAGAAAAAGGGAAAGAATGAATGAAGTCTACTATAACATTAGAGTGCCACAACCAATGCACCTAGGGGTTCTTAAGTTAGGTGTGTCTGGTGGCCTTGGTTCTCAATTGGTTCTCTGTCGCCTAATCCGCATGCCCTTTTGTTCCCCCACTTCATGCTTAAGGCTCATCAAGGGCATGACACACCTAGCATTAGGGCCAAAAATGATTCAAAAATGGCACTTGTAAGAAAGTGATTAAGTTGCTAATTAGTTGAGGTTTAGGAAGAATAAAACCTCTAAATTTGGTTGTCCAGATGTGATTAATGAGAGAATATTTGGTTCATTGAAGAGGTTGAACATTAATTGCCCTCATCTTTTAATCCAGGTCAGGGGTCACCTTTTCGGCCTTTTATTGTCTTGGAACTCGAGAGATTTCGTATTTTCGAGATTTTCATACGAACTTCGCATTTGTTTTCTCCCGCGTTTTCTTTTTACACACTATTCTCTTTTACCATTCCTTTTGTTGCACTTGCTTCCTATTACTGTGAGATTCTTGCTCGGTTCATTTGCTAGAATGTCTAGCAATACTACTTCAAATAACACAAGCGCAAGCATACGTAAATACAACCTATCTATTCAACTAGATCCGATTTACACATCTTGGAGAAGTATACATCATCGAGTATTGATAGATGACATTGAAGCCAATAGGTTGCGAACACAAGGAATGAAGCATATAGATTTGTGGGTGGATGGAAATATTTATCCCAAGGATCCTTCTATAGGTAAACCACCTCCTTTTTTGAATGTCCATGACTATATAAGATATGTTGGAGAAGGTTACAATGGAATGCTTGGCTAGTGTATGAGGTTATACTTTGCATCTTACACATATATAGCTCAAATGCACGAAATGAAAAAAGCACTAGAAACTACACAAACAAATATTTTAGAGTTGACAAGTCAGATTGATATTTTGAAAAATGTTAACAAGTCATTGCAGGATAAGCTCACACGCTTGAGAGAAACTCCAGTAGGATTTAGAGAGAGGAAGAGACCATTAAAAAATATAACCAGCTTGTGTGAGAGAGAAAAGAAAAGGAGACTAAATCTTACAAAGAAATATGTCTCTAACATACTAGGCATAAATATCTGAGAGAATGAGGAAAGAATCAAACTTTTGAAGGAAACCATGAATAAGAAAGATATTTTGAGGATTCTTAAGTCACTCGAAAATGTGGATTTGAGAGGTCCAACTCTCAAAGAGTTAGTGAAGGATTTAAAAGGCACAGTGAAAGCAAATGAAATCGTAGAGACATGTGATACTATGGGTATAAGTCGAAAAGGTTATCGTGCTATCTCTGGATTATGGTTTAAAAATCTTAAACGCAATAGGGTAACTATATTTGGATTTCCCTGAGCCCTTGCAGTTTCGACTGCAAGAATTGCCATGAATCGCAAGATTCCACATGTTTTTGGAGATTACATTCACATCGAAAGGTCTATGTCCTATGAAAAACAAAAAAAACAGGCAGTTTTTGATTACAATGAGTTTAACAATATATGGGTTGATCTAAAAAAGGTGCAAATTGCAATGGTTCACATGTATAAAATCACAGTAGAAGAAAGTTATGGTGTTCTAAAGTTTTCCTTGAAGTTGGATGAAGCACAGATTCAAAAGGGACAGAAGATGGAAAGAATTAGCATTTGCCTCATGAACATGGCATTGGACCATGGCAATGGTGAGGGCCAAGCTCCATTGCATAAGATCCAATCCGAGATGGAGATTTGGTGGATTGGTGCAACCCATGTACCAATTGAAAATCATCAAATGGAAATGGTTGTTCAACCATACAGGTATTCCAAATATCATTAAGTCTCAAAGTGAAGGCGAAATGTTGGTAGTTGATGGGGTTGGTAAATTTAATGTGGAATGGCATATGAGTGCTGATTTGAAAACTATCAAATGTATGCTTGGAATATGTAATGGTGCAAATGCAAAATATCCTTGCATTTATTGCATGGAAAGTATTGGATCCAAAGATTGGAGTAGTTTGCGACCAGTAAGAAGAGCCCCAAATAGAGACTCTATAGATTTGAGTAAATTTAAAAACATAGAAGACATCTGGGATCCCATTCTTTCCACCTCTCTTAAGAATGTTCATATTTGTACTTTGCATGCAGAGATTAGAATACTTGATAAGCTTCTCAGGTTGCATCTTGACTATGCATATTCCATTAAGCCATTATCTTTACCAGATGAGTGTATTGATAAATGCGAGGCATTGCTATCGAAAATGGGATTTCATGGGGGCCAAGTTCACTTGAGAAAGAATCCAATACTTTCAGGAAAAATAAGAGATATCTTGGCCGATGTCTCTATGGGAGGCTCAAAAGCTAGACGATTCTTAGGAAACCATTCAGGAAGGCAGGTGAATGCGGCTTGGGAGTGTTGGAGAGAGCTATGTGAGATCACAACAAATGTTGCAAGCACGCCGAGGCTTGCGTTTCTTAGAATGGAGGTCTGGATACACCTTGATGTTTTTCTGAAACTCATCAGGCAACATAAGACAACATATACATATGCGGAAGAGTTCAAAAGATCAATCACAAAGCTTGTTCATGCGATAAAAGAGGCATGGGGAGAAAAATATATCACTTTTTATCTAGTAAAGTAATAATTATTTAATATGGGCTTATTTTGATAGGTTTTTCAATTGGTATAAAATTAGTGTTACTTTGTATTGCAGCATATTCTTCATATTCATGGACCTTACTTTGTGGAGGAGCATGGCCCCTTAGCAACTTATAGTAACCAAGGCATGGAAAAATCCCACTATCAAGCACGCACAAGTTATTTTCGAAGCACAAGGCATGGGGGAGGAGTTACAAAAAACAATACTTTGGAGGAGCTATTCAATTGGTTTTTTCGACGACAACTTCAAAGAATGCAGATAAAAGACGGCAATGACACATGAGCAATCACACTTTTATATATAAGAAAGAATATATACAAAGCTAGTTTTCCAAAACTCTCACATTCTCTTCCTCCTTAGGAATCTTTCCTCTATAACATAGAAATATTTCTCTTTCTCTTGTAGCCAGCTATAGATTTTACATCAGTTCGGTTTGCAACTAAGGCGTAGGATGAAAACGCCAAAAAGTATCTTGCTCTAGAAGCAGAGTAACCTGGACCGTAGCCAAAAATCCTAATTGATATAGTCTTTTCCAAAAACATTACTTTGTGGGTATTATATTGTAATCCTGAGAAACCTAGAAGCCTTGTAAGAGCTTTAATACAAAGTATGGGCCATGCTGCATCCTCTGAGAAACTACTATGAAGTACTAAAAAGGAATCAGGGTCAATCCTAGCCAAGTAGTGGCCGAGTGCAATGTCTTTGAATGTGTTACTAGCAGCTCTCGATCCTTTGCCACACCCCAAGAAGTTATCTGTATCAGCAATCTCCAACCGCAAATAAAACCCATACTGAATGAGCATGAAATATAAACCTACCAATGTGTAAAAGCAAATTCAAAATTATCTTACCACTTGATTTTCATCGTACTCCTTTTAAATGGATTCCATAAATTAATTGATGATGCTGTCTCATTGGTGTTAATCAATTCTTTAACATATTCAGACTCCTCTCTTCCAAAATTGAAAATCCCAAGTTCGCTTTGAATGCGATCGAAGTCCTCATCAATAATACTCAACTCTTTCTCAGCTTCTTTGGCCTTTTCAAAACAAAGAGAGAGGGCCTCACCAGCATCAATAAACTTATTGTCTAGAGTTTCTTTATCAAGTTTGAGAATCTCTTTCTTTGATTCTTTCTCTGTGTCAATTATCCCATTTGCAGCATCAGAAGCCTCTGCAATAATTGCTAGACAATAATCTTCCCTGAGATTAAAAAGTTTTTGAATATCTGATAGTAAAATGTACTCCTTGTCCTTGAAAGGTATATATGGTAGAGAAGGAACAATATGGTGAGAACTCTCATCAGTTGGAGGGTTTTTATCTCGTTGGCTCTCCTCAATGATAGTCTCAGCTTTGAAGTGAGCAACATCCAAATTCTCAGCAATAGAAGCCTCAAAATCTGCATCTACAACCTCCTCTATTTCCTTTTCATCTACCAGATCATCTAACATGCAAAAGATGGCAAACTTTGCTCCTTCCAACTGTTGCTCCTCAGCTTTCATAGGGTATTTGACAAGGGTGAAAACAATAAAAGCAGCAGATTTTCTCATCATCTTGCAGTTTTTGGAATGAGTGGAGCAAAATATGTCTCTTGAATAAAACCTCTCCAGAGAGTGGGCACCACACTTCTTAGTAAATACTGACTTTTCATTTCCTGTTGACCCAATGGGAACATGGACATATTCAATTGAGCCAACTTCAACAGAAGGACCTGCAAGATTTTCAAACTCCAAAAAGTCCTCCAAAATATATTTTTCACAAGATTTCAGAACACTGTCAAGGTCCCAATCAGGATTAAAGACATTTTTCACAACTCCATAGAATGAGAGATCCATTCCATTCTGAAGGATAAAATCAAGTAGCCTCTCTGATGGAGTGATATCAGTAAGCTCTGATACTCCTTGACCTCTCATTACCGATGTCCGCTTCCCTGGAGATGTACTTGGCATTCTCACACTGGTGGTGGCAGAGCATGGAGAAGAAAAAGAATGCATAGGCTCATCACATGTTGATGCCCTTGAGCCTTTTGAAAGCCTTCTTCTTTTACCAGTTCCTGGAGAAACCTTGGAGCCTAGGAATTATGTGGGTTTAGACATGTTTATAGCTTCTGCCGATACGTTACGATAAGAGTGAAACGATTCAGACGGATGTGCCCCCTCGCGCCGTATCGGTGATTCCAGCAAGAAGCTTAACGAAAGAGCCACAATGGTGGTCACACGAGCTTGGGCACTATGAGCTTGGGAGGAAAGCTGAAGGAAGACTCTGCAGAACCTCCAAAACGACGCGAACAGACGAAAGCAAAGAAGGCAAACAGTCGCTCTCGCGCCGTATTAGGATAAGAGACAGAGGTCCAAAAAAAACCAAAAAAAGCCGTATGGATTAGGGACACACCCTTATGTAGGCGCGGAATTATGCCACCTAGCACTATTCGTTGGTCTTCGACACGTGGTAGTAGCCGTTGGCCAACACGTGGCCGACAACCATGTGGCAAACACATGGACCGTTAGTTCACACGTAGCATACGGACGATATGTGTAGACACGTGGCACAATCAACGTCAGACACGTGTCCGACACGTGTCATGATTGACGTGGGTATATAACGGGTTATTTTTCCTACGTGTACACTTTTCATTTCTCGAGCTCTCCTGCCTTGCTTGCCGATACGGTGCGATACAAGTCTTGCATCTTTTGCGTTTCTAATATCTCGCGTTGTATTGGTGGTCTTTTTGCTGAGTCCTTTGCTTCGCTGGTCAAAACGAGGTGTGTCGATACGGAGTGAGTACGTTCGTTCGAGGCTTTCGTAACCTCCCCCTCGCGTCATATCGGCCTTGTGTCATTGCCAATACGGAGCGAGGGCGTCTCTACGCTGTCTTCGTTTCCTCCATATCGCGCCGTATCAGCATTGTCGTCTCCAATATGGAGCGAGGGAGTGGTTTCGTCGTCTACGCATTCCTCCTATCGCGCCATTTTGGCATTTCTCCTCTTGTAATCTCCAATACGGAGCGAGGGCGTGGTTCCATTCTCATCGTTTTGTTCATATCGCACCGTATCGGAATTGCTCATTTCGTCCCTTCTCGCGCCGATTAGCTTGTTGGGTTTACAGATTTTTGCTATTTCAGTTATTGTCCTTCTGGTTGTTGTATTTGCTTTTCTGGATGGCAAGGGCAAAGCAAACTACAAGAAGAGTGTATCTTGATGGGAAGGACAGTGGGGGTAGAAGAAAGTTACAATTTGATGAATCTGAGGAGGAGCCCTCTTCAAAGTTTCCTGAAGCTGGGCCATCACAGGCCCCAGAGCATTTTACCACAGAAATCCCCCCTACACCAGGTGTTGGCCTAACATCTTTCATGGAGTTAAAGAATTTGAGTGCAGTGAATGTTTCTTCTCCTGAAGTTGAGGAAGCAAAGGGTGAGGCTTGCCCTGTGAAAGATTCATCCCCTACAATTGCACTTGAGCCTACATCTGCTGAAGCCACTGAACCTCCCAAGCCACAAAAGAGAAAGAGAAAGTCCAGGTTCTTCTATATGCAGAGATGTTTCAGTGAGATCAAGAAAGCCCAGAGAGCTACACAGCATGTCATTCCAAAGGCTGCTTTTATAAGGGTCGTTAAAGAGATCTCTGATAGATTGTCTCAAGTGGCAACTGACTCTGGTCTAAATAAGAAGTGGCAACTCTCAGCCATTCTTGCCCTGCAAGAGGCCGCAGAAGATTTTGTTATTGATTTCATGAACGATGCTTACATTGCTGCCGCCCATGCTCATAGAATCACCCTTATGAATAAAGATTTCAGCATCATCAGCAGAATCAGGTATAGGTTTGACAAAGTGTTGAGGCCCTTGCCTTCCAACGATCAAAAAGCCCTTGAAATCCTTAACATTCCCCCAAAATTTTCCAGGAAAGAGAAAAAGCTAAAGGTTGAGGATGTAACTCACCTTTACTCTACAAGGGGTGCCACCCAACAAGAGTCTTTCTTGAGTGAAAAAAATCAGGAGGTGTTTGAAACTGAAGACGAAGTTTACAAGAGGAAAGCCACATCACTTGCTCCCGTCAACAACGAGAGGATGGGCAAAGTGTATGGGCAGATTCTTGTGAATGTTTCTGCGGAACCTGAGGACGAATATCTTAGTATATCTCCCGAGGACAAGCCCATGTTGGAAAAAAGGGATGTCCAACTATCAGACTCCGTTGTTTTTTGTTGCATAAGGTAAGGCTTATATTTTTTGTTTTTTTTTGCGTAAGTAAAGTCTTATAGGTTCAAGTATATTTTGGATGAAATTTGTATTGAATAGCTTTTGCTATTGACTACAGGGCATTGGTCTCCTCTCTAACTCTCGATATCCATAGAACCATATATATTGTTGATCCACTTCTCTCTGTGGAACTATTTGTAAAATCTGGTTCTAATATTTTACCGTTTTTTCGTAGCTTCGATAGTGTGACAAATTACCACATCTTTTTCCCTTATGTAGAAATGTATTTTTCTTTTTCTGTAGAGAAAAAATTATATTCATTTGCTTTCACCCTTCTACTCACCTCTTTTATAATTTGTAGAGGGCATTGGAGTCTCATCTACATTAATTGTCTTTCAAGAGAAATTATCTTTATGAATTCTCTCAGCAGTGTTCATGGTCAAGCACGAATGTATGTTGAAAGAAAATTACTTACTTTGATTTTATTTATAAAAAATATTTTGAACTTACAAAGCTTCCTTTTGCAGTGCTGGTAGACTCATTTCTACATTTTTGGATACAAGATACGAGGATCTTGCTGATCCTCAAAGGCCTTATACTTTTCTTCTACAAGAAGTTCCATTGCAAAGCGATGCACATTCTTGTGGATGGAGAGTTATCAAATATTTGCAAAACAGTGGATTCAAAGTTGTTACAAATAGAAGGAGTGAATGTAAGTTAATTTCATTTGATGTTTGTGTAACCCTTATCATGATTTCTTTTCACTAACTTATAACATTTATTCTTACAGTATAGAGACTATCCTGATTCATATGTTTGGTGGATAAGGGAGAGATGCATTGAGCTGATTCTGGACAAGGCAATCACACCATATGATCCTGACTCCCCTCTTTCTCCCAAAACTTCAATGGCCAAGGGCACAAGCAAGGGAAAGGGCAAGGGAAAGGGTAAGGACAATGGCAATGGTAAAGGCAAGGGCAAGGGCAATGGCAATGGGACCACTGCTGTAGAGTCTAAAAAAAAAGGAATGCCAATGCTCTCTCCTCTGAAATTTGATCCATCCCCTCTTAAGCCCCAAGAAAAGAGACTACCTGTAAAAGTGAAAATTTTTCAACAATCAAAGAAAGGCCCTGTGAGAAAAAATATCTTTGAAGAAATCGATAAAGAATCAAAATAGCAAACATAAGCATACACGAGCCTTATTATTTTGGCTTTGTACATTTATATGAAATTTTTGTACCTCATGGTGTAATGAAAAATTTCACTTATAAATCGAATGTAATGTACATTTTATTTATATACATTCGAAAGGCAACTTGCTTCATGATAGCTTATGAGTTCCCACTAAAAAATATCTTAAGGACAGTCTATTAAGATAAATTCCTGCAAAGTTTTCATTCTCAAGGCTCAAAACTCACAATTGTGGGAGACAAACAACTCGTACAAGAGAAAGAGCGCTCGGCTCTTTTACCAATTGTTACGCCATTCACTTTGAACTTATATCTAGGGGATGTATTGTCTAGCAATTCCAAGGTGTCCCTCACATCTTTTAGACTCCAATTGGAAGTAACATTCACCTTCTTTACTTCTTCATGTGGCAAAACGTGCACCGCAAGTTTATATGGTGTGTAATCTGTATCGGAATCCAAGGGAACCCAAATACCCAATCTTAGTTTGTATCTCCTGTAATCAAAGCCCAAAGCAAGAGTTTGGCGAGGGATACTGTAAGCCAAAGCCAAGGATTGAGGGCATGCACTGCACCTCAAGATATCACCCTTATGGTCGCACTCTCTAGATTTCCAATGCATCCCTATAGTGTTGTCCAAATCCTCTTCCGAAAAGTTTCTACTTAGCCAGGATATCTTCATTCTTTGTAAATTTGCTGTTTTGAAGCAAGCCACGAAGATAGGGAGGGGTACAAACCATGATAAACGTATTCTTCTTGAGATCCTTCCAGTTGTCATGGACTTTTTAATATCTTGAGATATTTTGAATTTGAAACTCTGCACCGTTACCTTGTCAGGAATCTCCCAGTTTAGAGATGAAAGACTTGGCAATGGCAAATCTTCGATATTCCCATACCTATCCGCTTTAGAGGGAACCACATACTGTGCATAATATATAAAAACCTTGCTTTCACTAAAAAAAGACACAGTTTGATCGGCATAAATAATGTCTGCCAATACCTTATGAATGGCATGGAAAGTCCCACTTAGGCTTTCCACAGGTTGCCATTCAATACTTGTTGACGGAAATATATCTACAATGATGAACCGTTTGTTAGAACTTGCATAAATGGAAAATAATTATATACGTTATTCAACTAATAACTTACAATGTGTTTGTTGGGGAACACGTTCGTTTGGAGGCAAGTGCATATCCTTGGCCATGTAAACATGTTGCACCTTGACAAACTAGCCTTCGGGCATAGTTTTGAAGGCAATGATACGCCCCGTCGAGTGATGTTTTATATCATCTTGTTTTCTTCTTTTCACCTTATGAGAGCCCTTGCAAGATGGCAGCATGGTAACCCAATCATTTACAGCACAGATTTTGGGCTCAAATTTTCCATCTACTCCCTGGCTAGACTGTGCAAGAGTGTATTAAACGAGAAGGGCGCTTGGAGAAAGCCATGAAAAGAATGAAAGCGCAGAGAAAGAAGCTCAAAGAGGGGTGAATGAACTAAAAAGTAGCGCCAAGAACACAAATGAGTATGTATTGGGCGCCAAAAACAATATTGAAAGATCTCCTGACTTTCAAAAAACTCATTATTAATTTCATCACATCTCTGTCACGTATTTTGTGAGATTTGTAAGTAAATAACGTCTTTGGGACTCCAAAACATGTCAGACTTTAGGGGTTTTGGCTAAAAAAGAAGAGAGAATCATGAAATGGACTCCACTATCTCTAAAAAAGAGGAGACAAGAATACCATATTCTTGCACATGTGGCGAACTCTCTTTGGCCCTTTCCTTAATCCTGTGATTAACAAAACTGCATTTTTTGAAGTGTTTTTGGCCCTAATGGGAGGTCACACTAGCCTATGGTTAGAGGCTTGTCTCCCTAACCTACACCTACCACACCTCCCCTTCACACAAAGTGGGTCTTCAAGTGTGGGACAACATTCCACGCTTACTTGCGGCTTGACCCAAACTCCCAGTTCCATTGGCATGGACACAATGCACGTCATGCCAAGGTAGACATCCCCCCTAGGTAGTGCACCTTTTTTTTCTTTTCAAGTGAATTCAACCAACCACAACAACCAATTGACCTCGGAGGCATTGTCACCCACTTAAACCATGGTCCATATGTCATAAGGAAGGTACATGACAATGTTACTTATTTACTCAATGGTGGTGAACCTAGGAAAAGACGAGCATATGAAAGAGATGGAAAAGTGAAATAGGAGTATGAGTCGACATTAGATCTTGCTATACCATATGATCTAAAAGGATTTACAAGAATTGCGATACTACAAATATTTATTAAGCTATCATTGCTAGGGATGGATACAAAAAGTTATAGGCTATGTGGGATGTCCAAGTTTGAGATGCCTTATCATCTAGGAGGGAGTGCTTGGCTTAGCTTTATGCTTATGAGGGTGACGTGGATTTGGATATTCTATCCTAGAAGCTGCTTTGACCTTGGTGGCAATAAGGTTATGAGCATGATAATTTTGATGATGTTGACATGGATATTTGATCCTGATAGGCTACTTGTGTGGCATCTCGAGAGGATGTGCAAGTTCGGAGGGGGTGGGTATTATGGGATGTTTGGCATAGAGTGTGAAAGTGAGAGATATCATGTGGATGAATTCATGCTTTGGATAGAGACTAGTAAGTGACTCCTTGCTCAATAAATTTCTCAAACTTGGTCATGGTAATATGAGACAATCAATGAAAGTCAATGAAGTTTGAGAAGGTCGTGATCATGTGGCTTGGTATGGTGGCTTTATAGTCACTCAAGTGATTTGTTCTAGAGGCTAGTGGTATAGAGTGAATCGTGAAAATAAAAAAGGCCATTCAACATAAATTTAGGGTGCCAATAGGATTGATTGGGTGGCTATTTTCCAACATGGCCACAAAGGTGAAGGAATTGGTGTGCTAACTGGGAGAGTACACAAGAGAAATGTGGGGAGAAGAGCCACCAAAGAAAGTAACTAGGCTAAAGGATCATGCACTCGAGAGGAAAGAGAAGAGTATTGGGACTATTTTGAATACGGAAGAATAGGAGAAACATGGCAGCAAGCTATCCTTGCTCAATATCAACCTCTATTAAGCTTTTCTCTTGATCTATCAATTGATTCTTGGTCTCTATCATTGAGGGAACCTTCATTGAACAATAAAGGAGGGTCTTGAGTGGTTTAAGCACTTCATGTGGACTATTTTGGACTATGAACAATAGTCTTAAGAATAGGGAAACATGTTGTAAATGGAGTTTTTGATGCTCCAATAGGGTCTCTTTGGTAGTTTACCAATTGGATTATGCTCTCTAACAATGATAGATATAGTCTAGATAATAGAGCTTGGATTTTTCTTGGATTTGGGATAGCATCAATACCATGTTTTGCTGCTGTAGTAAAACTACAACTATAGGAATGAAGTACTTCCAAAGGCCTATATAGGGTATTGGTGAGGATTTATATATTTCTATTCATGTGCCTTGTCTACAATGGATGCTACCTATCATCTACCATCATCAAATTCATGTGTATGTGAGATTTTGAGGTATTACCTATATCTTTTGGATTATGTTCAGTAGAGATTATTCATTATTAGTGTGTATACTAATCTATAGTCTCAATTTGTGTTGGGCTATCATTCTAAGTGTGTGCATATGCCTTTGTCTTAGGTATATCTATCAGATGTATCATATGTATTGTAGATTGCTTGCTAAGCTAAGCCATATGAAATGAAATTACAGGGTTTTACCTCTATCTATCTCTATTAAATCTTCTAAATTCTCAACTCTATTTCTTTCTTCTTATTTCATCTCTCAATCTCCCTACACCCTTTTGTTTCTTATCCCTCTCATAGACCTTCAACCCTACACACTTTGATAATCATTTTGTGGATTAAGGGTTATCATATCTTTGAGTAGCTAGATGAAACTTTCACGTGGTGCATGAAGGTCTATTTTTAGCACTGTCGTAGGGTTCTTACTAGGAAGGAGGAATTGTACTTGCCACATACCCCCTCCCTAGGTTTGACTTTGATTATCATAAGTATGAGTAGGTTGACCTACATGGGGTGGCATATCAATGACATCTTGGTCTATACATTGTATTTTGATGGAGCTTTCCAAGGACCTACCAAGCATATGAGTGTAAGAATTGTCATTAAGACCTCCCCACATCATAGAATGATCATGAGAATGGGAGTTTATTTAGATACTACTTTCACTAATAATATGACAAAATAAAAGGCCTTACTCATGGGGCTAATTTAGCCAAAGGTGGTGGTATTCATTGTTTATTGGTGAAAGGCGACTCATAATTGGTGATCAACTAATTAAATGGGAGCTATAGTGTGAGGGACCCCATTCTATAGAGTAAAATCATGTAGCCTTGGACATACTTGAGACTTTTGAGTTAATGACTTGTCACCTGATTCCCCATAAGTGGAATCGCTTTACGGACTCCCTAGCTAATTATGCCTTTGTTGAAGATGTATTTCTTAATTATGGTGATGAGGGTCTTCTACAATTATTTGATGATATCAAACCAAGGCTACTTTGGGAATTACTTGCTAATATGTGCTGCTTTGGCCCACTGATGATACGATGTGTAAGCGGTCTATAAGTATGTTAATTTTTATAACAAATGATGGTGAAATTCAAAAAAATGGAGGGAGAAAAAAAATATTAACACTTAATTTTTGACACTTCAAATAAATTGTGTGCTATCTGTTCAATTTTCTATGAATAAATAGGTGAAAAATAGAGGAAAAAAGGTTAAAATTGTCAAGTAATACTAATAGTTAGGGGAATGCTGAGAATGTCATAGAGTCTTAGAATCTACATGAATAACTTAAAGAACTTTAAAATTTACAAAAAGTAAGGTTTTTATACTTAAAATAAGCATTTCTTAGCATTAGGCTAGATGGCGTTCATCATAAAGTATACTAAATGAGTCACATATCCAATAAATCTTGCTAAAAATTGATGATTTTCCATGCATATAACGAGTAAGTCATTCTTGTGCTATTTTTGTGTCCAAAGGTAGTGTCAGTTAGGAAGATTCACTACCTTTGGGTTTGTGGAACAATGCCGCAACGTATAGTTAAAACTCATGAAAAAATAGAAAGAATATGTGCTACTGGTGCGCAGATCGGACGCAGGTAGCTCACGTAGTGAATTCCCAAAGGTCCCCAAGAACAAAGTACTCTACTTTTTAGCACAAAAACCAATGTAAAAGCAAGCACGACATGAGACAAGAGACAAATTGGGTTGAATCTCCCCCATGCCTTGTGTGAGCGCTTCACAAAGCATGTATTTAATGTATATTTCCAATCTTTTTGCTCAAAAATAGCCCAATTACAAAAATATGACAAGCTTTTAGCTTTTGAGTTTGCTTTCTACCAAAAATAGGAAAATAAAGCTAATGGACGGTGCCCAAAGAGTCTGGCACGCCCAATCTCAATGTCCAAATAAAAATAACATATCCAGGCGCATAAGCGCATACAAAATAATAATAAATAATCGATGTCTCTATAGACATAATCAAAATATAGGCGTGGCGCCTATCAAAATATAGTCCAAAGGTCGAAAACCCGCTAGACTCCAATGCTTTCCTCCGCCACTGCTGCTATCTCTACACATCAACTGAAGCATTCACAATCGTTAGTAAAATAACACAATTAAACCGACAAAAGTGAATACCTAGCAGTCTTCAGCTACATAAATAAATCAACTGGTTAGAAATAAATCCTAACCTTAATTTATTACGAGTGCGCACTCTAAACTCATAAACGTTTATTAATTTAATATGCATTTTGCGGAATCACCCGCTATGGAATCACCCATGTACACACTAAATTAATGAAACGCCCGAAAAGGACAGGCGTCCCCATCAACTTCTCGCACAAAGAATCCTCCTTGCGTATGAGCCCCGGTCATCTAAGTAAGTTTACGGAATCCACCGTAAAACCTCACGGAATCCACCGTGGAATATGCCTCCTGGCATCATACCCCCTCGGGTAGATCGTCTTCAGCCATAGGATCATCCATATGTGGGGTAGTCATCCTGTAAAACTCAACAAACCTTTCTCACTCAAAATCAGTTAGCAGGATGAGCGTAGCTCAAATTTGGGGTTACAAGGCTATGTATTTTTGGGTATTTTCTTCTTCAATTTTCAGAAATTCTGAAATATTTCTGTCTCTGTTTGCTGAAAGTACTTCAACGAACTTGCAGATAGGTAAAACAGCTTGCTGCGAACAACTTTCCAGTTCTGAGTTTTTGCAAACGAACAAGTTTTCTAGGAGTTTCAAGTGTTAGTCAGTTCTGACTTAGTCTGACTTGCAGAGTTGCAGACTTAACAGACTTGCAGGGTTGTTGACTTGCTGGACTTAGCCGATTTGCAGGACTTGCAGGACTTGATTCCAAGTGACTTGCTGAACTTGACTTCTGGAGTGCGTGACCGAGAGTTTGCCGACTTGTCTGCCCAATAGAACTTGCAGAGTATAGAAGAACTTAAGCTTAATAAATTAAGCTTAAGCTAATAAGCTTAAGAAGAAGGCGCCGTTTTTCTGATCGTGGGGGGGGGGGCCGTTTTGATTCCGCGCGATTTTCGGGGGCTTCCCTTTCTGATCGATTTGTTGATTAGAAGCTTGTTAAGCTTCTCAAGCTTTGTATTAAGCTTTTACACTAAGCTTTTTTTTGAAGAAATAGATATGGCTCTTACTGGTTTATCACGACTTGTTCATGAAGAAGAGGGAGTGGTCCTCCGCCGACAGAGAGTGGTCCTTCGCGATCTGACAGTGGAAATAGGGGTTCTTGATCGCCAGAAGTCTGCCTGTATCGACGGTTCGCGACGAGATTGACTGTAGAGGCCGTTTGTTCCTGGAGCTCCGCTTTCGCCCCGAGATTGGTAGCGATTGGAAGCCCTTGATCTCTGCTCCGCTCTGATACCACTGGTGCGCAGATCGGACGCAGGTAGCTCACGTAGTGAATTCCCAAAGGTCCCCAAGAACAAAGTACTCTACTTTTTAGCACAAAAACCAATGTAAAAGCAAGCACGACATGAGACAAGAGACAAATTGGGTTGAATCTCCCCCATGCCTTGTGTGAGCGCTTCACAAAGCATGTATTTAATGTATATTTCCAATCTTTTTGCTCAAAAATAGCCCAATTACAAAAATATGACAAGCTTTTAGCTTTTGAGTTTGCTTTCTACCAAAAATAGGAAAATAAAGCTAATGGACGGTGCCCAAAGAGTCTGGCACGCCCAATCTCAATGTCCAAATAAAAATAACATATCCAGGCGCATAAGCGCATACAAAATAATAATAAATAATCGATGTCTCTATAGACATAATCAAAATATAGGCGTGGCGCCTATCAAAATATAGTCCAAAGGTCGAAAACCCGCTAGACTCCAATGCTTTCCTCCGCCACTGCTGCTATCTCTACACATCAACTGAAGCATTCACAATCGTTAGTAAAATAACACAATTAAACCGACAAAAGTGAATACCTAGCAGTCTTCAGCTACATAAATAAATCAACTGGTTAGAAATAAATCCTAACCTTAATTTATTACGAGTGCGCACTCTAAACTCATAAACGTTTATTAATTTAATATGCATTTTGCGGAATCACCCGCTATGGAATCACCCATGTACACACTAAATTAATGAAACGCCCGAAAAGGACAGGCGTCCCCATCAACTTCTCGCACAAAGAATCCTCCTTGCGTATGAGCCCCGGTCATCTAAGTAAGTTTACGGAATCCACCGTAAAACCTCACGGAATCCACCGTGGAATATGCCTCCTGGCATCAGCTACACTTGCACTTCTATTTTCCATATTAAAGATTCTTGAGCACAATTCATTCCTGTCATGCATTCAAGCATTCTTTTGTACACACTATCGCATCACAATTGTATTTTCTTGACTGAGTATGTGAGCTATACCCAAGTCGTTTAGGTTCATGGTTCATAAGAATTTGAGGTGAGAAAGAGTGGAATAAATTATAATGATTTGTGAACCAAGACAAGGATGGCATGTCAAATCCTTGACTAATGAAGTATGCTTGTTATTAGAGGCCATGTAGCTCAACTATGTTACGTACATGTGGTGTACTAAACATTTTTGTATTGGGCACTCCAACTTGGAGTTTGAGACATGCAATCAGGTAGTGGATTAAAAATGTAGCGTTTTAGTGTCAAGAGAGGATTTCTTGCTTATTGCCAATCACTCATGGCCATAAGGCCATGAAAGTTTGTTATGTGAGTTTTAGAGAGTGAGAACTGCTTGCAGGCCCATTTTAGGTCCTTAGAGCTTGTTGTATAAACTTTGCTACAACAAAGAAAACTTCAATAACTGAGCACAAGGAGCTTTAAAAAATCCCAATAGCATCTCAAGATATCCATATGACATCCCTCATGAATTTTATGAGCATCAATGAATCCTAGACACATTGAGGAGGATACTACCCTAAAACTCTATACAACATGTTTGTTGTGAATATACAACAATGGTAGAGCTTACATCACTCCAAAGAGTGACCAAACGTAAGTCAATGACACTAGGACAATGTTCAATGACTACTGAGTACCCAAGATCTAAAGAAAGCAAGAGTCAATGGCCAAGTGAGATTGATGAGAGATAGGGGACTACAACTAGGCGTAGCTTGCATGACCAAATTAGAAGCTTGCAATAGTTGATATGTCACTCGAGGATCACTTCAAAAGGCTCAACCAATCCCTAGGAAGCCCTAGATTAGACTTGGGACAAGCCTAGAGAAGAGAAAATATCAATAAAGCTGATACATACCTTGGAGGGATGAGACAATGTAATGTCCCCATTACTTATTTTATTTTTAATGTGTGTATACATTTCAAAGAAAATTGATTTATGTTGCACATTTAAAAAAAACCGAAAATAACTCTAAGTTAAAGAAATTGACTTAAGGCTAAGAAACTTGGTTACAAGAAAAAACCTTAAATTGGGAAGTTAGAGGCCCCAAAATCTAGATATCCTTAGTTCAATTCCAAGGGGAAGAATTCATTCTGTGAAATTCAAGTGTAAATTGCTACTACATTAATCATCACTTGAAAGTTGCATGATTGATTAAAGTCATAAGTCGTTGAAGACATCATTATTGTTTGCAATTTTCTAGATTAGATCCTAATTGAATTAAGTATTGGAACAAATAAAAATTGAGGAGCCCTATACCTCCCCCAAGGATAGGTACTAAATCCCCCATACCAAGAGGGGATGTTTTTACCACTGTAGAAGCATGGACTGGCTTCGATGGCGAGAGGTCTCCTAGCAGGGATCGTATTAAGTAGGAGGTGGATAAAGTGCGAAGGGGGATCTGGCTAGTAAATCCTTTACGCAGGTAGGAACTACTTGGTCCCCTGTATGACCCAAGTTCTACTTGAGACACCTAAAAATGCTAGCTATAGGTAGATTTGATCTTGGTGATGTGCAAATGCGCTAGATGAGGTAGCATGTGAAATTGTAAAATTTTCTCCTATATGGGTGAGAGAACATACAATATGGAACATAATCAATGAATTTGTTTTATTCTGATTATATGTTCATGAGTAAACTACGCAAACAAACAACTATGCATAAAAGGATTCTTTTTAATTAATGAAGCCGTTTTTATATGTTTCACGTAATGTGGTAGGTGATTAGATAACCAAGAACTTCCATAGAGGGAAGTGGGTGGATGGATTCTTGATGAATCTAGTCCGATGGTAGGGTGGTCTCGGTTAGCGGAGAGGTTTTCCCAAAAAAAAAAAGCTAGGAAGAAACTCTAAGGACCAATTCACTGACTTACCTAGGGTTTGGTCTCAGAACCTGAACTGTAAATTATCTTAGGGGAAAGGTATGGCAGCTGTGCTAGAGCATTGTGAGGGATTTCATAAATCCTTAGTCTACTATTGGAAAAAAGTGTTGTAATCCATGAACCAAGGGTAATGGCAGTTGCTCCTTTCGGACAAGAAGCCTTTTGAAGGACACCTCCAGATGTGAGCTCATTGTTGATACGTGACTGTTAGGTCAATTAGAAACCTTGAAGTCGGCCCTCCATGGGTAATGGTGGGACGCTTCCACTATGGGGTAGACCTAGGGTTATAGAGTCAGACAAAATCCGATCATTCTAGTTAGAGTACAGATGGTGATGAATGGAGGGTAAACTCTTGGCGACTACTAAAACGTTACTCGTCACATAATAAAGGGGGGTATGTTACAAATGGTATCAGAGCCAAAAGAAATAAAAAAACTTGGTAATTGTAGCTTGAGATGTGAGATGTTTTCCCCTTTCTCTTGCAGGTATGTGTTTTTTTTAAAATCTCACCCAAAGAGACAAAGATTGGGAGCAATTCCTAGTCTTCCAAGCAATGCTTACATCGGCAATGCATTCTACGGATTATGGATGGAGAATGCAAGTAATGCAGATTCTGGATCGCATCTACAATTCTTCTCCACTATACCGGGAAAGATACTGGATGATAAGCGGTGTACATTGTTATATCGATGCAAATAGTCTTGCCTTCCTTCAGACCAACTTGAAGAGGATAAGATGGATGGAAAACCTTAAAGTCGTAAATGTTTATTTATTCCATGAAGCTAGAGTGAATTCAAATTTATTCACTAGAGGCCGAGAGGTTAAACTAAATCGATATCTTTACAAAGAAGGGAAAAATGTCATCCAACAGACCGAATTATAGTTGTTGGTTGCTCTAAATGCTACAACTATGTCAAAGATGGACTTCTTGATCTTCCTTTAGAGTACCAATTTTTATATGTCCATTCTTCAACTCTCGATTATTACCCAATGGATGTATCCAAATGCCATGCTTAGATTGTATTAAGGGAATTTTCTCTCCCAAATAACTAGCCATCCCAAAATAAACCATGTATTTTTTCCCTACAGCAAAAGAAATTATTTTGTCTATCCATTGAATATGAAATTGGTTACCATTCTAGCAATTAAGAATTATGAGTCAACAGATATATCTAAAAGCCATGGTTAGATTCTTTAAGTTAATTCGCAAAACTCTATCATGATGTAACCTTCTTTGAAAATTTAATATAAAGTATTTCTATCCTTCTGAAATGATTTCTCTTTTTGAAAAGATACGAGAAAATTGTATAATGACATTTGTAGATCTAACTAGAGAAAATCTTACGATACCACAGGAAGTCGTTCCTTCCCTTAATGTTGCTAAGATCCAAGAAAAGAAGCTCTTGCTTAAGCAAATCAAACCACCTGAGTTTGATGGCCAAGGAAAAAATGTCGAGGTTGAAGCATAAATATGGGTCAAGTTCATGCAAGATTATTTCATTGCTGTTGGAATTACCCCAGCTAATCAAGCAATGATCGGCAAGTTAAAGCTAATAGGAGAAGCCCAAATTTGGTGAAAACAATGGTGTAAAGACCAAGGAATCTCCGCAGCATCTGTTAGTTGGGACGTATTAAACGATGCAGTGTGAGGCTGGTATCCCCCGCTATTGGAGGGGCTTTTGTTGAAAGTTCGAATCCACCGGGGATCAGAAATAGAAGGAAGTAGAGAAAGGAGAAGGAAGAGAAGATAGAGAATACCCAAGTGGTAAACACGACAAAGACAAAGCACAATGAATTGAATCAATATGTATTGTAAGAACCTGGAATCTTTGCACTACTCACAAGCAATCTTCGGGCATTAGTTCTCCTAGAGCTCCTTCTTCATAGGACAAAACGTGCATCAAAATTACAGTTTCTTCTGTGTTGTCTCGAATCCAAATCTGATGGCTCCGTTGGCTCCGAAAGGGGGGTAAAACTCCAAGAAACTTGCTCACGGATCTCTCAGATCACTCCTTCTTCTTTTAATTCAATTTGCAGTTTTCAGCTTGTTTACAGCGATCGCAACGCTCGCAATTTCGTCAATCTGTCCTTCTTGTCAAAATCCCCTAATTGGCTGAAAAAGCAACTAGCTTTTTGCATGCCATCCTAATCTAGAAGCTTTTTCTAACTTTTTTGGATTTTTACAATAAATAATATAAAAAATAGACTAAAATTATCCAAAAATCTAGTATTTTCAGATAATCCATGCAAGTCACACTAGTACTAATGGCTCAGATCACATTGACTCTCTAGATCAATAAAGAAGTCGGATGATGATGCATTCCATACTTTTTCATAATGTGTCCTCATGACATCACAACATCCATCCCCTCTGAGCTTGCACATCCTCTGGTATGTGCCAATGCATAAGGACAACAACTCCTCTCGATTCAACTCCTCCTCCCAAGGTAACACACTCCATGTGACTATTATCTCTTCTATCGGCATGATAGGTTTTTGACCATACATCAATTTTGCAGGCATATATCCTGTAACAGCACTATGAGTTGTTCTGTCGGCCCACAAAGCATAAGGGAGCAATCATGGCCACTCTTTACCTTCTCTCCACATGCTTTTGCCAATGCCTTCACAATAGGTGGGCGACCTCTTTCACTTTTTCTATTTCCTTTAGGGTTATAGGCTGAAGTTAAAGCAAGCTTTATCCACATCATGAGCTTCATCTGCATCCAACTCACCCTTATATGCTGTAATTTTTCCCACACAACCATACCAACAAAATATATCTTCTAAGAGAAAAGTACATACAACATTTGTTGTCTTAGTATGTAAAGCTTTCCCTTCCACTTGATTAGTCAAGTCTTCATGAGCAAGCACAAGATACCTCATTTGCCAAAGACATGTATGCATTGTGACCAAATCCACCATCCACTTAAAATGAAGAGACAATGGATATGTGGGTTGCAATCCATCTCGATGTCTCACATATGAATACATTGAAAATGTTATACATGTTGTCAAGATGTGCGGGATCTAGAGCATGGCAGATGTGGAAGCTATGGAGGATGGAAGATAAAGACACAACTCATGTTGACATGACAATGTAGACAACTGTTACACAAGTGAATTAGGTTTCAAGATTGAGACTTGAACTCATAAACACAATCTTGTCTATGGACTATTGCATTATCATCATATCAAAGTGATAGTTCAAGTACATCATTATATAGAGTTCTTTGGTAGCACTTAACATCCACTGTGCCTATGGGATCTGTCTCTCTTCCTAGAATGGGATGCATCTTCCTAGCCTAGCTGTTCCATACAAAGGGACTAAAGTAGGTGTGACTGCAAATATCTCAACACCCCTCCTCAATCACAACCAAAAATACAAAGCGTGTAGAGGCTTTAGTGAAAGCAACACCTGCAAAGTGTGGGCACACCATAAACATGGCAAAACACCAGAGGCTGTCTCGCAGAAAAGTCTTAGTGTGGGTACCACAAACATGATGGACATCCACAGGCTGTAGCAGGGGCCTTACAAAGTGTACAGAGGCTGTAGTACAAGGATAACTGAAGAGTTTACAAGTTTATGTTTGAGACATTAGGGCTAGGAAATACTAAAACAATCTATTTGAATAGAAGGACTGATGAGGTTTGTCCTTCTCCTGGTGGTCTTCTTCTTCTTCTTCTTCTTCTTCCTTTGCTCCATTTTATTCTTCTTCCTTGACTGCAACTAGATAAGATTTTTGGGACCTCTTTCTTGCATGGCAAAACTTCTCGGTGTGTCCGGTCCTTTTGCAGAAGTCACATAAGAGCTGATCCTTCTTGCCTTTGTACCTGTTGCCAACATATAATGCATGCTCATCTCTAGAGGTACTTGGTTCTTGCTTAGTTTTAAGCTTCTTTTCCTCTTCTAATAGTGATGCTTGGATATCAACAAGTTCAGGATTTGGCATGTTGATTAAAGTTGTTGATACATTATTATATTCAGGAGGCAAACTCTTAAGTAGAATACCGATGCGAACATCTTCTTCCATTTTAATGTTGATTCCTGCAAGTTGGGTTAGAAGTCATTCCATGTAATTTAGATGTGTGGCAAGTGATGTCCTAGACTTCATTTCAAGCCTGAAAAACTCAATCAGTAGACCATACTTTAATGATTTAAACTGTGCACCAAACAAGGTGTCAAGTCTCTTCCATGTATCCTGTGGGTCTCACAATTATCCACATGGTGGATATAGCTATCGTCTAGCTCCAGTTTGATAATGGCCTAGGCCTTATCATCATTATTTTGCCAAGTACAACAAGATCTGCATCACGAGGCTTCTTTTCTTTTCCATTGGTAATGGCCCATAGGCCCTTCTTCATCAGGATGAGTTTGATGCGGGTTTGCCAGGTGTAAAACCCGATTCCTTTGAAGCGAGCAGTTGGAGAGTCTTTGCCCATGTTAGACTTACGGGAACAGTAGCAAATCAACTTCATAATTTTGAGATTTATCAGTGGAAGAGTAGATTACAATGTGTTAAGAAACACAAGTAATGACAGTGTGAAAACACACTATGCAGAGACTATGTATGTGTTGATGTTGAGCTTGAATCTTCTTTGTTCGGGGTCGTCGTTCCTTCTTCAATCTTTCTAGGTCCTTCCCCTCCTTGATTTGATGTTGGGAAAATAGATCAGAGTGGTAGTGTGTTGCTCCAGGTGGCAGGAGAGAGAAAATGATGAGATTTTTGAGCTTGAGTGAAAAATTGGCTATGGTGGATTTTAGGGTTTCATGATAGGGGTGTGGTTTTTTTGACATTGCATGAGATGTGGTGGATCATTTTAAAAACCTTTTTTATAGAAATGAAGCTTATGTGATGCTCTACCAAAGCCCTATCCTCTTTGTCCAGATCGCGGCCCGTACTGCGCACAGAGAAGAAGACCGGAATAGGCGCAGTTCAGAACTACGAGCACAAATTCTTGCAATGCCGATGCATACAATGGCCAATGTTATGGTTTTTGGTGCTGGGATGAAGCGGCTTGATGTGTGGAATGATTTCTTAGAAGAAAGAAATAGGAGATATGCTTTGTTCTGGGAGATCTAGGGACTTCAATCAAGGTATGTCCTGCAAGTCATAGATTTGGGCTATGGCAGTGATGACTGACAATTTGAGCAATGCTGAGCTATGGAGTGGCCAATGTCAATCTCTTAAGTGATACAAGGAAGCCTTGGAAGTCAAAGAAGAAATGTCCAGAAGAGAGCAAGTTCAGATATGACCTATGGAGAGAGATCCAGGAGCTTCAAGTTGACAAGGTGCTATTGGCTATGGCTACCAAGGAAGGTCAAGCAGAGATGGAAGTGAGAAATGGAACCATGAGCTAGACTTGAGCTATCCTAAGGTTAAGAGGGACTGAGAGAGCAGAGAAGGGAGTTATGCCATACCTGACTGGGCTCTGATACCATGTCAAGATGTGCGGGATCTAGAGCATGGCATATGCAGAAGCTATGGAGGATAGAAGATAAAGACACAACTCATGTTGACATGACAATGTAGACAACTGTTACACAAGTGAATTAGGTTTCAATATTGAGACTTGAACTCATAAACACAATCTTGTGTATGGACAACAGTGACATAGACACTTGACAGAAAGAGACAAGTACTATTGCATTATCATCATATGAAAGTGATAGTTTAAGTACATCATTATATAGAGTTCTTTGGTAGCACTTAACATCCACTGTGCCTATGGGATCTGTCTCTCTTCCTAGAATGGACTGCATCTTCCTAGCCTAGCTGTTCCATACAAAGAGACTAAAGTAGGTGTGATTGCAAATATCTCAACACATGTTTCCACAAAGTGAGCAACATCCTTATACATACCCTGCCACCAATATCTTTCTTTGATCTTTGTAAAAGTACCCCAAACACCTCTATGACCAACCCACGAAGCTCTGTCACCCAAAACTCGCAATGGCATACCTTGTTTCTTTTTAGCATGTTTCCATAAGTATCCATCTTTTAAAAAAAACCCACACACTTTCCTCTTGATTTTCTTAAACTCCTCATTTGACCATTCATCTCTCTTTGTTAATGTACTGAGGTATTGACCAATTCTTAGCCACTTTCCTGCATATTTGTCTTCCAGAAACACTTCTACACAAGATACAAAACATCTAAAGTGTCTTCTCTTTGTTGTCCAAGCTTCTGTTTAATGCTGCAACAACACCTTGCATTGCTAAATTCACTCTTGCAACATCATTTTTAGCCATAAGAAAGTCATCTTCTTCCTCCTCATCCATCATCCCATCTTCATTCTCATAACGTGCTTGAGATAACATGTCTACCACTGGGTTATCTCTTCCTGCAATATGCTGAAATTCAGGGCTCAAAGATTTGATGTATGCAATCCACCGGAGCATAGCAATGTCCGGAGTAGCACAACTAGTAATCATACCCAATACCGGCAAACAATCAGTCTCACTGACTACATGAGCACCCATAAAATACTCCTTATCACATTTAAGGGCTATCACAATTCCCCATAATTCTCTTTTAACCTGTGGATATCTTCTCTGTCGTTTAGCCAATACTTTAGCACCAAAGCGAATTGCATATCTTTGTCCTTCCTCATCATCTTGCTCAATTGCCCATCCAATCCCGATTGGGCTTGTATCAACAGTAATAATGATAGCCTTTCCATGTGAATAGTCAACCTTTCTCACTGTATGAGCAGATTTTAAGAGTTGCTTCAATTTCTTCATTGCTTTCTGATGCTTCCTTTCCCAATAAAATTTGTGACATTTCCTTAGAAGCTGATAAAGAGCATAAGCTACATGTGCAAAGTGAGGAATCCATATCAAATAGAACACACATGCACCCAAGAATCTACGCACCTCTGATACATTTGTGCATACATCTTGCATTCTATCAATCCCATCTGTTTTTTCTAGTGATGGCCTTTGCCCATAAGGCCCACACATATGTCCAACAATCAAAACCTCTTCAACTCCAAAGATAGACTTTTGTCCAGAAAGAGTTATATACACCTCTTCTAGATATGTCAAAATCCTCTCACAATCCACAATATGGTGGTCTGTAACAAACTGTCTACATCCATGAGCATCCATCTCTTCATTCTTTTCATCCACTGCACACCCTTTGATTGGAACATCATCTAAGAAGGGCATAGTCAATTGTGGTATTAAATCCCTGAGTACCCTATTCATAGCATCTGTCATGTGTGCCACTGAGTTTGTTGCACCTTGTGGGAGAGTACACATCCGTACTAACCCCAAAGGAGTCTTCATGGTTGTGATATCCCTGCTTTCAATTGCAAGCTGAAACTAATCATAACCTGAGTAAAGATCTTCCAAAGAATAGATCGATCTACCTGCAAAAGCCTCTGCAAATTCATCAACCACAGGACTTGCACCCACATTTCTTATGGTCACTTTATTGACCGATTGCATGTCTTGAATAAATCTCAAAGCCCCATTATTTTTTGGCACAATAAACCAACGATTTGAGTACGGGGATGAAGAAGGCTCCAAGATCTTCATGGAATCTTTTCATTTAGCAAATCCATCAGCTTTGTCAAGTAAGATTTAGGCATTGGAATAGGCCTCAAGTTCCATGGTACATGTGGCACAGTAAATATGACCATAGGAGAGACAACATTTGGATCCACACAACCTATTTCACTTGGCTGAAATGCAAATGCCTTCCCATGTCTAGCCAGCATCTGCATAAAATAGTCTCTCTCAGTAGGCAAAAGAAACCCTTCTACACCTCCTATAATGTTTTAGATGTAAACTGATAACCTATATCTTTAGGATCTCCTAAGCTTGGTTGCCTTGACACTTTTTCATACATACTCTCACTCTCTAGTGGAAGTGGCAAAGCAATTGGTTTCACCTTTTTGTCAACTGTCTTATACTTTGTCTCCACAAGTGCTTTAGCCCATTGTAATCCTTCCTGTTGAGCAAACAATGCTATAACATCATACATATCCAAAGAACATACTGACAACACTCTATTTTTAGCCTCATTTTTTGCATGTATAGTTGTTGAAATTTCAGCCATAGTGTTAGTAATATTCAGCCCATAAAAGATACCTGATATGCCATCGTTTTCAGCTAACAACCCCAATGCTCTTAGTTTCTTAGTAACCCATTTCATAGATATGCGTTCAGCCCTACACATAGCTTCCATAGGCTTAAACCAACATGAACTATTTGCTGTAGATTGAGAATTACCAATAGTAAGTACATGCTTCATTTCATCAAGAGGCGAGTACACCACTGAATAGCACTATTGTAGCCTCATTTTTCAACAGTGCTTAATGAAAATCTAGGTCTTTGAATTCCCTTGCATTTGGAACCAAAGGAGACTCTTGAAGCGTATCACGATTTCTAGGATGATTAACACAAATAGTAAAATTGGACTGCTTTTCTCCCATCCTTGCTTCTGACTCTTGCATAAGCAGAACCATCATCAAGCACCTTTGTTTCCATACTCACACCTGTAATATAGGGCTGTCTCAAAATCACTGCATATGAGGAATTATATTGCACAAAGAAGTGTTGCTCTTTCTGTACATCACCAATCGTCACTTTTACATTAGGACATGTAGCATAGAGCTCCCCTGAAGAATTATTTGCAGCCCTCATACGCCAACCATGATCAGTGTCCACAGGCCATGCACCATTTTCATACAATCTCCACTCAATGACATTTATCTCAGACCCATGGTCAAGTAAAGCAACACAAGGAGTTTCAAATTCCCCTATTTTCACTACCGTTTTAGTGGTAGCTCTAGCCAAATGATTTCTTGTGTAGTGACTTCGAGGAATAAATCCTAGAGTCTCTTCTCCATATTGTTGCATTTGCCTTACTCCACCATGCATATTGCTGCAAGACAATGCATTTTCAGCCACTTTCTTCTCTTTTCCACATGCTGTCCACTGATTAGAAGCATCCTGCATAGATAATCTAGTGCTTCATGCTCATATTTGATGGACCTAAAACCGGGCCGGCATTGGCTCATGCACTAGCCGGGCCTCGTCACTACGCACAAGACAACCCCTCGGCCTCGCGGCCAGGAGCGTCTATCAAAATCTCTGCCTTCCTAAACATTGCGTTTGTAATGCGTTTTAGTCCAACTGATCCTAACCCAATATTACTCCTCAAAGGGAGTCCCTTTCACATAGCCAAAAGGCTCGAACCACATACACATGGGGTTCCTCCTACGGCTGAATGCCGTCAACCCTCTGCGACTCTCCTACACCTTAGGGATTAGCCCCTCGATGCGTCGCTCAACATATAAACATTT
Source organism: Lygodium microphyllum (assembly GCF_053477565.2). Classification (NCBI taxonomy): domain Eukaryota; kingdom Viridiplantae; phylum Streptophyta; class Polypodiopsida; order Schizaeales; family Lygodiaceae; genus Lygodium; species Lygodium microphyllum. The sequence continues at coordinate 77,465,850 of NC_141145.1, read as the reverse complement.
CGCACAAAAGTCCACTCAAGGTACTATTTAATCGTATACAGGTATGTACCATTGTCCTTACTTCTCTAATTTTGCTGTGCATCCAGGATTTCTGATACCTTTAAATATTTCCATGATTTATGCATAGTGTTGGATGCCTAGTGCTCAAACAGTTATGAAATCAATATTGTGCACATGCAGAAAACATCCTTTTAATGACTTCCAACTGCCGTTCTTATGCGGTGTTGCACAAACCTAGCACCGAGGAAACCCTCGTACTACTAGGCCCTTATTTTATAATTACTCACCGACCTATATGGCATGCAAACCAAAATAGCAATCTTTTCATCACTTTACTCCACATTTAGACACAATTTAACCACTCTACCCTCCCATCGATCAAATGTTGCATTGCTGTATAGATTTATAGGGTATTTTGCCATCATTTTATGTGTAGAAAGCGGGAAAAACATATTAGAGCAAGAAGGTGGGGTTGAAATGAGGAAAATCCTCATGCTTCAGTCCCCACAAACATTCACAAACATTGCTCTTAATTTTCATTAATTTTTCGCACCCAAAATGCATTTTTCTCCTATTTTTAGTGATTTTTCTCCATTTTCCTTGTATTTTTCCTTATTTTCTGCATTACTTTATTACTGAAAATTCAAAATAGGTTATGGGCTGTGGCCCTTAGTTCCTTCTTGCAGCAAAAATGAAAGTTTAGTTGGTGTTCCTATTCATTTTTCCATTTTTATGCCCAAAACCATCATTTTCCCTTGATTTTCCATATTTTACGTGTTTTAGTGTATTATTTTGAACCACAAGATGCATATTTTTCTTATTTTCTAATTATGACCAGCAAGTACTCATGGAAAACAGCAACATAAATAATTTTTAGCCCACATGAACAACATTTTATCAATCAAAAGCCATAAAATCTCAAATTTCCTTTGAAAATTTTGAATTACTGCTTATTTGCGTGTTTCGGGTTTCATGTCCATGGCTGCAAATTTGAAAATCAGCAACACTTCATGTCCAGCACAATCACAAATCACCATTTCCAGCCCGTGGAGCAATCCGATCAATGCCGGACAAGCCTCCATCATTCTTTCTTCTTCCTTCTTCTTTCCACATGAACTTGCCTTTAGAAGAGAGAGAGGGAGGAGAGAGAAAGACTGAAATCAGAGATCTTCAAAGAGAGCATCATTGCGCGAGCGAAGGGCGGCAAAATGATTGGCATCCAGGAGGGAATGAGGGGCAGTGATCATTGGCATGGGTTGTTTGCAGGCAGGAGGGAGCCTCCATTATCATCAAGCGCAAATTTCGGCGCCTCCTGTCCACGCCTTCTCTCCACGTTTTTTTCCATCTCCTACATCAAACTTTCATGCTACATCTAAAATTGGGCTCCCAAGGGTCACTTGCCCATTTTGGCCAAATTTTGTCCACCTCTTCGTATCTTGACCGGTTTCTTGGCCATTTCCCCGTCCGGACTCGGAATCGAGCTCTGAAAAATCCTGGGCATCTGGCTTAGCATCCCGCATTGGCCAGTAGCTCGTGTCAACCCGCACGATTGTCTGAAAAATTATGAAAAATCAACAAGTGTCGCTCGGTCACCTTTAAAGCACTTTGACTCTTAAAATTGTCCTAGATCGAGCCGCCGCCTTTGACGGTGAATATTTTTCCCTTGATATTCATAATTTTTAGCTATTTTTAAGCACTTTCCGTCACCTAAATTCCGCTCTCAATATTCAGCCCGAATACCTAACAAACCAGTTTCCTCTTCAAATTGCAGCAATGCACTAGTGGTATCACCAAGAAACTAATGCTTCCTTTTAATTATGTCAATGATCTCATCATGAAATTCTCGCTTGGCAATGCCAAGAACCTCTCCCAAGGTAAATTCCATCTAATTGTTTAAGATCCGTTCTTCAAGAACCTTCTTAAGATCTATGGCTATCTCAATGTCAGATTGCAACTTATATCCTGGTTGCTTGCCCTTCTTTTTGCCCTCTTGTTTGTTATCTTGTTTTTGCTCTTGATTGACCTCTTCCATAACATGCTTGGGAGGTGGCTGATTTGCAGCTTTAGGCTGATCCATACTTCTTCTTGTCATTATTTTAGATATCACTGCAATATCTTCATCTTTTTTTTTTTCTTCCACAAGTACCTCTGTGTTTTGTACCTTTACTAAGTATGCATATATTGAATATGCATCTACTGGTGATTCCCAACCAGTTATGCCACGAATGTCTTGTCCTGCATGAGACATTTCACTATCAGTGACCTTTCTCTTTTCAGCTGCATGTAAAGCATGTGTCCATATTTCAGCCTTTGAACCAACCATCACTTGGCCATGCATTCTATCCAACTATAGACCAAAAGTAGAAGCATGTACCGCCGCATAAGCATTTCAGACAGCCAAGTCTTCCAACAACTTCTGCATACCTCCCTTTCTAAAATTCAAAGCAAGAGGCAATCCCGTTTCTTGTGCATGGATCTTGCCATCTTTCCAAAAGATAAGCTGTCATGCCAAGGCCTCCTGATAGGCAGCACAGTCCTTTCTCTCGTGCTACAAACTGTCACACCACATACATCTTTTTCTAGGCTTAGGGGCTGCTGCCCGTCCCTTTTCCTCTTGTTCTTTTTCGTCCAATTTTGCAACCTTCAATTGAAGATCCTGCATCTCTTTGACCAATTCATCCAAGACATCTTCCCTAACAGAGGGAAAAAGAGTAGGTACAGCCATAGGGTTAGCCATAGAAGCTGGTAGCTTACTGGATACTTCAACTATTTTGCTCGTAACAGTGGGCAAGCTAGAGACATGCAATCTTTCTCTTCTTCTATGCTTCTTCACAAGCACAGTAATAGCTTCCTTGACAAGTCTCCACTCTATTTTCAAACTTGTCTCTGTAGTCTGATCCTCCAGTAAATCATCAAGCTTCTCTTGAAGCTCAAGATCATCTACCTGTAGAAACAATTCAATTTTTTGACTTGCAAGAGCTTGCTATTCTGCGAGATCCAACTGCTCAAATTGACTTTCAAATTCCACTTTGATAGGCTCAATCTAAGTTTAGTCACATCCTCGATCCTCAAACTACTTAATCTTAGCAAAGAATTTGGAGTGGTGACTGATGCAAGCTCTCTTGCTTTGGGATGCGTACTCATGCATGAAGGACATCCATTATCATATTCCTCTAGAAAATTGAAGACTCACGTGAGAAATTATGTTACTCATGACCTGGAATTACTTGCAATTATCCACGTTATTAAGTTATGGAGACATTATCTACTTGGAAAGAAATTCTCATTGGTAACCGACCATAAAAGTCTTAAATGGATCTTCACTCAACCAGATCTAAATATGAGGCAACGTCGGTGGATCAAAGTCTTGCAAGAGTATCATTTTGAGATCAAATATAGACCAAGAAAAGAGAATGTATTTGTAGATGCTTTAAGCCGCAAATCATTTCTCAATACACTTATCTCAGAAGAACCTCTTAGAGCTAAAACACTAGCTACAATGATATCAATGCCTAGCAATCCCATCATCGAGCTAGCCAAGGAAAAGGTGAATAATAATCTCAAATATCAACAAATGTTGAAGGAAATTCAAAATAAAGAACAAAATTCTAAGCTTAAGAAAAAGTATATTAAATTCTCTGTTGACGAAGGACTTGTCTACTTCAGAACAAGATTATGTATTCCTTCAAGTCAAGAACTTAAGAAGAAGATACTATGGGAAGCTCATGATTCTCCATTTTTAGGACATCCTGGCTATGCCAAAACTCTCAATACAGTTAGGAAAATCTATCATTGAGATACTGGGATGGGTAACCTCTCGGGAAGATTTTCATACAAGCTAGTGGGAGCTTCTTGCACACAGCCAACGGTGCTAACGAAGCCTTTGTAGCCCGTTGTCAAGCATGCCAAGGTCTATGCCTTGGTTGCCACCTTGGTTGTAAGCCTTGGAGTTATGGCTGTTGCTCGACAATATGCCATGCAATGCTCGCCCATAGATTTGTAAATTTTTATCTTTACACCATAAAAATGGAGCTCCCTCTCTAACGTCATCAATGATGTCATCAAAAATGCTAAAAGAAAGTGTTCTCTCTTTGTCATCAATGATGTCATAAAAAAATTCTAAAAAGCAAGCGTCCTTTCTTTTACCCCCCTGCAAAACTATAAATTGAGAGCTTGGGGATGACCAAGAAGGGAAACAAGAGAAATCTTGATGAGAATGAGACACTGATCGAGAAGGAGGATACTCTATTCCGTGAGATGAAGAGACATCATTCCATTCAACCCAAGGAAGGGGATATGCACAAGGTCTCTCATCCTCATCTACTCTAATCCGAGAAGAGAAGAAATTGAAGAACTTTATCCTATTCTATCAATCCGGTTAGAAGTTATACCTCTACTCTCGTCCCTATTCCGTTTACCAGAGAGAGAGAAGTATTGCTCTCTACGAGGCAAGAAGAACAATCCACGAGGCCTACATCATTGAATCCCGCAATAACCATTATCATAATTGAGAGTCTTACACCCTTTCCAACCAGTACTATTTCCATGTTCTTCTTCTTCTATGAATCATATTTCCATCATGACCTCAAAGAAAAAGAAATCAAAAGTAGAAATCGCGAATGACCCTGCTCATGTGGAAGCAACAGATGGAGTTGCGAGCACGGGAGTCACTAATAGAGTTCATACGCAGATAACAACCCTTTACCAATCATGATACCACACGTTTTTCTAAAAATTTCTATCCAAATTTAATAGAAATAAGATAAGTCTCTTGAGAAATACTGCGATCTTAAAGTATTCACTTGGTAATTTATTAGAACATCTTATAGGCTAGAAACTGTTAGGGGAACTATGAAAACCTAGAACTCAAGAGAAATCATAAGGAATTTTAATGTTAACCCCATAGAAAAGAAGACTAGTGAATTCAAGATGAATTTACTAAGAACGAAACCCTGAAGAAACTAGCCAAGGATATAGTTTTAATCTAGAAGCTATGATAAAAGATTTAAGAAAGAAATCAGAAATAACTCTAAGTTAAAGAAACTCACTTAAGGCTAAGAAACTTGATTACAAGAATAAACCTTAAACTGGGAAGTTAGAGACCCCAAAATCTAGATACCCTTAGTTAAATTCCAAGGGGAAGTGTTCATTATGTGAAATTCCAGTGTCATTGCCACTAAATTAATCATCACTTGAAAGTTGCATGATTGATTGAAGTCATAACTACTTGAAGACATCAATCTTGTTCGCGATTTTCTAAGATTAGTTCCTGATTGAATTAAGTATTGGAATAGATAAAAATCGAGGAGCCTTATACCTCCCCCAAGGATAGGTGCTGAATCTCCCATACCAAGAGGGGATGTTTTTACCATCGCGGAATCATGGACCCCGGCTTCGATGGGGCGAGAGGTCTCCCAACAGGGATCGTATTAAGTAGGAGGTGGATAGGGTGCCAGGAGGGCTCTGACTAGTAAATCTTTTACGCACCTAGGAACTACTTGGTCCCCTGTATGGCCCAAGTTCTACTTGGGACACCTAAAAACACTAACTATAGGTGGATTTGATATTGGTGACATGCATATGCACCGAATGAAGCAGCACGAGAGATTGTAATTTTTCTCCTGTATGGGTGGGAGAACACACATTATGGAACATAATCAATGAATTTGTTTTATTCTGTTTGTATGTCTGTGAGTAAATTATGCAAAGGAAAAACTATGCATAAAAGGATTATTTTTAATTAATGAAGCTATTTTTATATGTTTCATGTAATGTGGTAGGCAATTAGATAACTAAGAACTCTATAGAGCAAAGTGGGTGGATGGATTCCCAATGAATCTAGTCCTATGGCAGGGTGGTCTCAGTTAGTCGAGAGGTTTTCCCAAAAACAAATGCTAGGAAGAAACTCTAGGAAGGGTTGATTTCCTGACTTACCTAGGGTTTGGTCTCAAAACTTGAATTATAAATTATCTTAGGGGAAAGGTACGGTGGCTATGCCAGAGCAGGGCAAGGAATTTCATAAATCCTTAGTTTGCTCTACTGGAAAAATGTGTTGTACTCCATGAACCAAGGGTAATGGCAATCACTCCTTCTGGACAAGAAGCCTTTCGAAGGACACCTCCGGATGTGAGCTAGTTGTTGATAGGTGACTATTAGGTCAACCAGGAACCTTTAGATTGGTTCTCCATGGGTAATGGGAGGAGGCTTCCCCTGTGGGGTAGACCTAGGGTTATAGAGCCAGACAAAATTTGATCATTCTGGTTAGAGTACGGATGGCGACAACTCGAGGGTAAACTTTGGGCAAAACTCTGGGTGACTACTAAAATGTTACTCGTCATGTAATAAAGGCGGGCACGTTACAGATAATGGCTACCATGAAAGTAGGAAATGAAGCTTTTTCACACAACATTGAACAAAAATGCGAAATAAATTTCCTCAAATACTGGCTTCAATTCTAGTTAAAGATGAGAGCAAGAGTGGAAGGACAAGAAAAATTAAGAGAGAAATAGAGGTCATAGAGTTTTAAGCAAGAGCAAAAGAGAGAGATACAATATGTGAGATCTCCAATAGCCATTATGTGTGATCACCCTGCCCTTATTTTATTGGCATGTAAAGAATAAAGAATAAAGTGATAGTATATAGATGTGTAGGTACTATATACTAAGTAAAATACATGGTAGCTAAGGAATATGCACCTTTATTCTTAAGACTTTTGGAACAAAAGCTTGAGATTAAGGATCTCCGTGAGTTGAGATACATGTTTTTTATTGAGGTAATCAAATATGATGATGGTATATGGCTATCCCAAAGACAATATGGCTTGGATATATTATGCAAGTATGGTATGATGGTAGTGCCATTGGAGTAAAATGTAAAGTGTTGATGTTGGTGATGAGACATAAGAACCTACTATGTTCAAGAATATAGTAGGGAGTTTGATCTACATGGCCATCACAAGGCTAGACTTGAGCTATGTTATTAAACTTGTAAATTAATTTATATAGTTGCATAGGAAGCCTCATTTGGATGTAGTCAGATGCATATTAAAGTATGTATAGTCCACCTTGCATTTTATACTTTTTAATGGGGTAGATAAGGATGTATACGTATTTTGGTACACAAATGCGAAATAGATTGGTAGCAATTTTGATAGAAGATCTACTAGCACATTCATGTTTTCCCTTAGTAGTGTAGCAATTACTTGAGTAGTGAAAAGCAACCAAAAAATACTTTATCTAATAGAGAGATTTAGGTATTGCCATGGTAGCATGTGAGGTGGTATGGTTGCAAAAGTTAGTGGGTGATGTAGATGTATAAGGGGATGTCTAGTTGTCATTCATTATGATAATATGAGTTGTATACAGCTGGCTAGGACCCTAGTGCTCCATGCCAGGACAAAACACAAGAGTTGACTAATCCCTAATACACTAAACCTTTCTAGGATCATCATTGATTCCCTCCTTACATATAGTGTGTCCTAAGTATTCCACTTCTATCTACATAGCATAATAGTTGTTCTCCTTGGCAAAGAGGCTATGCTATCTGAACACATCAAACACCTTTCTCATATGCCATAAATGGTTGTCAAATGATTTACTATAGATGAGAAGACCATTGAAAAAGACCAACGCAAATTTGAAAAGAAAGGGATGAAGACTTTAGAGGGTGGTTGAGGGGCATTCATAAACTCAAATAGCATAATCAAAAAATGGCAAAACCTTGATCACTCTTGAGTGCTATTTTAGTCTCATCACCCTCTCTCATAGGAATCTTGTGAAACCTCACCTTAAGTCTATCTTTGTTAAATGCTTTGTCTCCTTGAGCTCATCTAGCAAATCATATACTCTAGGGATAAGGTATCTATTATTTATAGTGATCTTGTTGAGGTCCTATATTATTTATAGGGATAAGGTATCTATTATTTAATCAATGCATATATTAAAGAAACCATCTGTCTTCTTGATCAACAAGACCGATGAGACATAGGATGAAGAACTAGAATCAATTAATCCCATCTCTAATAAATCTCCTTGATTTTCTTGGCAACTTTCTCACTCTCACATTTAGATAACCTATAGGAGTCTTACTCTTCATTGGTTTTGCATGAGACTCTAAGATTATACAGTGATCAATTGCTCTCTCAGGAGATGAAGTTGTAGATGCTTGAAATAAGTATTTTTACTCCTCAAAGAGAGCCTTCAATGTTGAATTATTTGTTGATTATTTGTACTAATTTGATTCCTCTTTATTTAGATGTAATACAAATATTTGATAATGCTATTCAAACTTCTTCTTGGGCTTATTTTTAGTCAAAAGTTAAAAACTAGATTTCAGATAGATTCCTTGTAAATGGATGAGTTGTCCCTCAGTGACAAACTTCATAAAAAGTTGTAAGAAATCCATAGTGATCTTACTCAATTTAATTAGCCAATCACACACTAGTATCACATCCATAGGGCCCATCTCGAAAGCAATTAAGTCCACTTGTGATTCATAATAGTTTCAACTAAATGCAAGGGGACTCATGAGAACATTTGGGTGCTAATTTCTTCTTAATAATTATCTACCCAAACCTTAATAGGATACTATAAATCAATAGGAATACATTGCAAATGATCTATTTCTTGTCTATTTACAAAGTTATGTGTACTACTACTTTCCACTAAATATACACATTCTTTCTAGGTACATCTCCTTGTATTGTCAATATACATGGACTCCTAGATCTTGCTCATGCATCAATGGAGATAAATTTGGATGGTGGTAGAAGGCAACAATTGATTACTCTTTTGTCTAATTAGATCAAAAGGAATATGACTGCTTGGATTGAAAGAAAACCATTTCTAAGGATCATAAAATTGACTTGTCCAATGTCATCATCATAGTCATCATTTCCAACATTCTCAATCATGAGTGGTACTTCTTCTTCATCACCTAATTTCTCGATGATAAACATGCTAATGACTTTTTCTTTCTTATAAATGTATTTTTTGGCACAATCAGCATTGTATCTTTCCCCATATTTAAAGCCTAGGCCTTTTCCTTTCCTCTCCTTTAAAGAGGTCCATGGGAAGGAAATTTTTTCCACCACTATAGTTGAAGTGTTATGTGGTCTATTATCTCCCTGCTTGCTCTCAATTTTGGGTTGACTCCTGCCTTGAAGTTCCATTGTTGCCTTATTGCATTGAAAGGTGGATATATAGGTACTTTAGGGCTATGAAATGACATGCTAGAGCCTCTAAAGTTTCACCCAAAGTGACCATATTTATTTGCAACTTTAGCCTATCCAAACGATAGCTTGATATTTATTTGCAACTTTAGCCTATCGAAATGATAGCTTGATACTCATATCCTTTCTATATTTTTGAGCATATCATTTAACCAATTTTAATGTGGAAGAGTGTGGCTAGTTTTTGGGCCATACATCTACTAAAAGACTATGCTCCAAACCATAGATGTGTTTCTGAAACTTGGCTTCATGACTCACACTCTCCACATACATTGTGAGATTCAAAAACTAGTTATTATACTCTCCTACTATCATGCTTCTTTGGTCTAGTTGGTACCTTTCTAGCCAACTTTTTCTTTTTAACAAAATATACAAATACCTATGCCATCTAAGCCTTAAAGTCTTTCCAACCATGAATCTATTGGTTTCTCTCTTCACATGCCTACCACAGTGCAGAGTGCAGTCAGAGTCACAGGTGGACACCAACATCCCAGCCTTCACTTAGCATTTGGGGTAAGAAGACATATATAGCCAAAATAACAAAGACAAATACAATGTACTTAGATAATAACTCTCAAGTGTATTGATATCCATATCCAATACAATAGTCTCATCAAAGACGGGAATGAAAATATTCAAATACATAGAGACCAACACTGAAGAAGTAGTATAACTTTTGAGACGTAGAAGCTATAGAAATACAAGTTGAGGAGGAAGTTACTACTACTACCAATGATCGTGACTCAAGACATACACTAGGGATAAATCTATTGTTGTCATAGCACCTAAGATACTAGCCAAAGAATAGATTCACTGTGAACTATTGAACTAACCCATTGTCCAGTACCCCCACATGACAAACCCCTTGAATGAAGGAACTCCTTACTTAGATGAGACTCTCCCTTTTATAGCTTTTTGCCAGCTATACTATTCTCTCTGACCATGTGCCATGCCAATGGCCATAACTACTGCTACAATCATCTTCTCATCAATAAACCACTAGTCATCTTGCTTTTAATGTTGCTAACTCTTGTCACCCTTAACACTAGCACACACAGTCCCACAAAGTTAATCATTGATATCACTTTCATCCTAGGTGGAAAATGCATTGTCTTATTAGATTTGGACCTAATGTTAATGCGAGACACTAAGATTCAAGCCCAAAGGAGGAATGCGAGGAAGTAATGGGTGGGGTGGGTTAGTGTTTGGTGGAGGCCAAAGGTGAGGTGCTATTGGACCGAGTGTTTGGGGTTGCAAGGGAGGAAGTGGATTATCGCATTATAGATGGTGCTATTGTAGCTAGAAATTGATATGGTCCTAGAGTGAAAGTTGTGACACATTATGAAAGATTAGCTTGGCTGTGAGCTTTTCCAAGTAAAGTGCTCCTAGTCAAATTTGTTACTAAAGTTGATCACACTCAAATGTGATCTAGGCAAGGCTGATTTGCAAGCCATCCATTTCTTGTTTGTGCAAGGATTCAATGCTTAGGAGTGCATGGATGCAATACCCATGTTTTAGGAAGAGGGTTTCAGACTTGGTAAGGCATGCCCAAAGCTAGGAATATTTGCTAGCTACATGATAACTTGATTGGGAGAAAAGGGCCTTTGAAGGGTGGATCATCAAGTTAGCATCTCCATCTCCATCTCCCTATTCCTTGCATAGTTCTTTCTTAGCGTTTGACTCTCTATGAGAGGCAAGTGCTCTGGTGGCATTTTGGTGGAGGGGAAATTGGGAAATGCCAACCTACTTCATTTCCTAGGCCACCTTGTCTTGCTATTTCTCTAGAATATACTATTAGAGAAGGTAAGATTCTACCTTCCAATATTGGTCCAAATCTAGCACTACCTATTGTAATACTTTAATCCATGCACCTACCTTGGCATTTTGTTGCTCCACCATTTGGTAGTTCTCCACTATCATCTGCCACTTCGCATCTGTGGAGCTAATGTTAGTAGAGAAGTTAAAGAAGTCCACAATTGGAGCCTTTGTTGTGACACATCCTTGTCACTTATGGTGGTGATCTACTTCCCTTTTCCTAGAGGAAGGGCATAAGCTACTTTGTTTATGTCCCTTTAGCCTTGGGTAGCCGAGTGGAGAGGATTTGGAGGGTAGGGCCGAAAGTTTGAATGCAATGGTAGGGCCTGAAGTAGAGGGTGGGTGAGATGGGGAAAAACTTGAAAGGGTGCTTTCACCTTGTTGTTGGTGGATATGTAAAGTGGTACTAATCTATGTTGGGCAACAGGGGCGGAGTGGGCATCTTTGTTCAACTCATCTAGTATATCATAGGTAGGGTTGGGAGCTTAGAGTAGGTGTCTAACATGCCAGCCTAGAGTTCACACTTTAGATTTTTCCAATGGTCAAGCCACTCCTTCTTATAATCCCATTGGAGTTCCTCATTGGTCTCTAGATTCTAACCACCCAAGTGTCAGGATTGTGGGAGAGAAGGAAGGAGTCTCACTTGTAGCTTTCTTGCTTGCACAATGGGGGAATACACAAAGGGTGGAGGCTGAAAACAGTTTTCCTCTTCTTAGTTGTGTAAGCCAAAAAGGAACTCTCATACAAAGAAATAGAAGAACCCTATATATGGGTCTCAAACCAAACTCAACTAACTAAGGTGGCATACTAACTGAGCCACGAACTAGAGTAGATAAGGATAGCTATCATGTAGCTATTATTCATGGGCGGTGTACCAACCGCATCTGCAACTAACACGTCGGTGACATAAATGCACAACGGTCACCCTGGCATATCACGAGTGGAGCTCGATATCTCAATACTCCCCCTCAAGCTCAATCCCAATTCCTACACACCAAGCAGGTCTCTGAACTTGCGTAGCTTCTCTGCGCCCAATGCCTTCATGAATATGTCAGCTACCTGATCATCTGTGCTGACATAAACTAGATCAATAAGACCTAGTAAAACCCTCTCCCTCACATAGTGATAATGCATCTCAATGTGCTTTGTTCTAGCATGATAGACTGGGTTATTTGCCAAGTGTATACTACTCATGTTGTCACAATAAATGACAACTGGCCCATCTGTTGGCTGATGCATATCATAAAGTAGCTTATGCAACCAAGCTACCTCACATGCAACCGTTGCTGCACCCCTGTACTCAGCCTCTGTGCTAGACAAGGCAACTGTAGGCTGTTTCTTGCTGCTCCAAGTGACTGCAGCACTCCCAAAAGAGAACACATATCCACTGGTAGATCGTCTATCAAAAATGCTACCAACCCAATCAGCATCAGTGTATCCATGCAATTGTATCTGAACCCCAGTCTCATAAAATAGTCCATACTGCAATGTGGACTTCACATACCTGAGTATGCGTCTAGCCGCATCCAAATGCGGTTTCCTTGGAGCCTGCATAAACTGACTTACCAATCCAACAGCATAGCTCAAATCTGGCCTGGTAATAGTCATATAAATCAATCTTCCTACTATGCGTCTGTACATAGTAGGGTCTTCTAGAAGCTCACCTGCATCTGCACTCAGCTTCACATTCTGCTCCAAAGGAACTGAAATAGGCTTACAGCCTGTCATCCCATACTTGGACAGCATGTCCAATCCATACTGCCTCTGCAAGAGCTGTATCCCACTTGGTGATCTAATCACCTCAATGCCCAAGAAATAACACAGCTCTCCCAAATCCTTCATCTCAAACTTTTGCTTCAATAGCATTTTCACATGAAGGATATCTTCATCACTGTCACCTGTCATAATCAAATCATCAACATAAATGACCAGTAGCATAATACCTTTCTCTGTTTTTCTCACATAAAGTGAGAAATCTGCCTTGGAAATCTGAAAGCCAATAGTGACAAGATACTGTCCCATCTTGTCAGACCATGCTCTAGGTGCTTGCTTCAAGCCATACAAGGCTTTCTTCAACCTGCAAACAAACTCAAGATGAATAGCATGCACATAACCTGGTGGCTGCTCCATATAGATCTCTTCTTGCAAATCACCATGCAAGAAGGCATTCTTTACATCCATCTGATGTAAAGACTATCCCTTTGATGCAGCCATAGCAATGACTGCTCTTGCGGTTGCCATCCTTGCAACCGAACTGAATGTTTCTTCATAGTCAATGCCATATGTTTGTGCATACCCCTTGACTACTAATCTTGCCTTGTATCTGTTCACAGAACCATCTGCATTCTGCTTTACCTTATAAACCCACTTACAGCCAATTGCATTCTTACCTTTAGGCAAAGGTACCAATTCCCATGTAGCATTTGCTTCCATGGCATCCATTTCTTTATCCATGGCTTTCTCCCATTTTTCTTTTCCCATGGCTTGCTCAAAAGAAGTGGGTTTTGGTTCCTGTATCACTTTGACCATATATGCATAGTGAATGGCTGTAAATCCATCATATTTCAGCCTATCCACAGGATACCTAGCTCTCGTAGACCTGCGCAAAATAGGTTCACTCCTAGGTGCTCTCAAAACATCCCTGGTCTTCCTTACTCCAGGTGTAACAATAGAAGGAATACCCAACTCATCATCAATGCTCTGTTTTGAGCCACTGGATTCACCATCCACATAAGAGTGGCCTGCATTCACATCAAACATGGGCTGATCAACCTTCTCTTTTCCTTTTCGTGATACCTGCATACCACTATCTGCATTGCTTTGAGAAGATTCTCTTGATCCCAATCTGCCTGTCCATGGCGAAGAATGTGAACCACTGCTAGAGGATGCTCCAGGTCCACTAATATTTTGTGACTGCTGCTGTGAATTCTGTGCAGCATTACCATTTTGTGTATCTACATCATCAATCACATTTACTGGTTTATACCAGCTACTCATCTCATTGAAAACAACATCTCTGCTCACTGTAAACTTACGAGTAGAATGGTTATAGCATCTATACCCTTTTTACTGCAGAGAGTAACCAATAAAGATGCACTTCTCAGCTTTTGGATCCAACTTGGATCTCAACTCATCTGGCACATGTACATAGGCAATGCAACCAAAGATTTTCAAATGAGAAATATCTGGTTTCCTACCAGTATACCTCTCCTCTAGAGTCATCCCATGTATTGCTGCAGTGGGAGTCCTGTTCATTATATAGACTGCTGTAGCAACTGCTTTAGCCCAATAAAAATCTGGCAAGTCTTTTTCATTGAGCATGGCACAAGATACCTCTCCAATATGCCTGTTTTTCCTTTCTGCAATTCCATTTTGTTGTGGGGTATGACTGCATGAATATTGCTGCTTTATGCCATGCTCCTACAGGAACCTTGTAAACTCATTTGAGAGGTACTCTCCCCCTCCATTTGACCTTAGGCATTTTATTTGCAAACCTGTTTCTTTTTCAGCCATAGCTTTAAGAGTTTTGAAATGCTCAAAAACTTCACTTTTCTTTTTCATGAAATACACCCAAACTTTTCTGCTATAGTCATCAATAAAAGTGACAAAATAATGACAGCCTCCAAGAGATGCAGCTTTAGTAGTCCACATATCAGAGTGGATTAATTCCAATGGCTTCTTACTCTCTTGAACATGTCTGGGAAATGGTTTCCTTGCCTGTTTTCCAAACTGACAGGCTTCACATACCTTATGCATTTCTGCAACCTTGAATTTAGGCAATCCTGCAACAATATTTTGGGCATGCATTGATTTAAGTCGCTGTACATTAACATGACCAATGTGTTTATGCCAGATATCAATATCTACAACTACACCGGTCCGATGTGCAAACATTGCTGCACTCAATTCAGACATGTCTGCATCCAACGTAAACATTTTGCCCTTCTTCTTTCCTTTTGCTATCAAGCGACCTTTATTTTTCATATCCTCAACAAAGCATCCATGAGGATTAAATCTGACCTGCAAGCCCTGCTAAACCATTTGACCAACAGAAACCAGATTCTTGGTGATATTTGGGACATGAAATACATCGGACAGGTATTTCTTTTTCCCATCTTGCATAGACAAAGGAAATTTTCCAATCTGCACAATAGGATGTGCAGTATCATCACTAGTCTCCACAAATCCTGGTTTTTCCATTTTCCTTGCATCCTCCATCCATTCTGCATGACCTGTCATGTGGTTTGATGCACCTGAGTCAACATACCATACATCATTCTTTCTTCTGCACTTGTCACAGAATTGTTCATGTGCTGCACCATAAACAAGTGCTCATTTCTGTCATCACACTGTCTATTAGAAGATGCATAATTCCCTTGTTGCAATTTCCCATTCATGATGTCATTCTGCTTTTTATAGCAGTCTTTAGCCATATGATCCATTTTACCACAGTAGTAGCATTCAACATTGCTGTTTGCATTTTGGCCTCTTTGCCATCCACCACGACCTCTTTGGCTCCCCCTGCCTCTAGAGTTACCACGTCCTCCTCCATAGGACTGGTTTTCTTGAGTTTGCTGCATATTCTGATTTCTACCACGGCCTCCAAATCGGCCTCCTCTACCTCTGCCTCTACCTCTTCCAGCATTTGAGTAGAAGACAACTTCTTTTGAAGTTCCTCCTGAAGAAGATGCACCACCATTTCTTTGCTCCTCAGAAATTAGAAGAGCAATCAGCTCCTCAAAATCAAGAAATCTTTCACGAACTGAAATGGATGTCCGAAACTATGCATAATCCTTTCCTAGACCATTCAAGGTCACAGAAACTAAATCATCATCTTCCACTGGCGACCCAATGGAAGCAAGTGCATTTGCAATCTTCTTCACCTTCATGTGGTAGTCATTGATGCTCATATTTTCTCTTTGCACACTATGCAAATCTTGCTTGAGCTGCATTTTCCTGGCTTGCGTATTTGTGCTATACATTTTTGACAAAGTATCCCATGCCTCCTTTGGCGTACTTGCATCTTGAATATGCACAATCATAGAGTCTGAAATGCTGATAGACAGCCAACACATAACTTTCCTGGCTCTCTCATGCCATGCTTTAAATGCCTGCATTTGCTGTTGATTGGGAACATCAGGAAGAACTGGTTCTTCTTCATTTCCTACAACAAATTTCCAATATCCTTTTCCCATAAGGAAATTCATCATTCTAAACTTCCATGCTTGGAAGTTGTTCTTGTCAAGCTTTTCAGTGACAATCTGTGAGAGAGAATCAGACGCCATTACAGAACACTGCAAAAAATTCTGTCACTGCAAAGAACACAGCTTCAGCCTCACAAAGGCAAATCTGCAAAACTGACGAAAGTGGTATTTGACCACATAGTCACTTCCTAGTGACGATTTTGCATCAACAGGCAATAGGGATGATTCTGTAACTCCCAATGTCTCTGCACACAAGCATACGATGCAATTTCTACAGTAACTTTTCACCGACCTGTAGAAGTGGTTGCACAGCATAAAACGGGGCCTTTTCTTGAGTGCGTGCAGAAAACTTCCGCCTCCAAAACAGGCCCTGAAATGGCCTCAAATAAAAAAAACAGGGTCGCGGTGAAGCAAGAGGGCAGTATACTGCCCTCTTGCAATTTCCGACTGTGCTACCTGCAGAGATCTGCTCCCAAAATAGAAAATGAAAGCAACACTGCTCCTCTTACCAGAACACCGCGAGCTTGGCTTGCTTTCTTGAGCTCCTTACCACGAACAAGGCTCTAATACCATGTCAAGATTGTGGGAGAGAAGGAAGGAGTCTCACTTGTAGCTTTCTTGCTTGCACAATGGGGGAATACACAAAGGGTGGAGGGTGAAAACAGTTTTCCTCTTCTTAGTTGTGTAAGCCAAAAAGGAACTCTCATACAAAGAAATAGAAGAACCCTATATATGGGTCTCAAACCAAACTCAACTAACTAAGGTGGCATACTAACTGAGCCACGAACTAGAGTAGATAAGGATAGCTATCATGTAGCTATTATTCATGGGCGGTGTACCAACCGCATCTGGAACTAACACGTCGATGACATAAATGCACAACGGTCACCCTGGCATATCACGAGTGGAGCTCGATATCTCAATACCAAGTACTTCATGCTTGTTGCATGTGCATGAAGGAATACATTTTCCTTCTCCACCTATTGTACTATGTTTTAGATGTCATCTACAAAGGTAAACTCTACTTGTTGGCATGCCTCTAGCCTTTGTAAGTGTTGGTGGAGGGTGACATCATTTTACTAGAGCTATTAAGAGAGGGCACTATTTGCCTACTTGAGGTGAGCCACTTGGGTGGTGATCTCCTGATGCTAATGCTATTGCTATGTCAAGAATCCATTGATGAAGTTGAGGGAATGGTATGCTATTTCCTAGCTGAACTCTGAATGGATGAGCATGAGTTGCTAGGAAGGAAAAGTAGAAGATTGAGTGGCAATGGAGGCACCTTTTGAACTCGTGAGTGTGAGCCGAGTGAGCACGAAGTGCTAGTTAACTTGTGAGGGTTCTTCCTCTCACTAGCACTTTTCTCCTTGAGATTTGATGAGGGTGAGTTTGGTGGAGAGGGTACTGGTAGAAGTTGACTTCTTGGACAAGTTAGGGGGGAGGGGTGGTTTTCATGGGGCTAGTGAGTAGGCTCTAGTGCCAATATGGTAGAGTCTTGATCTATCTAAGTCCCTTTTTTGAGGACTTGGTCTTCTAAGCTCTTCATAATCGGGTCCTAGTGAGGGTTAGGGTTGGGATCCTATGAGGCACTAGCCTCAAGTTGAGATTGAGTGATGTCCAATGGGGTAGAATTTACAAAGCAAGTGGTGGAAGTTATTCTGTTGGGTTGAGGAGAGTAGGTGGGAGAGAGACCTAGTGCTAGCTAGTTGTTTTCCCTCTATGAAGAGACAGACATGGAGCACATGCACCTAGGCAATAGGAAGAGCAAAAGCATAGAAGAATAGTGAAGCTACCTTTTTAGATATACTAAATACCTTGGTCTACAAATACAAGGCCTCCACCACAAAGAACCTTAAGGTATCATGCTTGAACTTCTGGGGGTTGAGGAGATCGGTCAAAAAATATTCTTTGTGAAGGATTAGATCAAATACACCTTCGATGTCCAAGGTGGAAAGTAGTGGAGGGTCGAGGCTTCTATTATTGGGAAGGCACAGCTTCTCCTAGACCCACTTGATTTGTACTTGTGACCTTGATTACAGATGTTGGAGCCTAAGACGAGTTGATCCAAAATAGACTATGTCTTGGGATGAACTAGGGTGTTGTCCCATGGAAGATTAATGAAGTAGTTGAGTTCCAAGGAGTCTATCTAGGATTGTATTGTAGCAATGTTCTTTGGGTTAGAAGGGAAGACTTCTTCAATTGTGAGTTGAAAGATAGCCATGGTAGTATGGATAGAGAATGTGAATACACAAAGAAAGAAGAAGAGGTGAAAGATGTTCAACAAAGCAAAGTGATAAATACAAGTGTAAGATGACAATTAAGGGTGATGAGAGAAAGAAACTTCCTTAAAAGGCCATTGAGTTAATGTGAATGTGTTGTGGCCAATGCATGCTCACCACAATAGTAGAAGAGGCCATAAAATGTCATGATTAAGATGAGTTTTTTGAGATACCATGCTACCATTGGGGGGGTAGGGTATCATCACATGAGTGAGTTTCATAAATAAACACTACGTTACTTTGACTCGTGACTAATTTCTGTACATAAATTTAATAAAACAAGCTATTTACTAGTCAATGGGGAAAGTATCCTCAGAAGGCATGAAAATTGTTACAAATACAAAGCATGTTGCCAAGAAGACTCTTCCATAGGCAAACCCTTCCACTTAATGAGATACTCCACAAGAATTTAGTTCCTTAGAACCTGAGACAATGAAATCCAATGTGGATGAGAAATGGCAAACAACTGGTGGAATTTGGGAAGGCTAGTTGGATTTGAAGTAGCGTAGTTCCCTATCATGCTTCTCTTAAGGGAGACAATAATAAACTTGCCCATCGCTTTTATGGTCCATACAAAATAATCAAGTTGATATACAAGATCCCCAACTTGCTTGATTATTTTGTATGGACCATAAAAGCGATGGGCAAGTTTATTATTGTCTCCCTTAAGAGAAGCATAATAGGATTTTGGAACCTTCAAGAAATCCCATTCACCTTTGTCAAATTCCACATGCCTTCATTTCTCATCCACATTGGATTTCATTGTCTCTTTATCTTTTCGAATATTATCCTTTCATTTCTTCATAAGAGCCTCCATCTTCTCTAACTCTTCATATGAGCATGAGGATTCACATCATCATGAAATAGCGCGGAAGGCACTTGAACTTTATAACCATACAATGCTTCAAAAGGAGACATTCCAATACTCATATGATGATGATTATTATAGCAAAACTCCACAAGGGAAAGCCAATGATTCTATTCATTTTGTGTATCATGGCAAAAGTGTTGTAAATAGACCTCTAGCCATTTATTGATCCTTTAGGTTTGGCCATTCATTTGTGGATGAAGTGGTGCTAGGAGTCAAAATAGTCCCCATAGAAGAGAAGAAGCTTCCAAAATTTTCCCATAAATTTAGTGTCATAGGTGGACACGATCTTTATTGGCATCCTATGAAGTTTGAAGACACTTTCCATAAATTGATCAACCACTTGCTTTGCTGTAAATTGAACCTTTGTTGGAATGTAATGGGCTAATTTAGTCAACTGATCTATAACCACATAAATGCTATTCTACCCATGCTTCATTATAGGTAACCTTGCAATAAAATACATGCTAATGTCGATCCACTTCCCATGAGGAATAGGTACTAGCTTAAGCAATCCACCAGGTAGGAGTGTGAAATCCTTATTTTGTTGACATGGAAGACATCTCATTGCATAATCTTTAACATTCCTACAAATGTCTTTCCAATAAAAGCTTTTATGGATATTATCAAATGTCTTGAAAAATCATGATGGCCTGCTAAAGGTGAAGAGTGCATCTCTTGTAAAATATAGTCTTTGAAAAAGATGAATGGGGGGTCAAATAAATTCATCCATGATACCAAAGAAGACTGGTATGCTACTTATAATTTGGATACTCTCCTCCTTTCCTTGCTAAAATTCCTTCATCATTTTGTATGCTTGCTCATCAAGCAAGTACTCTACTTGAATTTCATGGATCCAATCATTATGCATGGTGAAAATAGCGGAAATCGAACATGTCCACATTCTTGACAAAGCATTTGCTACCACATTATCTTTTCTAGCTATATATGATATCTCAAAGTCATATTCTTGAAGATGGCCAATCATCTTCATTTCTTGGGAGACAAATTTGGTTGCGAAAGAATGTATTTTAGCACACGATTATCACTTTTGACTTTGAAATAGTTCCCATGGATATAGTGATGCTACTTTTTAATAGTATGTAATATTGCTAACATGTGTTGCTCATAAACATGTAGTTGGCACTCCTTGTCTCATCAAGCTTTCGGCTCTCCTAAGCTATGACTTTGTGATCTTAATATAAAATAGTCCCTATTCCTCTTCTATAAGCATCTACATATATAATAAACTTCTTAGAGAAGTCTAAGCATGCAAGAATAGGTGCTGAAATTAGAAGAGATTTTAGCTCATTAGAGCTTTTATTGGCTTTGGATTCCCAATAGAAAGCTTCCTTTTTAAGCCTATCTATCAATGGACCCACCACATGAGAATATGCTTGATGAACCTCCTATAAAAAGAAGATAATCCAAGGAATCCTCTCAAATATTTTAAATATGTAGGGGTAAGCTATTCTTTAACACATTTCACTTTATTTGGATCCACTCTAACTCCTTGTTCTTCCATAATATGACCTAAGTATTCTAATTCATCTTCCCTGAAAGAACACTTCATCATCTTGGTAAAGAGTACACATCTTCTTAGGGTATCAAAGACCTCTTGTACATGCTTCAAGTGCTCGTCTTTGAACTTGTTATAGATAAGGATATCATCAAAGAATACAATGATTATTTTGAACAAGAATAGCTGTAATATTTTGTTCATAAGGGCTTGAAAAGTAGGGGGTGTATTGTAAAGCCCAAAAGGCATAATCAAGAAGTGATATAATCCCCTCTCATCCCAAAAGGCTATTTTGAATTCATTCCTTTCCTTCATTCAAATTTTATGGTAACTGGAATGAAGATCTATTTTGTAGCAAAATAATGGAGTAGTTTTACACGTTGAGGGGTTTGGGGACTATCAAGTTGAATGGCATCTTGCAGGTGATTTAAAAACATTGAAGTGTATGTTTGGTTTATCAAATGTAGCAAATGCAAAATTTATGTGCATATACTGCATGCAAACTAGGAAGAAAGGGAAAGATGGAAAGAAAGAATGGCTTGCCAAGGCAGGACAACAGGGTGCTCCGACACGTGATCAGAAAGTCATGAGAAATGGAATGCTAATTCCAGTGGATCCAAACTGGCGCCCTATTTTGGAAATACCACTAACAAGGGTTCACTTTTGCACATTGCATTGTTTGGTTAGAATAATTGAGAAGCTAGTATATGAATATATATGCTTTGCATACAAGATGCAGCCCGTGTCAAAATCTGATGCTACATGAAAGAAGGTAGAACAAGTCCTCTCTGAAGTTGGATTGCACGGAGGCCAAGTAGAAATAAAAAAGGACGAGAAAAAATCGGGGAAGAGTGGAAATGTTCCTTGTAAACCATGCTTTGGCGGACCCAAGGCTAGGAAGTTTTTATCTCCACCTCGAGATGAGGAAGGCAATATACTAGTAAAACAACCAGAGAAGTACGAAGCATGGAAAAAGTTGCACCTTGCTGTTTCAGATTGGAGCAATGGGGGACGAACGAGGATTGCGAAGGCAGAAGTGTGGATACACCTAGATAGATTAGCAGCTCTCTTATAGAAGTTGGGATTTATGGATGGTGATGCCAATGCATTTAAAGAGACAGCTGCTAAATTTCATAAGTCCATGGTGGAGGCATGGACTACAAATAGCATAACACACTACATGGTCAGTATTATCACCATTGCAAAAAAAAATCTCCAAAAGATTATAAATGTGGGGAATAGGATACCTATTCTTAATCATTGACTTATTCAAATCCCTATAATCAATGCACATGGAAAATGATCCATCCTTCTTCTTGACAATAGCATAGGAGAGGCAAATAATGATTGAATTGTCTAAATTAAGCATGTTTCTAGCAACTCTTTGACTTGGCACTCCACCTCTTCCCTCTCAAACTTAGATAAGAGATAGGGAGGTTTGTTGATGGTGGCTGAAACAAATCCTTGTATTCCTCTAATAGCTTTTCCAATCTTGGGTCATTTTTCTTTGGAGAAGAAGATAGTTGATTTGTGGCTGATCTTCATCTACTTTTGCAGGAAAAAGAAGATAGTTGATTTGTGGCTGATCTTCCAATCTTGGGTCATTTTTCTTTGGAGAAGAAGATAGTTGATTTGTGGCTGATTTTCATCTACTTTTGCAGGAAAAAGAGTGAAAATGCATGACTTGGCATTGATTTTCTTTCACAAATTTTGCATGAAGATGAGCTCTATGTGTTTGTGGTCAATATTATTCAATTCTATATACTACCCTTGCCAATTAAATTCCATTTTCTTTTGTTCTAAATCTAAAGTAAATTTACATAGAGTTTTCAACTAATTACAGCCAATAAAATATCAATTGTCCCCATATCAAAAGTGATCAAATGCACTTTTATGGTGCAAGTAGGAGACAATTCCATAGAAGTACATGGACACACTTCTTTACTAAACTCATAGGCACCATTTGCAACTTGTATCCACAAGGATGATTCCAGATCAATGGATAACAACTTCAGCCCACTCAAAGAGTTAGTATTGACAAAGCTATGAGTGTCGTCCGTATCCATAAGAATATTCATTGTAATCTTGTCATTAATGATACCTTTGAGTCTAAGCGTATCTTCTCCTTTGCAACTTGCATCATGTAAAATAGAAATAAAGGAAGAATGAGAATCATTGGTGCTAACTGGATCGAATGAAAATCCATCCATGGAATTATAAAATTCCTCATTCGTGACATCCTCTCCTTCATGCATTTCTTCCACCATTGGATAAGCATCAGTATGTAGTAAATTTTCCTCTTATTCCTCTTTTTCTCCAACTTTCAGATCTTGAGTAATTACCATGTTGATTTTGGAATTTTTGGCTTTACACTACACCTTGTAATCTTGGGACCACTTCTCTCTATATTTAAAGCACAATCCTTTGGTGTGCATATCCCTAACCTTGTGATGACAAAGGAAGTTGTTGTTGAAACTGTTTTTGGGTAAATTTTGGAGCACCTTCAACCCTTGAAAATTTTTCTTTTGCCTCAACCATATTTTTGACATTTTGTCCTTGTTTTGGACCATAATTCTCACCCTATTTAGAAGCATAAACAATGGAATAAGTTAGTATATTGTTGTAATTATTGTTATGACTATTGAAAACCTTGTTTTCTTGATTAAAACCCTCTTCTTGGTTGGCTAAAAACTTGTCCATATCTTTTAGGTTGATTGGAGAAATTACTCCCCAAACTTCTTAGTTGCTGAAAATTCCCTGTATCTCTCTTGTATTTTTGAGAACATCTTTCAGCCAACTGAATTGCTTCATGAAAATTTTTGGGTTGTTGAGCTCCCATTTTGAATAACAAAGGTAGGGTCAAGACCAAAGATTTACTTCCTCAACTTTGCAAAATTTGAAATGTCCTCAACATACATAGAGAGATTCAAATAGGTATTTGAATAATATCTAAGAGAATTCCTTTGTGGGCCCATGCATACCATCTTCTTTGAAGTTTTTTATTTTTTAAAGGGGAAACAAAAACATCAAGCGTGGCTTGCTTAAACTCTTCCCATGAAGAAAAGTGTTCGTCAACCTTGCACATTTATTGCCGCCAAGTGTGAGCATAGCCTTCAAGATGAAGAGCCGTGAAATAAATTTGTGCTTCATCACTTTGAGAATAGAGAGTGAGATACATCTTAAGTTTGCTTATCCACTCCTCCCACTCCGAAGGTAAATAATTTTTCCCTTGAAGTTGGTGTTATTGATATTTTCTTTGTACTCCTTCTCATTGTAAGATGGTTGCAATTTTTTATTTGGTTGTTTATAAGAGTGTTGTCTCCATGAATCCTTATTCCAAGAATGTTGCCGAAGGTAGGATTGTCCAAAACCAAGCGATGGGGACTGATCATTTGAGATATGCTCTTTACTTGAATGATATTGGGGAATGATATTGGGCTGATCTTCTCTCATCATTTTTCCCATCAACATGATCTTGGTTATTGACTACATTTCCTTTAGGCACATAAATGAGTTGATTGTAAAAATATTTATAAAAGGGATCACATCCATGATAATCTTCATCCATCCTGATGTCATCTTGTTCATCTATATGTCTATGATCATCTTTAGGACTACTGAACTTAGGTCTTGAAGTATAATTGCCATGGGCTTATGATGGAAAGAAGTTGCCCTTCTCTTTTGATGGTTCAACTCTTTCAAAAGTAGGCATAATAGATTGAGTAGTTTTCTTATTAGGATGGATTGGATTGGAATCACGAGACTCTATGAAGGTCACCAATAGGTTGGGATTCTCTTTGTGATTTGATGTCTATATTCCTTATGACTGGAATAAGCTCTTCAAATAGAGATTTGTTGCTTTGCTATAGTTTAGTAAACCCTTTATTAATTTGTGTCACTCCTTGAGTCAACCCATTATTCATTTGTGTTAAGCATTCATTCAATTTCTTCAAGTCATTAGAAATCCATTCATTCATGTGGATCAGATCTTTAGATAAAACAAGTAGTCATTCATTGCATCTGGTTCATGACTAGCTTCAATCCTTTGGTGCATGTTGTAGGAAACTCCTAAACTAATGTCTTCATCCCCTTGCTCATGATTTTGAGTCGGATTAGTGTAATTATGACCCTTACAAAACTCTCTGACATCATCATTCATTGCTTCTAAAATAAGGTCCTTCTTCTTGTTCCTGGCCATTGAAAGAAGAGTGCTATAATAGTGGACTACTTGTTAGTAAATCCTTTGTTTCTTCCCAAGTATAGCTCCAATCCAAGTGCTCTATATCTTAGTATGAAGATTATGAGGTGGGGATATATAAATTTATAGAGGTTTCAACTTGAAATAAAAGCTTAGGTGAAATAGTGTCAAATAGTGTTACCATGTTATGTTATCTAGTGTTGTCTCAGTGTACCTCTTGTTAGTAAAACTGAAATATCTTGAGCTTCTGATATGAGATCGATGAGATTTTTAATTCAAAGTGGAGCTAAAAACCCCCTGTATGTATTGAGCTATCAAACTTAAATTATGGATTAATATAGAAAATTTTGTAATGATATCTTCATTGTTATACAAAAGTTCCTTTACCCAGTCTACTACTTGTAAATGCCCTGTTTGGACCTATAAGAACTCCCTAGATACAACAAACCTTGCAAACACCTGTAGGGGCCTGAAAATGATTATTGGGCACTTGTGAGGATCAAAGTAGACCTGTAAAATAATGTATCAGGACCTAACATGGGCTTGAGAGTGGCTCTATGCCACTAGCTGTGGGCCTCTACTACACACCCAAACCACCCCTTCATGGCCTTACGGCCAGGAGCGTCTAAGGGGTATACTACCCTAACATTTAGTGTAGAACTTCACATTTGTATGGATTGTAATCCAATCGATAACCCTTCCCACACTGCTCATAAGGAGTCACTACACATATCGGTGTTGTACACTATGTAAGCATAGACAAGGGGAGCGCCTCTCGACTGATTTCCATAGCCCCACTATGGCTCTCCTCCTACACCTTGGGGATTGGCCCCAAGATGCGCTGTGAACACATAAAGCACCTACAAAACATAATCCTCTCTTTTAATTAGTGTTTCTGGGAGATATAATATATCCCTCACTGAATACTCCCAAAAGGAAATGAAAAACTAACCCTACAACCTAGGGTACCTCACCTCCTCAATGTAGGTCATCGCTCATGAAAACAATTGATGTGCATCTAGGATGATACCATGTGTTGCGTGCAATGCAATTGTGTATGATTTTTAGTGCTCAAATAGTTTCCTTATTGACAACCAATATTGTGAAGGCGCAAAAACATTTCTTTTTATGCCTTTACTCTAAATGAGATTGCTACGCTGCCTAGGGGGACTAGCACAGATAGCATGTCGTGTTACTGGACCCTCTCTTAATTTTAAACCACACATGTCCTATATGCCATGCATAAGAAAAACATCACAATTCAGTGTATTATCAGCCCTTAACACCCCCTTCTCCCTACCCCTTTAAGATTGTGCATTTGGTGGTAGGTTTAGAGAGCATTTTTAATGTATTTTTCCTTCATCAAACCCTCTTGCCTCTCCCTAATGCCAACATCCACCAAAAATGATTTTTTTAATCAAGAAGGAGGCACTGAAAAAAATGGCACCCCCACCCCCCATGATTTATAT
This sequence comes from Lygodium microphyllum, assembly GCF_053477565.2. Lineage (NCBI taxonomy): Eukaryota > Viridiplantae > Streptophyta > Polypodiopsida > Schizaeales > Lygodiaceae > Lygodium > Lygodium microphyllum. The sequence goes on along the minus strand of NC_141145.1, from coordinate 77,439,269 downwards.
TTTTAGGCTTAAGTCTCTTTACTCAAGCTTAAGGATTTAAACTTTAAAATTTCTAATTCAATTTTAGAGTTTTCACATTCCTTCAAGTGTTTTTTTGCCAAATGGAGGCCCAAAAACGAGCATTAATTTGCAAATGGACAAGTTATCTTCGTAGCATCGAAATCTATCAATTTGGCCTCTGTAATGCACTTTCCAATTCTCGCATCATATAGATGATTTATAACACAAGACCTTGCGGGGGTTAAATGGGGGGTCAAACGGACTCTAATTAACGAACTGAGACTTGCTTTGCATTCTTGGCATCGAACCCTATTTAGGAAAACTCTAGCTCATTGATCCATAACCGTTTCATTTTTCATGAAAATTTGATCTTTTATGCCTCCCATGCACTTTTTCACTTCAAAAATAGGCTCTTAAAATCCACTCTCATTGGTGGCAATGGGATAGGGCAACTCAGCTTGCCAAATCCCATGAATTGATCTGCATAAACAACAACCATAGAAAGCATCAAGCTGCCACAAAAAAAATACTCAATGAAGCACAAAAGTAGCTCTCACCCTACCCCTTGGCAAGATGAAGGCATGAAGATCCACAAGGGATCGGCCCAGCATAATCTCATAGAAATCCTAAGCAAGTCGCTAACCATATGCTCCAACATAGACTGGCTAAAAAGAACTATGAAAGAAGTCATCCTAGGTGGTGGCCTGAACAACCTACCTAACTTAGGATAACTGAACCAAGAACTCCGACTAGGCGAAGACTCCTATAGCCTAGCAACATAGATTTTCATGTGATAATAGTTTTCCTTCAAGTTTCTATACTTGAGCATGTAAAAAGGAGGGAGTTGAGCGTAGTGACCCGAGAATAGGGCATCAGCCTCAGGTCCTGACTCGATACCCAAGAACCTACCAAGCTCTTGCAAGAAGGCAACACTTAATCCTTTCTGTTCTGCTCACTTTTGTTTTTGCTCCAACCTTCCTTAGTATTTCTTTCCTTGGTGACTCATCCCTAGGAACCTACCAAGCCTTCGCAAGGCAATAATCAATTGCTTTTGAGATTTTTCTTTTCTTTTCTCTTGTGAGGGGTTAGAATCCCTTTTTACAGACCTCTATATTTTTATATTTCAAGTATAATCATGCTTATATCTTCTTTTTATTTTGAACATTCTTCTCTAACTACCTCACACTAGTAGGGACTTGCCCCTTGCATAAATAACAAAGGGTCTCTGATGAATATGATGATAAACTATCCTTTGCATCCATCACAGAATAGGAATGTGCTCAATTGCTACCTGACTCATAACCCAAACTAGCCATCGGCAGCCAAAATAAGACGTGTCAGGAAGAAGACCCCAAAGTAGTCCCAACCTAATGTTAGAAGGTAATTGTAAGAGATTCCGTGGACCACAATTGAAAAAGACATCTTCAACGAAAGCATAATTGGCCAGGGAGTCTACAAAGTGATTTCACTATTGAGGAACTAACTAATAAGTCATCGTCTCAAAAATATGCAACATATCCAAGGCTACACGACACTACACCCGTAGCATGGGATCCCACACACTATAGGTCCTATTCAATTGGTTGATCACTAATTGCGAGTCACCTTTCACCAATAACCAGGGGATATCATTGCATCGGGCTACATTTAGCCCCATAATCAGGGCCTTATATTTTGCCATATTATTAGTAAAAAAAAAATCCTAAATATACTCCCATTTTCATAACAACCCTATGCCGAGGAACTTTAATGACCACACTAACACTTGCATGTTTAGCAGGCCCTTTAGAAGCTTCATTAAAGTACAAAGTATGGACCCAATCTTCAGTGATATGCCATGACATACTGATCAACTCACTCCTATTTATGATAATCAAAGTCAAGCCGAGAGAGAAGATGCATAATTAGTACAATCCCTCCTTCCTTATTGAACTCGATAGGAATACTCATAAGAATCCTTTGTTAATGGTGGCAATAGACCTTAATATCCCATGTAAAAGATCTGTCTTGCCACTTAGTAACCTGATAACCTTTACTCTGCCAGATCACTTGACCTTGGTGGTGACATTGCTTTAAATACGAATGGTCAAGATAAGAAATGATTCTTCCTATTAGATCAAGTTAAAGCTAAATCGTGAAGAACCTGCATAAGCACCAAGTTTGATGTCAGCCCTTATACGTAGTAAGCCTTTAGCTTATTAAAGTTAGCTTTATTTTTAAAACTCTACCCCCTAAAAATATGCTAAAAGGGCTATAGATCCATTCTTTCCTATACCAATAATTTTATACAGCTCATCCCATTTGGGTTCTAGTTTACCAGGGAATAGTTCCCAACAAGCATCGTAGTACATCACCAATTGAACCTTCACAAATTTATTTTTCTTAGCCCGAAGGTCATGAAGCACTTTCATTCTCTTCTTCCCTACCTCTTGATGTAATAGAGCCTCCAATCAAATTTCATCAAGATGTGCAAGAGAAATAAATCTTTCCTACAATGCATCTTCCTCACCCAACAAATGATTGAGACAAAATTGCATAGTGGGTAGCTCTATTTCCAATGGTAAGACATGCTCTTTCCCATATACTAGCTTGAATGGGGTGTGGCATGTAGCTCTTTTAAATGTCGTATTGTAAGCCCAAACCACCACATACAATTTCTTATCCCAATCTCGCTTACTTTCAGACACTATCTCGGATAAGATCCCTACAAGCTGTTTATTCGTACTCTCAACTTGATCATTTGCTTGCGGATTATGTAGGGTAGTTTTGTTGTGTTTAATGTTCAAATCTTCTGTCAAGGCTACTATGACTTTATTCAGGGAGTGTGTCCCTCGATCAGACACTATCTTCTTAGGTGGACCAAAATGGCAAACAAACAATCTGCTCCATAATAAAACTAGCCATCTCCTTAGCGTTATCCTTTATCCTTGCTCGAGCTTCAATCCACTTTGTAAAGTAGTCTATCGCTACAATCATATAACACTTTTGCGTGGTCGATGAAGGATATATTGGTCCAAAAAAATGGATACTCCATTTTTTGTAAGGTAACGTAACTAAAATAGGATTCAGCGGTTGCTTATGATTCTTCCTTGCATCATGTCTTTGGCAGACATCATAGAACTTAACATAACTGAAAGCATCCTGACAGATCGATGGCCACCAATATCCAGCAGCAGCAAGGAGAGCTTTCTAGGCAATCATCCATCCAACAAAATGCCCCCCACATGATGTTGAATCATGGCATTCCTCAAGAATGAATGGTACCTCATCCAGTACTACACATCAGCAATAAATCTCATCCACACCTTTATGATACAAGACACCTACTATAATCAAAAAGTATAGTGCTTCAGTCCCAAATCCCCTTGTAGATAGATAATATGTTATTTTTGCATACTAAGAAGGGATGGAAGTTGTATCAATTTTGAATAGACCTTTTTTGTCACTCCCTTCAGCCAAAATTTCCTTTGGCTCCATGAAATCCACAAGAATTACACAATACCCTGCAGCTTTCAATGGCTTACTCCTAATCAAACTTTTGTAAAGTAATTAACCGCTTTGCTAAGCAGTCAAGCAGCTGCAATTTCTTCATCAAGAGTCTCTGTCCTTCCACCTTTGTGAAAAAATACCACCTTCTCATAGAGAATATAATGCCTAAATTTCTTTGTTGTGAAAACCATTACAAGGCATAATTTCTCCATATAAGTATAGTTGACTTTAGATATTCCCAATTTTTGATTGGTAAAGGCAATTGGATGATACCATTTCTCTTTCTGAATTTGGGCTAAAAAATAGCTAATATTATGCATTGTTGCTGCTAAAAATATATCCTAGCAATGTTCTTTTTGCCAGTGTATTGATAAATCTCCGATAATATCACATTGATGTGATAGAAAGTTGTGTATCTCTTTTGGAGTGTGTGCCACATTCATAGTGACTATAACATTTATTCACGATACTAGCTGAGCTAATCATATGGCCCAATAAAAACCCATAGTGCCTCCCAAAGATGCACTTTCATGGATTAAGAGCAATGTAGAATTGTTTGCAGCAACACTCAAAACATTTCCTTAAAATAATAAGTTGTCTTTCCCTTGTGGTTGGTTGCCCCCCGATCATCGATGAAAACTTTTAACACCTCTAGGGAGATGTTACCAAAAGTCTTATCAACTGTATATTACCAAGAACCTAGCAAATTGCATAATCCAAAGGACATCACATGATACACAAAGGTACCGAAGACAATAATAAACATTATTTCTAGCTTATCTTCCTCCACAATAGCCATTTGGTTGTATCTAGCAAAGCAATCCATAAATGAATAGATCTCCCTACCCACTAATTGATCTAAAATTTGATCAATAAATGGCAAACTGATAGTAATCTTTAATCATCTGCTTATTAAGCTCCCTAAAATATATGCAAAGCCAAATCTAATTATTATTATTATTCTTGATAACAATTGGCAAATACCACTCTATGTGTTGTACTGGAAATATCAGGCCAACTTTTTATAATTTTGTCAATTCTTTGAATAACCCGTCCCTTAGTTCAAAAGGCATATGCCTTACTTTTTGACGCACAGAGCTACCTTCCTTTAGGGGAATCGTATGAATAGCCAAGTTGGGAGGAATGCCTCTCAGCTTGTCATAACTCAAAGCAAAGATGTCATAGAATTCTTGAATCAAAGACACATAGTCCTTCCTTTCTTCCAAACTGAGCATGGACCCTAATTTAATTGGCCATGAATCATTCGATGTACCAAGGTCTAACTCAATTACATCAACATCTCTTATCTTCTCTCTTGAGCCTCTATTGGCTCATTAAAAGTTGCTTGATAAATATCCTCTGTATAGTGGACCCCTCATTAGATTTGTCACTTGACAACGTCTCACTACTAGCTGCATCCTCCAATGTATCTATCTCTGTAGAGGATAAAGGAACTCTCTCATTTGAGGAGATCTAGGGTAGGAATCTACTACTACAAGTCTAGCACCTTTGCCAAAGATTAATCGACTGGTGGGTATATCAACTCGACAATACGCTTGTAAAATCCATGGCATGCATAGCAATACTTGATATCTAGGCTGTCACCCCACAAACCTAGTCACCCTAAAGTCTAGAATACATCACACATTGGAAGCGGTCACATGGACTTTAGTAATTCACCCTTTAGGTTGTCTTAAATTGTCATTAGCCATTAAAAAAGTCATGGAGGTATTTTTTTAAATGTCTAATCCTAGCCTCTCCATCAATTCCAAACTCATAATGTTGATGGAGGATCTCATGCCTACAATAGCTTGTTCCACTAATATGCCATCAATATATGTTGCTACCCTTGGACAACATTTTCAGCATGCTCAAACCAATCATCTCCTACCACGCTATTTCCAAGGGCTCCACGATATACCCAATGCACAAAATCTTTTTAAATTCCTTATGCACTCCTGGGGACAACTTAATAAACTGCAAGAGCTTTACATCTGGCTTATCTTTGAAAAGAGAACTTGCTAAATCAAATTCATGATAGATAGCAAAAGCTATCCTTTCCTACCTGACCATTCTCTCATTTGTTTTTAAAACATTCTTTTGTTACTAAATTGATTACTTATTATGCATTCTCTATTTAGTAAATTTATGTCAATAAATTGAATGAATCACTTTTCTTTAAGTGTTGATGATGATCTAGCATGGCCATGAGACCATTTAGAGACCAGTATTCCTAGTGCATCACTTAATAGGGTGATTAGAGCACTATGACAGGGATATCTGGTACATGCAGTACAAGTTATGAAGGGGGAAGGAAGTGTCTGCCAAGTGTAAGAGTGTACACAAGAACCAAGGATCTACACATAAATGAAGATGGATTGAGTTCTAAGAAGAGGAAGTGCATTAGCATTGTGTATATATATTTATGTGTGCATCCAGGGATGCCTAGCAACGTTTACTTGTGTGTAATGAGCATTGCATTCATTTGCGGTCATTCTCTCCCTTAAAGTTAAGGTCTAAGGTCTTTTATCTCTTACTGAATTAAGGAAAGAAGTAATTCTTTGAAATCCTTCACACATCTAGAACTAAGAATGTGGTAGTAGATGCTCTATCACGGTGACCTCGAGTGGATGCAATCACAATTGTTTACCATAACGAGTTCACGGATTTACCCAAAATGTATGCAACTGATTCCGATTTCTCAAGCATATGGAATCACCTTAACTCAATAGGTCACTCGATTACAGCTTACTCAATTCAAGATGGTTATTTGTATCATCATCAAGCAATTTGTGTAGCATTAGTATTGCAACACAAGGTAATGGATGAAGCACATGCATATTCATATGTTGGATACAGGGGTATTTTACCCACAACTCAAGCATTGGAAAAATATTTCTTTTGGCCCCCACTCTTAGAGTTGACATTGAAAGATATGTCTGCGAGTGCAAGATATACCAAAAAGTAAAGTATGGCAGGCATAAACACACTAGTCTATTGAAGCCACTACCTATTCCCAATGAGCGTTGGAAAAGTATAGACATGGACTTTATCATGGAGCTTACTCACACACAAGTAGGCAATTGCATAGGCAATAATGCTATCTGGACTATCATTGATAGATTTAGTAAGAAATCACACTTTATACCTATGCAAAAGACAATCAAAGCCGACCATATGGATAAGCTATTAATTGCTCATATTTTCAAGTATCATGGCATGCCTAATTCCATTATAAGTGATAGAGATCCCCACATGACCAGTCTCTTTTGGCAAGCTCTCTTCGAGAACCTTAGGACTCCTCAGTTAAAGTTTTCATCCTCTTATCATCCTCAAATGGATGGGCAGAGTGAAAGTGCTAATTCTACTGCTCAGGACCTTTTGAAATCCTATGTCTCTAATAATCAAAGAGAATGGGAAAAGTATTTGCCTTTAGTAGAGTTTGCATACAATAACGCGGTGCACTCAAGTACTGGTAAGGCACCCTTTGAGATCATCTATGTTAAGCTTCATTTACAACCCATTCTTTTTATGAAGGATAAGATCTTTACAGTAGATGAGTTTGTTAGAGACATTGATACAGCTTTCACTCAAGTAAAAGTTGCATCCAAAGGACACAAGAGAAGCATAAACACGAAATTGATAAGCATTGTCGTAAGTTAGATCTCAAGTTGGAACAATATGTTCTTGAAGAAGCAAAAAGGTCAAAAGGGTAAAGTGGTTAAGCTTTCTAAGCACTATTATGGCCCTTTCAATATCATAGATAAGATAAACAATGTGACTTTTTGTTTGGACCTACCAAGTCATTGGAACATTCATAATGCTTTCCATATAAGTTTGCTACATCCCTATATTGGAGAACCTCCAATGGAACTAATCAAGGAACATTTACCTGACATAGAAGAAGCAGAAGAGTTCCTTGTGCATGAAAGAATTTTACACCATCAAGACAATAGTCTAAGGTGAGGTAAGGTATTACAGAAGTATCTGGTTAATTTTAAGAATTATCCCCCATTGGAGGCTCAGTTTATGACTGAGAGAGAACTACAAGACTTTCTAGATCTTCTTAAGGACTATGTATCCCCTCTATAGTTGAGGTCAACTATTTAGAAGCCAGAGGGATGTTACTAAATTGATTGCTTATTACACATTCTCTATTTAGTAAATTTATGTCAATAAATTAAATGACTCACTTTTCTTTAAGTGTTGATAATGATCTAGCATGGGCATGAGACCATTAAAAAACCAGTATTCCTAGTGCATCACTTAATGGGGTGATCAAAGCACTATGAAGGGGATATCTGGTACAGGCAGTACAAGTTATGAAGGGGGAAGGAAGTGCCTACCAAGTGTAAGAGTGCACCAAGAACCAAGGAGTTATAGATAAATGAAGATGGATCGAGTTCTAAGAAGAGGAAGTGCATTAGCATTGTGTATATGTATTTATGTGTACATTCTAGGATGCCCTAGGACCGTTCACTTGTGTGTAATGAGTATTGCATTCATTTGGGGCCATCCTCTCCCTTACAAGTCAAGATTTAAGGTCTTTTCTCTCTTAATGAATTAAGGAGAGGAGTAATTCTTTCACCAAGAAAGATGAGAGAGGTAATTCTCTCACTATAAAGACGAGAGATGTGATCCTTTGGAAGTGAGGAGAGAAGTGACTTTCTCTTTTTAAGGTCTAAGATGACACAAGATTTTGTGGGAAAGTCAATCTTAAGGTTGAGGCCCAAGGCAATCTAATCTATGGCTCAAGGTGGTTGCATGGACCATAAGTTAAGAATAGAGTTTAAAAAGCTAATTTTCTTAAAATAGACATGGTGAATACATTTTTAGAATATCTCACAATAAAAAGACAATCTCTAAAAATGGCCAACAAGTGTTATAAAAAACAGTGAGATCTACAATTTTTGTGTTGGACGTTTTTCCATCCGAGCAATGCAGAGAGAGATATTCCAAAATTAGTGATGTACAGTAGGTTCTGAAACAGCCACATCTTGCATGAAGATCAATCTTTCCAATCTTAGCACTCAAGTCTCTCTCCAAGAAGACAAGCCCTTGGAGCCTATAAAAGGGAGGCTCTCCTTGGGTGTGGGGGAGGTGAAGGAAGCATCACTTTGGATGGATGCAAGAGGAGGAGAGAAGGTAGTTTGAGTCTCACAAAGTGCTGCAGAAGCTCTGCTAAAATAAAGCACCAAGAAGAGATCCCTACACATATTGTGTATGAGAGAAAGAGAGACTCAAGAAGGATAAAAAGGTGTCAACTTCCAAGTTGTGCAAGCGTTAGCTGGTTGTATACCATGCAAGGAACTGTGATCTTGTTCCCAAGATCTACAAGTTAAGAACTAGTTTATGTGTAATGGAGGATCTTGCTCCTTGTCAATAATATAAGTCCATAAGGGGGAGGACTGACCCATCTTCTGGCCCATCTTCTAGTCCCTAGTGTGTTGTTAGTTTCTCTATCTCTCTCTCTTTCTCTCTACATCTTTCCTTTCTCTCATCTGTTCTCTCTTTGTGCCAACATAATATTCACCATATATCTTCTAAGTATATAAGAAGGTCAAGCATGTATCTTGAATCTTATAATAGTGGTATCGGAGCAAGTCTCTTTGCTTTTCTCAAGCTAAAGGTGATCCTTGCAAGAAGAAGGTAAAGATGGAAATTGATGAACTGCCTACAAGTGAGAAATTTGAGGCTCAATTGATACAGTATTGTAGCTTGTTGGAGATTCTCGAAGTACATCAATTGATTGACAGCTTAAGGGCAAGGGAAGAAGCTACTTATGAAGGACCAGATCCTCCAAAAGATGGTTATACTGGAGGAAAAACCATTGCACCAATTGATAGTAAAGGTGCAAAGCATCCAATTGCTGAGAAGTTTCCTAGAAGGAAGAAGGACTCTCGGGTCAAGAAGAGTAAAAAGATCTCACCTCGAGTGAGGTAGATAAGATGGAAGTCATCTCCCGCAAGAACTGGCTACTCCCCTAATTACTCAAGTTCCTTCTCCTCCTCCTCATCCTCTAGTTCCTACTCTCTTGGTTTTCAGTCTTGTGGAATCTGCAAACGGAAAAAGAGAGACCATAAGAGGAGCAAGCTTAAGAATACTAAGACTTTCAAGTTTGGGGATAAGGACATAAAGTTTGACTCTTACTTTGGTAAGAGAGATCTTCCTAGGACTGACTCTCATTTTGGAGGGAAGGAAACCTACGACTTGGGAAAAGTTCAAGAAGAATTTTTATGCTCAGTTCTTGCCTCCTGATTTTGAGAATGATGTCAAGAAGGAGTGGGATTGACTAGGCCAGAAAGAGCATGAGAAGGTCACTAGTTATGTGGACAAGTTTTTGTCTACTCTTCTCAAGGTTACTCCTTTCATGGAGATCAGCGATGAAGAGAAGAAAATGAAGTTTGAAGCCTGCCTACTCCCTCATTTACACAGAACCATGAAGGTGTTATCCACATGAAACCTTATCTTGCATGATGTAGTTGGCCATCATAGCTGAAAGTTTGCATACACCTGGTATATATCAAAAGTTGGAGATGAGTTCTTAGAGAGCTAGACAAGAGCAACTCTATGATCAACCAAGGGATAGGACTAATCGAAGAAGACCTGCCTCTACCCATGACCAATATTCAAAGTCAAAGGGCAATAAGAAGAAGTGCAAGTATCTCTCACCCTCTTAAATACAAAAGTACAAAGAGGAAGGAGGGGTGCTTTCTTTGTGGTGAGGTAGGGCATATGAACCCTGATTGTCCTCACAAAAGGAAGGAAGAAAATGTGATTAAAGATCCTCCTCCACCATCCTCAAATTCTATTTTGGATGTGCAAGCTAACACTCATTCAAATGAGAAGAAGAGAAAACTCTTAAGGGGTTGGGGGACACTCAACAATCAACGAGTTTTGATACTCTTTGATCCAAGGTCCACTAATAATTTTGTGTCAATAGATACTGCTAAAAGGATACAAATTCCATTGGAGCGATTGGGAACACCAATTGGATCAGGTTCAAATTTGAAGGACTTACAACCATTTCTACTCCTATTGAGGGGAAGTTGAATCTTAGAATTGGGGATTACTGTGACCAAGAATCTTTTCTACTTGCACCCATTAGTAAATGTGATGTTATCTTACGTATGCCTTGGAATTACAAGATTATACCTCTTTCCAATTTTGTTAAGGAGACCCTTGCATTTCAATTCAAGGGTCAGAACATAGTATGCATTGGTTAGTCATGTTACCATTTCTAAAGAAATGAAGAAAACTATTTTTGCGTGCATGATTTTTGTGAGAGAGTCAAAAGAAGCTAATGATTCAAGGGCACTTGATGCCTCTAATGAACACACAATACCAACTAATGTTGCATCTCCTCTACATGACCTTACTAAGAAGTGAATGCCTTTTTGCTAGGGATCAAGGCAACTACCAGCCTTTGAAAGAATTAAGTTTCTTATGACTCAAGAACCAATTCTCATAGTTTCGGATCTTCAAAAACCTTTTGAAGTTCATTGTGATGCTTCTGGGGATTGCATTGGAGTTGTGCAAACCAAGAGCATCATGCAATAGCATTTGAGAGCCGATGCCTCAAGGATCAAGAGCTACATGATCTAGTATATGAGAAAGAGCTTATGGCGGTGGTACATGCTCTTCAAGTATAGAAACACTATTTACTTGATGCAGATTTTGTTATTAAAACATATCACCAAAGTCTAAGATACTTCCTCACTCAAAAGAAGCTCTTAGAGAAACAAATGCATTGGGCAAATTTATTATCTATGTTTCACTTTCAAATCCTTTCCACATCTGGAACTAAGAATGTGGTAGCACATGCTCTATCAAGCCAACCTCAAGTGAATGCAATCACAACTATCTACCATAATGAGCTCATGGATTTACCCAAAATGTATGCAACTGATTCCAACTTCTCAACCATATGGGATCAGCTTTTAACTCAAGTCAGCCGATTACACCTTACTCAATTCGAGATGGTTATTTGTATCATCATCAAGCAATTTGTGTAGCATTACCATTGCAACACAAGGTAATGGATGAAGCACATGCATCTCCATATGTTGGACATAGGGGTATTCTATCCACTACTCAAGCATTGGAAAGATATTTCTTTTGGCCCACTCTTAGAGCTAACATTGAAAGATATGTCCGTGAGTGCAAGACATACCAAAAAGTAAAGTATGACAGGCATAAACCACCTGGTCTACTGAAGCCATTACCTATTCCCAATGAGCCTTGTAAAAGTATAGCCATGGACTTTATCATGGAGCTTCCTCGCACACAAGCAGGCAATGATAGAATCTGGACTATCATTGATAGATTTACTAAGAAAGCACACTTTGTACCTGTGAAAAATACAATCAAAGACAATCATATGGCTAAGATATTCATTGCTCATATTTTCAAGCATCATGGCATGCTTAAGTCCATTATAAGTGATCAAGATCCCCACATGACCAGCCTCTTTTGGCAAGCTCTCTTCGAGAATCTCGGGACTCTGTTAAAGTTTTCATCCTCTTATCATCCTCAAATGGATGGGCAGAGTGAAAGTGCTAATTCTACTGTTCAGGACCTTTAGAAATCCTATGTCTCTAATAATCAAAGAGAATGGGAAAAGTATTTTCCTTTAGTAGAGTTTGCATACAATAACATGGTGCACTCTAGTATTGGTAAGGCATCCTTTGAGATCATCTATGGTAAGCTTCATTTACCACCCATTCTTCTTACAATGGATAAGATCTTTGTAGTAGACAAGTTTATTACAAACATTGATAGAGCTTTCACTCAAGTAAAAGCTGTTATCTAAAGGACACACAAGAGAAGCATAAATGCAAAGTTGATAAGCATATTGTAAGTTAGATCTCAAGTTGGGACAGTATGTTCTTCTTAAGTTTGAGAAGGCTCGCTTGAAGAAGTAGAAAGGTCAAAATGTAAAGTGGTTAAGCTTTCTAATCTATGATATTGAAAGGGCCATAATAGCGATTAGAAAGCTTAACCACTTTACTAAATTGATTGCTTATTATGCATTCTCTATTTAGTAAATTTGTATCAATAAATTAAATGACTCGCTTTTCTTTAAGTGTTGATGATGATCTAGCATGGCCATGAGACCATTTAAAAACCAGTATTCCTAGTGCATCACTTAATGGGGTGATCAAAGCACTATGACGGGGATATCTGGTACAGGTAGTACAAGTTATGAAGGGGGAAGGAAGTGCTTGCCAACAAGTGTAAGAGTGCACCAAGAACCAAGGAGTTATACATAAATGAAGATGGATTGAGTTCTAAGAAGAGGAAGTGCATTAACATTGCGTACATGTATTTATGTGTACATTCCGAGATGCCTAGGACCGTTCACTTGTGTGTAATGAGCATTGCATTCATTTGGGGTCATCCTCTCTCTTACAAGTCAAGGTTTAAGGTCTTTTCTCTCTTAATGAATTAAGGAGAGAAGTGATTCTTTAACTAAGAAAGATGAGAGAGGTAATTCTATCACTAATAAATACAAGAGATGTGATCCTTTGGAAGCGAGGAGATAAGTGATTTTCTCTTTCTAAGGTCTAAGATGACACAAGATTTTGTGTGGAAGTCAAACTTAAGGTTGAGGCCCAAGGCAATCTAATCTATGGCTCAAGGTGGTTGCATGGACCATAAGTTAAGAATAGAGTTTAAAAAGCTTCTTTTTTTAAAATAGACATGGTGAATCCATTTTTAAAATATCACCATTTTTATTGTGAGATATTTAAAAAATGGATTCACCATGTCTATTTTAAGAAAACAACTTTTGTGTTGGGGACATTTTCCGATCCGAGCAATGCACAGAGAGATATTCCAAAATTGGTGTTATAGAGTAGGTCCTCGAATAGCCACATATTGCATGAAGATCAATCTTTCCAATCTTGGCACTTAAGTCTCTCTCCAAGAAGAGAAGCTCTTGGAGCCTATAAAAGAGAGGCTCTCCTTGGGTGTGGAAGAGGTGAAGGAAGCATCGCTTTGCATGTATGCAAGAGGAGGAGAGTTCAAGGCGGTTTGAGTCTCACAAAGTGATGTGGGAGCTATGCTAAAATCCCACTAAAATCAAGCACCAAGAAGATATCCCTACACATATTGTGTAGGAGAGAAGGAGAGACTCAAGAAGGATGAAAAGGTACCAACTTCCAGTTTGTGCAAGTGTTAGCCAGTTGTATATCGTGCAAGGAACCGTGATCTTGTTCCCAAGTTCTACAAGTTAAGAATTGGTTTATGTGTAATGGAGGAGCTTTCTCCTTGTCAATAATATAAATCCAGAAGGGGGAAACTGGCCCATCTTCCAATCCCTAGTGTGTTGTCAATCTCTTTATCTCTCTCTCTTTCTCTCTACATCTTTCTTTTCTCTCATATGTTCTCTCTCTGTGCAAACATAATATTCACCATATATCTTTTATGTATATAAGAAGGTCGAGCGTGTATCTCAAATCTTATAACAACTTTGGTGCCTCTTTCTTGGCTTTTGACTTCTTCTTTGGCAATTTCTTATCCTTCTTTGGGTCAGTTTTACCATCAAGGACTTGTAGAGGTATGCCTTCCTTGTTGGGAGTAAGGACTTGCGTCCCCTTATCATCTTGCTTAGGATTTTTCTCAACCAGTTTTACCTTGTCTTTATCGGCTTCTTTAACCTTTTGGCCTTTTGTAATCAACCATATATTAGAAGCTTCAATGTCTTTGACACATACAACTTCAATAAGGCCAACTCCATTGCCAGTAGGCAGCTCCTCTACAATAGCCTTCCCTCTTTGCAATTTTTTTTTCAGTCCCTCATCTTGCTAGAGATTATGTCCTTATGCTTGATGATTGACTAGACCTAGTTGTTTACTTCCTTACTATGGAGAGAACTAATCTTGCTTCAACAAGTACTAGGTAGGTGGTCGGACTTCCTGCATATGTCACATTTAACATTTGGACAATTCCTAGGGAAATGTTAGCTATCACACCACTGACAATTGAATCTTGAGGGGCACCCTCTTCATGGCATTGAATCCCTATCAAATTTTACTATTTCTATAGGAAATTAACATCAACAGCTATTTGTCTGTATCGTTTAGTGATCATATCAGTATAGTACTTCATCATATCCTTAACTTCGCTAAGGACATTCGAGACACTTGACTCATAGCCATGATCATCTACCTATCATTCCATTCATCTAACCACTTGATTGGGAATTGGTTGTTAATTCCCTGGAATAACATTATAGTTTATTGTTTGGCCTCCAACACTTGGTGGAGCCATCTGACTAGCCATAGGCATGGTTAGATTGGGAGGAGCTAGCAATATGAGCACATTTGAAATCATGCTTCCTCTCCCATTGGAAGTACTCATGGGTATCCCTTGACCTCCATTTGTCAATGCCAAAGTATTTCCAACACCTAAACTTGGATTCCAGTTTTCCCTAGAGGTATAGGCCGCTTGTAATCATGACTCTATCTTCTCTACTCGTGTAATAGCCGTGTCAATGTCAGCAAGAGCAACACTGCTCAACTACACTTGAATATTAAAGTCGAGCCCATGCAAAAAGTATTAGAACTGAGCAACTGGAATGGGAATATAGGTCTGCATGTTACAAAATACTTCCTTTAGCTTCTTGGCATAGCCTTGAACATGCTCATGAGGTTCTTGACGTGCTAAATTGAGAACACATAGCTAGTACTGACCTCCCCTTTTAGGGGCAAACTCTTTTCGGAAGGCAGCAAAGAATACATCAATCGTAGTTATGGTTCCAGCCTCTAGACTGTGATATCATACTGCAACTCATCCTTTTAGAGTCATATTTGTAAAATATTACATGGCCCAGCGAACATAATTTGAGAAAGAGATAGAGAGTACACAACAGATAAGAGGAGAATCAGTAAATTCTTTAGCTCCAAACAACTAATACAAAGATGGCTCTGTCCACCCATGCGCTTCCACTGTGTGAAGCTTAGATGGCAATCTAGACAGAAGATAGGTAAAGAGCTTAAGGCTATCTGGAACAACAACTCTGACTGGGTGAAAGATGAATGATAGATGGCTGTGAAGGGGTTTAGCTTTTATAGCCCGCGAAGGCTGTTAGACCGACCTACCATATAAGCCTCCACTAGTCGGCCAGGGAGTATTCCAAGGAATATTCCCTTTACCATCGGGCTAGGGGCGCTGCCCCTGGACCCCCGCCAGGGGGGCAATGCACCTCGAGTTGCTACCAGCTTAACCACTCAGTCTAACCCAAAGATTAGACCCACAATGGTCACCTTTTTGCCATCCGGTCACATAGACCTCATCTGATATACAAGTCAGGACTCAACCAATGTCCGAGCTCACATTTGGCTTCTCCTCATAATGGGGGCCTTACAACTTTGAGCACCATGGATCATTGGTGGCACCTAATGAGGGTGGGGCATTGATCATATCTAACAATATTAAAGAACATCATCAAGTATTCTTCATCTTGGATTTGAGAGTCAAACATTAATGTTTGGAATTCATTAATATGAAGTTTCTCATATTTCTCTTCTAACCCATTAAAAATGGGTTGAGAAAATCCTAAGACTGACAAGTCCAGTATTCCTACTGGGATTGCAATGGGTTGCACCATGACGATCAGATTCACTAAAGGATTTTGAATGATGGTGACTATTACTCCATTCAAAGTGGTCTGACTAATTGGGAGAGGGGAAGTACTAGAACTTCCTCCTAATGAACTATGCATGGGGATAGGATTACTAAGACCTCTCCTTTGTAACAATATCAGACCATTCTGCTGAGGAGAATATCTCCTAATAATTTTAGCTCAGTTGTCTAGCCCATTTAGCTCTTTCTTACTTTTGAAGCTCGGCTTGATAGTCTTTTGAATCTATCCCACTGCCTTTTGGCATATACTAATAAACTAATCCCTATTGACTAAGATTCGAAGATCGCCACTTATTAGTAGCTCCGGACAAATGCACCCCATATTAGGATCTAAATCGGGCACAACACTAGCTCTATGGCACTAGCTAGGCCTCTACTACATACCCAAACATCCCCTCATGACCTCGCGGCCAAGAAAAACACCCCCCTTCTCCCTACTGCTTAAGATTGTGCATTCGGTGATAGGTTTAGAGAGCATTTTTAACGTAATTTTCCTTTGTCAAAGCAATAAATACCCACTTTTACATAGAGATAGGGATGAAATGAGGCTAAACCTCATGCCTCAGTCTTATCATACATTCAAAAACCCAATTATTATTATTATTTATTTTTCAGATGCAAAAAATCTATTTTTTTCATTATCCTTTATTTTTACTATTTATTTGTTGAAAATATCAATATTTTTTATTTACTAATTGGGTGTGATTGATCTTACTGAGAATGATTTTTCTATCACATTCTATCCCATACGAATACCATACGCACACGACAAGATCCCAAAATCGCATGATTTTTCTTAAAGCCGCAATGTTGTGAGTTTTGCGTGTTTATAAAGAAATTGTCAGATGAATAATTTTTCTTGATTTCTTTAATATTTTTTATCAATCATAGAATTGACAAACAAATGCAACTATTTTTAACCAAAATATATAATAAAACAATAAACTCTATCACTTATAGAACCGCGCCTTATGTCGTATGTATCTTGTGATTGGAGGCTTGCTGATGCTTTCCAACAGTTGTTAAAGATCCTTCCAACCTCAATATATGCTCCTTTACACTCCAACATTGTCCCATGATCAAAATCTCTCATCTCAACCCACCCTCTTGTCACATAGAATCAACCATGAAAACAAACAATAAGAGGAGAGAGGAGAGAGGAAGACTAAAAACTTATCTCTTCATTTAACCCATCATTTTGTGATTAGATTCATCTATTGGATGGCTTTCAAATTCTTCATCTTGTTGCCCTCTTGCCTCTCCTTGATGCCAATAGCCACCAAAAATGATGTTTTTAATCGAGGAGGGGAGGCCGAAAATAATGGCACTCCCCCCACCCCCCTCATAATTCATATTTTTAGGCTTAAGCCTCTTTAATCAAGCTTAAGGATCTAAATTTTAAAATTTCTAGTTTAATTTTGGAGTTTTCACACTGCATCAAGTGGTTTTTTGCCGAATGGAGGCCCAAACTCTGATAGATGAACTGAGACTTGTGTTGCATTCCTAGCATTGAGCTCTATCTAGGAACACTTTAGCTCATCGATCCACAATTGTTTCATTTTCTATAAAAATTACTCTTTTACGCCTTTCAAGCACTTTTCCACTTTAAAAACGGGCTCTAAAAATCCTCTCTCATAATGGATACCTATTGTCTAAACCTGTAAGACGTGTAGGAACCTATAAGTATCAAGAGAGTAAGAAATACCATGCTCCTCTTCCAATTTTTATTCCAATGTCTGAATGGGTTGAGATACTATTGTATCACTATCAACCACTATCAAGGATGATGTATCTACATTTAACTTGAAATTTACGTGGGTTTCGAGACTTGAGAGGTGTGCCAAGTTTCTCCTCAAGCTATTTGATGCACCCTTTCAAGGTCATTATCAAGAAGGGAGGGTCACCTCTCTATTGTCTTCCTAAATCACTTGGCATTTACTTTTTCCTTGTGGGAATGAACATGGCAAGTACATGCTACTTGGCTAAGAAAATAGTGATGCTATGTATTGACTAAAAAACTCTTTGAATCCTTTAATGAAATGCAAGTGAGAAATAGATTGAATTGAAATGAGCTAAGGATAGGATATTACCCTTTGTAGTAACTCATTGCATTACATGTATCCCACTTACCATTTTCACTAATATTTTCAATCATGTAGCATCAATGATCAACTAACAAATCAAATTCCATGTTAGGTACAAAATTTAGGCAATGAGCGAATGCTTGCAATAAATTTTGACACTAATATTGAGTGGACATGATAAAGAAATATGAATAGTCATAATCAACCCTATGTTAGGTTATATATGCTCTTCAATATCAAGCTTGATGATTAATTACTCTTAATCTCTCTTTTCTAGCAATAGGATTAGCTCAATAATGGGATAATAAGAGAGATCAAAAGCATTAAATAAGAGCAATATCTCTTGTTGTTGATGAAGAGTATTGAATGGGCTTCAACCGATCAATTCCCCACATAATCCATTCCTAAACTAATCAATATTGAGTGCCATAGGTTTAGCTTCAATCAAAATTTGGTCCCATAATTCTTGCCCAAATATGTATTTAGCTTCTAGTAATAGAGAGTGGAGTAAAGAGCTAGAATAGAGGCTTGTTCAAGCTTCATGTAAGATTCTATGGATAAATGGCTTACTATCCCAACATATTCAAGTTGAATACTTAGCGAAATGATGAAAATGAAGCTTACTTCATTGTTTGTACTCCTCTTTGATACCATTAGAGGTTACAAGGCTTCATGAGGAAGAGATTATGATGAGCAACACCATGGAGGAGATAATCTGTAGCAGTCATGATCAGCCTAAGGCCTAGAAATATGATGCAAATTATGCTAATCCATTGGTTGTCCATGTGGCAAAAATCCATTCCAATATGGTGCTTGTTGAGCTTGTATAGAGGCCAAGATTCAAGCTAGGGATGCCTCTCTAATGCTAGAAGCCATGAGAAAAAGATATGATCAATATTGATCCGTGGAGCTTGAGAATAAGCTAAGAGAAAGAAGATAAATCCTTCTTTAACAAAATTAATCCTTGTTTCAGCTTTTTCCTAAACTTTATTAATTCCACTTATACTAAAAACCTCCAAAATGGGCCTCTTCTTGACCATGAGCCATCAAAATTTCTAAGAACCCACCATTTCCTCTTCAGATCTTCTCTAGAAGCTCTAAAATTGGTCAAGACTAATTGTAAGAAACCGTAACTAGTCACAATTTGAATTGTACCAAGTCATGTAACCAAAACTTGAATCCTAGTTAACCTTGATGGTGCTAGTAACCATATCTCGAATTGAAAATGACCTTGCCAAGAATCAAATTCAAGGCTCTCATACCATCATAAAGAATCTAATTTCCATGGCAAGATAAAACACTAAAAATAAAAGAAATATACTAAAATACCAAGAAAGCCATAGCCAAGGTAGCTAGGCTACCATGAATCATGTTACCACTCGATATAATGGTTGAGAATCACTCATGATAGGCTGTAGGATGATATCCTCCTCATGCTATGTAGGAGCATGGAATCCACCCCGATTCTATGGTGGCCAAAGAGTATGCACCCTCAATGGATGGTGGGAGGTGGAGACCTCAAACAAGAAATGTTTACAATTGACAAAAGATGCTTGGCAAGGCTTTTATATCTAACCCTAGATCTAAGGCTAAATATTGGCTAAGGTATTATTTTTCTTTGTTACACCACATGTGTTGTTCTAAATATAACTATACTTTGCACTATAGAGGTGCTGCTTGGACTCGATTATACATGATGACCACAATGACCGTTCCATCGTGCACTAGGCTGAATGTGTATCCATTCACAAGGTCCATTTGATGTAGTTCTAGCTCTCAATTAGGCACGAGTACAGTCCAAGTTTGATCAATGCCAAAGGGCACCATCTCTTGAGGTTCCTTCTATCCTCAGTGATGATGATGAGTCTCGAACAAAGTAGTCCTCTTAGAAGCTGCAAAAATACAGATCGTGCTACACTCATAGGAATATCAAAATGAATTTGCACTCTGGCAATTTCCACTACTCCATTGAAACTAGTAGGTTGTTTCCTTGGTTTTTCTCATTCAGTTGTTATTCCACCTATGTCCTCTCTTGGATTTTTAGTTTATAATAGAAAGGTCCATCAAGCCAAAATCCCATTCCCAAAGTAGTCAAGATCTTCCCATGAGGATCTGGATGTGTTCATCCACCCCACTAGTTTGATGTCTCTTACAATGTCAACTCCCTTGATCATGTCAATGAGCTTTACAAAGTTGATGTATTCAAATCTTTGATGTGAAAAAAGGCCACAATATGACTTATAGAATATGGATGGCCCACCTAGAATGACCCACAAACTAAATTTTGACTTACACATAGAAGCTTGAAAGGCTCTACAACTTGAATTAAGGAGATAAATCAATCCAAGCTTACATAGCCAAGTTCACAGTCCTAAAAAGTAGAATTGACCCAAACTCTTAACCTAGAGATGAAATGTCAAACACTCTTTATGTCCAAGGCTTCAATAATCCATTCTAGAAAGCTTTTACATCTAGTGATTTGTTTGGTAACAGTATATATCCTTTTTACAATAAAGCTCTTAGATTGGAACAATTTTTACCAAAATAAAAATCTAGAAAAGAAAAAAAGCCACAAAGTTGACCCAAAAGCATTAGGATGATTACACTAATGATTCAAACTATGATTCGGATGTGGAGATAGAAACTAGTAGTGAGGAAGATGACTTCGACAATGAGGAGGAAAAAAATCCTAGCAAGTCCAAGAAGAAGAAAATGAGCAAGAAACTCTCATATGAAACTTGAAACAACGAGATCAATAATTTCTAGCATTTAAAATGCAATAATCCAGGCCATGTATAAGCTAAATGCGGCTTGAATCAATAGTTATACATCATTTGTAATATGGCCACTCAGAATACGAACTACTTCCCGTACAATGGAAGATATTAGATGGCCAATCCTAGAGGATAGAAAAGTATTGGAGCATCCCAATCTGACCAACAAAATACTCTGCCAACCAATAAGGCTCAAATACCCACAATAGCTTACATTAATCAAGAGTATTAGCAACTCGGCGATGGTCGTGGCATAGATGGTAGGGGAGAAAGAAGCTGAGGAAATTTTTGGCCATTTTCTAAACAATATTTCTTCTATATGTAGGAAGAGCACTCGAGGTCAGAGTGTCCCAAAGCCCAAGAATATGGTGCCTATAGAAGGCAAGGACAAGGTCTGGCATCCATGTCTGGATCCAACATAGTGGAAATAAAAGAGCTAATAGAGCCAAATATCAATGTGGTAACCTGGTCTAGAAAAACTTAAAAGAAAGAAGCATTGGAACCCATAGGCAATTTATGGGTAAAGTAGGAGAGACTCTACCATCAAGTGGATGGATGGACAACAAGTGAAATAGTCCCAATAGAATATTGTTGAGTTTTATTCTAGACATTCAACCCCCAAAGATGGTTTAGGAATTCAATGATGGGCAATGGAGAATTCTCTACAACAAAATGATAATCATGACAATAAAACTCCAAGAGGAGTGAATGAAAGCTACATTGCAATGGACTATCCATAGTATAGCTAGGTGCAGGATATGCACAAACTCCATTGATTTAGGGAGTGAAGATAAATCCACACCCAAGTTCAAGATGGAATCAAAAAACCCAAAGAATGGCCATGGACCCAAACACTGTGAAGTCTAAGCTGCTATAGAAGAATATCTAGGAAGTACTAACCTTGAAGCAAGATAAAGCCAAGCAATTTATGAATGAGGATCCACAACCTAGTGGTGTCACCAAAGTTATATTCCCGAATGTAGGAACGTCACATACTATGAGGATTAATCTGTAGTTTAAAAAACCAAGATAATATCTTAGCCAATATTTAGCCTTAGATCTAGAGTTAGATATAAAAGGATAAGTTGTAACTTACCATGTATATTTTTTTAATTGTAAACATTTATTGTTTAAGATTTCCACCTCCCATCATCCATTGAAGGTGCATACTCTTTAGCCACAATGACAATGGGGTGGATTCCATGCCCCTCCATAGCATGAGGAAGCTATCATGTTGTAGTCTATCATGAGTGATTCTTAGCCATTGTGTCAAGTGGTAACATTATTCATGGCAACCTAGCTACCTTGGCATGGCTTTCTTGTTATATAGTGTATTTCTTTTATTTTCAGTATTTTTAGTTTGTTGTAGGAATTAGCTTCTTTAAATGTGGACACCACCATCTTAACCTACAGTCAACATGGGGGGTAAGAAGATAGACATAGACAAAATAACAAAGACAAAGAAAATATACTCAGATAATAACTCCCACTGCCCACTATCCCAAAAAGACAAACCCCTTAAACATATGAACTCATGAAACAAACGTGTTGCTTAGGCAAGCCTCTCCCTTTTATAGCTTGTTGCCTAGTATAATATTCTCTCTGATCACATTCCATGCCAATGGCCATAACTGCCATTGTAGCTCTCTACTCATCAATGTGTTGGTAGCCGTCTCGTATTTAACGATCCTAACTGTCACCATCCTTGACAAAAGATGAGTACCCATTTTATTTGGTCAAAAGAATCTTATCACAAAGTTCCCTTTTAACAAATGTTTTTTGCTCATTATAAGTTTGTGGATGCTAGTCCAAGTAACTTCAATTGAGGACTAAATTATATAAAAACTTGTTTGATATGTAGTCTAAAATCTTTCTCCAGTAGCTGGATGTATCCTTATTCCTTGATGATTTGTTGCATGAATACTCACAATGGTCTCCTCCCTTATATGGGATCGTTCATTAACTTTGGAATTATTCTTAGGAATACATTTGTATCCGATTATACATGTATGAGAATACAAAATTCGAGACTAAAATGACAATTTTGCTTCAATTTTGTTGCTACTTTCTTTATTAGCCATTTGTATTACCACAAGTTGTGAGATTTGATCCATTAGCTTATCCAAAGAGTCCTTTGCGGATTGGGCCATGTGGTCGATTTCCTCTTTTCTTTGTGCACTTGAATGAGCCAAACTGTAACGTGTCCACCTGTTCACTCGTAGGACACGTCTTAGTAGCCCATTGGGAAGAGAGTCTAGAAAGCGCCGCCCGGCACTCCCATGGAATGTCACGGGGTTTGTGATCTAGGTCTTCTTGAGTCTGCAATGAAGCAAAAGCATTTTGGCCATTCCCACTTAGGACTGACCTGAATCAGGGTTTTCTAGTGGTCAAATTTCTAGAAAGTAACTAGCGTCGAGCCCCAGAAGAACTACTTTACACCAAAGCATCAGGGTCTAAGCGGATTCATGCTGCACTTGGTTCAAGGAGAATGGGAAACGAGAGGGATGCGAAGCTCGACCTCTCTGCGCATAAGGTATAGTCCCATTCCGTTCCCCTAAAACAACATAAATCGGGACTCTAGCTTCCTAGATTCTAGGTCATTGTTACCTTGCTGTCAACTTCTTTGAGAAAAGTTCTTGGCCAACCGGGACCACCCTTCCGTAGGACGGACCCATGGTCACATCCACCACACTTTCCTCAGGGTTGCTTTAATTATCTAATTACCTACTACATTTAGTTTGACACAAAAAAGTAGCTTTCTTAATTAGCCAATTAATCACCAGTTCCTTCACGTAAGTACTTAAGCACTCACATAGAAAAACAGTGTCAAACAAGTTCCTTTTCACAATTGATCTTATTTATCAGCCTTTGGAATACATCATATAATCCATCTCGAAGGCTAATCCATAATCTACCCGAAGGCTAATCCATAATCCGCTCGAAGGCAATTCCAGTATCCTCAGGGATTACTATTCCAAGTTTCCGCCCGTAGACTAGTATGCACGCCTCGAGATCCAATCCCAAGTCATGTTGACCTCTTGTGCAGAACCTAGAGTGAGAGCGGAATTTTGGTGCCGTGAATTGCTTAAAAATAGCTAAAAATTATGAATATCAAGGGAAAAATAATCACTGTCAAAGGCGGCAGCTCGATCTAGGACGATTTTAAGCACCAAAGTACTTTAAAGGTGCCCGAGCGACACTTGTTGATTTTTCATAATTTTTCAGACAGTCATGCGGGTTGATAGGAGTTACTAGCAAATGCGGGATGCCAAGCCGAACGCCCAGGATTTTTCAGAGCTCGATTCGGAGTTCGGACGGGGAAATGGCCAAGAAACTGGTCAAGATGCGAAGAGGTGGACATTAGAGTGGCCAAAGTGGGCATGACCCTTGGGAGCCCAAAATTAAAATGTAACATGAAACTTTGGAGGAGAGAGATGAGAAAAAAGCATGAGGATGAGGGCGCCTGTCAACGGCCGAAAATTGCGCCATGATGTTGATGCCTCCATCATGCAGCCTGCACACAACCCCCCCATTTGACAATGGCCCTTGCCTACCCTCTGTATGCTGACTCTATCGCCGCCCTTCGCCCATCAAATGATGGCCTCTTTGAAGATCTCTGAATCTAGTCTTTCTCTCTCCTCCCTCTCTCTCTTCTAAAGGCAAGTTCATGTGGGAAGAGAAAAGAAGAAGAAAGAATGATGGAGGCTTGTCCGGCATGGATCGGATTGCTCCATGGGCTGGAGATGGTGATTTGTGATCGTCATGAGCATGAAGTGTTGCTGATTTTCAGATTTGCAGCCATGGACATGAAACCCGAAACACGCAAATAAGCGGTAATTCAATTTTTTCAAAGGAAATTTGAGATTTCATGGCTTTTGATTGATAAAGTGTTGTTCATGTGGGCTAAAAATGGTTTATGTTGCTGTTTTCCATGAGTACTTGCTATTCATAATCACAAAATCAGAAAAACATGCATCTTGTGTCTCAAAATAATACACTAAAACACGTAAAATATGGAAAATCAAGGGAAAATGATGTTTTTGGGCATAAAAATGGAAGAATGAATAGGAACACCAACTAAATTTTCATTTTTGTTGCAAGAAGGAACTAAGGGCCACAGTCCATAACCTATTTTGAATTTTTAGTAATTAAATAATGCAAAAAATAAGGGAAAATACAAGGAAAATAGAGAAAAACCACAAAAATAGGGGAATAATGCATTTTGGGTGCGGAAAATTAATGAAAATTAAGAACAATGTTCGTGAATGTTTGTGGGGACTGAAGCATGAGGATTTGCCTCAGTTCAACCCCCCTTCTTGTTCTAGTGCGTATTTTTCCCGCTTTTTACACATAAAATGATGGCCAAATGCCTTATAAATCTATACAACAATGCAACATTTGATCGATGGGAGGGTAGAGTGGTTAAAATATGTTTAAATGTGGAGTAAAATGATGAAAAGATTGCTGGTTTTTGTTTGCATGCCATATAGGTCGGTGAATAATTATAGAATGAGGGCCTAGTAGCACGAGGGTTTCCTCGGTGCTAGGTTCGTGCAACACCGCATAAGAACGGTAGTTGAAAATCATTGAAAGGATGTTTTCCACATGTGCACAATATTGATTTTATAATTGTTTGAGCACTTAGCATCCACAATATGCATAAATCATGGAAATATTTAAAGGTATCAGAAATCCTGGATGCACAGCAATTGCTTTCATTAGGACCTTGACCCATGTTGAGTGAGAGACAGGACACCCTAAGCCATAGGCTAGTCGTGAGATCTAGGGGAAAGAGGAGTAAGGACAATGGTACATTCTTGTATACGATTAAATGGTACCTTGAGTGGATTTTGTGCGAAATGTTTATATGTTGAGCGACGCACCGAGGGGCCAATCCCCAAGGTGTAGGAGAGTCGAAGAGGGGTGGCGGCACTCAGCCGTTGGAGGACCCCCTATGTCTGTGCTTCGTGCCATTAGGCAATGTGTAAGGGACTCCCTCTGAGGAGTAGTGGGTGAGAGAAGAGTGGACTACAAATGACGCAATACAAACGCAAGATATTTAGGAAGGCAATGTATGTGTCATCAACGCTCCTGGCTGCGAGGCCGTGGGGTTGTTGAGCGCGTGAGATAGAGGTCCGGCTAGTGCACGAGCCAGTGCCGGCCTGTTCTAGGTTCCATCAGTGGTGCATTTGCCGGGAGTCGCTTAAAAGTAGCGGTCCTTGAATCCTGGTTGTTTAGGGACCAACTAGCAGTTTATGCCAAAGGATACTGTGATTGATCCATTATTTATCGATAAGCATCGTCTAGCAGAAATCCAAAAGCAAGAGAGAGACGAAAGAGCTAGGTGACGTGCTGAAATTTTCAGGAGATATTCCCCTAAGTGTAGTGGTGCTGAACCCTTACGAGGGAGTGGATCTAGTGGTCTTGAGGCCACAAGCAGTAAGTTAGGAGAAGGTGGAAGCTCTAGTGCTCCCCTTTCTTCCATAAGCCAGTCTACATCAAGTGCGGGAGGTGTAACCCCACCGTCCCTTATTCCTAGTGCAAATCCAATCCTCGTCATGGCGCAGCCTATTGCAATTCCAACAGGAACGACGGATTTGCCGGCTCTAGGTTACCCTCTATCCATTTTTAATGGGCTAGTTGAGGAAGATGCAGAACTCCACATTAGGGAGTTTCAAAAGCTGATGTTTAACTGTCACATTCAAGAAGAAGGACATTTAATGATGTTCTTCAACATGACTCTCAAAGGAAGAGCCGCTATATGGTATCATGGTTTAGAAGCCGGAACCATATTGAATATTGATTCATTTTATGGAGCTTTTCGAAGGGAGTTTGCCCTTGAAAGGGGTGGGCAATATTGGTTGCGTGTACTCAATGTGACCCGCCAAGAACCACATGAGGATATTCGTGCTTATGCGAAGAAGATAAAAGAGGTTTCCCGTAAGTTGGACACCTCTATTCCTATCCCCGCACAGCTGCCCAATTGCAATATTTCCTACATGGTTTGGACTTTAATATCCAATTGCAGTTGAGTAGTGTCCCCTTGGGGGATATAGATACTGCCATTACACGAGCACAAGAGGTGGAATCCCGACTACGAGCAGCCTATGCTTCCCGAGGCAATTCGAATATGGGTTTAGTATTGGGAAACAATATGGCGATGGCCAATGGCAGTAGTGGCCAAGGGATAGCGATGGCTAATCCTAATGGGAGAGGGAACATGATGCAGAATGTCCCTTTATTACCAGCTCCCCCTAGCATGTTGATGCCTAAGGGCAGTCAAATGGATCCAAATGGTGGAGGCCAGGCGGTCAATTCTAATACCATGCATGTGGCTCAACAACCAGTGCCTAATCGAATTGTTAGGCTAATGGAACGACATGGTAATGACCAAGGCTATGAGTCGAGCGCTTCCAATGTTCTTGGCGAGGTTAAGGACATGATGAAGCATTATACCGACATGATTACGGAGCAATATCGGCAAATAGCCGTTGATGTCAACTTCCTTAAAAAACAACAAAATTTGATAGGAAGTAGATACCCAGATGAGGGTGCACCTTTGAGGTTTAGTTGCAAATGGTGTGGTGGGCAACACTATCCAAGAAATTGCCCAAATGTTAAGTGCGACATCTGTGGAAAATCCGACCATTTAGCAGCTACTTGTTGGAGTAAGATCAGTTCCCTCCAGCGAGGTAGTCGGCAACCAGGGCCTATTAATCATCGTGTGCAAGGAAATGATTCCCAGCGAGAAGACGGGCCTAAACAAATACTTCAACAACCAAAGACTACAGTGGAGGAGCTACCCAGTGGTAGTGAGGTTAGTTTGATTGAGGTTGTATGCGTTAATGATGCTAAAACCTCTAATCTGCGAGCTGTTCTTACAAGAGGTCAAAAGGGTAGAGAAGCCGACAAGGATAAGCTTGTCGACGGAAACCCTAAACAAGGCGACAAAGGAACATAAGTTTTGGATCCTGCCATGGAAGGGGGACCTTTGAAGCCCGTGGAAAGTAAAGTCGATAAGGAACCACCAAAGAAGAAGGTGAAAGTTAAGAAAGAGGCAATAAAGCCGGTTCAGTGACCTAAAGAGCGGATGGTTGGGCGTGAAAAGCAAGCTCTATCGAACTATCATGAATTCGATTTGGCGAGCTCTCTTTGCGAAGTCAAGCCAGATGTGAATCTCTTACAGCTTATTAAGCTTACCCCAGGAGTACGCAAGGAATTTAGAAAGATCCTACGTATTGGTGATGACTGGTTCGAGCATGCTGAGAAGCATTGCCCAAGGGTTGCAGCCTATGTCGATGGGATATTAGTAGATTATTCCATTGTCGACATGGGATCATCTGTTAACATTATGAGTTCTGAACTGATGGAAAGGTTGGGTCTTGCGATCCAGAAAGATACCTCCACAATCCTCAGAATGGCAGATGATAGTTTGCGGGAGCCAAAAGGCTGCATTACTAAGGTCCATGTTACTGTTGCAAATGTAGAATGCATGTTGGACTTTAGGGTGATTCGTTTTGCAGGCCGGCCAAGTTTCCAAGTATTACTTGGACGACCTTGGATCTTGCAAGCGGACTGCCAAGTAGATATACCCGCCGGTCAACTAATATTCGCGGCAGAGGTACCCAGCGTGTGGTGGTTGATGCTTATCCTGAGTCCCCGCAGAGTGAGAGAGCTCCTCTATCTTCTACAAAATTGGAGACATTAGAAGATTTATCTGCCAGTGAGACATCATCGAGTGATGAGTCCAAAAAGGGATCCACCACGGAAGACATCTATCAGATTACTTTGAACGAGCCGATAGAGGGCCAAGATCGTATAAGAGATGCAGATGTTATCGAGTTAGACCTTGGTACGCCTAATGATTCGCGGCCAATCAAATTAGGTTCTATGCTCAGCACAGCAGAAAGGGAGGATTATGTGGCCTTGATTCAGGAATTCCGTGATATCTTTGCCTGGACTTATGATGAGCTGAGAGGCATTCCTCCTAGTCTTGCTGTTCATACAATTCCGTTGAAAGAGGGCAGTCGTCCTGTACGACAGAAAGTAAGGCGTATGCCTTTCAAACTGAGGGATGGGCTGTTTGAAGAGTTATAGAAGCTTTGGAAAGCAGGTTTGATTTTTCCTGTGCAACACACGGAATGGTGTTTGCCAGTTGTGATCAGAAAGAAGAAGAATAATCAAATCCGATTATGTGTAGACTTTAGGGAGTTGAATAAGCAGACAGTTAAGGACTACTACCCGTTGCCATTTATTGACCAGATTTTGGATCAATTAGCGAGTAGGGAAATATATTCGTTTATGGATTGCTTTGCAGGATATAACCAGATGGCAATTTGCAGAAGAGGACAAGTTGAAAACAACTTTTATTACTGTATTTGGTACTTTTGCGTACCATGTGATGGCCTTTGGTTTATGCAATGCGCCTGGTTCGTGGCAACGAACAGCAGATAAGACATTCGATGACATATCCCCTGAAGAGTTGAAGGTGTTTATTGATGACTTAGGGGCTGCCACCGTGAGAGGAAGACAGTTGATCATTTTAAGAAGATGTTTTGAGCGCTGTAGATGATTTTGCATCGCCTTAAACCCACGAAAGTGTGTTTTTGGAGTACCTTATGGACTATTGTTGGGTCATGTGGTCAGTTCGGTAGGAATTCCGACAGACCCCGAGAAGGTCAAAGTTATAGTTGCCATGGGTCCACCACGCACTCCGAAGGAAGTTCATAGCTTTCTGTCTTCTGTTGGTTACTACCGTAGATTCATAAACGCCTTGGCAGAAAGAACGTTGCCGCTTACAAATTTATTGTCCTTTAGCTGTTTGTTTGTATGGAGCGACCCTTGTAAGGTAGCATTCAAGGATGTGAAACAAGAGCTAGCAAGAGCTCCCGTTTTAAAAGCACCTACAAGAGGTGAGGTGTTCTATATATTCTCGGCAGCCACCATGTATAGTATCAGTTACTGTTTAGCCCAAATTTGGGAAGAGAAGTGGTATCATCCGATAGCCTTTGCTAGCCGGAAGCTGGGGGTATCCGAAATCAATTATACCTACATGGAGAAGTTGTGTCTGGCGATGGTCTTTGGGACCAAGAAATTCAGGCATTATATTCTCTATGAGAAAGTCGTGCTTTATACGAAGGTGGAGGGACTTCGATTATTGATGAATAAGCTACAGCCGCCTGATCGTCTAGCGAAGTGGTTAATCACTTTGCAGGAATTTGATTATGAAATCAGGAGTAAGCCACCAAGGTTGCAAGGCATCGTGGAATGTCTTGTGGACTTTGGGGAGCTGAAAGAATCTGTGGTTGAAGGTAGTGACATGGAGTTGTTATTTAAAATAGATACAGCATCTATTCCCTCCTGGTACGCTGCAATAACGCATTATTTATCGATGGGAGAGGCGGGATCCGAATTATCTAAAGCTGAGAGAAGGAAAATTAAGCAACAAGTGTTAAAGTTTGCCTTGATCGCAGGTACATTATATCGGCAAGGGGTTGATGATATCTATCGCCGATGTGTGATGCCTGACGAGGTGCCATTCATTTTGGAAGAGTGCCATGATTCTGCTTGCGGCGGCCATTTTGGTGGACGGCTTACAGCACAACAGGCTTTAAGAGCAGGTTATTGGTGGCCTGCTATCTTCCAGGATGCGCTTGCGTATGTTAAGAGATGCGATATTTGTCAACGACATGATAGTCGAGAGAATAGGAAACGACCACTTACCCCTATTATGGCGATACTTCCATTCGAGAAGTGGGGAATAGACTTTGTGGGTCCTATTACTCCGTTGTCGACTACGCAAAAGAGGTACATCATTGTAGCAACTGACTACTTCACAAAGTGGTCAGAAGCACGTGCAACAAGGAAAGATGATGCTAAAGAAACTGCTAGTTTCCTTTTAGAGCAGATAATATGCCGTTTTGGTCCGCCGAAAGAATTAGTGTCGGATCACGGAACCCATTTCCTGAATAAGGTGATCAAAAGCTTGACAAAGACGGCAAATCAAGCATAACAAGACAACCCCATATAACCCGCAAGCCAATGGGCAAGTTGAAAGCACCAACAAGCACCTTGTGGGCATCCTATCCAAAATTGTGTCAGAAAAGAAACGGGATTGGGATAAAAAGTTATATGTAGCAGTGTGGGCCTATAATATGACTTTCAAACGAGCCACTAGCCATACCCCATTCAAGTTACTATATGGGGAGGAGTGTGTCTTGCCTTTAGGGATTGAGTTGCCGACTATTCGGTTTGCCATCAATCATTCTTTGAGTGATGAAGACGCACTTTTTGAGCGCTTGATGACACTAGCACATTTAGATGAGCTTAAGCTACAGAGCTTATTGCACCAAGAAGTGGCGAAGCGTCGAATGAAGTAGTTACACAACCTTAAAGCCAAGAAATACACCTTCAAGAAAGGACAGCTTGTTCTGTATTATGACGCACGACGTGAATTATTTCCAGGCAAGCTAGAGCCCAAATGGGATGGGCCCTATAGGATCGTTAGAATAGGAAAGAATAAATCCACAGTCTTGTTAGCTGACCTTGAGGGGATAGAATTTAAAAATAAGGTTAATCTTAATAAGATTAAACCTTATTATTTCTGATTGTACTAATACTATGACTGCCTTGCAGGTCTAGGAGAGATCAATCAAATATATGCAAGGAAATCGTGATAGAGGTTGATGGGTAGTCTGATCCCTTATTTAGAATACCCATATTTAGAACAGAGGTATCATCAGGGAAAGCTCATTTGGTGGAGCAAAGGATATAAGGTGACTGAGCAAGAAGGCAGGACATTTATTTGGGAGATCAAGGTCTTCTGCCATCATTGCCTACAAATTTTGATGAGCATCCCTGTTGAATTCAATGAGGATGGAGGGATGGAGCCTACAGTCCACCCGTTGAATATGCTGAATTTCGATTACCATAATTACGAGTAGAGTTCAGGATGGCGGGGTATGTAAACCCTTTATGGGCGTACACCTTGTACTTTGATGGGGCGTCCAGGGGTGCATGCAAAAAAGAAAGTGTAGGACTTGTCATCCGAGACCCCCGATGACGCATTGTCATGAAGTTAGCCGCTTATCTTGGGGTGAATTTTACCAATAATATGGCAGAATACAAAGCCCTGATTATGGGTTTGAATATTGCAAAGAAGGGTGGTATCCGCCAGTTATTGGTGAAAGGGGACTCTCAGTTGGTTTTAAATCAACTCAATGGGACGTACATGGTACGAAACCCCATCCTTTGCATGTACCATCATACTGCCATAGCCCTGCTAGACGAATTTGATAGAGTGTCTTTTCAGTTGATTCCACAAAACTGGAATCAGTTTGCCGATTCATTGGCTAACCTTGCGTATGAAGAAGACCTCTTCTTTAATTGTGGCCCTTGTCCCGATATATCTATTGATGGTGAGACAAGACTTGGTCGTTTGTGGGGTATGCTTTCTGAACATGCCCTCTTTGGTAGACGATGGTTGATCTGGGTGATGCAGAGGGTATGAGAGACTCATCTGCCTTTATTATTTTGGACCCATAGACTGATTAGACGGCATGTGATGCGAACACCTCTTGCGATATACGCAGGAGGGATGGGTCATAATTTAATGCACCTAGTTTAGGGCTACGAGCCTCTGTTCCCCTGGGGATGGTATACTTTGATGTCTATCATAGTTATTTCCAGGAGGATGTTATGCGAAGTCGTGTTTTATTTTATTAGGCCAAGAGGGCCGATTCAGTTTTGTAGTAAAGTGTTTTATTTCATTAGGCCAAGAGGGCCATTTCCCTGTCTAGTGCGGGTGCGTTTAATTGGGTTTTTGTTTTAAGTGTTGTGCTGGATAGGTTTTGTGATTCGTGGAATTTGGTGGAGCCTGGAGGAGCCTTTGCTGCGATGGAAGCTCCTTGTGGCCAATCCAGGTGATACCTCTCCTTTACGAGTACCTTTCTTTCCTGTTATATGTGTATTTGTACTTGTCGAGGGGATATATTTTTGTTGGGGACCGGCAACCAAGGCATGAAGTCCCAGGTTTAGGCTAAGTATGTTTGAGGGAGGTCGGAGTAGTCACTACCTCCTGTAAAGACATTGTCAGGCATCGAAAGGCCTGTTTTAGAAGGAAGTCCTAGTGGCCCTGTTCTGCTAGCCTGCTAGGCAGCCGTTCTAGGAGTTCTTGTTAGTAGTGAGGCAGTTAGAGAATCTTTCCAGCAGATAATAATGCTGATGCTAAGAAACCCTGAACATCCTACAAGATGAATATAAATACGAAGGTGTGTAAAAAGGGGTTCTAACCCCTATTAAAGAAAAGAAAAGAAATGAAAATGTATAAGCAGTTGATCATTGCCTTGCGAAGGCCTGGTAGGTTCCTGGGGACGAGTCAGACCCGAGGCCGATATCTTGTCTTCCTAGGGGTGGCTTCTTGCTGAAAAAAAAAAGACAAAACAAGGAAGGTTGGAGCGAAAATAAAAGTGAGCGTTAGAAAAGGATTAAGTGTCGCCTTGCGAGGGCTTGGTAGGTTCTTGGGTGCCGAGACAGGTCCTGAGGCCGATGCCCTGCTCTCCTTGGGTCACTACGCTCAGCTCCCTCCTTTTTACATGCCCAAGTGTATTCATAAAAGAAAAACCCTAAAAGAAGAAATGTACTGACAGAAAATACTCCTTGATAAGGCTATAGGAGTCCTCACCTTGTAGGAGCTCCTAGTTGTGTTGTCTTTAGGTGGTAAGTAGTTCAGACTACCACTTAGGGCAACCTCTTTGATAGGTTTTTAGTTTGGCTCTGTTGGAGCAGTTGGTTAGTGACTGACTTCGGATCTTCTATTAGATGATGCTAGGCCTACTCCTTGTGGATGTCATGCCTTGGTTGCGTCAGGGGGTAGGGTGAGCATTCTGCTGAGTTTTATTAAATATTTGTTTTGTATCAGCTTGATGCTTCTTTGGTTGTTTATGTGCAGATATGTTCGTGGATTTGACGGGCTGAGTTGCCCTATCCCGTGGTCGCCAATGAGAGCATAATTTTGGTGCTGGGAATTGCTTAAAAATAGCTAAAAATTATGAATATCAAGGGAAAAATATTCACCGTCAAAGGCGGCGGCTCGATCTAGGACGATTTTAAGCACCAAAGTGCTTTAAAGGTGCCCGAGCGACACTTGTTGATTTTTCATAATTTTTCAGACAATCGTGCGGGCTAACAGGAGTTAGTGGCCAATGCGGGATGCCAAGCCAAATGCCCAGGATTTTTCAGAGCTCGATTCGGAGTCCAGACGGGGAAATAGCCAAGAAACCCGTCAAGATGTGAAGAGGTGGATATTAGAGTGGCCAAAGTGGGCATGACCCTTGGGAGCCCAAAATTAAAATGTAACATGAAACTTTGGAGGAGAGAGATGAGAAAAAAGCGTGAGGATGAGGGCGCCTGTCAACGGTCGAAAATTGCGCCATGATGTTGATGCCTCCATCATGCAGCCTGCACACAACCCCCCCCATTTGACAATGGCCCTTGCCTACCCTCTGTATGCTGACTCTATCGCCGCCTTTCGACCGTCAAATGATGGTCTCTTTGAAGATCTCTGAATCTAGTCTTTCTCTCTCCTCCCTCTCTCTCTTCTAAAGGCAAGTTCATGTGGGAAGAGAAAAGAAGAAGAAAGAATGATGGAGGCTTGTCCCGCATGGATCGGATTGCTCTACGGGCTGGAGATGGTGATTTGTGATCGTCATGAGCATGAAGTGCTACTGATTTTCAGATTTGCAGCCATGGACATGAAACCCGAAACACGCAAATAAGCGGTAATTCAATTTTTTCAAAGGAAATTTGAGATTTCATGGCTTTTGATTGATAAAGTGTTGTTCATGTGGGCTAAAAATTGTTTATGTTGCTGTTTTCCATGAGTACTTGCTGTTCACAATCACAAAATCAGAAAAACATGCATCTTGTGTCTCAAAATAATACACTAAAACACGTAAGATATGGAAAATCAAGGGAAAATGATGTTTTTGGGCATAAAAATGGAAGAATGAATAGGAACACCAACTAAATTTTCATTTTTGTTGCGAGAAGGAACTAAGGCCACAGCTATAACCTATTTTGAATTTTTAATAATTAAATAATGCAAAAAAAGGGAAAATACAAGGAAAATAGAGAAAAACCACAAAAATAGGGGGAAAATGCATTTTGGGTGCGGAAAATTAATGAAAATTAAGAACAGTGTTCGTGAATGTTTGTGGGGACTGAAGCATGAGGATTTGCCTCAGTTCAACCCCCCTTCTTGTTCTAGTGTGTCTTTTTTCCGCTTTTTACACATAAAATGATGGCCAAATGCCTTATAAATCTATACAACAATGCAACATTTGATCGATGGGAGGGTAGAGTGGTTAAAATGTGTTGTAAAATTATGAAAAGATTGCTGATTTTTGTTTGCATGCCATATAGGTCGGTGAATAATTATAGAATGAAGGCCTAATAGCACGAGGGTTTCCTCGGTGCTAGGTTCGTGCAACGCCGCATAAGAACGGTAGTTGAAAATCATTGAAAGGATGTTTTCCACATGTGCACAATATTGATTTTATAATTGTTTGAGCACTTAGCATCCAAAATATGCATAAATCATGGAAATATTTAAAGGTATCAGAAATCTTGGATGCACAGCAATTGCTTTCATTAGGACCTTGACCCAACTTGAGTGAGAAACAGGACACCCTAAGCCATAGGCTAATCGTGAGGTCTAGGGGAAAGAGGAGTAAGGACAATGGTACATTCCTGTATACGGTTAAATGGTACCTTGAGTGGATTTTTT
The DNA here is from genome assembly GCF_053477565.2 of Lygodium microphyllum. NCBI lineage: Eukaryota > Viridiplantae > Streptophyta > Polypodiopsida > Schizaeales > Lygodiaceae > Lygodium > Lygodium microphyllum. The sequence goes on along the minus strand of NC_141145.1, from coordinate 77,403,489 downwards.
GCGAAATGTTTATATGTTGAGCGACGCACCGAGGGGCCAATCCCTAAGGTGTAGGAGAGTCGAAGAGGGGTGGCGGCACTCAGCCGTTGGAGGACCCCCTATGTCTATGCTTCGTGCCATTAGGCAATGTGTAAGGGACTCCCTCTGAGGAGTAGTGGGTGAGAGAAGAGTGGACTACAAACGATGTAATACAAATGCAAGATATTTAGGAAGGTAATATATGTGTCATCAACGCTCCTGGCCGCGAGGCCGTGGGGTTGTTGAGCGTGTGAGATAGAGGTCCATCTAGTGCATGAGCGAATTCCGGCCCGTTCTAGGTTCCATCACGGAGACAAGGGATTTATGGCCAGAGCCCCCCTGGCACCCAAGCGTCCTCCTGCTCCAAGTAGCACCCACTAAGAGACCTCTCGTAGCGGGTTCGGTCCACGTACCTAGCGCGGCTAACAACCCCCTTGGATAGGGTTAGGCACTCAGTCAGGGGTAACTTATGGTGCCTCTCCCTCCACGCCTTCAACCTGAAGCATTAATTACTTTTCCATCTTTAGTTCCTTGAGCAAAGAAGCACAAACAGTTCTCCTAATTGTACAAACACAATCAATCCAGTGGTTGTTTGTTTGGCCAACTACTAATGTGTGAATCCTTTTCTCCGAATGGATCCGGCATTTGATCTGGGATCAATTGCGACTTGGCAAGATCCCAAGGGTTTCGTTGCTTGTTTACCCTTTTATCCTTGGGTTAGGATTTATACCCAAATTAACAAACACCTTAGGTTCCTTAAACTAAGACAGTAAGTCCAGGGCAACCTTGTCGCCCCAACTTGATTGGTCGATTTCTTGCTAGACGATACATAACTTCCCTAATTTGCCAAATCAACCTCAAGGGAAGGTGATGTAGCATGATGACTACTCATCCTCAAGATAGTTTGACTTGAACTTAGGACTTGCCAACCTTATTCCAAGGAGTGGCAAATCTATCTTGTGATTTAAACATAAAGCCATGCGACGTTGCAACTTGTCCCATGAGACAAGTGTCGCACCTAACTTGTGGGATCATTTCTCCCATCAACGGTGTTCCTTGGTCAAGAAGTACATTTGGTCAAGATGTAGGGTTTTGGGATGCCCTCTTGACTCAACCCAACCCTAATCTTACTAGGCCCTAGGGTTTCTAAATCCATACGGAGGTCTATTCTTTGGCTAATTGATCCTTAGGGTAAAATCCCTAGATCGTTCTTGCATAGGCGTTCAGCTAACCCTAGCATTCTATGAAAGTGGGTAGGATCTTTGGGATCAAAAGTCTTGGCTTGGCATCCTGAGTGCGATACTAGGCAGAATTTTTAACGTAACCAAACCCTACCTAGCACTTTGAGGTGTTTGTCATACTAACTATTTATGCTTTTGTGAATCCCATGTGGGTTATGCCATTATAAGCGATTTACCTAAATCGATCTAACTGTCTTGCTACAAGAAGTGATCTCTTCATAGAGACGCTAATATTTTTCCTAAAAGGTGTAAATAGTTGTAAGCCATAACATTCCATGCAAATATGCAATTCATTGTCTTTTTCCTTCTACACAACTATAAAATGTACAATGATCATTTCTTTTTCTTGCCTAAACTATAATGATTGACAATTTAGGGCTAACTCCTATAAAAACCTACGTTGAATTTCAACAAGAACTATGCTTATAAGCCTTCGCTTAATACATTGAATTCAAGCTTTAATATGAAATTTCATCCATTCCCAAATCCAACTTTGATAAAAGAAGTTCATGCATGAGCGAATGTCATAAGACTATTATTGACTTAATCCATCCTACAGCACTTAACCCGACTTAAAATGCAAGCATCCTCGCATGCACTGGCAAGTTCATGGTTTCCTTTCCATGCTTTGCAATTCTTTGGACAACATTCAATGGGCGACTAAGATTATCCTCCGTACGAATCGCGTCCATGAATTTTAAACCATAAGTGCAACATGCGACATAAGCTCTATCCTTCTTAGCATGATATCCTCCTCTAATTTATGCATTATCATTCAAGAAGATTTGCAACTACCCTTATTGACGGGAGTGCGTGCAATTTCAATTAATCAGCATGCACTAAAATTTGTAAGACGAATGGATGAATGCATTAAAATTTTTATAAAAACTATCGTGCTTAACGCATCCCTTTCATGCGATAAATACAATTTGAACTTGGGCATGAGGACTCATAGCGTTGTCCACGCGTGAACTTGGGTTGGAGGCTCCCACGTTTGTGCCCCGTGTCTTTAGCTTTGGAGCCATGGATGACGTAGATCCTTGGCTCCGCAAACTTGTCCTTTCCTTTACGTGATCTCCAAACCCCCTCCAAGCTTTGGTAAATCAACTCAAAAACTGCCTACTCCCCCCCTTGTGCAGGAATTGCCTTTATAAGACGTGGTTTTTAAAGAACTCGGGGAAGGCCGTGTGTACAGGGCTTATGGAAGCCTTATTTTTTTAGAAGCTTCTAAAGAAGCTTCTAAGCTTCTGTCTACTTTTAGAAATGTGGAGAGAGAAATAATTTGATGGAGGAGATGATGATGAGGCTAATGATGATGATGTTGCAGGTGGAGGCAAGGTGGCAGCCTGGGCGGCAGCGTGGCGCAACAGCACCCTCGTGGTGGTAGCATGGTGGCTGATGGCTGCAGCACGGCGGCACATTTTTTCTTCCTCTCTCTCTTCTCTCCCCTCCCTCAAGCTTGGAGAGGGGGTGGTTTTATAGGGCTAAGGGGGGGGGAGATAGCCACACATGTGGCTAGTTTGCATGCTTTCTCCTCCCCCCGTGCTCTCCTACTCCTCATCACTCCTCTCACACTCCCTCTCCCCCGCCATGCAATAGCTGAAGGGGAGGGGTTAATAGTAAAAAAAATTGCAATATTCTTATCCATTATCCATTTTCCTTTCCCGTGAAGGGTGTTCCCGTGTGGGCTTGCGGGTTTTTAGCCTCGGCCTCTTTCGCACAATGCGGGCTAGATTTTGATGATGCACGCGGCGTAAGTGCTTAGCCAAGGTCTTTTTGTTGCGGGGAGGTCACTTGGAAATTTCTCACTACGTGGCGTGAGCGGGGTGTCTAAAATTATTAATATTTCGTGCGGAAATATTACGTCCTCTCCCCAAGATGTCCTCATCTCGAGAAGAACTGGGGGTATTGTTGGTTGAGAGTGCTTTCATCCATCGAAGTGGCATCCTCTTCGGGATAATATTTCCACTGGATGAGGTATTCTCTCAAGGTTTTGGATCTCAAATGCCTCTCCCTAACATCTAAGATCCTGTCAGGCCGTAGCTCAAGGACTCCTTGGCTAGGCATTACAACTTGTTGATCATCAAGCACATGACTAGGATTAGATGCATACTTCTTCAGTAGACTGATATGGGATACATTATGAACTTTTAGGTTTTCGGGGAGTTGAAGTCTGTAAGAATTAGGCCCTAGGCACTTGAGGATCTTGTAGGGTCCACAATACCTTGGAGTAAACTTCTTGCATTCACCTAAGGATAGGGAACTCTTCTTTGGACGTACGCGAATGAAGAACATATCTCCTTCGTCGAAGGATCTATCTTGACATTTCAGGTCTGCGTAAGCCTTCTGTTTGTCCTTGATGGCTTGGATGTCCTATCTTATTGACTTGATTTGGTCATCCATATCTTTCAACATCTGCTTTGAAGCTTCAACCCTTAAGGTTGGATTTGAAAAGTTTAAAGGACTACGATAGTCGTGCCCATCTGAATGCTTTGTTGGTAGAAAGCATTGTAGGCAAACTCAACCAGTGGCAAATATTGAATCCACTTTTTGGGTTCACAGCAACAATGTGCCCTTAGCATATCTTCAATGACTTGGTTGACTTGCTCCGTTTGTCCTCAGTTTGGGGATGGTAAGCTATACTAAAACAGAGTTGAGTCCTAATGGCCTCGAATATAGCCCTCGAGAAGTGTGATGTGAAGAGAGAGTCACGATCACTAATGATTCTTCTCGGTAACCCATGGAGTTTGAATATCTCCTTGATAAATAACCTTGCAATGTCTGAGGCTTTATAGTTTGTCTTAATAGGGATAAGATGTGCAACCTTGGTGAGCATATCAACCACAACCATAATGGAGTTATATCCTCCCTGAACTTGGGGCAGGCCAACAACAAAATCCATACTAATGAATTCCAATTTCATTTGGGGAATGTCAAGTGGTTGCAATTTCCCTGGCATTTTGACATGTTCGGCCTTATTAATGCGTTGACAAGACAAACATTCAGTGACATATTTGAGAACGTCACCTTTAAGCCTCTCCCAATAATAGCTCTTTCTGACTTCATTGAGGGTCTTGGCATAGCCAGGATGTCCTGAAAATGGGGAGTCATGAGCTTGCCAAAGTATCTTTTGCTTGAGTGATTGGCTTGCTGGTATATATAATCTCATTCTATAGTAGACAAGTCCACTATTGAGATAGAGAATTCTAGATACTTTTCTTGTAGCTTTGGGTCCTGATCCTTAATAGGGATCTCCCTTAGCATCTTCTGATAGGTTGGATCATGGCATGCCTCTTCTTTAGCTAGCTCAAGAATTGGGTTGTTTGGCATGGATACCTTTGTGGCTAAAGATCTTGTTGTTGATGGATCTTGCAAAATCAGAGAATTTAGAAATGCCTTGCGAACGATGAGTGTATCGGCAACTACATTCTCCTTCCCAGGCCGGTATTTGATTTCAAAATAATATTCCTCGAGCACTTCAATCCATCTATGCTTCCTCATGTTGAGCTCATTTTGGATAAAAATCCATTTAAGACTTTTATGATCCGTCACTAGGGTAAACTTGTTATCCAGCAAGTAGTGTCTCCAAAGCTTGAGAGCATGGATGACATCTAACAGTTCCAGATCGTGGGTAGCATAATTCCTCTCATGGCTCTTCAGTTTCCTCAAAGAGTATGCTACAGGATGACCTTCTTGCATAAGCACACATCCTAAGGCCAGTGTGCTAGCATTAGTTATCACTTCAAACTCCTTACTAAGGTTCAGAAGTTTTAGGATGGGTGTTGATACCAAGATTTGCTTTAGTTTATCAAAGCTGGACTGTTCAGTAGGTGACCATTCAATTGATGTTTGCTTCTTCAGTAGATCCGTCAAAGGCGCTACAATAAGGGCATAGTTTTTTATAAAGACCTTGTACCATCCTGTCAATCTAAGAAAACTGCGTATTTCTTTGACAGTTGTTGCTGTTGGCCACTCCAGAATGTCTCTGACCTTGGCCGGGTCTATTGAAATTCCTTCCGCTGATACAATGAATCCCAGATATTCAATTTGTCATTTGAAAAATACACACTTCTTCATTTTGGCATAAAGCTTGTGTGCCCTCATTGTCTCAAGGACAATGCGAAGCTGGGGTTCATGATCTTCTTCTTATTTGGAGTAGACTAGGGTATCGTCAAAGAAGACGAGCACAAAGTCATCAAGATAGGGTCTAAAGATATCCTACATTAGCTTGTTGAAGGTAGCAAGAGCATTTGTTAGCCCGAATGACATGATAGGAACTCAAAGTGCCCATACCTTGTACTAAATGCCGTCTTTGGGATATCTTCTTTCTTGACCCTTATCTAATAATATCCAGACCTGAGATCAATCTTGGAGAAGATCTTCATTGACGGTCAAGAAGTTCATCTATTCTTGGAATGGGATATTTGTTCTTAATGGTTGATTGATTCAACCCTTTGTAGTCAATGCATAACCAAAGCGTTCCATCTTTCTTCTTCTAGAATAACACTGGAGCTCCCCATGGCGAACTACTAGGATGGATGTAGCCTTGATCTAATAGTTGTTTGAGTTGCTCCTTCAGCTCAATCGCTTCCGGGATGGACATTCTATATGGTCTCTTTGCAATTGGTGCAGCTCCTGGCGCTAGCTTGATTTTGTGATCGACTTCCCTTTGAGGAGGAAGCTCTGTCAGCTCTTGCGGAAATACATCTACGTACTCCTTTAGCCATGAAGGTTCTTCCCTAGACTCCTGATTCTGATCTAGCTTATTTAGCTTAATCAAATAGACAGGTAGCCCCTTTCTAACTCCTTTTATTATCCGAGATGCTTTGGCTAGTTGAATTTTTGGCCTACTAGCCTCTCCTTGAGTTGTGACCAATTCCGCTTTAGAATTTTGAAAGGAAACTTGGCCCTTTCCATAGTGAATGTGGGCATCATTAGGTTTAAGCCAATCCATTCGGAGCAAACACTCATGGACACCTAGGTTCAGAATCCTGAATCTGTGACCGAAGTCAACTTTCCACCCAGTAGGAATTTCACCTTAGCCGTTTGCCTGGTACAAGTGACCTCATGACCATTTGCTAATTCCACAAGTAAGGTAGGTGCATCTTTTGTGGCTATTCCTAATCTTCTTGCACAGACTAGTGAAATGAAGGAATGTGTACTGTCACAATCAATCAAGGTTTGGGTGCAGTACCTGCTGCTTCGAAATAATCCTCCATGGATTCGATCCAGATCTCGACATCAGTTTGGAAAGTCCTTCCCTTACCATCAAATTCTAGTGGCTTGATTTGTTTAAGAAGAAACTTCTTCTCTTGAGTTACAACCGTACTTGGTGTAGGGGTCAGACTAGGAATCTGTACTTGAGGTTGTGCCTGGGCATTAAAATTCTTTACATTAAAAACTTGCTAAATGTTTCCCACATTTTATTAACATGCCCAGTTCACCTTTTAGTCAAGTGAACTAATCACTTAACTCCATTACCAACACTTACAGCCAAGACAGTTATTGATTTAAAAAAAGTCTATTTCATTCATATGGGCATAGCCCTTTCGAGTACAATTATTTTTGGGAAGATGGAACAAGCTGATTGGCATATAAATTCGGGGAGAATAAGATTGTGTTACATTCAGCTACGTGAACTGAGTAATAGTATGGATTGGGGTCATGGATTTTCAGGAATCGATAGGTCATAGGAAGATTAGGGTATCATTTCCTTTGATACCCATTCCTTTCATAACGTCCCAACACCTTGATTTTGTCGGCAGGGATTATTCGAGTCACTTCCTCGTACATATATTTTTTTTGCTTAACCTTTCAACCGCCGACATGTAGGGTTGCGTTTGCGTGGTCCTCAACAAAGATGAACAACTTTACGATCTTTAAATCCTCCATCCACTTGATTCTCTTCAAGTTGGTTCGAAGGTACGTAAGTCGGTGGGCAGCTATGTAATAAATTCCTGAATCACTCGTCCATCTCCGTTCCACATACACGGGCGAAGATTGTAGATGCGGTCTAGGAAATTTATCATATCGAGCCTTCGTTGATAAGTCAAAGCATGCATCACAGTCATAAACATAACCTAGAACACCAAGAATTTTCTCCATGCTTCGCAACTTTGCAGGCCAGCATCCATAAGTAAGTAATGAAATGTTCTTAACAGTAACATTTGCTCTACTTCACCTCATTAAGTTTTCTTATAAATATTAGTTCCTCGTTGGTTCGCTCTGATACCAACTATAACGTGTCCACCTGTTCACTCGTAGGACACGTCTTAGCAGCCCATCGAGAAGAGATTCTAGAAAGTGCCGCCCGGCACTCCCATGGAATGTCACGGGGTTTGCAATCTAGGTCTTCCCGAGTCTGCCACGAAGCGGAAGCATTCCGGCCATTCCCACTTAGGACCGACAGGGTTTTCTAGTGGTCAAATTTCTAGAAAGTAACTAGCCTCGAGCTCCATATGAACTACTTTACGCAGAAGCATCAGCGTCGAAGCAGATTCATGCTACACTTGGTTCAAGGAGAATCGAAAAGGAGAGGGATGCGAAGCTCGACCTCACTACCCATAAGGCATAGTCCCATTCCGTTCCCCTAAAACAGCATAAATCGAGACTCTAGCTTCCTAGATTCTAGGTCATTGTTACCTTGCTGTCAACTTCTTTGAGAAAAGTTCCCGGTCGATTAGAACCACCCTTCTGTAGGACGGACCCATAGTCACATCCACCGCACTTTCCTCAGGGTTGCTTTAATTATCTAATTACCTACTACATTTAGTTTGACACGCAAAAACAGCTTTCTTAATTAGCCAATTAATCACTGGTTCCTTCACGTAAGTACTTAAGCACTAACATAGAAAAACAATGTCAAACAAGTTCCTTTTCACAATTGATCTTATTTATCATTCTTTGGAATACATCATATAATCCAACCTGAAGGCTAATCCATAATCCGCCCAAAGGCAATTCCAGCAATCCTCAGGGATTACTATTCCAAGTTTTTGCCCATAGACTAGTATGCGGGCCTCGAGATCCAATCTCAAGTCACGTCGGCCTCTTGTGCAGGACATGGAGGCAAGGGATTTATGGCCAGAGCCCCCCCTGGCACCCAAGCTTCCTCCTGCTCCAAGTAGCACCCACGGAGAGACCTCTCGCGGTGGGTTCAGTCCACGTACCCAACACGGCTAACAACCCCCTTGGATAAGGTCATGCACTCAGTCAGGGGTAATAGACATTGCCTCTCCCTCCAGGCCTTCAACCTGAAGCATTAATTACTTTTCCATATTTAGTTCCTTGAGCAAAGAAGTACAAACAGTGCTCCTAACTGTACAAACACAATCAATACAGTGGTCGCTTGTTTGGCCAACTGCTAAGGTGTGAATCCTTTTCTCCGAATGGATCCAACATTCGATCCGGGATCAATTGTGACTTGGCAAGATCCCAAGGGTCTCGTTGCTTATTTACCATTTTATCCTTGGGTTAGGGTTTATACCCAAATTAATAAACACCTTAGGTTCCTTAAACTAAGACAATAAATCCTGGGAAACCTTGTCGCCCTAACTTGATTGGTCAATTTCTTGCTAGACGATACACAACTTCCCGAATTTGGTAAATCGTCCTCAAGGGCAGGTGATGTAGCAGGATGACTACTCATCCTCAAGATAGTTTGACTTGAACTTAGGACTTGCCAACCTTGTTCCAAGGAGTGGCAAATCTATCTTGTGATTTAAACACAAAGCCATGCAACGTTGCAACTTGTCGCACGAGACAAGTGTCGCACCTAACTTGTGGGATCATTTCTCCCATCAACGGTGTTCCTTGGTCAAGAAGTACGTTTGGTCAAGATGTAGGGTTTTGGGATGTCCTCTTGACTCAACCAACCCTAATCTTACTAGGCCGATTTCTAAATCCATACGGAGGTCTATTCTTTGGCTAATTGATCCTTAGGGTAAAATCCCTAGATCGTTCTTGCATAGGTGTTCAACTAACCCTAGCATTCTATGAAAGTGGGTAGGATCTTTGAGATCGAAAGTCTTGACTTGGCATCCCGAGTGCGATACTAGGCAGAATTTTTAACGTAACCAAACCCTACCTAGCACTTTGAGGTGTTTGCGTACTAACTATTTATGCTTTTGTGAATCCCATGTGGGTTATGCCATTACAAGCGATTTACCTAAATTGATCTAACTGCCTTGCGACAAGAAGTGATCTCTCCTTAAAGACGCTAATATTTTTCCTAAAAGGTGTAAATAGTTGTAAGATATAACATTCCATGCAAATATGCGATTCATTGTCTTTTTCCTTCTATGCAACTATAAAATGTACAATGACCATTTCTTTTTCTTGCCTAAACTATAATGATTGACAATTTAGGGCTAACTCCTATAAAAACCTACGTTGAATTTCAACAAGAACTATGCTTGTAAGCCTTCGCTTAATACATTGAATTCAAGCTTTAATATGAAGTTTCATCCATTCCCAAATCCAACTTTGATAAAAGAAGTTCATGCATGAGCGAATGTCATAAGACTATTATTGACTTAATTCGTCCTACAGCACTTAACCCGACTTAAAATGCAAGCATCCTCGCATGCAACATGTAAGTTCATGGTTTCCTTTCCATGCTTTGCAATTCTTTGGACAACATTCAATGGGCGACTAAGATTATCCTCTATATGAATCACGTCCATGAATTTTAAACCATAAGTGCAACATGCAACATAAGCTCTATCCTTCTTAGCACGATATCCTCTTCTAATTTATGCATTATCATTCAAGAAGATTTGCAACTACCCTTATTGACGGGAGTGCGTGCAATTTCAATTAATCGGCATGCACTAAACTTTGTAAGATGAATGGATGAATGCATTTAAATTTTTCTAAAAACCATTGTTCTTAACGCATCCCTTTCATGTGAGAAATACAATTGGAACCTGGGCATGAGGACTCACAGCGTTGTCCATGCGTGAACTTGGGTTGGAGGCTCATGGATGTGCGCCTCGCATCTTTAGCTTTGGATCCATCGATGACCTAGATCCTTGGCTCCGCAAACTTGTCCTTGCCTTTATGCAATCTCCGAAATCCCTCCAAGCTTTGGGAAATCAGCTCAAAAACTACCTACTCCCCCCCTTGTGCAGGAATTGCCTTTACAAGACGTGGTTTTTAAAGAACCCGAGGAAGGCCATGTGTACAGGGCTTATGGAAGCCTTATTTTTTTAGAAGCTTCTAAGCTTCTATCTACTATTAGAAACGTGCATAGAGAAAGAATTTGATGGAGGAGATGATGATGGCGCAGGTGGAGGCAAGGCGACAACTTGGGCGACAGCGTGGCACAGCATCGCCCTTGTGGTGGTGGCATGGCGGCTAATGGCAGCATCACGGCGGCACATTTTTACTTCCTCCCTCTCTTCTCTCCCCTCCCTCAAGCTTGGGGAGGGGGGTTTTATAGGGCTAGGGGGGGGGGGGGTGGGGGTGGGGGGAATAGCCACACATGTGGCTAGTTTACATGCTTCCTCCTCCCCCCGTGCTCTCCTATTCCTCTCACACTCCCTCTCCCCCACCATGCAATGACTGAAGAGGAGGGGTTAATAGTAAAAAAAATTGCAAAAATATTATCCATTATCCATTTGCCTTTCCCGTGAAGGGTGTTCTCGAGTGGGCTTGTGGGTTTTTAGCCTCAGCCTCTTTTGCACAAGGCGGGCTAGATTTTGATGATGCACACGGAGTAAGTTCTTAGCCAAGGTCTTTTTGTTGTGGGGAGGTCACTTGAAAATTTCTCACTACGCGGCGTGAGCGGGTTCTAAAATTATTAATATTTCGTGCGAAAATATTACACAAACTGAATGTCTTTTCTTCTAATTGCACAAAACAAAATGATAATTCTTGGAGTGGGTCATGAAGCATGGCCATGGAATTTTGTTGGGTTACAATCTTGCTTCAAACATTGAGTTAGCAGTAGTTGATCTTAAAAAGGTATTAAAAGGAAGGATCTCAAACAACAAGGTTGAGTTCACTCTAGGTGAGGTTTACATGTAGGGCATTACGATTGAGGAGCTAGCAAAGGAGAGTGATGATGATGTAGGATGCATGAAAATTATGAAGGATATATAGCCAATGCACTATGCAAAGGATGATGCACATGTGATGATTCCACACAGCCATTTCTCTAGGAGTCATCAAGCACGAGCAATCATGGAGACAATGGTTAAGATTGGAGAGATGGAGAAGCCATGTATTGCTTTGGTTGATCATCGATCAGAGATAAATGTCATTGTTCACTATCTATATAGAGTGAAAAATGGCTTATTCATCTTGAATATGGATAGCATATGAGAGTTGCTAACAATACTACATGAGCTTTATACAACACATTTGAGTATGAGGGTGACTAGCTATAGGAGATGCTCAACATGGTTACCATTTTTTTGTGTAAGATTCATGCTCTTATGATGTTATTTTTGGGCAACCATTAGGGAAAATATGGATTCTCTTTTTTTCCCCTTAAGGAGTGAATAAACAAATATAGGCCTACCAATGAGAGAGAAGGGATTCTAGATTCATGTAACATGAATCTTCTAGCCATTGGCCCAAATCTTCCCTCAACAATAAAATAAGGGGAAATGTGGGGAATACAATGCTAACACTTGTTGGAAGTTTGTGACTCGAGGTTTCATTTTCATTTATTTAATGTTTGACTTTTCATTTCTCCCCTTTTTAGTGCCCCTCTTTCTTAGGCGGAACTCAAATTTATCATATATCTTTCCCCACTTCTTCTTTCTTGATGAAATCTTACAGCCTCATTGTTGCTTGCCCTATCTGTAACATGTGAAATTTCATTTCCTCTATACAAACGTAGAGTGAGTTTCACATGTTTTATGAGAGCATAGCTTGTTCTACCAAAGCCCTAAGATTTTCTTCACAAAACTTTACAAGTATATTGTTCTCTTCCATGGATATTCTATGGTAAATTTTTATCTCGTTTGGGCAAAACCTATGCAAGTTATGTGCATTCTCTAACATGTAATTTCTTTTGTTTTGGTACTCTAGGAGTCTCTTACAATCAAGAATAATGATATTTTGAATACTCAAATGTTTGGCATGAAGACATAGGTTTTTTTATCTATGATAATAACTGTGCAAGTCAACTTGCAACTCAAAATATCTTTTTTTATAATTCATTGTATGTAGTAGGAAGCCAAAGATTGCAACATGTCCCATTGCCGCCACTATCTAGTGGTGAATGGTTGATTGGTAGCTTGGAGTTGTCAAGATCATGTAAGTCCAAGATAAAATCCGACATCAATAGTGCTATGAAGCCCACCACAGGCTCCAAAGATGTGCATCTTAGTTGGTTTATTACATTCTCATTGTTTGCACATTTGTTTGGTTCATGTGATGTTCTATAGAAAACAAAGATTACTTATCAATGTAAGTTTCCATTGAGGAATGAATGAGTCAGCTATTGGGTGAGTCTTGGAAAGTCAAAAGAACATGTTTTGATGAGATGATTGAGTGCAGGGTCAAGCAATCTGATCTCACATTCAAGTAAATATTAATTACTACTTTGAATGCCTTGATTTAATTGACATTGGTCTTTCTTAGATGAATTATTGTGTTATTCACATTTACTTACCATTATTTTTGTTTTTATTACATGTATTTTATCGCTAGATAAACTCTATGCATTCACTTTTGATTTGCAAGGGAAGTGGATTAGCTTGGATCAAGATACCCAAAATGAGACACATACAACTCTCATAGATGTGGTTATCTTGTGGAATGGTCATCACCTTTTTGTGGTTAGCGCAGAGAGCCATGTCCTATTTCTTTTCTGAGACAAGAAATCCAATTAATGTCCAATGAGCCCCTCTCCAACTTCTAATTCAAGTTAGATAATAGAAAAGTCACGATTCGTACTGAGAAATCCATGACATGTAAACAATGTGCTTCTACACATATCCTTGAGATAGTGGAATCCTTGTAAAATTTTTATTATAAAGAACAAATATAAAAATTTTCAAAACTTTTGAGTACTTTCAATTTAGATAATCTTAGTTTACTCTGATCCAAGTGTGCGACAATACATATTGTATTTAGTCAATTGTGCTGGTTAAAATCATAATTAAATTGCATGCTGGAGTTTTATAATCTATGCAATATTGTCTTTGCATAATGATATATTGTAGCTCATCTCTTCTACTTATTTATTAAAATTAAAATCAAAATAGATCCAAGGGATTTTGAAGGTATTTTAGATTTCTTTTTTCAAAATTTTTTAATATTTTTTGTGGTTGGACTTATACTCAACGATCCAAGTATATTCGAGGATATAATAATGTAGAACGAAGCATTTGTTTGTATGAGTACTTTTAACAGTTACTTTAAAGTATTAAAGAAAGAAACTAAGGTAAGAGTTTTAATTTGAAACTTTAGGGTTAAAAATGAATTTTTATTTAAAACCCTAGATACATAAAAGCTATAACTCCAAACTCATTTTCACTTTCATTCTCTATTTCCCTACACTTGTGCTCTCCTTTCTTCTCTCTTTGTGTGCCATGGCTACCACTCCTACCTTTGCCGCATGGATTAGCTCCACACGCTATGCGCACATAGGAGACTAGATATACCCTAGGTTTTGTGCAACCTTGAGTCTAGAGAGCCCACTTTCTACAGTAGACCCTAGCTCTAGTATAGTGGAATCGTTTTGTGATGCGGCAAACCCTCTCACCTTGCTCTATTCCGGACTTTGCTCTCAGATGGGTCCCCATAGATTTCTTATATAGTTTACCTGCTAGATCAAGCCATGCAAAGGTAATAAATCAAGCCCTCGTGCATGGGGGATAGCATCTCCGCCCCACACCCCATCCCAAGACCATGCCACGATGGATCTCATCGAGCGCATTGTAGCATTTGCCATATATGTTTTGTGCACTAAGGTGCAAGAGGACAGTGAGAAAGACATTGACACACCCTCTTGGCCACAACTAGAGTATTTTGAGAGGGAGCTTGAGGAGATCACATTCGATCTAAGAGTAGAGATAGCACAAAGCTTAGCCATTGTGCACCCACCTCCTTGCCCTGATGAGATGCCCACAAGCGATGAGGCACCTCTCGCTTCTCTCCATGCTATCATCATCGCGAGGATGGAATATTTACTTATACAGGATGTACTAGAAATTTTGGAGCTAAGAGAAGAAGAACTATATTGTATCACAGTGCGTGATGCACTTGATGATTTTATAGATTTTGATATACAAGATGCCCCAGCACATGTTGATGAGGTGGCTCGATATGATGGCATGAGTGTCAATGATATTTCTACCATTGTGAGCATCCAACAGTAGATTGAAAATGCGGCACCATAGTATGAGATCTCTGATGAGGAGTTCGAGCAGTTGCAAGTAAGCATTTTTGGACCTCAACTCGACTACGTAGTACCTCCCCAAGAGAAAGACGAGGGTGACCTAGTTGTAGGAGCAAACCTGGATGCTCTAGTACAACAATAGATAGATGATGTAGAGAAGGTAATGTTAGTAGATTCACAATAAAATTTATCGATAGGGTCTCTAGGGTATCAGGAGCATGGAGAAAACATTTTGCCGAGATCAAGCTCCCAGAGAATAGCCTTGCTAGCCGAAGGCTCGAGTCTGGTGGCCTGAATCTACAAATATTTTTCTCCATGCTCCTGATGCTCTAGAGGCCCTATTGGTAAATTTTTGTGTGAATTTGATGTATATATCTTTAGCACACTCCATGCATAGTGAGTAAACTTGTGTGATACAAGACATTGTCTATATAGATGAATTTACATCTAGACAAGGTGGCCAATCTGGTAGCCAAGGAAGCGTGTAGGACTCGGCATTGAAAAATTATATCGGCCAGCTTGTGAGCAACATTATTATATTCCATAAGACATGATCTCTGGCTTTTGCTAAGAACTTCTTGAAGTTGAGGGCATTAATGAAGGCTGGGCCCTTCGAGACCATCCCAAAAAACTCTAGCTTGGAGAAAGCAGTGTTGCTTCAACGTTCGAAGCTCCTCTACTTATTCTTTAGCACTAGGTATGGGCCACTTTTTTCCATGGTGGTCCCGGCATGGTTGTTAGTGTTGAAGACCCCAATGTCATTAGGTAGGAACTACTAGGGAAAAATGTATTGCTGCCTATGATCAAGAATCGCTTTGACCATGGGGAGTGTAGCTCAAAGAAGCCTAGGAGAGAGTAGATGTACTTAGTGCCAAATGATATCTCATCACCAATGTAATGTAATTTGTAATCTTATCTTGAAGTAATGAAAATCGATATTTGTTGGATTTGCATACAATGTAGTTTGTCATACACATTGTTTATTATTGTTTTTTACTTGAATGTTACATTTATTTATTGGATTTATATGCAACACGATTCATACCCTAAATTTAATACGTAGTGCTTTATTGAGTTCGTGTGCAACATGTATTCGTTCAAACGCATGTAATGATAACTCAAAGATATAAATAAAACAAATAATAAGCAAATAAACAAAAATAAGATACGCAAAAAAAATTATATTCATATTCATAACATTTTACATAGGATCCATTACAACCAAGGTTTTACAAAATCTCTTTAGAAGCTACATTCTGTATATGTTTTGGTAGTATACCCCTATCATTGTTGATCTCCGCGACGACTATCCTTCCATCGCCGGAAGAACCTTAGTATCCACAAATCCCTATCGGTGATGATGACTCTCCTTGCATGTATTGTTGCATAAACCGATTTTTCAAACAAGTCGATGAGGTAAGCTTTGACAGCTTCTTGTAGTGCAAGGAGGGCTTGGGTAGTCCACCGATCGGGTTGTTGCAAGTGTGATCCATCTAGGAAGTGCCTCCTACTGTTTTTAATGAGTATGATGTCCATAATCTCATGCACTAGCTTCTTGAATGGAGCCTTTGGTATCATGAGGTGCATGATCTTCTGGTAATGGCAGATCTCACGGAGAGCCACTGTGCCTAGCTTCCATCGATGCTTGCGATGCTGGCATGGTGTGGTGGTGGTGGTGGAGCTAGGGGAGGTGGCCTATGCATAGGATTTCTAAGGGGTGTCTCCAGGCTACTTGCTTGGTGCGTGCCATGTCTTCTAGGAGAAAAAAATCAAAAATCAAAAGTGAAATGTGTAAAATGAGGTGAATAGATTATACTTCATTGATAACAAAAAAACTCACTACCACACCAAGTGTGTGCAATTACATATTAAATGTGTTGTCAACCAAACTACGTGAAATATTGGAAACTTAAAAAATCATTTAAAAAATCATGGGTCAAATGGAATATTGCATATCGGATATAGTGCTGCCAAACCGCTAAATACAGTAAAGATATAATGCATCGGCCCATGTACAAGTGATCATCACTTATGTGTGTGTGATTGCACATTGAATTTATCCTCAACAAAACTACTTTCAAAATTAGAAACTTGAAAATACATACAATGCAAATCATTGCAAAATAGAATATCAAATATCAAATTTGGCATTACGAAACCATGAAATACACAGTAGATGGTGCATTGTACCAAGTACAACTAGAGATAGGCAAATTTTAGCTCCATTTTGTAGGCTATTGCTATCAAATACTTGAAGGTCTACTGGAAAGATAAACCAAAACTAAGCTCCTTACAATCTACAATCAAACTTGAGCTAAAAACATAAATCCAATTACAAGGTAGCTTCTCAAAGCATATTGTTGACATTAAGATTAAATGCATCCTTGTTGTTGCAGATCCTACGAATAATAACCATATCTATGGGCTTAATAGTGATACGTCAGGCATGAATGACTAAAAGTTGACAATCAGCCATTAGATCAATTAAGTAACTTTCAGCTGCTTTGTGGAGAGCAAGCAAGGTTTGGCTTAACCATCACCCCACATTCCTTGCTTGGTTTCTTGAAAAGAACTTGTGATGATATCCTAACTGCAAATCTTGTAGTATTTCCCACACCAACCTAGAGAATGGTGTCTTAGGAATAATCAAGTTGGCACTCTTCTGAAATTTCCTTATTTCATGTAGCGCAGCTATGCTTGGTCTCCATCTTCACTTCTTATGTGTTGGAGGACATGTATTACTAGCTGGAGCATTAGTGGGAGATGGATCAACTCGAGCATGTGAACCACCATTTCTAGACAATGGCAAACCATCATTATTGACCACAATAGGGCCACCATTGTTGGACATAGTAGTGCCACCATTATTAGTTGTAGTAGGGCCACCGTTGTTGGCCACCAAGGGACCTTTTTCACTCACAGTACACTCACTAGATTTGGAAGAGTATTGAGCTCTTGCTCTTATAGGTGCCTTCATGATAGGAAGCTTGAAACGTGCCATGGTTGAGATGATAAAGGATAGAAAGGTGGAGGATAGAGTGAAGAGTAATGGGAAAAATTGAAAGGAGAGACTTGACTTAAGTATGAAACTTTTAAACTTACTATGGTGTAAATGAACTTTAAAATTATCATTTCATTTCATTTCTTCAACCCGTCGCTGCCTCTCTCTGTCTCCTACCACCCCCCTCATGCCCCTCTCTGTCTAGGCCAATGAATGCTCCAAGTTTTGGAATTTTCATATCTTTGTCTTAGGATTTCGAGATCAGCTTTTCATAATTAAAAAACATAGTTCAAAATCGACTTGAAAAACATAGTGACAAACCTTCAAAATTTTAAATAAAATTTGCAAGACATCTCATGTTAAAGATAGGAGTATTGATGTGTCATATCCTGGGTACCTATGCTCTCTCATGGAATCTAAATGCATAAAAGTATTATCTTTATCTAGGTCTCCATTTATTTCCATCTCTCTCTTGGGTTGCCAACCATTCTATGTGGTATTTTCTAGTTGTACTTTTTTCATATCTTGCTTTTCTCACTTCATATATTGCCCTCCTTATAAATTCTACTCGAGAGGTTTTGGACTTCTTTTCTTTTTCCTCGTATCATATCTCTAATATCCTATACCACCATTGTAATAATTGACTCATAGAATTAGAATCATTGATGCCACCTCCATGATCAGTTACCTTTTGAAAATCATAGTGAGCTTGCCAATGAGATCATTCCATGCCTTGAGTTGACCATATTGCCAAACTTCCTTGATCTGCAAAGTATGGATCATGTGCTTCAAGTATATGCTGCACAAGAAGAGAGATTAAAAGACAAACTAATTCGAAATGATGATATTTTGTTGTAATGGTGACAATACTGACCATGTAGTGTGTTATACTATTTGTAGTCCATGCCTTCAATTATCTCTTTAAATCTATTGGCATCACCATCCCTAAACCTCAACTTTTGTAGGAGAGCTACTTATCTATGTAAGTGTATCCACACTTCTGCCTTTGCAATCCTCATTTGTTCCCCATTGCTCCAATCCGGAATAGCAAGGTGCAACTTTTTCCATGCTTCATACTTCTCTAGTTGTTTTACAAGTATATTTCCTTCCTTATCTCGAGGTGGAGGTATAAAATTCCTAGCCTTGGGTCCGCCAAAGCATGGTTTACAAGGGATATTTCCACACTTTTCCGATTTTTTCTCGTCCTTTTTTATTTCTACTTGGCCCCCGTATAATCCAACTTCAGAGAGGACTTGTTCTACCTTCTTACATGTAGCATCAACTTCTGACATAGGCTGCATCTTTTATGCAAAACTTATATATTCATATACTAACACCATATTGGGAAATATGGGAATTTCCCAAAAGTTTGAGACACGTGGTCAAATATTTGGATTTTTCATAACTTGAACACCATAACTCCAATCAAGTGCTCTATAGCTCAATAGATTTCATTTTTCAAGCGCTTTCCAATGATAGGTCATATCATATGGTTTTGAGAAAATTACGGGCATGTTATCCGGGTGCCACCTTTTATTTATTCAAAAAATGGGAATTGGCTTCTCAATTATTCTAATCAAACAATGCAATGTGCAAAAGTGAACCCTTGGTAGTGGTATTCCCAAAATAGAGCGCTAGTTTGGATCATTGGAACTAGCATTCCATTTCTCATGACTTTTTGATCATGTGTTGGAGCACCTTGTTGTCCTGCCTTGGCAAGCCATTCTTTCTTTCTATCTTTCCCTTTCTTCCTAGTTTGAATGCAATATATGCACAGAAATTTAGCATTTATTGCATTTGATAAACCAAATATACACTTTAATGTTTTTAAATCTCTTGCAAGATGCCATTCAACTTGATAGTCCCCAAACCCCTTGATGTGTAAAATTGCTCCATTATTTTGCTATTGAATAATACCGGATATATTAGTGAGGTTAAAAAAATTTTAAGTACTTCATGGTCCTCCTTTGATACTTCAAATGCTGCAAGCCACCATATTTCATTCTCTGACTATACAATGAAGTATAAAGGATGGTTTTCATTGATGTTGGAATCCAATGCTCGATTCATAAGTGTTATACTCACATGTTCAAGTTTTTGCCCCTTAATAATCTCACTCTCATCAAGTTTGATGACTTGCCTCTACATTCTTCCATAGACATATGGTAGAACTTGACCATAACAATCTAAACCCTACATATATCCAATTCAAAGTTGTTGGATGCATTCAATACAAATGCAACTTCTTTGGAACCATAATTCAATATGCGCGTATTTTCCAGATGCATTGGGTCACCAATTAGTTTTAGAAATTTCTCATTTAGTCATTTTCGAGCCTTCTTCATGTGAAATAGTTTTGGTAGAGGCATTACTCGCTTAGTTTTGAAGACTTGCTTAAATCTTGTATCAAATTTTTGATAGAGCATACTATATGAGTCAGAACTCATTCCCACCTTGTTACATAATCCCTGAGCATCTATAGCAGTAAACAAGTTGCTCACATCCCTAAGATGTTCACTTGCGACACCATCTACAATGTCCTTGAATTTACGATTTTTCAATGCATTTTTTACCATATCCTTGCTTAGGACTTTGCCAATAGTATCATTCTCTACATGAGGGAACATATTTCTCATTGTAGTAGATATCCATCTATGATATTGTCCACTTCCTTTGGTTAATTGGTGATTTGGTTATTTAACTAATCGGATGCACCGATGTCTTCTTTGGTTTTTAAAATGGACCCAATCTCCAAAGTTTTTGTGAGCTTCCTCTTCATGTTTTGATTCTTCTTCTCCAAGTCTATAACTTTAGACTATAACTCCATATTTTGCATGTGTGTAAGATGCATAGCATCTTCAATGATAGACTTTGCTTGTTGTAGGCTCTGGTTCTCCCTATCCTTCTCAGCCAATAATCTATCATTTCCCATCAAAGACGGCATATTCCCTTGTAATCTTGTCTCTATATTTGTTAAGGGTTGATGAATGCAACATCTTTGCTTGGAGCTATGATGAGCTGAGAGGCATTCCTCCCAGCCTGGCTGTTCATACTATTCTTGTAAAAGAAGGCAGTCATCCTCTGAGTCAGAAAGTAAGGTGTATGCCTTTTGAGTTGAGGGACGGGTTGTTTGAGGAGTTGCAAAAGTTAAGGAAAGCTAGTTTAATCTTCCCTGTACAACACATAGAATGGTGTTCACCAGTTGTTATCAAGAAGAAGAAAAATAACCAGATCCGACTATGTGTGGATTTTAGAGAGCTGAATAAGCAAACAGTTAAGGATTACTACCCGTTGCCATTCATTGACCAGATTTTGGATCAATTAGTGGGTAGGGAAATATATTCATTCATGGATTTCTTTGCAGGATATAACCAGATGGCAATTGCAGAAGAGGACAAGTTGAAAATGACTTTTATTACTGTCTTTGGTACTTTTGCATACCATGTGATGGCCTTTGGTTTGTGCAATGCATCTGGATCATGGCAACGAATAGCCAACAAGACCTTTGGTGACATCTCCCCAGATGAGTTGAAAGTATTTATTGATGACCTGGGGGCAGCCACTGTAAGGGAAAGAATGTTGATTATCTTAAGAAAATGCTTTGAGCGTTGCCGGCAATTTTACTCTTAACCTACGGAAGTGTGTCTTTGGAGTACCTTATGGGTTATTGCTAGGTCATGTGGTCAGTTCAGTAGGGATAGCAAACTAACCCTGAAAAGATCAAGGTCATAGTCACTATGAGTCCATCGCACACTCCGAAAGAGGTTCATAGCTTTCTGTCTCATCGATAGGGTATTATCGAAGGTTTATATGCCTTGGCAGAAAGGACATTGCCACTAACAAATTTATTATCCTTTAGCTGTCTATTTGAATGGAGCAATCCTTGTAAGGTAGCTTTCGAGGATGTGAAACAAGAGTTAGTAAAAGCACCCATTTTAAAAGCACCTAAAAGAGGCGAGGTGTTCTATATATTTTCAGCAGCCACCATGCATAGTATCAGCTCTGTTGCTGTTTAGCCCAAATTTGGGAGGATAAGTGGTATCATCCGATAGCTTTTGCTAGTCGCAAATTGGGCATTTTAGAGATCAACTACACCTACATGGAGAAGTTGTGTCTTGCGATGGTCTTTGGGACTAAGAAATTCAGGCACTACATCCTCTATGAAAAGGTAGTGTTCTATACGAAGGTGGAAGGGCTTAGATTGCTTATGAACAAGCTATAGCCGCTTGATCATTTAGCAAAATGGTTAATCACTTTGCAGGAGTTTGATTATGAGATTAAGAGTAAACCACCGAGGTTGCAGGGTATTGTGGAATGCCTTGTGGATTTTGGGGAGCCGAAAGAGACTTTGTTGAAGGAAGTGATATTGATGCAATGTTTAAAATTGATACAGCTTCTATCCCATCTTGGTATGCTGCTATTACACACTATTTATCAACATGAGATACTAGAGTTGGTCTATCAAAGTCTGAAAAGAGGAAAATCAAACAACACGCTTTGAAGTTTTCCTTGATCACAGGAACACTGTATTGGCAGGGTGTTGATGATATCTATCACCAATGTGTGATGCCTGATGAGGTCCCTTTCATCTTGGAAGAGTGCCATGACTCTGCATGTGGAGTGCACTTTGTGGGACGGTTGACAGCGCAGAAAGCTTTAAGAGCTAGATATTGGTGGCCATCCATATTCCAAGATTCTTTTGAGTATGTTAAGAGATGTGATACCTATCAAAGACATGACATTTGAGAGAATAGGAAACGCCCACTTACACCTATCATGGCTATCCTTCCATTTAAGAAGTGGAGCATTGATTTTGTGGGTCCTATCACCCCGTCGTCTACTACTCAGAAGAGGTACACTATAGTAGCAACTGATTATTTTACAAAATGGTCAGAAGCGCGGGCGACAAGACAAGACAATGCAAAAGAGACTACAACCTTCCTTTTAGAGCAAATTATCTGCCGTTTCAGCCCATCGAAAGAATTAGTATCGGATCGTGGAACCCTTTTTTTGAACAAAGTGATCAAAAGCTTGACTGAAGCTTGGCAAATCAAGCACAATAAAATAACCCCTTATAATCTGCAAGCAAATGGTCAAGTTGAAAGTACTAATAAGCAGCTTGTGGGTATCTTGTCTAAAATAGTCTCTGAGAAGAAACGAGATTGGGACAGGAAGTTGTATGTGGCAGTATGGGCGTATAATACAACGTTTAAGTGAGCTACCGGCCATACTCCATTTAAATTAGTTTATGGAGAAGAGTGTGTGTTACCCCTTGAAATCGAGTTGCCAACCATACGGTTTGCAATTAATCACTCTTTGGGAGATGAGGATTCGCTCTTTGAACGTTTTACGACCATAGCCCATCTGGATGAGCTGAAGTTGCAAAGCTTATTACACCAGGAGGTAGCCAAACATCGGATGAAGCAGTTGCATGACCTTAAAGTGAAGAAGTATATCTTTAAAAAAGGGTAATTAGTTATGTATTACGATGCGCATAGGGAGCTGTTTCCAGGGAAGTTGGAACCTAGATGGGATGGCCCCTACAAAATTGTTAGGATAGGGAAAAATAGGACTATGGCTCTACTAATTGATTTGCAGGGAGTAGAGTTTAAAAATAAGGTTAATCTTAATAAGATTAAACCTTATTATTTCTAAGTATGCTAATACAGGAAAATGCATTGCAGGTCCATGTTGGGGATGATCTGAGACCTGCACGAGAGCTTAAAGCTGGTTGATGGGGTGGCTAATTCCTTATTTGGAGCACCCATATCTGGAGCAGAGATACCATCAGGGGAAACTTATCTGGTGGAGCAAAGGATACAAAGTGATTAAGCAAGAAGACGGAACCTTTGTGTGGGAGATTAAAAGTCTTCTACCATCACTGCTTATGACTGTTGACAAGTATCCATGTTGAGTTCAATGAAGAAGGTGGGATGGAGCCGTGAGTTCACCGTCTAAACATACTGAACTTTGATTATCATAATTACGAATAGAGGAGTTCGTGATGGCAGGCTGTGTAAACCCATTGTGGACGTACACATTATATTTTGACGGAGCATCTAGGGGCCCTAATAAAAAAGGGAGTGTTGGAGTAGTAATTTGAGATCCCCGACGTAGAGTTACGATGAAGTTAGCTGCTTATCTCGGGGTAGGATTCACTAATAATATGGCGGAGTATAAAGCCTTGATTAGGGACTGGATATTGCCAAACAAGGTGGTAATTGTCGGTTGTTAGTAAAAGGGGATTCCCAGTTGATCCTGAATCAGCTAGATGGGACTTACACAGTGCAGAATCCCATTCTTTGTATGTATCATCGAACTGCAATGACCCTACTTGAGGAGTTTGAGAGAGTGTCTTTTCAGCTAATTCCACATTACTGGAATCAGTTTGTAGATTCACTGGCAAATCTTGCTTATGAAGAAGACATTTTCTTTAACTGTGGTCCTAGTTTTGATATTGTGATCAATGATGAGACAAGACCTGGTCGCTTGTGGGGAATGTTATCAGAGCATGCAATATATGGCAGACGATGGTTGATATGGATGATGCAAAGAGTAGCCGAGACCAATCTACCGTTATTATCCTGAACCCGTAGGTTGATTAGACAACATGTTATGCGTATGCCTCTTGCTATATATGCAAGAGGGATGGGTCATAACCTTATGCATTTAGTTTAGGGCTGTGAGGCCTATTATTTTCCTCCTTGGAAAGGAGCCTATTATTGTATATCTGTACTATTTCAGGGACAGATGTGTAGGTGCTATTCTGTTTTATTTCATGAGGCTAAGAGGGCCAGTTTTGCGAGGTTTTGAATGTTTTATTTCGTTAGGCCAAGAGGGCCGATCAATTTTTGTAGTGAAGTGCTTTATCTCATTGGGCCAAGAGGGCCAGTTGTCTGTTTGGTGCAGGTACGGTTAATGGTTTCTTGTTTTAGTCTTGTGCTAGACAGGTTTGAAGAAGAGCTTGGAAGGAGCCTTTGTTGCGCAGAAGCTTCTCATGGACCTATCCAGGTGATATCTCTCCTTTATGAGTACCGTGTTTTATGCTATATGTATCTGTGTACTTGTTGGGGGATTTTTCTTTTCTTGTTGGGGACCGGCGACCAAGGCATGAAGTCCCATGTTTAGGTTCAGTATGTTTGAGGGAGGTCTGAGTAGTTGTTGCCTCTTGTAAAGGCATTGTCAGACGTTAAAGACCTGTTTTAGAAGGGAGTCCTAGTGACCCTGTTCTGCTAGCCTGCTAGGCAGCCGTTCTAGGAGTTCTTGTTAGTTGTGAGGCAGTTAGAGAAGCCTGCCAGAAGAAAAATAATGCTGATAGAGGAAGAGCAACCCTGAATATCCCAAAAGAAAATAAATATATACAAAGCTGTGTAAAAAGGGGTTTTAACCCCCTATAAAAATAGAAAAGAAAAGAAAGGAAAATTTATAGGCAGTTGATCATTGCCTAGCAAAGGCCTGGTAGGTTCTTGGGGACAAGTCTGCTGACTCGGGGCCAATGCCTTGTCTTTCTAGGGGTGGCTTCTTGCTAGAAAAGAAGAAAGTAAGGAAGGTTGGTGGAGCGAAAATAAAAGTGAGCGTCAGAAAAGGGTTAAGTGTCGCCTTGCGAGGGCTTGGTAGGTTCTTGGGTACTGAGACAAGACCTGAGGCCAATGCCCTGTTCTCCTTGGGTCACTGTGCTCAGCTCCCTCCTCTTTACATGCCCGATTATGGAAACATAAAACCTCAAAGAAGAAGAAACGTGCTGGAAGAAAATGCTTCTTGATCAGGCTATAGGAGTCCTTGCCTAGTAGGAGCTCCTGGTTGTGTTGTCCTTAGTTAGGTAGGTAGTTCAGACCACCACTTAGGGCAACTTCTTTGATAGTTCTTTTTAGTTTGGCCGTATTGGAGAAGTCGGTTAGTGACTAGCTTTGGACCTTCTATCAGATTATGCTAGGCCTAGTCCTTGTGGATGTCATGCCTTGGTTTTGTCAAGGGGTAGGGTGAGCATTGTGCTGTGTTTTGGTATGTATCTATTTTGTATCAGCTTGATGCTTCCGTTGTTTGTTTGTGTGCAGATCTAATGTGGGATTCGACGGGTTGAGTCGCCCTATCTCGTGGTCACCAATGAGAGCTGAGTTTTGAGCTTAGGACATGCCTAAAAATTTCCAAAAAATCTGGAGTTTAGGGAAAAAATATTCAACATCAAAGGCGACGGCTCCAGCTAGGATGATTTTAAGCACCAAGTGAAATACGACTCTTAAAAGGAGCCCGAGCGACACTTGTTGATTTTTTATAATTTTTCGGACTGCCATGTAGGTTTTCAGGAGTTGCCAGCTAATGCGGGATGTCAAGCCGGACGCCCAGGATGCTTTAGAGCTCGATTTGGAGCCAGGATGGAGAGATGGCCAAGAAATCGGTCAAGATGCGAAGGGGTGGACAAAACTTGGGCCAAGTGGGTGGTGACCTTTGAGAGCCCCAAATTTTAATGTAGCATGAAACTTTCATGAAAAATCGTGATGCAAGCGTGGAGAGAGAAGGCGCCAGGATGCGGCAAAAATTGCGCTCCATCCATGGAGATGGAGATCTTAGCCTCAATGCAACCCATCCAATGGACATTGGCCCTTGATTCCCCTCTGTTTGCTGATCATATTGATGCCCTTCGCCCGTCCAATGATGGCATGGATGGAGAATTCTGATTCTAGTCTTCTCTCCTCTCCCTCTCTCTCCCTTAAGGGGCTGTTTTTGTGTGCAAGAGGAAAATGAAGAATGGTGAAGGAAAGCTTCCGGTTGGAACCGGATTGCTTCCGGGTGAATGTAGACATGAAGATTGCTGAACTTGAAGATGGTAGTTGGAACCGGATTGCTTCCGGGTGAATGTATACATGAAGATTGCTGAACTTGAAGATGCTAGACATTGAATGAGGGCTGACCCGCAATCCTGTAGCAAAACCGAGATCCGAGACACAAAGCCTAAGCGGTAATTCAATTTTTATGAAGAAAAAATGAGTTTTTATGCTATTTGGTTGATGAAATATTGTTCCCATGGGCTGATTATGCATCATGATGTTTTTTCCTATGAGTTTGATCATTTTATGCTCCGAAAATCAGAAAATCATAAGTAATATGGCTGAAATTAATGGTATAAAACCCGTAAAACACGTGTTTAAGGGGTAAAAGGGGGGTTTTTTGCAAAATAAAGGGGAAGTATGAGATATAACATCAACAAAACCTAGAATTTTGTTGTCAAGAAACTTAAGGGCCACATGCCACAATCAATCTTAATTTCTAGTCATTTTTATTGAAGAAAATAGAGGAAAAAATACCAAAAATGGTGAAAATGAATTTTAAATGGGAAAATTTTAGGAAATGATAAAAGGAAAAATTCAAAAAATTACATAAGTGTTTGTGCAATGTATAATGAAGGTAGAGCACAAGGTTAGCCTTGGTTTACCCTCGTTTCTATGTTTTTGTCCACGTTTATCGCTTTCTCTATAAAGAAATACACATAAAATCACTCTTTCACCTATCAACGATTGCAAAACATTAAACGATAGGGTGAGAGGGGAGTTTGAGCGTCAAAGTATAATATTAAACCTGATTTATGTGTTGCATCATGCCTATAGGACGTGGTTTTAAAATAAAGGAAAAGGCAGCATGAGCGTAAGGCTCGGTGTCTCTCCTCGTTTCAATACATAAACGCTAGCATGGAAATCATGAAAAGATTGGTTTTGCACGATGCACAATGCTGATTTTCTTTTGTTTGTGCACTGAACCATTCACATTATGCATTATGCATGGTTCATGGTATCAAAGGAAAAGCTCCTGGACTGCATAGCAATTGTTTGCTTAGGAATTTGACCCACAATTGAGAGTGTGAGGCTATCCCTTACCGTAGGGTAGAGGGTCGGTTTCGTAAGGGACTATTAAGTGAGGACACATGGTATATCTCCTGGAAATACGAGAAATATAAAAGAGAGGAGTTTGTGTTCGTTTGTGTTATATGTTGAGCAGCACATCAAAGGGCCAATCCCTGCGACGTAGGAGAGCTGTAGTGGGGCCACGGTGTTTTTACCGAGAGGTTGCCTCCATATGTGTGTGATCGTGGCATTACCGATGTGTAAGGTTTCTCCCTTTGAGGAGTTTAAGGGAAACGTTGGACTATAAACTATAAACGCATAGATTAATCTTTAGGGCTGTTTGTCCTTTAGCATTAGATTGACGCTCCTGGTCCACGAGGCCGTGAGGGTGTTTGTGTGTCATGAGCATGAGGTCCGGCTAGTGCTATAGCTAGTGCCGGCCCATTTTAGGTCCCATCAGGATGTGATTTGGATAATTATTCCAAGTGCTTGTGTTTGATGATAAATGCATCGCATGAGTCAGAGATGACAAGTTGCCATGGGGAATAAAGGAATGTTTTCTTGAAAGACAATATTAGGTTGATTGCCTTGATTGTGCTTGATTCTTAATTGGATTAATTAAGGAAGGATATTTTGCACGGGTGGATCATCTCCAAGGTCACACAGTGTTTCAACCCGAGAGGGCATTGCTCGATTCAGAGCCGAAGGTCAAGTGGTCCAACCACAAAAGTTGTGTCTCACTCCTAGGTCACTTGAGGTCAGTGGAGCTTTGGACACCCCTTGCCTAGTTTGAAAAAAACGGAGTTGTAGACTACCGTGAGCCCAACATCTAGGGCACTGGAAGATCCTATTCTAGATAATGGATGGAAATTATGGTGCCATGTGATTTGGACCGGGTACTTCTAGGTCACTTGAGGTCAGTGGAGCTCTGGACACCCCTTGCCTAGTTTGAAAAAAACGGAGTTGTAGACTACCGTGAGCCCAACATCTAGGGCACTGGAAGATCCTATTCTAGATAATGGATGGAAATTATGGTGCCATGTGATTTGGACTAGGTACTTCTATTGGACAGAAGGGATACATAATTTCTCATGTATGGGCACAGGAGACAAAGATTAATGTGAAGATAAGTTCAAGAATTTGTTTGAACTTGTCTGTCAAAGGATTGCTTGCTTTCTATTTGTGTTTGTGTCATAAAACGAACCCTGTTCCCTAAAAGTCTTAATTGATGAAGCTAATTTTAAATGTTACACATAATTGTGGTAGGACCTAATTAGAAAACTAAAGCTATCAAGGGAAGTGGGTGGGCAGAATCCTAATGGGTCTGTTTTATGGTAGGGTGGTCCTAGAGAATAGGGAGGCTTCTCACTAGGTCTTCCCGATCGTTTGACCTTTAGGTATTGTTAGGATATAACCTGATTGATGTTGTTTTAGGGGATTGGAATGGGACTATGCCCTACAGGCAGAGACGTTGAACGGCGCATCCCTCTCATTTCCCATTCTTTTTAAACCAAGTGCGGCATGGGTCTTCTTCGGTTTGGGTATCTCTGCGTAAAGAAGAATGTCCAACACCCAATGCTAGAATACTGTCAGGAGACCTTGACCAATAGGAATCTAGATTCCAGGTTGATCCTAGTGGGTTCTCGGCTGCAAATGTTCCATTGCGAGGTAGAATCGGAAAACCCTAGGCGACAAAACCTGAAACATTCCATAGGAATGTCGGGCAGCGATGCTTAGATTCATTTCTCGATGGACCGCTAAAAGGTTCTTGGATAGCCAATAGGCGACGGGCACGTTACATTTTTTAGTTATGAGGATTTTGAGAAAAAGTGACCTTATCCTATAGTTTGAGAATAAAATAACATGTGAAATCTATTGAAAATACAAATACAAGATTTGCTTGATTGTAGAAGATCTCTTATTCAAATATTATTTTGGAATCCCTTTTAAGAGAGAAAGAGGTGAGAGAAACCCCTTAAGGGGCAAAAAAGAGAGTCCATATTTCTCCTAATGCTTTATCATTGAGGCATGGATGTAGACAAAGGTCATTGATAATGGTTTTGCTTACGTACAGGTTTGTAGTAAAGATGAAAGAAGAGCTATGTAGTTGATGACAAACTATGTTAATCACCCAAAAAATAGCATACCTTGTGGGGTTCCCCTCTTCCTACAAGGGAGCCAAACTGTCATTAGGTACCATTTTTCTATGGGACGAGATCGTATAGGGAGGAAAAAGTTCTCACCTTCTAGTAGTGATGCTTTTTCTTTAGGTTTTATTGGTCTTACAATAGTAAAAAGTTTTGTTTGCTTTTATATGGTTGTAGAGTTGCTAAGAGATGCCAAGCAGTATGTATGCAAAAAAGAAATAGAATTGAAGAATGGAGGTTTGATGTTGGATGCTAAATACATTGATAGAGTGCATAATTCATTACTAATGTTTCGTGCACACTTCACATGTACAAAACATTAGGCCGCTTGGCAGCAGCTTTGCACGTGAAGCTGCTCCAAAGCAACAAGCGAAGTTGCCATGCTATTGCATGGCAACCTCACTCAATAATCCATTTCTCCTCTTTCCCCTCTCTATTTCCAAGATGTTTCATCTCTCTCTCTCTCTCTCTTTTCCCCTCATTTTTCTCTATAAATCCTCTTTCTCCCTCTCTCCATCTCTTCCTTTTGTTTTGTTTTATTTTCTCTCATCTCCTCTCTCTCTTCTCTCTCTCTCTCTCTCTCTCTCTCTCTCTCTCTCTCTCTCTCTCTCTCTCTCTCTCTCTCTCCATTTCTCTCTATAAATCCTCTTTCTCCCTCTCTCCATCTTTGCCTTTTATTTTGTTTTACTTTCTCTCATCTCCCCCCCCCCTCTCTCTCTCTCTCTCTCATATTATAAAATAGAGAATGCCAAATATACATACAATCTCACCTATACACAACCGTAAGAAGACATGTGCTTGCTCTCCCTCCCTCTCCCCCTTTCTCTCTCTCATCAAACTTAAAACTAAAAGTAGTTTATAAAAATTGCAATACAGGATGTTGGACATAGAATTAATCTCTTCTATGCACCATACTTATAGTTGTACCTTCCTCTCTACACGAATGTAAGAAATCACATGCTTTCTTTGCATGATATTTAGAAACAACAATTTTATAATGAAATGGGTCATAATTGAAACAAAGACCAAGCACCACAAAAATAATTTCTCTAAGAGACCTAATCAAAACAAAGCTCTCTTCTTTTTGGAGGAATCATTCAAGTTATCTCCAAACAAGATATTCACAAGCAAAGTAGAGCCAGGCTCCAATATCTTTGGCCTCTTTTCATCAATGATGACATGATGGGAAGGTATAAGACATCCTACCATCCATTAGCAAGCCACAAATACCAAGTATAAGACACCTGACTGTCTCCAAGCACCATAGGTAAATGCCTGATGCCAACCAAAAAGATAATGTCTTCAATATGTCTAATAGAAACAAAGCTTCCTCTTCTTCGAGGAATCATTAGCAAATTCTTCATGCGCATTTAATACGTGGGAATGTGAAGCAGGGAATGATCCCACAGTTTCTTTTGGTAATCGCATGGGTGGCATGATAGTCTTACCTCTCTCTTTAGCACCTGTATTGGAACAAAAATCATAATATAAGTACGTGAAACAAGTAACAAGACCATTTCATTCCAACAATAATAATACTTGGTCAAACATTTGTTAGTAGAGTACTGACAAACATTGATGCAGCATCATAAAACAACCCAAATCCTTGAAGCCATACTTAAACCAATGCCTTGGTATCTTATTAGTATGAGAGCGTTGAAACCTCTTCTTATGGTCAACCTCGTACATATGCACCTGAAAGCATTGCGTGTTTCCACAATGTACAACTTCAATAAAAATTGGGAGCTTGATATCAATATTAACATCATCATACAAATGCTCAATGACTCTTGCAAGTGTCCTTCTTATGATATCATTACTCGTTACTGTGCGCAACGTGCACTGTAGCTCCTTTTGATAGTCAGAAGCTGGGTAATAGTTCCATTCTAGGGTAGGCATTTGTAAAAGTCAAACAAATAGTGAAATACGAAAAAATACTTCACCTCCAAAAGAGTATGTGCTAACCAAATATGGCACAAAGAGCAAATCACATATATGCCAAACCAATGTCCCTATACAATCGTCAATAACTACACCTCCACACAAAGAAAGCAATGCACATTATTGCCCCTTTCGAAGCACATCCTTGTATACAATGTTTGTGCTCATTTTCCCATCCCTTTCACCCTCCCAATTGGACTTTCACACCATGCAAATATTTTACCCTTGAAAATGCAACATATAGCTAACCATGCATAAATACTGGCGCCTTTAGATAAAGCTCATGTCCTTGTGACTTGTTGATTGTCATAGTGAATGCCAACCTAATGGGAAACTATCTCCGTTTCATAGTAAATGGCAATTATGTAGCATTGGAAACAAATGTAATTCGAGGAATAAAAACTCATTTGCTCACATTTTCCCATGTTATTATCTCAACATGTATTACTTTCCTATTGAAATTTCTAAATATCAACCGTGTACCATTACACATACCCCTTCTTGGGTTCAAGTTTCTAAGAAGAATAATAGGTGCATTTATCTTCAGCAACAATAAATGAGGAGGAAATACACCTCTAAGGTCCAATGTATTTAAATACTCAACAGAGTACAAAAATGAGTCATCTGTCTTTGTAATCAAATCTGCACTATAATACTATCTAACCTCCCCTAGCATCAATTCCAATGCATGATCATTCAAATTAGCAAACTTTGTATTCCACGAGGTAAGTATAGCCTGCTCCTTAGAATATGTTGTGTAGTCAACCACATTGTATATGTCACTATAGACACTACCAACCAAGGTTTCAATAGATTGCCCTTTTAACACCATGCCAGATGGAACACACAACCTATCACCGTTTTCGGTAATACCCACTCCATCACCTATTCCTTGAATCAAAAAAATGAACCCATTGTCCACTATACTTCCAGCTGTTGACACTCGCATATTCCCAGATACCCTTAATACCCTCATGTGATGCCACAAATCAGAGTAAGATAATGCAGAATTAATAATATTCTCACATGTCCCCTACCCCTTGCAATGCAAGCATCCCTAAAAGTATCGCAAATCACATTATCAATAGTATGAAGATATTCAAATGAAGTACACCCTCAACACTCTATTACACATCTACAAATAGTAGAGCTCACCACAAGTAGGCACCATAAAATACATTCGACCACAAATATTTCTATGCTTCATCTTAGTCCACATCTTATTTCATGCATTCCATACCTAGTACACTGTAAAGTCTTGATGCGAATAGTCCTAGTCTCTAGATGAATGTGACTGCACAAAAACCATTCAATAAGAGTAGTTTTCTAGAGGTCTTCATTATGCACTACATTTGGTATACTATCTGTATCTCGAAACACCACATAATTCAAACAAGGTAAGTGCACCTGCAAATGCTGTATATTATGTTTTTCATCATGCAATGTGTAATCATAGATTCGTCAATATGCCTTGGAGGCAAAAACATACCATGAATCTAGATAACTTTGAATATCGGCAACAAAGCATTAGTTATCTCCAACCAATGTGGATTGCATGTCATTGTTATAAAAATGATAGGTTTTCCCTTGCAACATGCTATAGCCATGGCATCTTGATATAATTGATACATGTGCCTTTGGTCCACCCGTGAATATGATGGTAAAACTATCCTCTTGCCAATAGAGGGACCAAAAATCTACACTGGTCCATTATCGTTTGCCCCCACCATGTCTGCCAAGCCTTTGTAGGCCTCCAATCACAACACTGATTGATTCTGGCTAGTGGTGACACCAAGTTAGCTTGCATTGCTCTATACTACAGTAAGCATCAACAATAAATTAGTCAGACATGTCTTTGATAATGCAACATATGAGTTGACAGAATTGGATGGAACAGTGCTTAGAGTGCCTATTGCTGGAAAAATAATCAAGATTTTCAAGAAAAGAGATGAGGATTATGCATTGGAAGAATTTTCGAGAGAAGAGCAACGACAAGAAACTCCAATGGAAGAGATAGATGATATGGCTGAAAATCTTGTTGATCTACCGGAAATGCATAATGAAGAGATTGATTTGTTTGTGGATCTTGATGATAATGATCATGGGTAATTGGCCCATCCGGAGGATGCGCAGGATTAGAGGGGGTGGATGTCGTATTGCTGCGCATTCGAGATGTGAAAACACACCTTAGTATCTTCATGCACCTAAAGATGGAATGCATGAAATTTCATTTAGGTAACACAATTTTTATTGGACAATTCATATATGTTAATGGGAATACTAACATTACTATAGGAAACCTTTATATTCCAACCATTATCTCCCATAGAAAAAAGGAGGACATATAGCATTGGCATATATGCTCTATGCAAGTTTGAAACAACAACACATTGACCACCCTGAGCATAATCATGAATATGTCGAGCGACTATCAAGAGTATTGTCATCACCCTACCTCAAAAAGAATATGAAGAGAATGATGGATTTTGTAAAAGTTAAAGTTGTGGGAGAATTGTTTCTATGAAGCTGTGTGTGAAGATTTTGTGTTACTAGTGTTGTTTTCTTTGTTATGGACATATAAAAGATAAAAAATATGGTTGTTGATGATAAGATAGATTTCTTGTAGTAGAAACCCTATTACCTTTTTGTTCCTTTTGGGGCTCCATGTTTTTTGTGCACATTCAGGGAAAACTACCATATCAACAACAAGCATTAAAAGAGGCTGAAAATGAAGAAAATGGCATTGCAAAGATGAGAAGAATTCAATGGGAGTTTGCAAATTTTCTTCAACCACTAAAGAATTGTAGATTCTTATTACCTTAGCTACTTTCCACAAGAAGTTCATTCCACAATGGCGGAAACATATAACCATCATGATGCAGACTCTATGTGGTGGACTATTTCCTCTCCCTATTGAAGTAACAGAGACGTGCATCTTGGTAGCAAATTGTTTGGGAACAAATTGAAGTGCAGAAAATAGAGAGAATGATAATCTATGGAAGATTTGGAATTCATTGAGAAGTTTCCAAACATTATCAAGTGGGAGATCATGAAAAAGCTTCAAGAGTTGTGGTCAGTGGAAGTTCAAGAAAACAAGAAAGAAAAGAGTTGGCATTTTTTCATGGATGCTCAACAACACGACACATGGCATGCATGGTGCACTGACAACCTCCTGTTTGTTTAATTAACAACCCACTAGAAGTTGGTGGATAGAGTATTCTTCACAACATACATTATTGAAATCATCAAAAGCTGGCATTACTATGATGATGGCACCACAATGATCCTCAAAAGAATGACTTTTGATACCTTTAGAACAGAATACCTTCCCCTTTGTAGTGTTTTGAAAGCTGAATTCAAAGATGTAGAAAAGAAGGAAGTAGAAAAGATGTTGGCCAGAGAGTCCTCCCCCTCTGATTCTATTATGTTGAGTATAGACCAACTGGGTGGAGTCAACTGCTTGATGAATGATGCAATCAAGAGGCAAGCACTAGCACAAGTCCAGAGGTATGTGAGAAGAGAGAAGGAAAAGATCAAAGCCAAGAACGAGCTTGCAAGAAGAAGTCTCATTTGATTCCTTAAAAGCACTCTTTACAAAAATCTCCATGGTGACTCAAGGTCCCCTTCCTAGTCAGATCTGTCTTGGAAATATTTATGACAACCATCGAATGTAATCCCATTGCCCATCTTTAAGGGAGAGTAAAATGAAGACCCTAATCTTCATGTAGCAGAGTTTATGGTGGCATGTATGGCTAACAATGCCAGAATCCCCGAGCATTGGTTAGCAATATTCCCCGCCACTTTCAAAGGCATGGCGTTCCAATGGTATGAGAGACAAGCAGCAAGAAATTTTGGCACATGGGACGACCTAAATTTGGCCTTCCTCATTAAATTCATGCGTGAAAGTCTTGAAGAGCAGATGCAAGAGGAGTTCATGTACCTAAGTCCTCTGGTGAATGAGTAGAAGCCTATGTCTCACAAATGGAATCCATATTGAAGAGATAGACCAACTATCATTTGGATAAAGACATCTAGAAGGGGGTTTTTCTTAGAGGCCTACAACCAGAAGTTTGCAAGTTCGTGGACTTGAGAAGACCTGTCAATCTACAAGCTACAGTGGAAGGTATAAGACTGTATGATGAAGTTGAAGCAAGATTGTCAATGACCTCACGAAGAGGAGTCCTACCTTAACCCATTCCAGGAATGGTATACCCAACAAATGCAGTACCAAGGACAATTCCCTACCCCTACCCCTAGATGTAAAAAGTCATGTAGTACAGTGCACCGAATCCTCTCTAGTGGCCAT
This sequence comes from Lygodium microphyllum, assembly GCF_053477565.2. Taxonomy (NCBI): domain Eukaryota; kingdom Viridiplantae; phylum Streptophyta; class Polypodiopsida; order Schizaeales; family Lygodiaceae; genus Lygodium; species Lygodium microphyllum. The sequence continues at coordinate 77,367,642 of NC_141145.1, read as the reverse complement.
AGATGACAGTGCCTCAAATGATGGTTCAACCACAACAACAGTGGCCTCAAATAGTTTCCCAAATGGCGACTCAAAAATAGTGGAATCCTATCCACCACTGGAATCAACAACCCCAAGTCTCAATAGGAGCTTTGAATTAGAACTAGAAAAGAGGACCCTCTAGATCAACCCAACCAGTGTATGCATGTGATTACATAAGCTTCTCAAAACCCTACTACAAGTACTCCAGGAGGTGAAAATTTCAAGGACTACATGTCCAATTCACTCACAAGCATCAAGAAAGAGCTTATGGATGTGATTACAAAACAGCTACATATGCTGAAGGTGAATACCACCAATGTATCCACTCTCATGAGAGGTGGGAGAGATGTGATGCGGTCTAATACATGGTGTGGAAAATGCCATTAAGCGGGATATTTAGCTACTAAGAATGTACTCGAAAACCAACCATTCCTAGGGCCTTCTGTTCATACTATTTGAGGAAGAACCATACCGAGGATATCTGCTCTCTGAAAGAGATGCACGAAATAAGAAAGAAAGAAAGATGAAGACACAAGATTCAACTTGCTGAAATCCAAAATGAAAACCCAAGATATTGGACCAAAACCTAGGGAGTTTGGTCCTAATTTCGGTTGAAGGAGGTTTCCCTCTTAGATTTACAGAGGACGATAGTTTGGCGGTGGCTAGAGATAATAGGTGGAGTATTATAGATGTGGAGAAAAGGGTCATATCTCACCGAATTGTCCAAACCCTTAAAGGTCTATGGACTACAAGCCCTTATGCAATCAATGCAAAGGAGAAGGCCACACTACAAAGACTGTCCAAGTCTAGCTCCTGTGAAAGCTACTCCTGATACATAACAAAAGACCCAAGAACTTGCGTCCAATTTGGTGGAATTGGAAGTTGCCACAATAACACATGCAAAGAAAGGAGAACCCATAGTTCCAAAAGAGAAATTTTCCTTTGCCAAGACCATGAAGCTCAACCTTCCTAAGAAGAAAATAACAGTGCATCACAGAACAATGTAGTATAGAGCCCTACAGAGACATAGAGAGCCACAGAGATAGTTGTAGAGATAGGACTAGAGGTCTAGGAGATAGAGGATGCCGAAGTAACTCCTCAAGGAGAAGAGGCACAGATGTTATTGTTCCTAGAAGAAAAAGGGAAGATAAAAGTGGGTGTTGACCCATTCCCTAGCCAATGGGAGAAGCTTGTGGATCGTATCAAAGAATATTATTTGGTCAAAGACCTAAACACTTTTAAACCTAACATAACATTTCAACAGTTGCTGATGTTGTCTCCTAGCTATCAAAAGAAATTCAAAAGCATACTGACAAGAAGAAGAGGCCTAAGAATTGCTCCCTCTGTAACAACCAAGTCTAATAAAGCCCTAGAACCTATGAAAAGAAGGAAGTGGATGTGGCTAATGCCTTCTTGGATCTAGGAACCCCAGATATTGGTGTGTGGATTGAAGGGTATTTTATAGCAAACGCATTGATTGATGGAGGCTCATCAGTAAATATAATGACGGACGTGACAATGAAGGATCTAGGCTTGCAAGGAATGAAGCCTACACAGTGGCTTATTAGATTGGCAGACCAAAGTAGAATAAAGCCTTTGGGCATTGTCCATACATGAAGACAACCCTCACAGGAAGAGACTATTGGCTGTCATATTTGGTGGTCAAACCAAATTTATACGGGACCTCATACCCTTTGCTATTGGGAAGACCTTGGCTTTTTGAAGCAAGAGCAAGGATATATTGATTCAAAGGAACCCTAACCCTAGGTAGAGGACCCAACAAAGTGGTGTTGAAGTTGTATGGATTGCAAAAAGGCAATGGATCCATGTCCATCAAAGTCGTAACAGACTCCTCCAATGAAGTAATAGATGGTACGTCAGGAGATGAAGAGGCCATCAAACAAATGTTTTCTAAGAAAATAGAGGCACAGTCCCTAACAATGGGTAGGTGTAAGCCAATTGCCGAAGGAAGAAAGTCTTTGTCGATGGGAGAATACCTACTGCCTGAACGTGAATTGACTTCTGAAATCACCTTTTACATTGAGATAGAAGCATGGATGTACTGCTCTCCCTATTACATGGTAGTAACAGAGACAGAGACAAAGACAGAGATAGAGACAGAAGCAGAAGCAAAAGCAGAAGCAGAAGAAGAAGTAGAAGACATAACAGAGAACTTGTTATTCTCTTACAGAGCCCCCACAGAGGTAGAAGCAGATGATGAAGAGGACGAAGGTGATAATGCAGAAGAAGATTATGAAAGCGAGCTAGAATAGTCTATCCTACTCGCAGAAGGCAAAGATGAGGAAGAAGTTCCTGAAGTTCCTAAAGGTTCAATAGAATGACTATGGTACCCTTTGGACTCATTAATGAGTCACGTCGTAAGCAACTCCTCTATAAGAAATGGATTAAGAAGAATAGGCCTTTCTTCAATAGTGGCTTTTGTCACCCAAAGATACTCTTCCTAAGAGAAGATGATGATGATGCACCTTCCCAACAACCCCCAATTCATTAGCTCAAACATAACACATAAGGTTCCTCTTATGTGACGTTCTTGTATGCATCCTCAGAAGATGAGTCCTCAAGCAAAGAAATAACTCATTCTCAAATCAAACCTGAAACCGCAATGATACCCTTTCTACTCCCTAAGGAGTGCACTAAGTCTCCATTGAAAGAGGAAGTTAGTTCCAGTGAATCATCAAAAGAGGAGACCACTCCCTTGAAGGAGTCAGATCTCTACCTAGAATCAGTCCATGGGACATTCATCCACGAAGTGGAAGGAGAAAAGCAACTAATGTTTGTGGATTGCTAAAGGGATTGAACATCACTTTAAGGTGGGTCTAAATCTTCCAGAAGAATAACTATTGGTCTTGTGTGACCTACTAAAGGAGAGCTTAGACATGTTTTCATGGTCGTACAAGGATTTGAAGGGGATTGATCCCACAGTATGCCAACATCACATCAAATTAGAGCCACGCTAAACCTGTGAGGCAAAGATAGAGGTGTATGAATCCAAATTACTCTACCCTAGTGAAGGCCGAATTATTGAAGCTCCTTGAAGCCGAGTTCATCTATCCCAGTGGCTAACAGTAAATGGGTTTCGCCCATTGTAGTAGTACCCAAAAAGAATGAAAAGCTGCGAATATGTGTGGACTTCCGAAAGATGAATTCAAAGAGGAAGAATGATCACTTTTCTATCCCTTTCGCATACCAACTATTGGATACAATGGTAGGCCACGAGCTCTATTTCCTCTTGGATGGATTGAATGGACACAATCAAGTCCAAATTATAGAAGAAGATAAATCTAAACGACCTTCACATTAGAATGGGGAACCTATGCTTACAGAGTGATGCTGTTTGGGCTCTATAACACCCCTGCTACTTTCCGATGAGTGATGATGGTTGCATTCCAAAACCACCTGCATGACTTCATTGAGGTGTACCTAGATGGATTTTGTGTCTATAGCCTAATCTATGAGCATTAGAGACACCTAGAGCAATACTTTGACAGATGACGAGAGTATGGGATTTCTCTCAACCTTGAAAAATGTGTCTTTGGCATTTCGTCAGGAGTTATTCTAGGCCACATTGTCTGTGCACAAAGGATAGCAACAGATCCTGTCAAGATTGAGAAGATTGCTGCCTTAACAGCCCAACCAACCTTAAACAATTGAGGGGATTTCTTGGCCATGTGAGCTATTACAGAAGGTTCATTGTGCACTTTGCAACAAAGGCATCCCTTTGCATAAACTCCTAAGAAAAGATGCAAAGTTTACATGGACCAATGATTGTGAAGAGGCATTCAACAACCTGAAGCAGTGTTTGATTGAAGCACCCATCCTCCAGACACAGTGACAGAGCTTGAGTGTTTAGCAATGGTGTTTGCCTTGGAGAAGTTCCGATACTATCTATTGTTGACGCACTTGAAATTCTATGTGGACCATGAAGCCATGTCCTCTCTAATGAACAAGGCCGATGTGAAGGGAAGAATGATGAGATGGCTCCTTCTATCTCAAGAGTTTTATTTTGAAGTGGTTACCAAACCCAGTCATTCTCATGTCCTGGCTGATCATCTTTTGCAGATCCCTCAAAGCGATGATGAAGAAGAGTAGGATGATCCAGACCTCCCTAATGCTTCTCTCTTTTTATTTGAAATTTTTACTCCATGGTATGCAGACATGGCCAAAAAACCTCTTGGTGATCCAACAGTATCCCCCTGGCATCTTGAGCCATGAGATGAAGAAGCTTCTATTGGAATCATCCTCCTACACCATGTTAAGTGGTGCTTTGTATAAGAAAGGAAAAGACGAGGTCTTGCGAAGGCGTGTTTCAAGAGATGAGATTGGAATTGTGCTGAAAGCATGTCACAACAAGCCCTGTGGCAGAAACTTCGTAGGAGAAGCAACTGCCTGAAAGGCCTTACTTGCAGGATGTCGGTGGCCAACCCTCCACAAGGATGCCTATGACTAACGCAAACATTGTGATGCCTGTCAATGAATGGGAAAGCCTACCAAATCCAATGCTATGCCCCTATAGCCAATCCTTCCCCTAAAGCCATTCGAGAAGTGGCAAATTGATTTTGTGGGCCCTACTGATCTACCATCCCAGAAGGAAATAGCATAGATACATCTTGGTCTATACAGACTATGTAACCAAGTGGTGTGAAGCTAAAGCTCTAAAGCAGGATGATGGTAACAACATGACCATGTTCTTGTACAAGAATATTATCACAAGTTTTGGCAGTCCCCTAGATCTCATCAATGACTGAGGTACTCATTTCCTTAACAAGATCATGGAAGAATTGACAGAACTGTACAAGATCCATCATCATAAGTCCACACCCTATTACCCTAGAGCCAATGGCTAAGTTAAAGTTACCAATTGCATCCTCTGCTCAATTCTGATAAGAACGATAGCTGCACATCATCGTGATTGGAACGACCGACTTACAGAGGCCCTCTGGGCATACAGAACCTCCCATAAGGCTGCTACAAGACAGAGCCCTTTCCAACTGGTGTATGGAACAGAAGTCTTTCCTCTCTGCATGTGGCTATCAAAGAACACTTGGGAGATGGTGAGTCATTGCAACACCATCTCTTGCACTTGGAATGTCTTGATGAGACTTTCAGGATGGGCCTACAATTTATGGAAGCCATGCAAGCTCCTAGAAAGGCCTATCATGACAGCTTCATCAAGAAAAAGGAATTCAAGAAAGGTGAATTAGTCCTATAGGACTAATGATTCCCGATTTGGCAAGTTTCCAGGCAAGCTTCAACAATGTTGGATGGGCTCCGATAAGGTACATGCTGTTAATCCTAATGGCTCTGCTGTCCAAGTCTAGACAGTGATGCTTCTGATGATCCCTTCCTGATTAATGGCTATCATCTCAAGAAGATAGCTTCCTCTTTCCTTACATGATGGTCGATACAGCTTTATCTAATGCTCTTGATAACCCTCTTGATGATCCGAATGATGTGGTTTCGCTCTGTTAATCCCTCACTACTACCCTCTCCTCCTCCTTAGTTTCCTTTCTGTTTGATGCATCAAAAGTGGAAAGGATGGTTTTGATACATGGCATTCTTTCCATTCTCCTCTTTCAAAATAAGACAAAAGAAAAAAAAGTAAAATATATACATATTGGTTATGGGAGAAAAGGACTTAGGTCCCTGTCATGCCGACCTATTCTTCGAGAAAAGGTGGAAACACCCTCGAGAGTAGGACAAAAAGAAAGAAAAGAAAAGGGAAAAAAAAAAGAGAAAAGAAAGAAATTCCCTGTCATAACAGGCCTCGTTCCAAGAAAAGGTGACACACAACCTTGGACGGGAAGCTGGGTGTGGAAAAGTTGGTAACAACTGGCAGTCCAAGAATGCCAAATCTCTAGTAGAACTCTTATAGAAGAAGCCACCTCCCTTGGTGTGTTGGATCATGTAACCCCATCAGTGCTTCTGATTCCTACAACAGACTAAGTTTCCAACATGCAATTCAAGTACTAACCTTGTTGGCTACCTCCCTAGGTATGCCTCTTCATCAACTAATCCACGTTGACATGATCAACTGGATGAAGCTGCTCTTCCTCGACAAACCTAGAGCGATGTGAGATTTCATCCTAACCAGATGGGGATGTGAGTATGGGCCGCCCTCTGTATTTCTCAACAGAGCGTAAGACATAGGGTGGGGTGAGTGACCAGTCCTTGCCCTTTATATCCAACAAAGAGGTGAAATGTGTAAATGGAGAGTTTCACACATGGGATGGGCCTCTCAATGCACAAAGCACAAAATTGTTCCTGCTCATGGAACTATAAGGTTCCTTGGCCTTCCTTCTTGCACCGTATGTCGACACATGGCAGGATGCATAGTTGCACCATCAATTGTGCACAAGGCATACACCCTCTGCACAAGTGACAGTGAGGATAACATCAATGGATTTTAGGAATGGGTTGCCCTCTTGTATCTATCAACAAAGAGTGAGACACAGAGGGGGCTGAGCGTGGCTGATGTTTCCTCAAACAATTATTGAGAGGTGCGGATTGAGGGACATTACACCACTTGGAGTCATGTACATTCCCATTTTCTTATACACATACGGGATGGATCTCCGTGATCACCCCAATATACGTCACCTTGTTTTATATACTGCACTACGAGGCTCCATGGCCTTTCTGCTCTTGTACCTATACCAGATGGGATTGGACGTACTAATGCACCATCGATTGTGCACACTGGCATACTCCCTCTAAACCATCTCCCTTGTTGACTTTTAAGCCAGTGGGTTTCCATCATTATTCAATCGAGTGATGTCCGTTATGGGATGAGTAATTGTTCTTTCATTCCATTTGAGTGACTGTGAGCTGAGTGCAATATCCTTTGCCATCGACAATTTCCCACGATTCCCTTAGTAGAGCTGTCTCCCTGGGTGCTGCTGCGTGGTCTCTGCCACATTGGACATGTGCTGTGAAGACACTTTGGTACCTCCTACAACAGCCGACTGCGACCTAGTACGTGACATCAATAATCAACTTCAATTCTCAGCAACATGGACCAAGTTTTTCTAACCCTACACCTTCTGACTCTTAGTGATGGTCATGTTTTAAGTGTGGGGACGTTAGCGGTTAGTCTGATGTGTGGTCTTAAGTCCTTGTTGCTTAGTTCACCCTTCCCGTTAAGTTCTTAAGTGTGGGGACGCATCCATGCACGTTTATGTTGCTTATCCTTATGCATCTACCATGATCTGATCATGCATGTATGCGATGTCCTGATTTTACTCTTCCCTACCCACCCGTCCTCCTTTATCCCCCTTCTCGAGGCTCTTCCTTCTCCATTTCCCGTTATCTCTTGTTTTGATGTTTTTTCATGTGAATACCTCCTCCATTTAACGGATCCCACATCCAAACTTATAGCCATGTTTATCCCTTCAAATTTTCAAGTTTTCCTTTTTATAGCCCCCTATTCCAAGTCACGGTTCATGTGTGATTAATTCTTGAAGAATTTTCTGTCCATTTCATGTTTTTCCAGATGAATGTGCCTTTTTCACATCGAAACTGCCATCTGACATGATAGCCCTGACCTATACCTTTTCTTAGACATTTTTTTCAATTTTATTGTCTATCATTTTGACATACGGTTTGTCTGTTATTGAATTTTTTGAAATTTTGGGTATTTTCATGTGCATTTTTTAATGTTTTTTCATGTGAACTTGCCTTAATCACCTCCAAATTTAATTTTTAATGAATAAGCCATGTCTAGCTTGGTCCCCTGCACAATTTTCCTTTTTCCTCTCCTGATCCGGCCTATCATTTTTATTTTATTAAAATTTCCGTGTGTTTTTATGTTCTTTGTTCTTCTTTTTCCCATGTGAATGTTCCCTAAAACCATCAGAATTGCGTTTTGATTTGACGACCCTGTTCCGCTCACTTCTTCTAACATTTTTCCTTTTCATTGCTCTCCGTTCTGATGCAGGAATTTCTCCATATTAATTTCTAACTCCGTTTTTATTTGTGTTTTGGTGGTTTTTTCTATGCAAATGTGTCGTAAGATCCCAAGAACCACGTTTGACCTTACCCATCATGTCCGCTCTATTCCTATGGACATTTTCCGTGATCACTTCCTCGGGTTTCAACCATGGGATATTTTCATATTAATTTTTATTTCCTATTTTTGGGTATGTCTTTATGGTCTTTTTTGCATGAACCGTTCTGTCGCAATGGCATTCTGATGTGATAGGCATGTCCGACACATTTTTTTCACATGTTTGTCCTTCTTTCTACACTTCTTTCCGGCGGATGGTCCATTTTCCAAAATTAATTTTCGTCTAATATTGTGTCTTGACATTGTGTGGGTTTGCACGTAAACGCCCTTGTTTTTGCCTTTCGATATGCGTGTCGTGTTTGTCATGCCATCCTCCCTCCCTGTGCATACCCGCACCCTCTTTCGTTCCTAGCGCAACACAAAATTTTTTACCCCTGCCCGCGCACGCATGCGGGATTGGGGGGACATTTGCCCTTTCTTCTATTTTTTAAAAAGAAATAAAATAATAAAAACAAACTTTTACAAAAATCAAATTCCCCCCCCCCTCATTTCCCTCTTCTTTCCTTCTCTCTTTCTCTTTATTTCTCTCTTCTCGACCGCTCACTCCGTCTCCCCTCTTCCTTCCCCACCTCCACCTCCACCTCCACCTGCTCCTGCTCCTGCTCCTGCTCCCTCCCCCCTCTCCCTCCTCCATCCCCACCTCCATCATCCCCACCTCCACCTGCTCCTGCTCCCTTCCCCCCTTTCCTCCTCCTCCTCCTCCTTCACCTTCTCCTTCCTCCTCCTTTCGCTTCTCCTTCCCCGTCGCCCTCCTCTTTGCAGCAGCCACCACCTGTGCCGTCCTCCACGTCTGTGGCCCTCCCCTCCATGCCACATCTCCCGTAGCACTCTACTTGGGGCCTCCCCGCCCGTCGCACCACGTCCCCACCGCTTCACCTCCATGGCCACCTTCCCTCCCCACTTTCTCCTCCACCTCCACCGTCTTCACCTGCATGGCCACCTCTCCTTCACTGCTGCCTTCCGCCTCCCCTCCCCACTTTCTCCTCTGTCTCCCCCTCCTTCACCTCCACCTTCTTCCACCCCTCCGCCACCTCCTTCCCCCTCCTCCATCTCTTCACACCCCTCCCTCACCCTCCATAAAAATCCACCTTACCCCCCGCAGGCCCCCATTCCCACCACAACCACACAACTGGAGACGAACAAAAAAAACCAAACCACCACACCCCCCTAGAAGTCCCTTTCACACCCCGTACCCTCTTGGTCTTGAGTTTCGCCTCCTGCCTCCGTGTTGACACTCCGTGCGTCGTTTTTGTAGCAGTTCGTGTGCTAGTGTATATTTTGGATTTTATGCATGCTCGAAGTGCCCATTCACGCACGAGGATGCGCGTCTTGTTTCACCCGTGCCACAGAGTCGCCGTTCGTGCGCTGCTACTGTCGGGTATATCGTTGTCTTAACTTTGATTATTTTATTTCCATAAATTATAAAATTTGAAAAATTAATTAAACATTTGAAAAAACTTGCAAAATTTAATTAAAATTTAATTAAATTATTGAAAAATAAAAAGTAAAAAACTTCCATTAAAAAAATTCACACAATTACCATTCCAGACATATAAAAAAGTTAAAAATAAAAAATAAATGAGAAAATTTCAAAAAAATGGCTTAAAATCCTCAAAAATATTTTAAAATATTGATATAATTTCCAGCAGCTGATAATGGTACTAAAAATTTTTAAAAATAAAAAACTCTCCTCAAATTTAAAAAAATCATAAATTTGTCACAAATCCTTTAAAAAATATATTAAAATTAAAAAAAACCAAATTTTTGTCCATAAATTTGAGAAAATTCAATTCTTCATTATGGTCAATTGACATCAGCAAAAACCTTTGAAACACATTGAAATATCATTATTTCCATAAGAAATTAACTCCTAAATGAGTCTAATTTTCACAAAAATGTTTAAACGATCCGAAAAATAGCCAAAAAATTCTTGAAAATTGTGGAACCACACTTTCACTGATTCAAATGAACGAAAAACTTTCAAATTCCAAATAAATGTGCCTACATTTACCACATTTACTAGATAATCCTATATATATATATATATATATATATATTACAAATTCCAAACCTTTAAGAAAAAGACACAACAACAAATAAACACACAAACTAGAAGTAATAATAATAAGTTAAGGAAAAAAAAACAAACCCAAATCTAAGCCTACACATTTTAAACCACATCCATGGATCCATCGTTGAAAACCTAATCACCACATTGACTACATGTTGAAATTTTTTATATGGTGTTTCATTTTTTAAAAAAAGCTTATGTCCTCAATTTTCTAGCCAGTCGACCGGCTTGTTGGATTTCATTGTGGTTGTGTTCAATTAGTGCTTGCATCACATCAATATACGAGTGCGCCAAGTTTTAGTTGCATACACACCCCTACTAGGTATTTCTTTTCTTTCCTATTTAATTTTTGTTACCCCAAAACTACAATTAATCAATAAAATGAACTTTAATCCACACACATTTTCAAGCATGTTCGTGCTAAATATACATATTTTTTAATTAAAATAAGCCCATCATTCACTTAGCATGCGCTTCGAGTACTACAGACACATCTAAGTTTATTTAAAAATGAACCCATCATCACAAGTGCATGCACTAAACAAAAAGTGTTAAGCACACAATTAATTTTTAATAAATGAATTTGCATTTAGAGACCCTAGTCAAGGTCCAAAAGTCAGAGTTATGATAAAAAGCACCGTTTCAAACTTAATAATTTTTAACTAAAGGATAAAAAAGAACCGCTATTTTCTTTTAAAGGTTCATAACCTAATAAAATTTCATTCATTACTAATAACTTTATTAAAAAGAACCCTTCATATTATATTTAATTTTCCTACATTGCACATTCCCTTTTTAATAAACGTGATTCGTGGGTGGGGATGGGTAACGATGGAGTCTTGTCTAGTGTCTTTTGTCATTGATGGTGATTACCAGTTCCAATGTCATGTCAACGTGATTAGTTTCTTTGATATTTTCTCTTTTTGTCTTGGTCATATGGACAAGTTGGGGATACAATATGTCTTTTTATTTTTCTTTTCTGCCTAATACAGGGATTCTGAGTGTCTGATTAAATTGCATCGCATGAAGCTTTCAATCGCACGTATGTAGAGGTCATGTTGGAATTTTTTTTCTAGGATGTGGACTGCTTGAGGTGGTTAGTTAGTCGGTCAAGTCTGTGTTAATTATTTTGATCGATCTCTTATTCCTATCCTATTGTTTTGTAGGCATTTGTTGTGATTTTCTGTGTGTGTGGTATGTGTGTAATCCATCCAAATGGCATCTCGTACTCATCCCCCAGTTCAGTATGTTCCCTTAGTGTCTAATGACTACTCTTTATTACTGGATTCTGATCTTATCAACAAGGTGGGCTTAGCCAAGTTTGTAGCACTTTCATTGCCACTTATCCCCCAAAGGATACTGATGTCTTTGTTCAGTTTATAGTCTCTCTTATAGTAAGAGGTCTAGCCCTGTAAGAGGAATAGTTATCCAACTGACACCTAAAAGCTTGGGCAAAGCTCTGATCATGGAGACTCTTTCTCTACTTCTCAACAATTGTTCTCAAACGAGGATATCCTTAAGTTGTTGTAGAAGTAGACACAATATGTGTTGGATCCTAGGAAGGTCATTAGTACCTCATGCATCAGTGTTTCCATGATCTTTAATCATTTGTGGAAGCAACTATACTAATTTCTTCAGGACTGACACCCTCTAACTACCTTTCAAAGGAGTTGTTTACAGCTTCCAGAATGGTATTGAAAGGCATAACTATTGATTGGAGTTCCTATCTTTTGTCAAATATGGATTAACACTTTGTCCCAGGCACGAGGGGTAATGTAACTAATGTTACATTTGGTTCCTGCCTTTATGACTTCTTGGCATATGCTGCCCCTCCGAAGGAAGTTTCTACCTTGCTAGTTGATCCAGCAGAAGTTCCTTCTCCTAATGAATGCACTGATGTTGTGATTGAGGATCTTGATCCTATCCCTCGTGTGGTAATTCAGAGCAAATGCCTTAAATGAGTGGCTGAATCAACCTGTGTTCCTCCTCCACTCTCCATTCATATTCAATTTAGCAGTCAACTGCTATCTTTTCTCACAACATCGAATCTTTTCAAAGCACTTCTTGATGGTACTTTTTGGAGATTTCTGTTCCTTCTATACAACGCTTGGTAGCCAGAGATGCAATTCCCTTTCTATGTAAAGACATCCAAAGTTCTATTGAGCTCTTGGGACTGCTTGTATTCAACAGCTCTATTCTTATTGCTATGACGAAGTTCAACAGACCAAAGAAGAGTGGAACAAAGCACATGATGAGCTAGCATCTGCTCAAGAAAGATTTTCTCATCTTTATACCTAGATGGAGCAGTAGCCTAAGCTTATTGATGCTCAGAAAGTGAAAGTTTCTAGTTTGCAAACTCAGTTGGTTTACACTAAATCCCAAGTGGTAAATGTGACTAAGGAGAGAGATAGATTGTTCAAGGAATCTCAAGAGCTTCAAGCTTTGATAACTGCCCAGAAAAAGGAGCTTAAATTAGCTAATACCACCCTAGAACAAAGCAACATTCAAATTTAGCAACTTAAAGATAAGTTGGTTCAGTCACATTCTTCTTCAGAGAGTCCTATTGTGCAGCTAGTTCCATTCTTTGTCCCCTGTGTAGACTTGGTAATTCTTCAAAGACAAGCCACATTATGCCCTTTGTTCTAGGCTAAAGTGGAAAGACTTCAGTCCAGGATGGACTTATTATGGTCTTCATTTGAGCAGTCAAGAGTATGTTCCTCCAAATCACTCATTTTTTGTGCACTATTAGCTATAGAAGTTGGCCTTCTATATTAAGTTCTCAACAATCGATCTACCTCTCCCAGAGGTTGGATGGAGCAGGGCTTGGTCTTTTGACTTGTTGACTAAAGTAGTCCGAATGGTTTTTGAAGACTCTGTGACTCAGATAATGCTGATGTCTTATTTGTATTTAAGAGGTGATTTGTTGATTCCAAATGATGAGGATCTAGCTTGGTATGTTGGGATGTGGTCTTACAAGCTGCTTTATATGTCAGACATTTGGAGTTGTGGATAGATGAGATGTTTTAGTGTTATTCCTCCAAAGTGGGTGATTGCCTTGAAACTTCGTGGTATACAATGATTGATTCTGTTATCTTGAATCAAAGATAGAATAAAGCCTCTATTCATGTGTAGAAAATTAACCAACTGAGGGTGGATCTTTTAGCCTATCTTTCCAAACAACATACATTTGATTCATCCTTATTTGATGCTTATCATCGACGATCCATCAGTTCCAAGCTTATCTTATTATCAACAACTGGCCCACACATATGATGCTTATTTTTGCCTTTATAAATCCAACTCAACATTTATTTTACCTCTCCTTTTTCAACCTCAAGGTTTCCCTCAAATTTTGATCTTTACTTATTGTTCTTTCATTGAAGATCATGTCTTTTCCCCTTCTCCATCTTATCCTTCCCCATCCATACATATTCCTTCCACTTTTTCTGCCTCTCAATTAACACCTTTTTTAATAGATTCACCTAAATTTTCAGCTAATCCCTCTTTAGCCCATTCCTCATTTTATGATTTTGCCTACCCATCTCTTCATCCTCTTTTACTAGTTCCTCTTCCATCTCCCACCACTTCTATTTCCCACCCCCCTCAGTTGGTTAGTGGATATGTAAGGTTTGATCAGAAGATTCTTAGTAGAAGAGGATGGAGCTCAATTGATTCTCTTACTGGACCTTAGATTAATTGGCCATTAATTCCAACTGGATGATTGCCAATCAAGCATATCAAAATTATCTCCATTTTGCTCAACAACATTCACAGTCTACAAATCCTTTAGTGAGATTGATGGCTCACTTTGCTTGGTACCTAGCATATATGCATAGGCACTCACATAATGATCCAAAGGCCATTCCAAAATAATGCATGAATGTAAATGTGAACATTGATTTCCAACAATTGGATGTATTGTATTTCCATGCCCTTTGTTTGCCTAGCAGATACCTTGTCTTGCTAGAAAGGATGCATTGCCTTTAATTTTTCTAGAATCCTCCAAAAACTTTTGTGGTTGAATCCTTATCCATGGATCATTTTCACAATCACCAAGCCTTCAAGAGGGATCATCTTCACTAATACCTGTGGATGTATCTTTCATGATTTATAATGATATATCTCTCTTTTGGAGGTGCCATTTAGATAGGTGTTTTGTGTTTGTGTTGTGTTAATTCATATGTGATGAGTATGTGGTGATTGAAAATTCGATTTGTTCAAGAGTTATATTTTTGGAGACTTGTAGTGATGATGATGGTGGATTGATAGCTTAAGAAGAAAAGATGCAAAACCTCTTATATCCTTTATGAGTTTATTATATTTGCTATTGTTTATAAGATATGTTAATGGATAAAGGGGTTTTCCTTTCGTTGTATTCTTTACTAGATGCAGGTTATAAGTTGGGGTCACGATTGGATGGTTTTTTAAAGATGCTAACCAAGAATTGAGTTGAGTTGTTTGATGAACTTGTATTCCCTTTTTCCTAGATCGCGAGGACGTTCCCTTATTAAGTGTGGGGATATGTTGAATGTTAAAATGTCTTGGTTTTTTGGTTGATTTTTGTTGTTTTTGAGGTCTAAATGATTGATTTTTGATGGATGTTAAATGATGTTTAGTTATTTTGGAAGTTTTTGGGAGTGTTTAGGATGGGGTTGATTATGTTTTGGAAGCTCATGGTGTCTTTCAGTAGAGATATGAGGCTCTATGATGTTCTGATAGGTTCTGTTGAGGTTCTAATTGGTTTTGATAGCTTCTGTTTTTCTTCTGTATGAAGCATGAAGTAATGATTGATGAAGTTTGAGGTTGTTTGAAAGCTCATTGAATGGTTTTTGATAGTTTGGAATGGTTTTATTATGAGTTATGTGGTTCTGATGCTTTCTGTTGACCTTCTGTAACCCTTTGTTGAGCTTTTGTAGAGCCTCTGTTCCTGTTCTATTATGTTCTATATGCCTCTGTAAGTGTTATGTGCAATGTATGAGGGACTTTAGGAAATTTTTCTAGCCTTGAAAAGAGGTGAATGTAAGTTAAAAAGAGCTCAAGGAAGTGGAAGAAGTAGCTGTTGAAGACTTAGAAGAAGATTGGAGTGAAGTGAGAGTGATGAGCTATGAAGAGTCACTATAGTGGCTATTAGGGGCACAAATCCCCAGGACTCAAATTCCATTAGTGACCTTAGTTTTTTGCTTTCATATATAGATATAGTGGTTTGAGATTAGCTTATGTAATTGTGTCTTTAAATGTCATGGAAAGAAATACATGTATGCTAGACGTTGATTCTGTTATGCAAGCGTGGGTATTCCTAAAATCAAGGGGTATGCATTCTAATATACAGGGATGGATAGCACCATGCTTTTATGGTTGTTGTTGGTTGTTTTCACTGTTTAAGTCATGTTCTTCAACTGTATGAATCTATGTTTTTGTATTATGAGATCATAAAAGGTTTTCAGTTATGAATGCTAAAGTGTGGACAGAGAATATGTTGGTGTTTTACATTCTTTATTTTATGTATTCCTTGCATTCTTACTAAGAAATCTATGAGCTTTACATTCTTGCTTAGCAATCTCTGATTGATGAAGTTTGACGAATCCAAAACATCACAATACTTCTCCTTGAGCTTCTCAACTGCTCTAAGCAATCTCTGAACCTACTTCAAACTTGAGCAATACTTAACCTTTTGGCCTTCATGATCATAATACCATTCATAAGCATCATCAAGTATAGTCTCAAAATAAGTTAGCTTTTCCCATGCTCTATCCAATCTTGAACCTAAACATTTCTTTATTGCTGAAGAGAACTTCTTGCAGATACCATTAAACTTCTTACACAGATCAACCATGCAGAAATACTTATAGGACTTCTGTCTTTCATAGGACTCATGGACAACACTTTGAAGTATGTTCATGCTCAAAGCATACTTTGCATCTCTTTTCCTTCTTCTTGGATTTACCCATAATGAAGCATATCTAAAATTTGAAAATAACATGCTTTTCTTTGAGCCAAACTTCTAACTTTTGCAATGATGGAGTAGTAGATCTTTAGTCTATGATATTCAAGTTATTCCTGAAAAATGCTTGCAAACTTCTTTGTTGGGGCTAGGCCTCTCAGTTTTATCAAGCTTCCTCCCATATTTCCTGCAATTCAGGTTATGCATGTCATTTCCATCTTGCAATTCAAGTAACTAGCTTGAAATTCCTGCAGTTTAGGTAACTGCATATATTCTTCCAATTCAAGCTATTCCTAGAACTTCGTGCAATTCAGGTTACCATTTCTTTTTGCATCTTGCCTTGCGTTCCTTGTCCAAGTGAACACTGACATTATCCTTCTTTATCATCTACTTCAAAGGATGGTAGTTCATAAAGAGAATGAGGATAGAGAGATGATTTCCATGCCTTTTGCATGACATTTTCCTTGCCCACTCAAGTTAGAGATTTCTCCATTCTTAAACTAGCAATTTTGAGTCTAAGGAGCTTTTAAAAAACTCATAATACATCATACTACTTCCAGAATTAAAGAACAACCATAGATTGTATAAATTTTTTAGGAATACCATATAGACTTGTTGTAGACAGCATAATTGACTACAAAAAACACATTGTGTTGAATATTAGTGCCCCTTTATTTCTTGAATTGAGATTAGCCACAAATAGCACTTGATTTTCAAGAATGATATACAGACATTTAGTACACAACATAATTGTTCACAGCAATATGTTGTCTTAAAAGTTGTAGATCAGATATTTCCTATCTTTGAACTTTATGACCGCCTTTCTTTATGAATATGTTATCCTAAAATCCTAATATGATGGCTTCATCTTGAAACTCTCAAAATGATTAGAGATTTGAAAAATTCTATGTGAATTAGAAGCAAGAACTTCAAATTGGAAGATGAAACCTGAATGATCTGCCTTGAATCCACAGCATTTAAAACTTTTGAAGAGATCGAATTCTTCAAGAATAAGAACTTCAAAATGTCCTCCTTTAAATAACTTGACTACAGGATGTGTCTTATGCATAGATGGCATGATACCTGCAACTTGTAGAAGTGCAAAGAAATGCCTAAAGATGCAAAAACCCCTTGAATTTTTGAAAAATATTGCTACATTTTCCATGAAAAAAAGGAACCATATCTCCTACAACTTCTTGGAAAAGATTGGCTTTCTCTGATCAGCAATTACATAACTACTAGTACTGTCCTCAGTCTCACAGGCTGACCCCTGATAATTTCTTATTTCATTGGCAAACCATATCCCTTTCTTTCTTCCCAAGACTAAAGCCTAAATCATGAGAACATTTTCCATGAAACTGGCAAGATCACCAAAGTGTTTTAAGCATGCTCAACAAGAATGCAAGGAATACATAAAATAAAGAACATAAAACACCAAAATATCCTCTGCCCACACTTCAACATTCATAACTGAAAACCTTTTATGATCTCATAATACGGAAACAAAGATTCATGTGGTTGAAGAACATGACTTAAACAGTGAAAACAACCTATATGAAAGCAAGGAACTAAGGTCGCTAATGGAATTTGAGTCTTAGTGATTTGTGCCCCTAACAATGGCTTTGGTGACCTTTCATATCAGACACACCTCTTGGGAGGGGCATCCATGACCAAAAAAGGATTATTATGAGTGATTATTGATTATTGTAATGAGGAGATGACGTACTATTGATAGAGAGAGAGAGAGAGAGAGAGAGAGAGAGAGAGAGCGCTAATTCTATCCCAAACAATGTATCTACATATGAGAGATTGTGAAATGAAGCTATGGAATCTTTGAAGATGAATCATATGTGATATCTTTCCATTTAAAGAGGAGTATCATTTTGTGTTTTCAATGTCTATCAATGAATTCTATAAAGAATATGATAAGAATGATGGATTTTGTAAAACTTAAAGCCGTGGGAGAATTGTTTCTATAAAGCTATGTGAAGATTTTTTGTTGGAATAGACTGTGTGGAGAGACAATGTTTTCTTAATCAATTTTATAAAAGGAAGCCATGAAAATGCCAAGTTGTAAGTTATATAATCTAGGGTCTCCTTGATATTTTGATCTTTTTGTTGCAGGTACTCTAAACATTTTGATATTTCTTTTGTAATTACTCTAAATTTTATTGCATTTTTGGTACAGAGCTGTAAAAAGATTGATTGAAGTGCTAGAGAAAAGGCCTCCCATTCCTTTTAACTTGCAACAATGCAATATAGATAAGTTGCAGTAAGGTCTTGATTAATATGGTTGGAACATACTAAGAAAATTTATTCTAAAAACTACCATAATCAAGTTTCATAGTTTTACTTTATATTGTTGATTGTAGTGTCCTCATCAAGATGATAGTTACTCTTGTGGTTGGAGAGTAATTGTATATGCCAGAAGATTGGTTCAATTTATTTATCTCAATGATGATAAACTTATAAAGGTAATGTGAAACATGCTAAACTTTAAGATAGATGTTTATTGCAAAATAGTCCATTGATGATAATAATATAGTCAATGGTAAAAAATAACAATGAACTAAAAATCTTTTCTTACAAATGTATAACAATTTACAAGGGATTGATATACAAGTAAACATGTTTGGTATGTAAGAGCAAAGCTCATGAAGTACATAATTGTCAATTGTATACAACCGACAAGAATGGACAATAGTGGGGGCTTGGAGATTTAAGGAGAGGAGGTGCATGTAACTATAGTTGGTGAAGCTATACCTTCAACACCCAAGGCAGTAAAAGCATCAAAGATAGGCAAAAGGACTCCTAGAAAGGATGTCCCTTATCCTAAGAAAAGTTCTCAAAAAAAGTAGCTTTGCCTCATTGATTGTAAGCCCTTGTGTATAAGTCATGGAGATGGCTAACAAAAATTTGCCACAAAATTTGTACATGTATTTTATATTGATAGTAAATAGATATTTTCTTCAATATCATTGCATTGTATATTCTTCTCTCTCCTCGTTGATATATCTGTAAAAAAAAATTATGTTACAAATGTTTATTAATTAGGAAGTGAAATCAGATATACATCTAAGTGGATATAATATGATATAAAAACTTACTCATTTGTTATTAAGTTAAAACACAAATAATTATGGTAGATCAATATCTTCATTCTGTAAATCCATTCTCACTTGATGTAGCGTACATGATTATCTAACCTTTAGGATTGCAATAATGTCCTCATTGTACCAAACTTCAAGATCCACTATAGGATCTTTGCTAAAATTATCAAGGATTTGGTCTAAACCAACCAGACTACTACCAACATAATTCCATCTACTATAATAAAAGCTAATGATGAAATTTTGAGTAGCAATCATATATTTTCAAGCTATAGAGTCTTGATCTATCTTACATATATTTTTTCATTCTGTTATAGTGTCCCATCCCTCATCAACAAATTGTATAACATGATCATATGTTAGTCTCTTCACTGAAAGCATGGCCTTTGATCTTCTTATCTCAACATTAGAAAATAAGTCAACAAATATATTAATAGGCATGAACAAAGTAACTTTGCTTAGCCTACCTGAAATACTAGGTTTTAATGCTCTTTGTATCTCAAAAAACATTTTACATCTATAGCCCTCACTAGTAGCTGGACTTGGCAAAGGCCACTCAAATCTTGCAAAATCAGGCAAAGGACGGGGGGATATTGATCCCTATTGGCTATGCTACATGGAAACAATATAACAATGGTCATAGAAGAATATTTCATTCTCTGCAAGCTCTGTCTTCTTTCTACCTTTGTACATCTCTTCTCCAATAAAGCCATGCATCACATCAACAATAGACTTGGCTGGTTGCCATTCCTCAAGATTAGAGGGATATACATCTACAAGACAAATGAATAAATGTTATAATGGAAAGCCTTAAACCAAGTTCAAGAAAAGAAAGAAAATCCTTACGATTTGGTTTATGCATTGGAAGATTTGAACTTCCAAGTTCCAAATATAGCTCTCTATGCATAAACACATGTTGCACTAAAACCTCTTTTATGCTATTCTTATTTACTCCAAGCTTGAAATCTTGGATTCTACCCTTCCAAGCAGGGATGAATGAGTTCTCATATTTTCACATTTTCCCAAGCGTTTCTTGTTGCATGGTGATCCAATTGCCTTTGCTAATGATTGTAGGAATCCATCTTCCATGTTTTTGGAATGAGTAAAACACTAATATGGATGTGATTTGGAAGCTTGGATGCCTTGTTGAAGGTCAAATTTCCGTATTCATATGTGAGAGAGAGAGAGAGAGAGAGAGAGAGAGAGAGAGAGAGAGAGAGAGAGAGAGAGAGAGAGACTAAGCTACCTCAAAGGAGGGAAAGACGAGAGGGATAAAAGCAAGGAGGGAAAAAAATTGCTAAGCTCTTTATTAATTTGAATTTAGATTAAACATGTCATTATCATTAATCCAGACATATCATTAAATAAGAGTGGCAGGGGTGTATATCATTAAATAAGAGTGGCAGAATTGTTTCTATAAAGCTATGTGAAGAAACTATATGTACAAACCTACTAACTTATACTAATCAATCATCACATTGATCTAACTATCTGACTAAACCAAAACAAGAAAATTAAACCAATTGTAAATTAAATTCATTCTCCACTCCAAACTTACTACTGGCGGCCCCTGGCACTGTCCCCTCCCTACCCACCCCCTCGAGTCCCTAGGAAGCACCTAGTGATGCTGGCCCTAGCACTGGCCCTGGTCCCACCCTCTCGAGCCCAAGTGGCAGCAACAATCTCACCTCCTCCTACGCCCACCTACGGCAACTCATCATCGCAGGTCCCATGCCCTCTAGGTTCTCCCCATATACGCACTCGCTCTCCTCCCCCTCCAATGGCAGCTCATCCCCCCCTTTGGCCTAGAGATAGATAATTAGAGAGAGAGAGAGAGAGAGAGAGAGAGAGAGAGAGAGAGAGAGAGAGAGAGTCCTATTTGCTATTGCTCGCGTGTTGTTCATGCTCCCCACCACTAATGCTGTTGAGAAAGAGAGAGAGGAGAAGCAAAGGGTCCACCAACTTCCAAGGAGCTCATGATTGCCTTAGTTTTCACCACCCATCACTCTCACGAATTCAAATTTGCCTTGATTTGAGAGTTGTAGGTTTGGGAGCTCTCTGGTGCTTTCTATGCCTCTCGAACCTACAGCTTAAATAATAAATTAGAATAGAGTTTGTATAGACACTATTACATAGATTGAGGATGTTCTCAAAACTGATGTATATTATGTTCTAATATTGTAAAGGTGCACTCCTTGGATATGTATTATGAAATTGATGGATTTATGCAGCAAGAAGGGTTGGGTCCTAAGCATAGTTTCCAAAAAGATTCATTAAATGATGTAGTTCAGCAAATGAAAAGAGCACTAAATTATGTTCACCAATAAGGTTGCAAGGGGCTAAATTTATTCAACTAAAGAGTTTGATATTGGCTTTTATAGGCATATAGAGTTTGGGGCTAATTGTATGTAGGTCCAAGAAAAGGGGGCTAATAAGTCAATAGAGTTAGGTGCTATGCATTTGTAGCAAGAGTTGGGTTTGCACAAGGACAAAAGAGTGAAGCTATGGTTCAAAACCAAGTATAAAATGGATTATAAAAAAGTGTTTGTTGATTATGAGATGATAGAGTTATGCTATCATGCTTGAGAGAGAAGATGCTATGATAACTAAAGTTACAAATGAAATATATGCTTTGAGAAAGTATACAATTGTGCAAATGGTTGATTCCACTATGTAAGTCCAAGAAGGTGCATCTGATTTTGGGGCAAAGTTAGGAGAAATGGTTTACACAAGGGGCATTATTGGATACACGATGTTGTAGTGGAATTTTGGCTTACCATTTGATCTTGGAGAACCTTTTGAGTTCATAGATTTGGTTGTGTAGGGTTTCGTAATAGAGCCTGGGGGTCTCATGCATTAATAGTGCCTTATGATCTAGGTAGGCAAAATTGGGATTACTATGCCTTTTTGAAGCTACTCATGATTTGGGTATATGATCCTAGCATGACGTTGATTATGGATGTTCGATTGTATGGGTGTAATTAGGGTGGCTATATAGTGTGGTACATCTAGGGCTTGTACAAGTTTAGAGAGGGTGAATCTTGTGAGGCTATGTATCCACTCACAAAAACCTTGGACCTTTTTGAAGCTACTCATGATTTGGGTATATGATCCTAGCATGAGGTTGATTATGGATGTTCGGTTGTATGGGTGTAATTAGGGTGGCTATATAGTGTGGTACATCTAGGGCTTGTACAAGTTTAGAGAGGGTGAATCTTGTGAGGCTATGTATCCACTCACAAAAACCTTGGAAATAGGTCGTGAATCTGATGCTTATTATAGCTAAATATAACATCATTATCAGTATGTTTTGGTTTATCTTGCAAGGTAGTTGTACAAATAATTGATGATTGATTTATGTTCTACTAGTCAGGTTGAATAAGAGGTCAAGATAAGGGTCTCATTGGATGATGCACATGGAGGACACATGCACCATAAGCTTAGGGAAATACATTGGGAATTTGCATGGATGAGGAAAAGTTGCGAACATATGTAGTAAATGGACTGGAGATCATGAGCACCAAGTGCCAAAGGAAGAATTGGGGTAATATGTTGACACGGTCTTGGTATATCTTTCTAGAGGATACTTAATGTCTACCTACTTGCTTTCAAGCTAGGTGATACTTCGCCCGATAAGGAATGGGGGAAAACACTGAATCTACTTTTGGGTCTAAAACCACGATAGGAGGAGGGTGGCATGCAAGTTCACACTCTGTGGTATGTGAGAAACTTTTGTGCCTGAAAGCATAGTTCAAATTGAAAGCCACAATGATGAAGATCCAATGAACCTAAAAGTTATGTGTTTCTTAGTGCACGCTTTTTGGGAAATGGAAAGAAGGGTGAAATTTGGCGTGCATGGGAGAAAAGAAAGTGCTTTTGGGTTTGAAAGTGATGGGGAAGGGAAGAAAAATGCTAATTTTAGCCTTAGTTGGGGATGTGGGAGAGGGAGAGAAGGGGTGTGCTGGGCGTCAGAAAGGAAGGGGGGAGCAAACTGAATGGTTTTGGGAGGTAGACATGCCTGTAAGGGTGTTGCAGTCTACTTCCAACCAAGCAATGAATCAATTCACTTTCTCGGAAGGTTCGGGAAAAAGGAGGTTCACTTCAACCTAGAACTTGTTTACCTAGACAAAAATCTTTCTCGATTATTTGGAAGAAGGAAATAAATCCTCTTCAAATTTCTCTAAATATAGTTACATTTGTTAAATTTATGGATAAGATATTGTCTCAATAGAGGATACTTCCTTCTCAGATGATGATGAAAAGGATTTACTTCCTCTTCCTCAAAATTTTTTCCCCGAACCTTACTAGTTCATCCCCACCACCTCATATATGATATGATGAGCGTTTTGCAATAATCTAATTGAGCCGGGGGGCGACTCACAATCATTTCGTCAGTGCAAATCGTCATCATTCAGGTCGCGTCGATCAAACATGATTACGCCATAGCCATGCATTGCTGAAGATTGTCTAGCTCAACTGACTGTAGGACTACGGCACTTGAAGAGAAGTCTCCGACTATTTCTGTAGGGGGGAAGACGGATTAACTGCAGCTGTCTGAGAAAGAGCACGGAGATGACGGTTTTTTGTCCGACGGAGTTGAAACGTCTGGATCATGATCGAGTGGAAGACACCGTATGGTCTTGTGAACAATTGCATTATACAGTCTGCGTGATTAAGAGAACGGAGAAAGGCTGCAAGCGGCCACGGCCAACCGGCAAGTCATCGTGAAGCTGACAGCCGCATAAAGATCAGGTTTGCGGAGGTCGTCATCAGCAAAAGGGCGGCTGGTATGAGCTCGGCATTATGCGGGATCAAAGTTGCTCAGAGTCCCTATTATCGTTAGGAGATTGAAGCTATGATAGGAGAGCCAGGGAAAGCTTCGCTTCATTACTATTAGCCGCCGGATCATGAGAGGAAGGTGCCATCATCGATCGCGGCTTTTGAGGCACATACACTTGGACGAACGAAGATATGAAGAAACACATATCGAAAGAACAAGACCTTGTCATTCTTACCAAAGTACCAGATGTTACGGAGTCTAACCATCAGCCCCAAGTGACCTCTCAAAGAGTCCTCCTATAACGACATCTTCTTATTGCATTAAACAACGATTTTGGGTATTAAATCATCATAGACTTAAGGGATTGGGTCTTCAGACTTCCTTCACTCCTTCCATGTTCAACTTGTATGGAACATTTTTGGATACCCATCCAAACTACTTCCCTTCTTCATGGACCATATAGAGAAATCTTATGAAAGAGCCCTTCTTGTGAAAGCTATTAAATGTGTTTGAACATTTGTATGGCATTGATGATGCAGAATGAGTCTCTTGGCCTATGCTCTGGTTGAGTGATTAAGGATATATAAAACCGATAAAAAACCGTAAGAAGTGTGCTTTATGCTCATGTTCCCCAAAGCATGAAATCCCCTCCTTTGAAGATTGCCTTCTTAGTACTTGAGATGCGACATTTCTTAAATTCAAAAAATCCAGCAGCCTGCAAAAGCTCTATTTTTAAGATATAAAGCCACTTATATGCCCAATATAAGATCTCTAAATCCTATGCCAATCACTATAAGGCCTTTATATACTAAAAGCAACCATTTATTAATTGTCATTAACCTAAATGAGCCCAAAAATACCCTACAATAGCTTGCAATGTTTGAGAAATACCTCGAAAAGGTTTGAAATTTCCTATTTCTCACGGAACCACATATAACCTGTTATCTTAAGCTTATGGTACCCTGTAAACTCTCTGCATTGGATCAGAAAATGCCTTAATTCTTTGTTCCAACTTGTTGTTCAATGCTCCTCACATTGTATTTATGCGAGAGACAAAGTGACATTCATGGCCCCTTACATGGACTATGAGACTTGAGGGATGTGTAAATTTCCTCCTCAAGATGGGTTGCACATTCCTTAAAAAATGGAACCATTGATTGTAATAAGAGGATGCTCAAAATTTCTTTATGAGACTCTAAACATTATTAAAGAGGCATTTCTCTAATAAAGCATTGAAATCAGGCCTATGGATAGACTCATCTCTTATCCAACAAGTGGATATTGGTTGTAGCAAATAGAATTAGAGATATTTTTAGAGATAGATATAGTAGATTACTGTTAGGATAGAAGTGTAGTAGGATAAGATATTTATTCTAAAGAGATAAGAATATGTGACATATGGACAAAAGAATACCATAGTGATCCTCATTGTAAATATCTCATATATAAGGAAAAGGGGCTTAACTACTATATTCAATGTAAACCTTTTTCTAACACTTCCACTAATTCCACACGGCCACTCTCCTCTACAAACTCATCTCAAGGCTCTCTTCTATGGCACTTTCAACTTGGCCATGCCTCTCAACATGTCCTCCAACCATTTGTACATTAAGAGCTTGTCCAGGGCATCCATTATCTCTCTCTCACCTTCCTTTCTATCAAGCTGTGCATGCTGTAAGTTGACACAAATCTGCATGGTATACAAGAGCATGAATAAATATTTGTAACCACCACCTATACGAACATACACAAATAAAACAAAAGGACATGTATGTTTGTTTTTTAGAGTTTCTCTAGCCACATGTATATACAAACTATTTGTGTGTGGCATTTTCTCTCTTACTACTCACGTTATTACACGAATACTTCTACATACAAGTCCAGATATGAATGCATTAAGTGAGAGGAAATAGGTGACCAATATTGAATAATTGGAATATTTCCAACGTAATCCTTTTCCTTAACATAGAAGCATACAATTACTTGACTACGAGATTTTATAAGATTCATTATCATTGAATGACAAAATCATTCAATGATCACAAAAGGGACATGGCATATGAAGTTAGAAAATCACCTTAATCTGCATTCACATGTTAAGCTCATAAAAGTATAGTAAGAGAAAACTCTATCTTGATGCCATCCCCGAATCTTGCAAATCATACAAGGATAAATATACTTCCAAGAAGAGAAACATGCATAAATTTTTCATGGTAAGTGTAAATTTTCAGGTTCCCCAAGCATTTGTTTCTCAAACATTGAGGATATAAAAAGGATATATTGTAATTTTAATAAGAACCACAAATCTCTCTCTCTCTCTCTCTCTCTCTCTCTCTCTCTCTCTCTCTCTCTCTCTCTCTCTCTCTCTCTCTCTCTCTCTCTCTCTCTCTCTCTCTCTCTCTCTCTCTCTCTCTCTCTCTCTCTCTCTCTCTCTCTCTCTCTCTCTCTCTCTCTCTCTCTCTCTCTCTCCCCCTCGAAATTCTATATTAAGGTTGGTTCAAAGGCATCCCACAATAGTACCCCTTACAATTCTTTTAGCAAAGTAATTTCCCTTTCAAGTAGCATCTCTTATTTACAATAAAGTTAATTATCATTTATTACTTTTTAAAGGAATTTGCTACATTTATCCCATCATTGTATGTCTCATATCCATGAAAGTGCTAGTCCTTTATTTTAATTTCAAAAACTTGCCTAAGTTATTCCAAAATTTTGTATCTCTTATCTAAAAACATCAACTTGTTGTCAATATAGAAATTTCCGATTGTCAAATTTGAAGTCTACCTCATGCTTGCCCAATACCCACTTGGAGAATCCATCAAACTACGTAAGAGAAGTTTTCATTGTTCTGTATACTAAGAGCCACAAGTATTTCCTAATCCCAATATTGCTCCAATAATTTCAAGTGAAATCAATCAAGGACATCTCAATTACACTCCTTTAGTAGTAAGACATGAGAAGCCACTAAACCAAATGCAACTCCACCTAATACCAATGTAACATCCTATCCCTTACTTTTACAACATCAAGCACCTCTTTATCATAATCCTTTACCACTGACACATGATAAACCACTACACCAAATTCACCTCCTTACAAAGAGCAATTTCGAATTCCATTGCTTACTTTTCACAAGTCACATCCAATAAAACCTTTTTGTCACGTAACTTTCAAGAAATAATAACTTGATACCCACTCAACTTTTATCAAAGAGTGGCGTTGACTATACCTAACTTTCTACTTATCATATCAAAGGATTAGCCAATTATCTTGATTGATAAGAGGAAATATTATAAATATCTCTTATCCTATGCCATCACTATAATCAAATAACTCTATATTTTGAGATTTAGCATGAACCTATCTCAAAATTCCAATTTAGAACCAAAAGTATTTATTTCCTTGACAACCCTTTCAAAATCACCTCCCAACCTTGTAGGCTCTATGGGTGTTTTAATAAATTCTTTGATCAATTTAGCAATTCAGAAACTCCTCCACTCACTCTTGGGATGGAAAGCTCACTTTCTCTACCTCCATGTAACTAAAATACTCCAAATAAACCAACAGTCTCAATCATAGAAAACCTGAGAAGACTTACACCCAAGATTTAAGCTCTATATACCTTGTTATATAATAATATCCCATAAGCAACAACATAAGAGTCCTATTAATTGAGTGGCTTTAATATTTGGTCTAAGTAACTATCGCATAGCCTTTTTTATATATATAGGCTATGTGTGCAAGTGAATACATTTCTTGTATATAGGCTATATAAAATTGAAGTTGTAGTTCAATGACATCAAATAGGGTGATAAATATTTCACATCCTCAATAAGTATTTGCTCTCTAGTGGATAAATGTGAATACATTTGATAACTACTTGATTTTCTCATTAGTGTGGTCGTTTCTTAGTATGTAGGCCATGTGCAACCAACGTTATAGTTTAATGGCCTCAAACGGAGTGTTTAGACCACTACATCAATAATCTTCTCACGCCATTATAGGAAGGTGTCCTTCCTTCTTTTGTATAAATGACTTCTAAATTGCAATAAACTTATAAAGGTTACTAACTTCTCCTTCCTATTGTTGTTCAAGTGACTTCTAAACTTTAACCAACTTGTCAAAATGGTTCAATTGAATGAACATCCTTACATAACAATGTGTGTGAGAAAATTAGCATTGCATGCATGATGAATGAATATCCAATTAAAATGCTAGGAGTTGATTTTGATGTAGCTTTCCTCATAGGAATTCGAAACAAAAGAAATGTGAAAAAATGAAATGAGATATTATGAAAATTTTAAACTAATTAACCTCCCCCACAAAGAAAAGATTCACTTTCTTCTCTATTTTGATTACTTGCTATTAAACTTGGCAACTACCTTGGGATTCTCCTAGAACTTCATAGGGTAAATATCCACCTTCATTGCTTGATTGGTACCAAGGTTAGGTGGAGATTCCCATAACTAATTTCATATGATATTCCCCTTTATAATTTAGGCTTAAACTTGTGACATATGGTTACAAAATGAATATAGTCTATATTTTGTTAACAACATCTTTAGATCTAAGGGCATTTTAAAAGAAAATCACCAAATGACTATGGAGTATTGATGAGGTAGAAAAGAGCTTCGTAACATACTTGATTAAGCAAAACATTTGTGATCGTTTCCATTTTTAATGGCATGATTGGTGTTCATAAGGTGTTCAGACAATCCAATTTCCAATTGGAAAAGGGTATCAAATATTGTGCTTGTGAATCTAGTAGCTATGACAATAAGTAGATACTTGCTAACACCAAATGAAAATGCATCTATATATTCAAAGACTGATTAAGTTGTCTTTGAATATAATTGGTGTTAGATGGTACCACAATTAGCTCGTAAAAATGACATATAAAGAAACTAAGATTGTCCCATAATATATTTCAAATATTGTGTTACAATTTTGTTAATCTCTCCTCATCTTATAGCCTCCTTGCCCATTCATTACAATATTTTGACAATGTATCTCTCCAATTGTGTCACAACTTTGTTAATATCTCCTAATGTTGTTATAGCCTCCTTGTCCATTCATTATAGGTTTTTGACAATGCATCTCTCCATCTCCCATTCCCTTTCTCTTTATTTGATGACTTTTTGTCTCCCCCTCTTTCCTTCCTCTCACTCCCTTCCTCCCTCCTTATCTTCATATCTATCTATTTAGTTAGTTCTAATGTCTGTATATATGTGGCTATCTATTTCTATATCTACTTGTCTATCTACCTATTTGTCCATCCATGTATATGTACATCCATTTATCTCTCTATCTATCCACTTGTTTGTTTGTATATTTGTATGTTTTTTTGTCTGTCTGTCTGTCTACCTACCTACCTACCTACCTACCCACCCACCCACCTACCCACCTACCATGCATATCCACCCATCAATCAATCCATCCATCCATGGATGTATTGATCCATCATGTATCTATTTGTTTATCTATCTATCTATTTGTCCAACTATCTATCTATTAGTTTGTTATTCTATCTATCTATCTATATGTGGAAGCTTTCTATCTATCTATCTATCTATTTGTGGGAGCTTTCGCTCAACCTCCAAGACCCACGGACGGCTTATTGTTTCAAGAGTTCCAAGTCAAGCACTAGTGGCTACCTCTCACATAGCCGACGCGCCATCCATATCTACGGGTGTAGTGAGCTTACCTCCATGTTGTTTGAGTTACCTCCTCTCCCGCGCACTCCGGTAGCTCCACGATCCAAGTGCAAGCTTCAAGCAAGCTCCATCCTCAAGCTCCACGCTCCAAGCTCCATAGCCGCGAGCAAGACAAGAGAGGAGAAGAGAAGCGAAGAAGAGAGGAGAAGATGGAGAGCTTCTCCTCCCCGGTCCCTCACCTTGACACACTCACTCCCTCACACTCTCAGTCTCCCTCTCTCAAGCACAAGCTCAAGCAAGCAAGAACAAGAAGAAGAAGAAGAAGAGGAGAGCCACCTTTTGCCACACACAAGAATGAGCTTCTCATTCACTTTTCATCTTTATATACAAAACCCTAAATCCCTTTTGGGCGGTCATCCCTTTTTCCCTTTTTTACATGGTCAACCGTGGCCTAGGCCCTTTTCCTATTGTCCCTCTATCTTCCTAGCTTCCTTTCCACCACCCATCTACATTTACAATTTGCACGGGTGAGAGCCTGGCGCTCCTTGAATTAAACCATGATGCGTTTGCGCTCTTTTACAAAAGTTTTGACTTGCGCTTTTCCTTGTGCGTTTTTGTCTTCCGTTTCTCTTTGCCTTAGCCTTTGTCTTTGTCTTTTGTTTTAGCTTTCCATATTTTCCACTGCCTGGCACTCTTCTACAAGATTTCAAGGTGCGCCTTGGTATTTTAAAATGCACCTTTCCCCTTTTGCAGTTGCCTTGGACTTTTTAAGGTTGCCCTTGCACTTTTGGCATTTTCTCCTCTTCATTCTTCAGTTGAGCTACCTTTTTTCCACCTTTGCCCTGCATCTTTTTTATTTCCTTTTGCTTTCTTCGTGTTGGGATTTTTCTTTCTTCGTGTTGGGGTTAACATTACCCCCCTCCTAGATGAGTGCTAGTCCCATGGCACTCTGCGTCGTCGAAGGTAGCATGCGGAGCTTGCACCGAAGACGTGGGTGGAAGGGTTGTTGTGGTTTGCCTTGGAGGAGTTCTTATGTGGTGCGGAGGAAGGGCGATGGTGGCACTGTGCTATTCCGATTGGCTGGTGATATGGTTGTTGGAGGTGGCGATAGGGCTACTCTTTGTTGGAAATGGCCACTCATGGTTGGCACGGGGTTTGGTGTGCATGGGATGCTCATGGTGGATCCTGCTTGTGATGATTCGCTGGTGGTTTGCATGATGAAGTAAAGGACAAGAGTGTAGAGTTGAGTGTTGATATAGAGCTGACGGCACTTTCATTGGAGTCTTTAATACCTGCAATTGGAAAACCTCTCAGGTGGTCGCTTCCTAAGGGGTAGCGCTAGTCTTCGTAGCGTGCACAAGACATATTTGGATTAGTTTGGGAGACAGGTCGAACTCTAAGCAAG
The DNA here is from genome assembly GCF_053477565.2 of Lygodium microphyllum. NCBI lineage: Eukaryota > Viridiplantae > Streptophyta > Polypodiopsida > Schizaeales > Lygodiaceae > Lygodium > Lygodium microphyllum. Next base: position 77,336,580 of record NC_141145.1, on the reverse strand, counting down.
CCTGGAGTATTGTCCTGCACTTGAGGACCCAAACTGTGTATGAACTTTGGTGCATATATTATGTGAGTGTTCGTGGATACTTAGATATTACGTAGGTAGAAGACTACGGCCTGGTTTCTCATAACATCTGTAGATGAAGCAAAGTGGTTTATAACAGAAAGAAGTACGCATGAAGGTGGGTGCAACATCCTATGCATTGTGATTGCATGACGTAGCAGGATAGAACCCAGGGATAGTGTACTATCCTTAGGCGGTAGACATGGGGCCGGTACAATGAGGACGGTGCATTGTGCTGCATGGCCATTCGTGCCATGTGTGCCCCAATTGATTGCCATGGTTTTAAGGCATGATGTAAGAGGGAATTGTGTGATTGGTTCAGGGTGATAGGCATAACCACAGGCGAGGCAAGCTCCCTAGGGCTGTCCTGCCCTTGATATGACCTGAACTATTGTGGGTGATGCTAGGGGGCTAGGGGACTAGGGACGGAGCCAGCCGACCAAGGTCACTGGACGCACCTAATTTGAGGACCCCTAGGTGCAGTGCTGTGATCGTGGGTGGCTTTTTATTTTTTCATTCTTTTTTTTTTTGCCACAGTACAACCATTGCAATATGCGGAGGATATGAGCCTTTCAATGGGTCAAGACATGTCAAGCCTCGAAGGCTCAGGAAATGGATATGACCGTGATGATTTTGCCCTAGCCTCGTTGTTAGGGGTGCCATTGTTGCGATATCGGTGCGATTGTAGTGACACCCGTTGTGAGCTCATTGTAGAGCTTGGCCCAAGAAGAGAGTGTAGCCTATGACTATGCATTGGTTCGTGTGATGTGGGCACTCGCAAGGGTGATTGTTCGTGTTCAATAGCGTGGCTTTGTTGCGGTTCATGCACGGTTGCTGGTTTTGCGGTGACCCAGGCGTTGAAAACGTTTGCACGAAGACCTGTGTTACCTTGCATCCACTTGTCACTTCGTGAGAGCACATGCTTGATTTCGTTAAGTAATTCAACAGATGTAGTTATGTTAGGACATGACTTTTTGAAATGTTATGACGTTAATTGCAATGCCCATGCGATTGCTTGTCAAAGACGTGGCATACATTAGCGATAGGCAGAAGAAGTTATACAAGTGGGGAGTTGCCCTTTTACCCATCAAAAGACAAAAAGTTATGTCTTGATAACTTGTCAAGCTACTTTTACATCATAGGCGCTTAGTCAATTTCTACTAGGCGGGGTGAGTCCGATTGGTTAGGCAACTAGGGTGGTGCTGGTGCGGGACTCCTGTGAGGTTGGGCAGGTCACATGTCAGCCGGGACATGAATGGTGTAGTCCCGGGCCACCACTGTTTCCAAAATGCCTTTAAATAATTCATTGAACTCTTCCCTATCCCGGACCGCCTTTTCTACCCTTGAGCATCTGGTGCTTGAGCGTACATTGGGGGTTTGTGCAACTGGTGTTGCCACGTCTTACGCGCTTCGTTGAGTTTCGACTTTCCTAGCCTGAGGATTCTTTGGCCTTTGTCTGGGTCGGTGTCGCTTAGGGCCTTGTCTCTTCGCATACCTTTTGAGGGTGGGCATATAACGCACCGGCGGAGGGGCATGTGCTGCATATTCCCATCATCCGCGAAGAGCGTCTCTGCAAGCGAGCTGCCCATGGTTCTCCATGTTTTTCTTGTGGGGGGCCTACACAATGCAACCCAAGGGTTAGGCCTTGATACGGAATAAGATCATTCGCATGGGAGGGATTTCAGTGTGGGTTATCAAACGCATATGACTAGAAGAGGAGGGGTGAACATGCTGTGCTCATTGTAGCGGAATGGCCTCCGTGATGATGTTAACTTAGCCTCCCACCATTAGGAGATCTCGGCTCACGCTGTGTTACATTGAATGGTGGTCATGGATTTGGGCAAGGCTCATCCTTGGAAGGATGGACCGGAAAGGGAAAGGTGTATAGAAAGGGACTGCACCCTGCTTACATCATCAGAGATGTTGATCAGGGCTTTCCACTGTGGCAATGCAGGTGCATGCCCTTTGCCTGGAGGTGGAAATGGTCATGTGAGAGGGGGACCGAACGAGCCCAGCCCGTTGGTCCCAACTCTTCTATCTGCGCTTGACTATTATTGCTTGTTTGTGTTGATAGTGTCTATATAGGGTGACACAAAAATCATTGTTTATATATATACATATATTTACGAATCCATGTCACCTCACGAGGATAGAAACCAATTGTAGAACTTGGGATTGTACTAGAGCGTGGCACACGCATCTAGTATTCGTGGCAGCTTACTCAATACTGATAAATATTTCGCCACATCGAGTAGCATGGAACCTTGCCCGAGTCTACTGGAAACATGTAACTCCTCCTCAGTGAGAACCTTATCAAACATAGAGTTTTCTTAGCTAGGTTCAGCCAAGTCTGTACCTCGACTGGCAGTCAGCACTCGAAGGGAGGTTGGTGCCACATAGGTGGGGTCTCTTTGAGACCGCCATTTGGCCAATCGCTCCTCAGAGACTGTCATGATCTGAGCTCCTAGTTCGGCCATTGCAATGCAGTTTTCACACCAATGTTGTTCAAACTGACTTCAGCCCTCTGACAGTCACTTTAGTTGCTCTATCTCTAAGAGATTTGGTTGGCAGAGCACATCATTGAATGTGACAATTAAGAGCAGTTTGTTAGCTTCCTTGCCCGAGATGAGTAGCATGCGTTCATGCAAGAGCCTGCTATAGTGCTCATCAAGATGTTCTTGCTCTTCCCAAGATAAGGGAAATGGCAAGTATTCTCTGAGCTGCTCTTTAGGGAATGTGCGCATGTCTGCCAGGACATAGACACGTGCGAACACCTTGAGCTTGGCATCCAACACAGTTAAGCATTTGGTGACACTTCTATGTTCAACAAGGGCTTACTCGGTTGCCAACTCATGCAAGGTTCTAGGAGTTAGCCTAGGCTTTAGCGTAGCTGGGGGCTCAGGCCTAAATGAGTAGGATCAGTCCATGCTAGATGTCTGACACTCTTGGGGTTTCCATGTTTCTCCTGAGGCTTCGTTATTGCATCATGGTTTTCCTTGGGTGTGACTGGTATAGGTTTGTCACCCTGTTGACAGCGTTATATCCACTCTTGACTGGTCAATGCAAGTTCTATTGTCGGTGGATTGAGCGTTGTAAGTCTTTTTATTTTTCTTTTCTGCCTAATACAGGGATTCTGAGTGTCTGATTAAATTGCATCGCATGAAGCTTTCAATCGCACGTATGTAGAGGTCATGTTGGAATTTTTTTTCTAGGATGTGGACTGCTTGAGGTGGTTAGTTAGTCGGTCAAGTCTGTGTTAATTATTTTGATCGATCTCTTATTCCTATCCTATTGTTTTGTAGGCATTTGTTGTGATTTTCTGTGTGTGTGGTATGTGTGTAATCCATCCAAATGGCATCTCGTACTCATCCCCCAGTTCAGTATGTTCCCTTAGTGTCTAATGACTACTCTTTATTACTGGATTCTGATCTTATCAACAAGGTGGGCTTAGCCAAGTTTGTAGCACTTTCATTGCCACTTATCCCCCAAAGGATACTGATGTCTTTGTTCAGTTTATAGTCTCTCTTATAGTAAGAGGTCTAGCCCTGTAAGAGGAATAGTTATCCAACTGACACCTAAAAGCTTGGGCAAAGCTCTGATCATGGAGACTCTTTCTCTACTTCTCAACAATTGTTCTCAAACGAGGATATCCTTAAGTTGTTGTAGAAGTAGACACAATATGTGTTGGATCCTAGGAAGGTCATTAGTACCTCATGCATCAGTGTTTCCATGATCTTTAATCATTTGTGGAAGCAACTATACTAATTTCTTCAGGACTGACACCCTCTAACTACCTTTCAAAGGAGTTGTTTACAGCTTCCAGAATGGTATTGAAAGGCATAACTATTGATTGGAGTTCCTATCTTTTGTCAAATATGGATTAACACTTTGTCCCAGGCACGAGGGGTAATGTAACTAATGTTACATTTGGTTCCTGCCTTTATGACTTCTTGGCATATGCTGCCCCTCCGAAGGAAGTTTCTACCTTGCTAGTTGATCCAGCAGAAGTTCCTTCTCCTAATGAATGCACTGATGTTGTGATTGAGGATCTTGATCCTATCCCTCGTGTGGTAATTCAGAGCAAATGCCTTAAATGAGTGGCTGAATCAACCTGTGTTCCTCCTCCACTCTCCATTCATATTCAATTTAGCAGTCAACTGCTATCTTTTCTCACAACATCGAATCTTTTCAAAGCACTTCTTGATGGTACTTTTTGGAGATTTCTGTTCCTTCTATACAACGCTTGGTAGCCAGAGATGCAATTCCCTTTCTATGTAAAGACATCCAAAGTTCTATTGAGCTCTTGGGACTGCTTGTATTCAACAGCTCTATTCTTATTGCTATGACGAAGTTCAACAGACCAAAGAAGAGTGGAACAAAGCACATGATGAGCTAGCATCTGCTCAAGAAAGATTTTCTCATCTTTATACCTAGATGGAGCAGTAGCCTAAGCTTATTGATGCTCAGAAAGTGAAAGTTTCTAGTTTGCAAACTCAGTTGGTTTACACTAAATCCCAAGTGGTAAATGTGACTAAGGAGAGAGATAGATTGTTCAAGGAATCTCAAGAGCTTCAAGCTTTGATAACTGCCCAGAAAAAGGAGCTTAAATTAGCTAATACCACCCTAGAACAAAGCAACATTCAAATTTAGCAACTTAAAGATAAGTTGGTTCAGTCACATTCTTCTTCAGAGAGTCCTATTGTGCAGCTAGTTCCATTCTTTGTCCCCTGTGTAGACTTGGTAATTCTTCAAAGACAAGCCACATTATGCCCTTTGTTCTAGGCTAAAGTGGAAAGACTTCAGTCCAGGATGGACTTATTATGGTCTTCATTTGAGCAGTCAAGAGTATGTTCCTCCAAATCACTCATTTTTTGTGCACTATTAGCTATAGAAGTTGGCCTTCTATATTAAGTTCTCAACAATCGATCTACCTCTCCCAGAGGTTGGATGGAGCAGGGCTTGGTCTTTTGACTTGTTGACTAAAGTAGTCCGAATGGTTTTTGAAGACTCTGTGACTCAGATAATGCTGATGTCTTATTTGTATTTAAGAGGTGATTTGTTGATTCCAAATGATGAGGATCTAGCTTGGTATGTTGGGATGTGGTCTTACAAGCTGCTTTATATGTCAGACATTTGGAGTTGTGGATAGATGAGATGTTTTAGTGTTATTCCTCCAAAGTGGGTGATTGCCTTGAAACTTCGTGGTATACAATGATTGATTCTGTTATCTTGAATCAAAGATAGAATAAAGCCTCTATTCATGTGTAGAAAATTAACCAACTGAGGGTGGATCTTTTAGCCTATCTTTCCAAACAACATACATTTGATTCATCCTTATTTGATGCTTATCATCGACGATCCATCAGTTCCAAGCTTATCTTATTATCAACAACTGGCCCACACATATGATGCTTATTTTTGCCTTTATAAATCCAACTCAACATTTATTTTACCTCTCCTTTTTCAACCTCAAGGTTTCCCTCAAATTTTGATCTTTACTTATTGTTCTTTCATTGAAGATCATGTCTTTTCCCCTTCTCCATCTTATCCTTCCCCATCCATACATATTCCTTCCACTTTTTCTGCCTCTCAATTAACACCTTTTTTAATAGATTCACCTAAATTTTCAGCTAATCCCTCTTTAGCCCATTCCTCATTTTATGATTTTGCCTACCCATCTCTTCATCCTCTTTTACTAGTTCCTCTTCCATCTCCCACCACTTCTATTTCCCACCCCCCTCAGTTGGTTAGTGGATATGTAAGGTTTGATCAGAAGATTCTTAGTAGAAGAGGATGGAGCTCAATTGATTCTCTTACTGGACCTTAGATTAATTGGCCATTAATTCCAACTGGATGATTGCCAATCAAGCATATCAAAATTATCTCCATTTTGCTCAACAACATTCACAGTCTACAAATCCTTTAGTGAGATTGATGGCTCACTTTGCTTGGTACCTAGCATATATGCATAGGCACTCACATAATGATCCAAAGGCCATTCCAAAATAATGCATGAATGTAAATGTGAACATTGATTTCCAACAATTGGATGTATTGTATTTCCATGCCCTTTGTTTGCCTAGCAGATACCTTGTCTTGCTAGAAAGGATGCATTGCCTTTAATTTTTCTAGAATCCTCCAAAAACTTTTGTGGTTGAATCCTTATCCATGGATCATTTTCACAATCACCAAGCCTTCAAGAGGGATCATCTTCACTAATACCTGTGGATGTATCTTTCATGATTTATAATGATATATCTCTCTTTTGGAGGTGCCATTTAGATAGGTGTTTTGTGTTTGTGTTGTGTTAATTCATATGTGATGAGTATGTGGTGATTGAAAATTCGATTTGTTCAAGAGTTATATTTTTGGAGACTTGTAGTGATGATGATGGTGGATTGATAGCTTAAGAAGAAAAGATGCAAAACCTCTTATATCCTTTATGAGTTTATTATATTTGCTATTGTTTATAAGATATGTTAATGGATAAAGGGGTTTTCCTTTCGTTGTATTCTTTACTAGATGCAGGTTATAAGTTGGGGTCACGATTGGATGGTTTTTTAAAGATGCTAACCAAGAATTGAGTTGAGTTGTTTGATGAACTTGTATTCCCTTTTTCCTAGATCGCGAGGACGTTCCCTTATTAAGTGTGGGGATATGTTGAATGTTAAAATGTCTTGGTTTTTTGGTTGATTTTTGTTGTTTTTGAGGTCTAAATGATTGATTTTTGATGGATGTTAAATGATGTTTAGTTATTTTGGAAGTTTTTGGGAGTGTTTAGGATGGGGTTGATTATGTTTTGGAAGCTCATGGTGTCTTTCAGTAGAGATATGAGGCTCTATGATGTTCTGATAGGTTCTGTTGAGGTTCTAATTGGTTTTGATAGCTTCTGTTTTTCTTCTGTATGAAGCATGAAGTAATGATTGATGAAGTTTGAGGTTGTTTGAAAGCTCATTGAATGGTTTTTGATAGTTTGGAATGGTTTTATTATGAGTTATGTGGTTCTGATGCTTTCTGTTGACCTTCTGTAACCCTTTGTTGAGCTTTTGTAGAGCCTCTGTTCCTGTTCTATTATGTTCTATATGCCTCTGTAAGTGTTATGTGCAATGTATGAGGGACTTTAGGAAATTTTTCTAGCCTTGAAAAGAGGTGAATGTAAGTTAAAAAGAGCTCAAGGAAGTGGAAGAAGTAGCTGTTGAAGACTTAGAAGAAGATTGGAGTGAAGTGAGAGTGATGAGCTATGAAGAGTCACTATAGTGGCTATTAGGGGCACAAATCCCCAGGACTCAAATTCCATTAGTGACCTTAGTTTTTTGCTTTCATATATAGATATAGTGGTTTGAGATTAGCTTATGTAATTGTGTCTTTAAATGTCATGGAAAGAAATACATGTATGCTAGACGTTGATTCTGTTATGCAAGCGTGGGTATTCCTAAAATCAAGGGGTATGCATTCTAATATACAGGGATGGATAGCACCATGCTTTTATGGTTGTTGTTGGTTGTTTTCACTGTTTAAGTCATGTTCTTCAACTGTATGAATCTATGTTTTTGTATTATGAGATCATAAAAGGTTTTCAGTTATGAATGCTAAAGTGTGGACAGAGAATATGTTGGTGTTTTACATTCTTTATTTTATGTATTCCTTGCATTCTTACTAAGAAATCTATGAGCTTTACATTCTTGCTTAGCAATCTCTGATTGATGAAGTTTGACGAATCCAAAACATCACAATACTTCTCCTTGAGCTTCTCAACTGCTCTAAGCAATCTCTGAACCTACTTCAAACTTGAGCAATACTTAACCTTTTGGCCTTCATGATCATAATACCATTCATAAGCATCATCAAGTATAGTCTCAAAATAAGTTAGCTTTTCCCATGCTCTATCCAATCTTGAACCTAAACATTTCTTTATTGCTGAAGAGAACTTCTTGCAGATACCATTAAACTTCTTACACAGATCAACCATGCAGAAATACTTATAGGACTTCTGTCTTTCATAGGACTCATGGACAACACTTTGAAGTATGTTCATGCTCAAAGCATACTTTGCATCTCTTTTCCTTCTTCTTGGATTTACCCATAATGAAGCATATCTAAAATTTGAAAATAACATGCTTTTCTTTGAGCCAAACTTCTAACTTTTGCAATGATGGAGTAGTAGATCTTTAGTCTATGATATTCAAGTTATTCCTGAAAAATGCTTGCAAACTTCTTTGTTGGGGCTAGGCCTCTCAGTTTTATCAAGCTTCCTCCCATATTTCCTGCAATTCAGGTTATGCATGTCATTTCCATCTTGCAATTCAAGTAACTAGCTTGAAATTCCTGCAGTTTAGGTAACTGCATATATTCTTCCAATTCAAGCTATTCCTAGAACTTCGTGCAATTCAGGTTACCATTTCTTTTTGCATCTTGCCTTGCGTTCCTTGTCCAAGTGAACACTGACATTATCCTTCTTTATCATCTACTTCAAAGGATGGTAGTTCATAAAGAGAATGAGGATAGAGAGATGATTTCCATGCCTTTTGCATGACATTTTCCTTGCCCACTCAAGTTAGAGATTTCTCCATTCTTAAACTAGCAATTTTGAGTCTAAGGAGCTTTTAAAAAACTCATAATACATCATACTACTTCCAGAATTAAAGAACAACCATAGATTGTATAAATTTTTTAGGAATACCATATAGACTTGTTGTAGACAGCATAATTGACTACAAAAAACACATTGTGTTGAATATTAGTGCCCCTTTATTTCTTGAATTGAGATTAGCCACAAATAGCACTTGATTTTCAAGAATGATATACAGACATTTAGTACACAACATAATTGTTCACAGCAATATGTTGTCTTAAAAGTTGTAGATCAGATATTTCCTATCTTTGAACTTTATGACCGCCTTTCTTTATGAATATGTTATCCTAAAATCCTAATATGATGGCTTCATCTTGAAACTCTCAAAATGATTAGAGATTTGAAAAATTCTATGTGAATTAGAAGCAAGAACTTCAAATTGGAAGATGAAACCTGAATGATCTGCCTTGAATCCACAGCATTTAAAACTTTTGAAGAGATCGAATTCTTCAAGAATAAGAACTTCAAAATGTCCTCCTTTAAATAACTTGACTACAGGATGTGTCTTATGCATAGATGGCATGATACCTGCAACTTGTAGAAGTGCAAAGAAATGCCTAAAGATGCAAAAACCCCTTGAATTTTTGAAAAATATTGCTACATTTTCCATGAAAAAAAGGAACCATATCTCCTACAACTTCTTGGAAAAGATTGGCTTTCTCTGATCAGCAATTACATAACTACTAGTACTGTCCTCAGTCTCACAGGCTGACCCCTGATAATTTCTTATTTCATTGGCAAACCATATCCCTTTCTTTCTTCCCAAGACTAAAGCCTAAATCATGAGAACATTTTCCATGAAACTGGCAAGATCACCAAAGTGTTTTAAGCATGCTCAACAAGAATGCAAGGAATACATAAAATAAAGAACATAAAACACCAAAATATCCTCTGCCCACACTTCAACATTCATAACTGAAAACCTTTTATGATCTCATAATACGGAAACAAAGATTCATGTGGTTGAAGAACATGACTTAAACAGTGAAAACAACCTATATGAAAGCAAGGAACTAAGGTCGCTAATGGAATTTGAGTCTTAGTGATTTGTGCCCCTAACAATGGCTTTGGTGACCTTTCATATCAGACACACCTCTTGGGAGGGGCATCCATGACCAAAAAAGGATTATTATGAGTGATTATTGATTATTGTAATGAGGAGATGACGTACTATTGATAGAGAGAGAGAGAGAGAGAGAGAGAGAGAGAGAGAGCGCTAATTCTATCCCAAACAATGTATCTACATATGAGAGATTGTGAAATGAAGCTATGGAATCTTTGAAGATGAATCATATGTGATATCTTTCCATTTAAAGAGGAGTATCATTTTGTGTTTTCAATGTCTATCAATGAATTCTATAAAGAATATGATAAGAATGATGGATTTTGTAAAACTTAAAGCCGTGGGAGAATTGTTTCTATAAAGCTATGTGAAGATTTTTTGTTGGAATAGACTGTGTGGAGAGACAATGTTTTCTTAATCAATTTTATAAAAGGAAGCCATGAAAATGCCAAGTTGTAAGTTATATAATCTAGGGTCTCCTTGATATTTTGATCTTTTTGTTGCAGGTACTCTAAACATTTTGATATTTCTTTTGTAATTACTCTAAATTTTATTGCATTTTTGGTACAGAGCTGTAAAAAGATTGATTGAAGTGCTAGAGAAAAGGCCTCCCATTCCTTTTAACTTGCAACAATGCAATATAGATAAGTTGCAGTAAGGTCTTGATTAATATGGTTGGAACATACTAAGAAAATTTATTCTAAAAACTACCATAATCAAGTTTCATAGTTTTACTTTATATTGTTGATTGTAGTGTCCTCATCAAGATGATAGTTACTCTTGTGGTTGGAGAGTAATTGTATATGCCAGAAGATTGGTTCAATTTATTTATCTCAATGATGATAAACTTATAAAGGTAATGTGAAACATGCTAAACTTTAAGATAGATGTTTATTGCAAAATAGTCCATTGATGATAATAATATAGTCAATGGTAAAAAATAACAATGAACTAAAAATCTTTTCTTACAAATGTATAACAATTTACAAGGGATTGATATACAAGTAAACATGTTTGGTATGTAAGAGCAAAGCTCATGAAGTACATAATTGTCAATTGTATACAACCGACAAGAATGGACAATAGTGGGGGCTTGGAGATTTAAGGAGAGGAGGTGCATGTAACTATAGTTGGTGAAGCTATACCTTCAACACCCAAGGCAGTAAAAGCATCAAAGATAGGCAAAAGGACTCCTAGAAAGGATGTCCCTTATCCTAAGAAAAGTTCTCAAAAAAAGTAGCTTTGCCTCATTGATTGTAAGCCCTTGTGTATAAGTCATGGAGATGGCTAACAAAAATTTGCCACAAAATTTGTACATGTATTTTATATTGATAGTAAATAGATATTTTCTTCAATATCATTGCATTGTATATTCTTCTCTCTCCTCGTTGATATATCTGTAAAAAAAAATTATGTTACAAATGTTTATTAATTAGGAAGTGAAATCAGATATACATCTAAGTGGATATAATATGATATAAAAACTTACTCATTTGTTATTAAGTTAAAACACAAATAATTATGGTAGATCAATATCTTCATTCTGTAAATCCATTCTCACTTGATGTAGCGTACATGATTATCTAACCTTTAGGATTGCAATAATGTCCTCATTGTACCAAACTTCAAGATCCACTATAGGATCTTTGCTAAAATTATCAAGGATTTGGTCTAAACCAACCAGACTACTACCAACATAATTCCATCTACTATAATAAAAGCTAATGATGAAATTTTGAGTAGCAATCATATATTTTCAAGCTATAGAGTCTTGATCTATCTTACATATATTTTTTCATTCTGTTATAGTGTCCCATCCCTCATCAACAAATTGTATAACATGATCATATGTTAGTCTCTTCACTGAAAGCATGGCCTTTGATCTTCTTATCTCAACATTAGAAAATAAGTCAACAAATATATTAATAGGCATGAACAAAGTAACTTTGCTTAGCCTACCTGAAATACTAGGTTTTAATGCTCTTTGTATCTCAAAAAACATTTTACATCTATAGCCCTCACTAGTAGCTGGACTTGGCAAAGGCCACTCAAATCTTGCAAAATCAGGCAAAGGACGGGGGGATATTGATCCCTATTGGCTATGCTACATGGAAACAATATAACAATGGTCATAGAAGAATATTTCATTCTCTGCAAGCTCTGTCTTCTTTCTACCTTTGTACATCTCTTCTCCAATAAAGCCATGCATCACATCAACAATAGACTTGGCTGGTTGCCATTCCTCAAGATTAGAGGGATATACATCTACAAGACAAATGAATAAATGTTATAATGGAAAGCCTTAAACCAAGTTCAAGAAAAGAAAGAAAATCCTTACGATTTGGTTTATGCATTGGAAGATTTGAACTTCCAAGTTCCAAATATAGCTCTCTATGCATAAACACATGTTGCACTAAAACCTCTTTTATGCTATTCTTATTTACTCCAAGCTTGAAATCTTGGATTCTACCCTTCCAAGCAGGGATGAATGAGTTCTCATATTTTCACATTTTCCCAAGCGTTTCTTGTTGCATGGTGATCCAATTGCCTTTGCTAATGATTGTAGGAATCCATCTTCCATGTTTTTGGAATGAGTAAAACACTAATATGGATGTGATTTGGAAGCTTGGATGCCTTGTTGAAGGTCAAATTTCCGTATTCATATGTGAGAGAGAGAGAGAGAGAGAGAGAGAGAGAGAGAGAGAGAGAGAGAGAGAGAGAGAGAGAGACTAAGCTACCTCAAAGGAGGGAAAGACGAGAGGGATAAAAGCAAGGAGGGAAAAAAATTGCTAAGCTCTTTATTAATTTGAATTTAGATTAAACATGTCATTATCATTAATCCAGACATATCATTAAATAAGAGTGGCAGGGGTGTATATCATTAAATAAGAGTGGCAGAATTGTTTCTATAAAGCTATGTGAAGAAACTATATGTACAAACCTACTAACTTATACTAATCAATCATCACATTGATCTAACTATCTGACTAAACCAAAACAAGAAAATTAAACCAATTGTAAATTAAATTCATTCTCCACTCCAAACTTACTACTGGCGGCCCCTGGCACTGTCCCCTCCCTACCCACCCCCTCGAGTCCCTAGGAAGCACCTAGTGATGCTGGCCCTAGCACTGGCCCTGGTCCCACCCTCTCGAGCCCAAGTGGCAGCAACAATCTCACCTCCTCCTACGCCCACCTACGGCAACTCATCATCGCAGGTCCCATGCCCTCTAGGTTCTCCCCATATACGCACTCGCTCTCCTCCCCCTCCAATGGCAGCTCATCCCCCCCTTTGGCCTAGAGATAGATAATTAGAGAGAGAGAGAGAGAGAGAGAGAGAGAGAGAGAGAGAGAGAGAGAGAGAGTCCTATTTGCTATTGCTCGCGTGTTGTTCATGCTCCCCACCACTAATGCTGTTGAGAAAGAGAGAGAGGAGAAGCAAAGGGTCCACCAACTTCCAAGGAGCTCATGATTGCCTTAGTTTTCACCACCCATCACTCTCACGAATTCAAATTTGCCTTGATTTGAGAGTTGTAGGTTTGGGAGCTCTCTGGTGCTTTCTATGCCTCTCGAACCTACAGCTTAAATAATAAATTAGAATAGAGTTTGTATAGACACTATTACATAGATTGAGGATGTTCTCAAAACTGATGTATATTATGTTCTAATATTGTAAAGGTGCACTCCTTGGATATGTATTATGAAATTGATGGATTTATGCAGCAAGAAGGGTTGGGTCCTAAGCATAGTTTCCAAAAAGATTCATTAAATGATGTAGTTCAGCAAATGAAAAGAGCACTAAATTATGTTCACCAATAAGGTTGCAAGGGGCTAAATTTATTCAACTAAAGAGTTTGATATTGGCTTTTATAGGCATATAGAGTTTGGGGCTAATTGTATGTAGGTCCAAGAAAAGGGGGCTAATAAGTCAATAGAGTTAGGTGCTATGCATTTGTAGCAAGAGTTGGGTTTGCACAAGGACAAAAGAGTGAAGCTATGGTTCAAAACCAAGTATAAAATGGATTATAAAAAAGTGTTTGTTGATTATGAGATGATAGAGTTATGCTATCATGCTTGAGAGAGAAGATGCTATGATAACTAAAGTTACAAATGAAATATATGCTTTGAGAAAGTATACAATTGTGCAAATGGTTGATTCCACTATGTAAGTCCAAGAAGGTGCATCTGATTTTGGGGCAAAGTTAGGAGAAATGGTTTACACAAGGGGCATTATTGGATACACGATGTTGTAGTGGAATTTTGGCTTACCATTTGATCTTGGAGAACCTTTTGAGTTCATAGATTTGGTTGTGTAGGGTTTCGTAATAGAGCCTGGGGGTCTCATGCATTAATAGTGCCTTATGATCTAGGTAGGCAAAATTGGGATTACTATGCCTTTTTGAAGCTACTCATGATTTGGGTATATGATCCTAGCATGACGTTGATTATGGATGTTCGATTGTATGGGTGTAATTAGGGTGGCTATATAGTGTGGTACATCTAGGGCTTGTACAAGTTTAGAGAGGGTGAATCTTGTGAGGCTATGTATCCACTCACAAAAACCTTGGACCTTTTTGAAGCTACTCATGATTTGGGTATATGATCCTAGCATGAGGTTGATTATGGATGTTCGGTTGTATGGGTGTAATTAGGGTGGCTATATAGTGTGGTACATCTAGGGCTTGTACAAGTTTAGAGAGGGTGAATCTTGTGAGGCTATGTATCCACTCACAAAAACCTTGGAAATAGGTCGTGAATCTGATGCTTATTATAGCTAAATATAACATCATTATCAGTATGTTTTGGTTTATCTTGCAAGGTAGTTGTACAAATAATTGATGATTGATTTATGTTCTACTAGTCAGGTTGAATAAGAGGTCAAGATAAGGGTCTCATTGGATGATGCACATGGAGGACACATGCACCATAAGCTTAGGGAAATACATTGGGAATTTGCATGGATGAGGAAAAGTTGCGAACATATGTAGTAAATGGACTGGAGATCATGAGCACCAAGTGCCAAAGGAAGAATTGGGGTAATATGTTGACACGGTCTTGGTATATCTTTCTAGAGGATACTTAATGTCTACCTACTTGCTTTCAAGCTAGGTGATACTTCGCCCGATAAGGAATGGGGGAAAACACTGAATCTACTTTTGGGTCTAAAACCACGATAGGAGGAGGGTGGCATGCAAGTTCACACTCTGTGGTATGTGAGAAACTTTTGTGCCTGAAAGCATAGTTCAAATTGAAAGCCACAATGATGAAGATCCAATGAACCTAAAAGTTATGTGTTTCTTAGTGCACGCTTTTTGGGAAATGGAAAGAAGGGTGAAATTTGGCGTGCATGGGAGAAAAGAAAGTGCTTTTGGGTTTGAAAGTGATGGGGAAGGGAAGAAAAATGCTAATTTTAGCCTTAGTTGGGGATGTGGGAGAGGGAGAGAAGGGGTGTGCTGGGCGTCAGAAAGGAAGGGGGGAGCAAACTGAATGGTTTTGGGAGGTAGACATGCCTGTAAGGGTGTTGCAGTCTACTTCCAACCAAGCAATGAATCAATTCACTTTCTCGGAAGGTTCGGGAAAAAGGAGGTTCACTTCAACCTAGAACTTGTTTACCTAGACAAAAATCTTTCTCGATTATTTGGAAGAAGGAAATAAATCCTCTTCAAATTTCTCTAAATATAGTTACATTTGTTAAATTTATGGATAAGATATTGTCTCAATAGAGGATACTTCCTTCTCAGATGATGATGAAAAGGATTTACTTCCTCTTCCTCAAAATTTTTTCCCCGAACCTTACTAGTTCATCCCCACCACCTCATATATGATATGATGAGCGTTTTGCAATAATCTAATTGAGCCGGGGGGCGACTCACAATCATTTCGTCAGTGCAAATCGTCATCATTCAGGTCGCGTCGATCAAACATGATTACGCCATAGCCATGCATTGCTGAAGATTGTCTAGCTCAACTGACTGTAGGACTACGGCACTTGAAGAGAAGTCTCCGACTATTTCTGTAGGGGGGAAGACGGATTAACTGCAGCTGTCTGAGAAAGAGCACGGAGATGACGGTTTTTTGTCCGACGGAGTTGAAACGTCTGGATCATGATCGAGTGGAAGACACCGTATGGTCTTGTGAACAATTGCATTATACAGTCTGCGTGATTAAGAGAACGGAGAAAGGCTGCAAGCGGCCACGGCCAACCGGCAAGTCATCGTGAAGCTGACAGCCGCATAAAGATCAGGTTTGCGGAGGTCGTCATCAGCAAAAGGGCGGCTGGTATGAGCTCGGCATTATGCGGGATCAAAGTTGCTCAGAGTCCCTATTATCGTTAGGAGATTGAAGCTATGATAGGAGAGCCAGGGAAAGCTTCGCTTCATTACTATTAGCCGCCGGATCATGAGAGGAAGGTGCCATCATCGATCGCGGCTTTTGAGGCACATACACTTGGACGAACGAAGATATGAAGAAACACATATCGAAAGAACAAGACCTTGTCATTCTTACCAAAGTACCAGATGTTACGGAGTCTAACCATCAGCCCCAAGTGACCTCTCAAAGAGTCCTCCTATAACGACATCTTCTTATTGCATTAAACAACGATTTTGGGTATTAAATCATCATAGACTTAAGGGATTGGGTCTTCAGACTTCCTTCACTCCTTCCATGTTCAACTTGTATGGAACATTTTTGGATACCCATCCAAACTACTTCCCTTCTTCATGGACCATATAGAGAAATCTTATGAAAGAGCCCTTCTTGTGAAAGCTATTAAATGTGTTTGAACATTTGTATGGCATTGATGATGCAGAATGAGTCTCTTGGCCTATGCTCTGGTTGAGTGATTAAGGATATATAAAACCGATAAAAAACCGTAAGAAGTGTGCTTTATGCTCATGTTCCCCAAAGCATGAAATCCCCTCCTTTGAAGATTGCCTTCTTAGTACTTGAGATGCGACATTTCTTAAATTCAAAAAATCCAGCAGCCTGCAAAAGCTCTATTTTTAAGATATAAAGCCACTTATATGCCCAATATAAGATCTCTAAATCCTATGCCAATCACTATAAGGCCTTTATATACTAAAAGCAACCATTTATTAATTGTCATTAACCTAAATGAGCCCAAAAATACCCTACAATAGCTTGCAATGTTTGAGAAATACCTCGAAAAGGTTTGAAATTTCCTATTTCTCACGGAACCACATATAACCTGTTATCTTAAGCTTATGGTACCCTGTAAACTCTCTGCATTGGATCAGAAAATGCCTTAATTCTTTGTTCCAACTTGTTGTTCAATGCTCCTCACATTGTATTTATGCGAGAGACAAAGTGACATTCATGGCCCCTTACATGGACTATGAGACTTGAGGGATGTGTAAATTTCCTCCTCAAGATGGGTTGCACATTCCTTAAAAAATGGAACCATTGATTGTAATAAGAGGATGCTCAAAATTTCTTTATGAGACTCTAAACATTATTAAAGAGGCATTTCTCTAATAAAGCATTGAAATCAGGCCTATGGATAGACTCATCTCTTATCCAACAAGTGGATATTGGTTGTAGCAAATAGAATTAGAGATATTTTTAGAGATAGATATAGTAGATTACTGTTAGGATAGAAGTGTAGTAGGATAAGATATTTATTCTAAAGAGATAAGAATATGTGACATATGGACAAAAGAATACCATAGTGATCCTCATTGTAAATATCTCATATATAAGGAAAAGGGGCTTAACTACTATATTCAATGTAAACCTTTTTCTAACACTTCCACTAATTCCACACGGCCACTCTCCTCTACAAACTCATCTCAAGGCTCTCTTCTATGGCACTTTCAACTTGGCCATGCCTCTCAACATGTCCTCCAACCATTTGTACATTAAGAGCTTGTCCAGGGCATCCATTATCTCTCTCTCACCTTCCTTTCTATCAAGCTGTGCATGCTGTAAGTTGACACAAATCTGCATGGTATACAAGAGCATGAATAAATATTTGTAACCACCACCTATACGAACATACACAAATAAAACAAAAGGACATGTATGTTTGTTTTTTAGAGTTTCTCTAGCCACATGTATATACAAACTATTTGTGTGTGGCATTTTCTCTCTTACTACTCACGTTATTACACGAATACTTCTACATACAAGTCCAGATATGAATGCATTAAGTGAGAGGAAATAGGTGACCAATATTGAATAATTGGAATATTTCCAACGTAATCCTTTTCCTTAACATAGAAGCATACAATTACTTGACTACGAGATTTTATAAGATTCATTATCATTGAATGACAAAATCATTCAATGATCACAAAAGGGACATGGCATATGAAGTTAGAAAATCACCTTAATCTGCATTCACATGTTAAGCTCATAAAAGTATAGTAAGAGAAAACTCTATCTTGATGCCATCCCCGAATCTTGCAAATCATACAAGGATAAATATACTTCCAAGAAGAGAAACATGCATAAATTTTTCATGGTAAGTGTAAATTTTCAGGTTCCCCAAGCATTTGTTTCTCAAACATTGAGGATATAAAAAGGATATATTGTAATTTTAATAAGAACCACAAATCTCTCTCTCTCTCTCTCTCTCTCTCTCTCTCTCTCTCTCTCTCTCTCTCTCTCTCTCTCTCTCTCTCTCTCTCTCTCTCTCTCTCTCTCTCTCTCTCTCTCTCTCTCTCTCTCTCCCCCTCGAAATTCTATATTAAGGTTGGTTCAAAGGCATCCCACAATAGTACCCCTTACAATTCTTTTAGCAAAGTAATTTCCCTTTCAAGTAGCATCTCTTATTTACAATAAAGTTAATTATCATTTATTACTTTTTAAAGGAATTTGCTACATTTATCCCATCATTGTATGTCTCATATCCATGAAAGTGCTAGTCCTTTATTTTAATTTCAAAAACTTGCCTAAGTTATTCCAAAATTTTGTATCTCTTATCTAAAAACATAAACTTGTTGTCAATATAGAAATTTCCGATTGTCAAATTTGAAGTCTACCTCATGCTTGCCCAATACCCACTTGGAGAATCCATCAAACTACGTAAGAGAAGTTTTCATTGTTCTGTATACTAAGAGCCACAAGTATTTCCTAATCCCAATATTGCTCCAATAATTTCAAGTGAAATCAATCAAGGACATCTCAATTACACTCCTTTAGTAGTAAGACATGAGAAGCCACTAAACCAAATGCAACTCCACCTAATACCAATGTAACATCCTATCCCTTACTTTTACAACATCAAGCACCTCTTTATCATAATCCTTTACCACTGACACATGATAAACCACTACACCAAATTCACCTCCTTACAAAGAGCAATTTCGAATTCCATTGCTTACTTTTCACAAGTCACATCCAATAAAACCTTTTTGTCACGTAACTTTCAAGAAATAATAACTTGATACCCACTCAACTTTTATCAAAGAGTGGCGTTGACTATACCTAACTTTCTACTTATCATATCAAAGGATTAGCCAATTATCTTGATTGATAAGAGGAAATATTATAAATATCTCTTATCCTATGCCATCACTATAATCAAATAACTCTATATTTTGAGATTTAGCATGAACCTATCTCAAAATTCCAATTTAGAACCAAAAGTATTTATTTCCTTGACAACCCTTTCAAAATCACCTCCCAACCTTGTAGGCTCTATGGGTGTTTTAATAAATTCTTTGATCAATTTAGCAATTCAGAAACTCCTCCACTCACTCTTGGGATGGAAAGCTCACTTTCTCTACCTCCATGTAACTAAAATACTCCAAATAAACCAACAGTCTCAATCATAGAAAACCTGAGAAGACTTACACCCAAGATTTAAGCTCTATATACCTTGTTATATAATAATATCCCATAAGCAACAACATAAGAGTCCTATTAATTGAGTGGCTTTAATATTTGGTCTAAGTAACTATCGCATAGCCTTTTTTATATATATAGGCTATGTGTGCAAGTGAATACATTTCTTGTATATAGGCTATATAAAATTGAAGTTGTAGTTCAATGACATCAAATAGGGTGATAAATATTTCACATCCTCAATAAGTATTTGCTCTCTAGTGGATAAATGTGAATACATTTGATAACTACTTGATTTTCTCATTAGTGTGGTCGTTTCTTAGTATGTAGGCCATGTGCAACCAACGTTATAGTTTAATGGCCTCAAACAGAGTGTTTAGACCACTACATCAATAATCTTCTCACGCCATTATAGGAAGGTGTCCTTCCTTCTTTTGTATAAATGACTTCTAAATTGCAATAAACTTATAAAGGTTACTAACTTCTCCTTCCTATTGTTGTTCAAGTGACTTCTAAACTTTAACCAACTTGTCAAAATGGTTCAATTGAATGAACATCCTTACATAACAATGTGTGTGAGAAAATTAGCATTGCATGCATGATGAATGAATATCCAATTAAAATGCTAGGAGTTGATTTTGATGTAGCTTTCCTCATAGGAATTCGAAACAAAAGAAATGTGAAAAAATGAAATGAGATATTATGAAAATTTTAAACTAATTAACCTCCCCCACAAAGAAAAGATTCACTTTCTTCTCTATTTTGATTACTTGCTATTAAACTTGGCAACTACCTTGGGATTCTCCTAGAACTTCATAGGGTAAATATCCACCTTCATTGCTTGATTGGTACCAAGGTTAGGTGGAGATTCCCATAACTAATTTCATATGATATTCCCCTTTATAATTTAGGCTTAAACTTGTGACATATGGTTACAAAATGAATATAGTCTATATTTTGTTAACAACATCTTTAGATCTAAGGGCATTTTAAAAGAAAATCACCAAATGACTATGGAGTATTGATGAGGTAGAAAAGAGCTTCGTAACATACTTGATTAAGCAAAACATTTGTGATCGTTTCCATTTTTAATGGCATGATTGGTGTTCATAAGGTGTTCAGACAATCCAATTTCCAATTGGAAAAGGGTATCAAATATTGTGCTTGTGAATCTAGTAGCTATGACAATAAGTAGATACTTGCTAACACCAAATGAAAATGCATCTATATATTCAAAGACTGATTAAGTTGTCTTTGAATATAATTGGTGTTAGATGGTACCACAATTAGCTCGTAAAAATGACATATAAAGAAACTAAGATTGTCCCATAATATATTTCAAATATTGTGTTACAATTTTGTTAATCTCTCCTCATCTTATAGCCTCCTTGCCCATTCATTACAATATTTTGACAATGTATCTCTCCAATTGTGTCACAACTTTGTTAATATCTCCTAATGTTGTTATAGCCTCCTTGTCCATTCATTATAGGTTTTTGACAATGCATCTCTCCATCTCCCATTCCCTTTCTCTTTATTTGATGACTTTTTGTCTCCCCCTCTTTCCTTCCTCTCACTCCCTTCCTCCCTCCTTATCTTCATATCTATCTATTTAGTTAGTTCTAATGTCTGTATATATGTGGCTATCTATTTCTATATCTACTTGTCTATCTACCTATTTGTCCATCCATGTATATGTACATCCATTTATCTCTCTATCTATCCACTTGTTTGTTTGTATATTTGTATGTTTTTTTGTCTGTCTGTCTGTCTACCTACCTACCTACCTACCTACCCACCCACCCACCTACCCACCTACCATGCATATCCACCCATCAATCAATCCATCCATCCATGGATGTATTGATCCATCATGTATCTATTTGTTTATCTATCTATCTATTTGTCCAACTATCTATCTATTAGTTTGTTATTCTATCTATCTATCTATATGTGGAAGCTTTCTATCTATCTATCTATCTATTTGTGGGAGCTTTCGCTCAACCTCCAAGACCCACGGACGGCTTATTGTTTCAAGAGTTCCAAGTCAAGCACTAGTGGCTACCTCTCACATAGCCGACGCGCCATCCATATCTACGGGTGTAGTGAGCTTACCTCCATGTTGTTTGAGTTACCTCCTCTCCCGCGCACTCCGGTAGCTCCACGATCCAAGTGCAAGCTTCAAGCAAGCTCCATCCTCAAGCTCCACGCTCCAAGCTCCATAGCCGCGAGCAAGACAAGAGAGGAGAAGAGAAGCGAAGAAGAGAGGAGAAGATGGAGAGCTTCTCCTCCCCGGTCCCTCACCTTGACACACTCACTCCCTCACACTCTCAGTCTCCCTCTCTCAAGCACAAGCTCAAGCAAGCAAGAACAAGAAGAAGAAGAAGAAGAGGAGAGCCACCTTTTGCCACACACAAGAATGAGCTTCTCATTCACTTTTCATCTTTATATACAAAACCCTAAATCCCTTTTGGGCGGTCATCCCTTTTTCCCTTTTTTACATGGTCAACCGTGGCCTAGGCCCTTTTCCTATTGTCCCTCTATCTTCCTAGCTTCCTTTCCACCACCCATCTACATTTACAATTTGCACGGGTGAGAGCCTGGCGCTCCTTGAATTAAACCATGATGCGTTTGCGCTCTTTTACAAAAGTTTTGACTTGCGCTTTTCCTTGTGCGTTTTTGTCTTCCGTTTCTCTTTGCCTTAGCCTTTGTCTTTGTCTTTTGTTTTAGCTTTCCATATTTTCCACTGCCTGGCACTCTTCTACAAGATTTCAAGGTGCGCCTTGGTATTTTAAAATGCACCTTTCCCCTTTTGCAGTTGCCTTGGACTTTTTAAGGTTGCCCTTGCACTTTTGGCATTTTCTCCTCTTCATTCTTCAGTTGAGCTACCTTTTTTCCACCTTTGCCCTGCATCTTTTTTATTTCCTTTTGCTTTCTTCGTGTTGGGATTTTTCTTTCTTCGTGTTGGGGTTAACATTACCCCCCTCCTAGATGAGTGCTAGTCCCATGGCACTCTGCGTCGTCGAAGGTAGCATGCGGAGCTTGCACCGAAGACGTGGGTGGAAGGGTTGTTGTGGTTTGCCTTGGAGGAGTTCTTATGTGGTGCGGAGGAAGGGCGATGGTGGCACTGTGCTATTCCGATTGGCTGGTGATATGGTTGTTGGAGGTGGCGATAGGGCTACTCTTTGTTGGAAATGGCCACTCATGGTTGGCACGGGGTTTGGTGTGCATGGGATGCTCATGGTGGATCCTGCTTGTGATGATTCGCTGGTGGTTTGCATGATGAAGTAAAGGACAAGAGTGTAGAGTTGAGTGTTGATATAGAGCTGACGGCACTTTCATTGGAGTCTTTAATACCTGCAATTGGAAAACCTCTCAGGTGGTCGCTTCCTAAGGGGTAGCGCTAGTCTTCGTAGCGTGCACAAGACATATTTGGATTAGTTTGGGAGACAGGTCGAACTCTAAGCAAGCCTGGAGTATTGTCCTGCACTTGAGGACCCAAACTGTGTATGAACTTTGGTGCATATATTATGTGAGTGTTCGTGGATACTTAGATATTACGTAGGTAGAAGACTACGGCCTGGTTTCTCATAACATCTGTAGATGAAGCAAAGTGGTTTATAACAGAAAGAAGTACGCATGAAGGTGGGTGCAACATCCTATGCATTGTGATTGCATGACGTAGCAGGATAGAACCCAGGGATAGTGTACTATCCTTAGGTGGTAGACATGGGGCCGATACAATGAGGACGGTGCATTGTGCTGCATGGCCATTCGTGCCATGTGTGCCCCAATTGATTGCCATGGTTTTAAGGCATGATGTAAGAGGGAATTGTGTGATTGGTTCAGGGTGATAGGCATAACCACAGGCGAGGCAAGCTCCCTAGGGCTGTCCTGCCCTTGATATGACCTGAACTATTGTGGGTGATGCTAGGGGGCTAGGGGACTAGGGACGGAGCCAGCCGACCAAGGTCACTGGACGCACCTAATTTGAGGACCCCTAGGTGCAGTGCTGTGATCGTGGGTGGCTTTTTATTTTTTCATTCTTTTTTTTTTTGCCACAGTACAACCATTGCAATATGCGGAGGATATGAGCCTTTCAATGGGTCAAGACATGTCAAGCCTCGAAGGCTCAGGAAATGGATATGACCGTGATGATTTTGCCCTAGCCTCGTTGTTAGGGGTGCCATTGTTGCGATATCGGTGCGATTGTAGTGACACCCGTTGTGAGCTCATTGTAGAGCTTGGCCCAAGAAGAGAGTGTAGCCTATGACTATGCATTGGTTCGTGTGATGTGGGCACTCGCAAGGGTGATTGTTCGTGTTCAATAGCGTGGCTTTGTTGCGGTTCATGCACGGTTGCTGGTTTTGCGGTGACCCAGGCGTTGAAAACGTTTGCACGAAGACCTGTGTTACCTTGCATCCACTTGTCACTTCGTGAGAGCACATGCTTGATTTCGTTAAGTAATTCAACAGATGTAGTTATGTTAGGACATGACTTTTTGAAATGTTATGACATTAATTGCAATGCCCATGCGATTGCTTGTCAAAGACGTGGCATACATTAGCGATAGGCAGAAGAAGTTGTACAAGTGGGGAGTTGCCCTTTTACCCATCAAAAGACAAAAAGTTATGTCTTGATAACTTGTCAAGCTACTTTTACATCATAGGCGCTTAGTCAATTTCTACTAGGCGGGGTGAGTCCGATTGGTTAGGCAACTAGGGTGGTGCTGGTGCGGGACTCCTGTGAGGTTGGGCAGGTCACATGTCAGCCGGGACATGAATGGTGTAGTCCCGGGCCACCACTGTTTCCAAAATGCCTTTAAATAATTCATTGAACTCTTCCCTATCCCGGACCGCCTTTTCTACCCTTGAGCATCTGGTGCTTGAGCGTACATTGGGGGTTTGTGCAACTGGTGTTGCCACGTCTTACGCGCTTCGTTGAGTTTCGACTTTCCTAGCCTGAGGATTCTTTGGCCTTTGTCTGGGTCGGTGTCGCTTAGGGCCTTGTCTCTTCGCATACCTTTTGAGGGTGGGCATATAACGCACCGGCGGAGGGGCATGTGCTGCATATTCCCATCATCCGCGAAGAGCGTCTCTGCAAGCGAGCTGCCCATGGTTCTCCATGTTTTTCTTGTGGGGGGCCTACACAATGCAACCCAAGGGTTAGGCCTTGATACGGAATAAGATCATTCGCATGGGAGGGATTTCAGTGTGGGTTATCAAACGCATATGACTAGAAGAGGAGGGGTGAACATGCTGTGCTCATTGTAGCGGAATGGCCTCCGTGATGATGTTAACTTAGCCTCCCACCATTAGGAGATCTCGGCTCACGCTGTGTTACATTGAATGGTGGTCATGGATTTGGGCAAGGCTCATCCTTGGAAGGATGGACCGGAAAGGGAAAGGTGTATAGAAAGGGACTGCACCCTGCTTACATCATCAGAGATGTTGATCAGGGCTTTCCACTGTGGCAATGCAGGTGCATGCCCTTTGCCTGGAGGTGGAAATGGTCATGTGAGAGGGGGACCGAACGAGCCCAGCCCGTTGGTCCCAACTCTTCTATCTGCGCTTGACTATTATTGCTTGTTTGTGTTGATAGTGTCTATATAGGGTGACACAAAAATCATTGTTTATATATATACATATATTTACGAATCCATGTCACCTCACGAGGATAGAAACCAATTGTAGAACTTGGGATTGTACTAGAGCGTGGCACACGCATCTAGTATTCGTGGCAGCTTACTCAATACTGATAAATATTTCGCCACATCGAGTAGCATGGAACCTTGCCCGAGTCTACTGGAAACATGTAACTCCTCCTCAGTGAGAACCTTATCAAACATAGAGTTTTCTTAGCTAGGTTCAGCCAAGTCTGTACCTCGACTGGCAGTCAGCACTCGAAGGGAGGTTGGTGCCACATAGGTGGGGTCTCTTTGAGACCGCCATTTGGCCAATCGCTCCTCAGAGACTGTCATGATCTGAGCTCCTAGTTCGGCCATTGCAATGCAGTTTTCACACCAATGTTGTTCAAACTGACTTCAGCCCTCTGACAGTCACTTTAGTTGCTCTATCTCTAAGAGATTTGGTTGGCAGAGCACATCATTGAATGTGACAATTAAGAGCAGTTTGTTAGCTTCCTTGCCCGAGATGAGTAGCATGCGTTCATGCAAGAGCCTGCTATAGTGCTCATCAAGATGTTCTTGCTCTTCCCAAGATAAGGGAAATGGCAAGTATTCTCTGAGCTGCTCTTTAGGGAATGTGCGCATGTCTGCCAGGACATAGACACGTGCGAACACCTTGAGCTTGGCATCCAACACAGTTAAGCATTTGGTGACACTTCTATGTTCAACAAGGGCTTACTCGGTTGCCAACTCATGCAAGGTTCTAGGAGTTAGCCTAGGCTTTAGCGTAGCTGGGGGCTCAGGCCTAAATGAGTAGGATCAGTCCATGCTAGATGTCTGACACTCTTGGGGTTTCCATGTTTCTCCTGAGGCTTCGTTATTGCATCATGGTTTTCCTTGGGTGTGACTGGTATAGGTTTGTCACCCTGTTGACAGCGTTATATCCACTCTTGACTGGTCAATGCAAGTTCTATTGTCGGTGGATTGAGCGTTGTAAGCAGCCATTGATTGTAACGACTGTTTTGATTTTTCAGAGCACACGGATGTGTTTGAGGTTTCACCGCTATAAGGAGAGGCGTTAATGGGTTCATTGGTGGGTGGACTTGATGATTTGTTCATCAATTCTCCAGTGCTCCTTGTCTCAATGTTCTTGGGGTCCACAACCACCTGCAACTATTGTTGTTTTTGCTGTTTCTCCTCTTTTTCTTGGTCAGTGAAGGTGCATCTCTCAACATCTCAAGTCCCTTGGCTAGGTCATCCGTTGTTGTGCTTGGTTGGGCCTTAGCATTTCTTGTCTCTAGGGTGTCCTCATGGGACATAGCCATGGTCTCCTAAATAGCCTTGCTAGGTTGAGTGGTTCGATGCACCATCTCCCTGGCCACATCATTGGGAGGTTTCTTCTCAAGCCTAGGCTTTAGGTGCTTTGGAAGGGCTGGAGTTGTCAAGGATACTGGTTGCGACACCTCCTCCGCAAGCAAACTGCTAAGGATATGCTCCGCAAGGGGTGTTGTCACGGCCAAGGGCTGTGACTGCTGTGATCCCTGATTTGAAGTACTAGCTACTAGCTCAGTGGACTTGCTACTATTAGTGAATTGTCGTGTCCAGTCCTTAGGGAAATTGGAAGTGGTTGTGTCCTTTGTTGCCCTTAGAGCATTCACTTGCATAGATCGAGTATTATTTGAGCTAGCCACAGTGGATTGCACAACCATATCCTTAGGTTGAGAGCTAAGGATGGTGTCATGTCCTGCTTCTTGGACATCTGGAAGCTTTGATGGAGATAGAGATTGGGAGTGAGTAGCCGCCATTGACGACTGTTGTTGTGCTTCCAATGTTTGTTTGGAAAAAGAGGATGCAAGAGATCTAGGACTCTTAGGTGGACCTAGTACTGGCTGAATGATTTGCTCGAGGCTATTAGAAGATTGTGCCATTTGCGTTGTTGAGAGGTCAGCCTTGCCATGAGCAATGTTGTGCCGATGATGCCTGTTGTCCTCTTGGAAAACCAAAGGCTCTTTGGGTACTACTGGCTCTTGTGCACGCTCAATGGCTACACATGACATCTGCTTATTAAGCATGCTAGGGTGAGGCTCTTTCTTTCGAACACTCATGTCTGGTTTCTTGCCTCGAGTCCTAGAGTTTCTCTTAAATTTCCTCCTGTGCTTCATTGCTCTTGATGCAATCTTGCCTTCAACTGATAGAGATGATTTAGCAGGGGGTCTTGGTACCCAAATCCATCGGTTACCTACATAATACCCTTGAGCACGTAGCAACGCTTTGGATATCCATCACGACGTTGTGCTGGCCCTCCATTGATGTCTTCACCTATAGGGCTTGGGCTTCCTTTGGGGTCTTCTATGATATTTGTAAGTCCAAAGCCCATCCTTGGCATTGTCTCTTGACCTTGTTGTTTTAAGCATTGCCTCACTCACTGGTTCTCGTTGTTCGACCTATGCTTGTATCAACTCCTCCCACAAGTCCTTGCTCTCTTTAGTAAGCTCGACTGTCAGGTCAGCACCTTCCTTGCCTTTCCCTCGAGGTTCGATGAGGTCACCCTTGCTAAAGGTTGTGACTATCCTCACACCCGGTAGTGTCACGTGTATCCTCTGAGCTACATAGTCAGCCTCACAGTTGGTCGCCTTTTTGAAGGGTCCTCCCAGGAGGGTTTCCTTACCATATTTAGCACTATTTGGAGGAACATGGAATAGGATGGGCAAGCTTTTAGTTTCAATTGTTGCAAGGATATTTCACTTCCCTATGATAGCTTGTGGAGGTCCCCCATAAGGGCTAAGAGTTGCATTAGTCGGTGTCAGCTCTGGTTGGCCTAGTAGGGTCCATGCCTCGTAGGTCAAGACATTAAAATCTGCTCCTTCATCAATCAGAGCATCGATAGTATGCTCTCTTTTCGCGGTGAGTTTGACCCTAAGATAAGTAGGTGATACTATGTCTTCATCTTTCGGGTCTTGGCTTGTAAATTTAAGCCTTCTGACAAATGCCCTTGAGTCCCCAACCGCACGACCAAATGTGGGTTCTCCACTGATGTCTTGGCTCATCTGTGCAGTGCCATTCAAGGAGCATCTATTGTCAGGACTATCATATCTAGTCATTCTTGCTATTGTAGCTTGATGTTGTTGCTTTTTGCTTTGACTAGATGTAGTCCGAATGCGACACGTATGAGTTTTTGTAGTGTGGCCTTTTTGCCCTTGCTGGCTAGTTTGGCCCATTGAGGTTCTAAGGTCTCTGTCTATGTTTGGGTATGGGCTTTTGGTCGCTCCTTTGCAAGCGAGAATCCATGCTCGTGTAGAGCCATTACTACACAAGGTCCAATTTGGAGGACCTGTCACGGCACGCGTTTTCTCTCCAACCTACTTGGGGGAGGTGCGGGGGGGGGGGGGGGGGGCAGAGCCCCCTCTGCAGGGGTCCGGGGGGCAGTCCCCTCCCCGGCCCACAGGCCTGTTACAATAAACACCATGCGTAGTTTGGAGGACTGTTCAGCCAAATCTTGAACCACTTGCTCTGAGTTTCAGCCCAGTGATGGGTCTGTGATGTGCCTTTAGCTCTATGTAGCCTATAGGGTCAATTTCGGGGTTCAGAGTTTTCTTTTTCTAATTTGTTGCCTCGTTCGTTTTTGGGTCCAATCAAGCTTTACCACTCAGCAGGTTGTGTCTAAGTCCCTGGTCTCGCAACTGCCTACTTCTAACTACTAAGTTACTATGCCCTACGATTTTGCCTATTCCGTGTGCCAGAATCAAGTTCTGAGCGTCCTAAGGGCTTTCAACAGTTTGCGTTGCTGAGTTCTAACTGGGTCAAGTCGATTTTCTGAGAATTTGATAAAAATCTACACTCGGCCCAGCTGGTCCGAATTGCAGGGGCCGAGTGCCCGATTCAGCCCGTCCGAGGGCCAAGTAAAAGGGGCCATATGTAACTGCCTGAATGCCAAATTCGGCCAGTCCAAACCTAGATATCCGAGGGCCAAGTGGGCCGAGGCCGCATCTCGAGGGCCCTGTGGGCCGAGGCCGAATTCCAAGGTAGTTCGAGTGCTCAATTCGGATGGGTCGAGCGTGAGCGTCCGAATGGTTTGAGGACCAAGTGGCCGAGGGCCGAGTGGGCTGAGGCCGAATGGCCGAGCGTTCCGAGGGCCGATTTTGGGACTCGGCCCAAAATCGCCGTCACTCGGACACGTCGAACGCGGTGCGTTTTTTTGCCGGGCTTCACAAAATTCACCGTGCCGGGTGTTGGAGGCCTTCCCCCTAGTCAAGCAGCTCCAAATCCATCCTACTCATGTAGGGGAAGGTGTAGAATTACCTGGGTTGGGTAAATATCTCTTGGGTGACAAGATCAAAGTGGATCCACTCAGAAAGCTTTCCTGTTCTCTCTTGCTCTCCTGAAAGCCTGCAGTGCACAATGTGGCCTTTCTTGCCACTTTTGGCCCTTATACCCCTTCTCGGGTATGGTATTGATGCCCCCAATCACTCACTTACTGATCTTAGGCATCACAAGCGAGCTCCTTACCATTTCTTGCACGATTTTTGCACTGTTTTTGCCCTATTTTGCAACAATAAACCCTAATCATTATTTTCTTTGTTTTTATTTGTGTTCTCCTACTCTAATGCATCCAAATCACAAAGTAAATACCTACACTACTCCATCTCACAACATAAATCTCAAAAAGCAAAAAACCTACTTGCCAAGGAGATCAAATACCATCTTCAAGCCCCTCACTTCCTACCTATCTCAAGCATCGGTTCGGGGAAAACCCTTACTTTGATGCTCGATTCGAAGTGCGCAAGCGCTCAAGCTTGAATCCGTTGGTCCCAGCAAATGGAATCAAAATGTGGGGGCTTTCGCTCAACCGCCAAGATCCACAAACCGCTTATTGTTTCAAGAGTTCCAAGCCGAGCACTAGTGGCTACCTCTCACATAGCCGAAGCGCCATCCATATCTACGAGTGTAGTGAGCTTACCTCCATGCCATTCGAGTTACCTCCTCTCCCACGCACTCCGGTAGCTCCATGATCCAAGTGCAAGCTTCAAACAAGCTCCATCCTCAAGCTCCACGCTCCAAGCTCCATAGCCGCGAGCAAGAGAAGAGAAGAGAAGAGAAGAGAAGAAGAGAGGAGAAGATGGAGAGCTTCTCCTCCCCGGTCCCTCACCCTCACACTCTCACTCTCCCTCTCTCAAGCACAAGCTCAAGCAAGCAAGAAGAAGAAGAAGAAGAATAGGAGAGCCACCTTTTGCCATACACAAGAATGAGCTTCTCATTCACTTTTCAACTTTATATACAAAACCCTAAATCCCTTTTGGGAGGTCATCCCCTTTTTCCCTTTTTTACATGGCTGACCGTGGCCTAGGCCCTTTTCCGATTGTCCCTCTATCTTCCTAGCTTCCTTTCCACCGACCGTCTACATTTACAATTTGCACAGGGTAAGAGCCCGGCACTCCTTGAATTAAACCATGATGCGCTTGTGCTCTTTTACAAAAGTTTTGACTTGTGCTTTTCCTAGTGCACTTTTGTCTTCTGTTTCTCTTTGCCTTGGCCTTTGTCTTTGTCTTCTGTTTTAGCTTTCCGGATTTTCCACCGCCTAGCACTCTTCTACAATATTTTAGGGTGTGCCTTGGTATTTTAAAATGCACCTTTCCCCTTTTGCAGTTGCCTTGGACTTTTTAAGGTTACCCTTGCGCTTTTGGCCTTTTCTCCTCTTCATTCTTCAGTCAAGCTACCTTTTTTCTGCCTTTGCCCTGCGTCTTTTTTATTTCCTTTTGCTTTCTTCGTGTTGGGGTTAACACTATCTATCTATCTATCTATCTATCTATCTATCTATCTATCTATCTATCTATCTATCCATCCATCCATCCATCCATCCATCCATCCATCCATCCATCCATCCATCCATCCATCCATCCATCCATCCATCCATCCATCCATCCATCCATCCATCCATCCATCCATCCATTTACCTATCATTAGGGGCATTTGAGGACAAAAAATGGCCTTAAGGGAGTTTAACTAAAATATTCCCACAAAAAATAGGGGTACAGTAAAAGTTTTGCAAATGAACTCCAAACTTGTCGGAGATTGCATTTTTAGAAACTACTCTTCAAGAGCTTTCAGTTGATATATGGGTTGCTAAGGTTTGGAAGTGGGACAAGTTATACCAAAGATTCCTTTTAACTTAGGGAATATTACAGTAACAATATTATCCCTAGGCAAAAAGGAATCTTTGGCATAAGTTCTCTAGGATAATATATGGTATAACAACCCATATATCAACGAAAAATCTTGAAGATTAGGTTTTAAAAATGCAATCTTCGACAAGTTGGAGTTCATTTGTACAAATTTTACTGTGCCTTTATTTTTTGAGGGAATATTTTGGTCAAAATCCCTTACAAGGCCATTGTTTGACCTCAAATTTCTCTTAATGTTATCTATATATATATATCCATTTATCCCTCCATGTATTACCTATTTTTCAATTTATCTATTTATTTGCCTTTTGTCCCTTCTTTCTTTTCTTTCTAACTTTTTATTTAACTAGGATATAAAGGCTAGTAAAGTGATAGTCTCTAAAGAGAAATAAATAGAGGCTAGTAGAGTTGCACATGAGGATATATGTACTCGATTGGTTAGATCCCATGCGCAAAAATTTCCTTTAGCTCTAGTAAACATTTATTCCACTGACCTTCTATTATTGCATTGGGTTTTTTCTTATTTGTAAAGGTACATTGCACACGTTTGTGGCTTCTTCTCTCTATGTGGAATGTGCTTGCAAATTCGTATAGGATATGATATAAAAAACATACATTGCACAATTTTGTGGCTTCTTCTCTCTACGTGAAATGTGCTAGAAAATTCTTCACACACCTTTCAATGTTTCATGCGATGCTCTATACTACAAGGAGATTATCAAATTGAGGCATGCCATTTTCATGATACTCTTCTGTCCACTTCACCCTATCCATTTTACCGAATCTCTCTCTCACTCTCACTCACTCACTCACACACACACACACACACACACACACACACACACTCACTCACTCACTCACTCACTCACTCACTCACTGTGTGTGTGTGTGTGTGTGTGTGTGTGTGTGTGTGTGTGTGTGTGTGTGTGTGTGTGTGTGTGTGTGTGTGTGTGTGTGTGTGTGTGTGTGTGTGTGTGTGTGTGTGTGTGTGTGTGTGTGTGTGTGTGTGTGTGTGTGTGTGTGTGTGTGTGTGTGTGTGTGTGTGTGTGTGTGTGCGTGCAATTTTAACTTTCTATGGTTTAATAATCTTTTAACCTTGTGTCTTCTCTCACAAATTTCAAACACTTGTTTATTGAAGTAGCATCAATAAAAAATTGAGGAAACTTGAAAATTGAGCATTAAGCAAGAAGTTTGAGGTATCAAGTGCCTCTATCATTGAATTAGGGTATATCTCTAGATCTTGTTGATGAAGATGTCAATTTTTATGAAATGGAAGGGTAAAGAGTGTAGGATTTGTTAACGTAAGTCATGTCCCATGTGAAATCATATTCATTAACTTGTCTACAAATAACTCATCTCACTATCATAAATAATTTATTCTTAATGAAATGTAAGGTTTCAAAATTTTGAGATTCATGGGTTGAATAGAGGCCCATAGGATGTTTTTCATAGCTTTATAAGTTTTAATATACATTGACTTCTTATTTACAAATTTGTAGAGGAGCCAAACTTCATGATTTGTGAGCATGATCTATGTTAGTTGATATAATTGGACATGTATTCCTAGGAAGTTCTTGAATAGACAACAATATTATTTGTTGTACTTTGAGCATCTCAATACATCTTTGAAGACAGAAACTTAAACAAAATTCATTCTTTTATACTAATTCTTGGAAAGGAACTTCTATTTATTTGCATATTCCTTTCTTCAAAGAAATACATTTATACATTTGTAAAAGAGAAGCATATTCATGCAACATGCTAGAATAGCCAAAATCTATTATTTTTGTGTACTTTGAGCATCTCTTAGCACATCTTCTAAGAGGGACATGTGAAATAGTTCACTCTTTGAAATTAAGTCTTCATAAGAAAGGTAAGGCCTTTATTAGCATATTTCTTTCTACAATAAGCTTTAACGAAATCATGTTCTCATATGAACTTGGGGTGGAAACTTTATATTAGTGTGCAAGTTATTTATATATGTTTTGAGTTGGATGAGATTATGCACTAGTGCAACTAAGTACTTAATTGTGATTTAGTACATGTCCCATGCGTTAGAATGCATGACAGACCTCTCACATGTAAAAGAGCTAATGTTTGGTTATGTAATGAAGAGAGAGAGATGACTATTACAACTTGCACTTCCTTCTTTGAATTTTGTTTGACTACACAAAAATAATGCAATTTTGAGAGCACGTGATTGTAACATGAAAAGGTGATAACTCACTCTATAGTGATCCAAAAGTGAAATATGAAAGCACGAGGGTACCTATTGCCAACTTGTCATGGAGATAGGTATGGGGAATTTGGCATCATGCTTATGCTAAAGTTAAAATCTATTTGAGTAGCTGGGTGACATAGTGGTGTGGAAATATCACTTTTGAAGGTCTTTTTCAAGGTTATATATGAAGCTCCTTGAATGAAGTTATCCTTATACCTTCCCTTCGCATTCTTCAAGGGTTAGCCCTCCTATTCTTCTTAATCTCTTTCTTCCTTCATTACCATCACCACCACTACTGCCTCCTTCTCCTCCTCCATTATCTCATACTCTTCTTGTTCTTCCATAAACACCTTCTCGTCCTCTTTAAAACTATGGGACAAGAAATACTTAAGCTTATTAGCTCAGATGGGTTGGAGTTTTTAATTGATAGGGAAGCTAGAACTATGGTGTTTCAAGCTTTGGAAGGGATTGTAAATGCACAAGGTGAGTAGTTTTGACAAGAGATAGTTATTGTGCATGTGGGATGTGGTCTTATAATATCTATAAAAAGTGACTTAATACAATTATTTTAACATTTGCCTTCTCTTTGGTGTTATAGTGATTGGATCCATGGAGAATATTTATGAAGTTCGATTTACCAATGTTAGCTCTCAAGAAATTGAGAGAGCTTGTGAGCAACTATACTGTTGGAGGTTGCAAGTATCTAGATCTCAACCACCATCAACGTAGTCACATTTGGCAATTTTGGACTTGCTTAACAAATAGAAGAATTATCAGTGAGTGTGTGTACCACCATCAAGTATACCGCAAAGTTTGTTGTATGGACAACATTCATATGTCATTTGATAAAGTAGCATTGAAAGGAAATCAAGTCTTATCCGAACATTATATTAGTAGTTCTCCTATTATATCCTTTCCATTTCCTTGCTAGCTATGTAATTCTTCAAACATTTTTTATCTTCTTAGCACATGAAGAATGTTATTAGTCAATGTTTTTGCACTAAGATCACCAAAATCTTAGATGTATTCTCGAATTCTATACTTTAACAAAGGGTGGATGTGTTAGTTACAAAAAGATGTCATCATCAAGTGCATGATCATAATAGCCAAGAGAATAAAACTAGTTAATGTGTGGACATTGCATGTGGTCTACAAATGCTAAAATCCTACTAATTATGAGAACTATCATAAGATACTAATGGTTGAATCATCACACTATTCAACAATAGCACAATTAATGTGCTTGTTGTATGCAATGCATAAATTGGTTTGATAAAATAAAGAAATCAAGAGTATGAAAAAATTAATTGGAAACATTTGACTATTTAATAAGATAAAGAAATAAAGACTATAGATACTTTTGAAGTCAAACCTTTGATGATTTGCTTAAAAATATAAAATATGTTTTTTGGAAATCATGAACGAGAAATTATATTATTTATTGGAAAATATGAAGCGGAGACTATGTGAACAGCGAATGATTGTAAGAGTAAGGATAGAACATGTGAAATCTCCTCCCTCTACATTCTCATGCAAAAGACTGAATTTTTTAGTTTGCTAAATAATGTGTTGAGTGGTGTGAAATTTCCCCCCTCCACTTTCTCATGAAAAACATTGAATTGTTTTGTTAGTGAAATAAAAAACTAAGAGCAATGGAATTTCCCTCCTCTACTTTCTCATGCAAAACATTGCATTGCTTAGTTAGTGAAATAATGTGCTATGAGGTGTGATAAAATGGAAAGATAAGAAATCAAGCATCTTCACATGCAATTATGTTCAATGACCATCATAGCCAAAACTTTTTGCAAGAAGGTAAGAGGTGTTTCCCACTATGCTCCTTTTCACAATTTGAACAATGAGGTGGTACAAACTTTTTTTTTTTCACGCATTTCTTTTGGCACAAAAAGGTAAAGGCAATGGAGATTTGCTTATTACTAGTTGGAACAACAAAATATACTCACATGGTACATATTTAGTATGATAGATCTCATGGAGATATATATGATAGAGTATGAAAATGAGAGGTGAAATGCTTCAATTGTTCAACATTTGATTTGTTGATAACTTATTTATTTTTCATGGTGAGTGGGATGTGAGCATTCCTATTGTTTGATTGGTTTCATCCCAATCTCTTCACCAAAAGGTAGAGTAATTTGAAGTTCAAGACATCCCAAAGTCAAGCTACAAGAGAGATATGATCCATGGATCTCTTCCAACTTGTGAACCCAGCCTATTAGATGGGGATCATTGGAAAGACAAAGCTCATATATTATTTTGTCCTCCAAAAAATTGCATTTCAAAGACCTAAATGATGGTATTTATCATGCATTGTGAGGCTAGCATACTATGTGATTTGATTTCTTACATGTATATGGGAATGTATAGTAGCTTTGTATATATGAAATTTCATTAGATATTTAGGATTTGATGCTGGCATGATGATGATATCAAAGAATTTGATCATACCACGGATGCACGGGGGGTTCACTCATAGTAAAGAAGACATGTCACTTGTGTGCAAGAACTTCTAAAAAAAACCCTATTTATGAAGCTTGTAGGACTTATATATCCCCCTATTTAAGCTTATAAGATATATCCATGAATGACTTTTTATGTATCCCCTTTCTAAAATGTAAGTCTTCATAGAACATATACTAACTTTCTTTTTACAAGTTGGAATTATCCTAAGCAATTAAAAGTATCAAAATGGTCATATCACAAAGTGATTTATGTAGTGGCACTTGGATACCTTCGAAGTATGTGTCGCAATGTTTTTGAGTGCCCGTGCCCCCTTACCACATGAGGAGAGAGAGTAGGGGAATTGAACCCCTTTATACTTAAACTAACTACACCAAGTGGACACCAAGCTCTCTTTGGAAGAAGGGGAGTTGAATCTCTCTACCAAAACCATGGGAGAGTGCCAACTCCCCCCCTCCCACACTATGATTAATTCAATAACCCTACTATGTGAGGGTTTAGGGTTTTATCCTTACTTGTCAAGGTCTCTTGTATGCCATGGAGAAACCAATCTATGGAGAGAGGTGATCAAATGCATCCCCTCCCTTCTTTTTTCTCTCTATCCCCTCCTTAAATTTAAGTTCAATATAGGAAATTAAGAGGGGTCTACCTCTAATGTATACGCTTAAGTGCCCCCTTCCAAAAACCCCCTCCCTTACACTCGCGTGATACCGTACAACATCTATAGTGAACCCCCCGGGCACGGATGATGGCATCTAACTTGTTATTTGAAGGCATATGTGGCCCTCTATCAAAGATGGTGGATGCATTAAGGGGAACTTAGGGGTGTTTCCACTTGTAGAATTGCTCTTTCTAGTATCCCCATAGGAATGAAAGACATAAGTGACAAGGAGGGACTTCAAACAAGCTTATTTCTAAGGATAGATATTGAGAGAAATGGTAAAGGCATGCTAGTGGCGTATGGAATTTGTGTAACTCACCAAAGTGAGTTTTCTTACATGTTTTATTGTGCATGGGTTGGATATTTTATACAATTAATAGAGATATCCCAATGTGCTTGTTTAGTTCAAGAATTTGGAAGGAAACTTGGTTTGTGTGACATTTTCTAGGCAATTTAATATGCAAACATGGGAGCTTGGTTCGAATTTTATAAATCTTTCATAAGTTCCTATCATTCCTTCTTTATTTCATCAGGCTTAACCATATTCATACTTAGGACAATTTTGGATCATTAGTATAAGGCTCAACTTGAGAGAGGGATTTTCTCAACACCATCTATTTTATGGACGTTTTATGTAATCCAAAAAGAACTAGGCCAAGTGAATATTTTGTACAATATGTGGAGGTCTTCTTAGCCTGTATGGTTCAAAACTATTCTTGCTTGACACAATGTTCATTGTGAGGTGAAGTCTTCTAACAATAAGTATGGATTGACTTACCTCATACCTCACA
The DNA here is from genome assembly GCF_053477565.2 of Lygodium microphyllum. NCBI lineage: Eukaryota > Viridiplantae > Streptophyta > Polypodiopsida > Schizaeales > Lygodiaceae > Lygodium > Lygodium microphyllum. The sequence goes on along the minus strand of NC_141145.1, from coordinate 77,299,062 downwards.
AGTCACAATTAGTCATTTGATGAGGTTTCTCTAAAGATTGGGTAGTTGATCTCTTGTCTTACTCTCAGACCAATGGTTCTCCTCAAGTGTGATTCCTTAATGCATCCACTTGCATGAAAGTAGAGAGGATTACATTATAAGAAAGCAGGAGAAGAAGAAATAAGGATAGACATGACAACCATAATGCCTTCTTCTCAACCCTCACTCTCACATTGCTCACTCACCAACTCTTTCTCCCATCGATTTACTTACTCTCATTCAAATGCTCAACTTAACAAATGAGAAAAAATGTAGCTTAAAATTTGAAAGTTATTAAAGTCTTTATATATCATAGAGTTCTTATACACCCATTAGTATCCAAAACATGATGTCCCTAGGGGGAAAAGGGATATGAATTCAAGTATCTCCTATTCATGCTTCTTGGGAAGTTACTTATAGTCCTATGGTGGTGTCAAAATTATATGCACTCAATGCTCATATATGAGGTCATAGGTCATCCTATTTGATTGCTAAGACTTTAATATGGCATTTTTACAAATTTTCATCCTTTAATTTCTCACATTAGCCTACTATTGTTTTGCACCTCTTTCTTTCTTCCATGCATATTGTTGCCACTTTCTAGCTTATTGTCTTGCCATCAGAGGGCTAGCTCCATAGTAACAAAGATATTTGATGGGGGTGGACATGCTTAAGGTAGGTGTTTTTCAAGGGACATATGTCTAACACTAGGAATACAAACACTCCTAGGAAAATTTTGTCCTTATTAGCATGCATATGTAGGAGGTCAACCGAAAATTTGGCCAACCAAGTTTCAAATAATGGGTTGCATTATGGTAAAAAAGGTTCATGTTCTACATTATATAATCATTACAATAAACTCATCGAAATTTAGAAATGAGAGGTTGAACCTAGGGTGTCAAGAAATGGAGGAATAAAATGGTGTCAATATAGTTAAGCACATGGATTTGCATAGAAGAGAAGACAAATCATGCACAAAAATTTGACACTTTTTGAGGGTTGGGAAATAATAGTGAGGCACTTGTCTAGTTGGGTGGAGTGGCTTGTATCAAATTAGAAAATATGGGATAGTGAAAAGGGATCTCTTTTGAAGTAAGAACAAAATAAAATACAGAAGGCATGCACAAAATGGAATGCCAAAGTGTAAGATGAAGTGAGTTGTGTTGTTGAGCAAGAATTTGAAGTCCATGAGTCTCTTCATTTAGGAAAAATGCAAGAAGTAGCATTAGATTTGAAGGGAAGAAAGGTTTTATTATTGGTTTGTTCAACCTAAATGTAATATGTCTCAAGAAATTTGGTCTCATAGAGCCCCTTAGCGTACTCTCTATACCAAGATTTTGGCTCAAGGTCCACTTGGTCAATAGGATGCCAACACAAAAAAAAATTGGTCTCATAGAGCCCCTTAGCGTACTCTCTATACCAAGATTTTGGCTCAAGGTCCACTTGGTCAATAGGATGCTAACATTAAAAAAAAGTTGTAAATTTGAATTTATAGGTGAGAAAACAATGTTCAAAGATTGGGGATGTGATATTGGTTCTTAATGATCTTATAGCTTCGGCAGGTAGATGAGGGGGGTCTTCCTTAGCTTTAGGAGGTAGGTTTAAGGATAGGTTTAGCAAAGGTGGGAATGGAAATTTTAGCAAGCATGAGTGCCCAAGACTAGTTGTTGTAGGGAATATTCTTGTCATAATCATAGATCAATGCACTAAGTGATATCTACCCGTAGAAACTAGTTCAAAAGTGAGATAGTAAGGCTACTTGGCAATGATCTATATGAGGATATATGAGGATAATACAATGATTAACCCATCCCAGTGGTCCTTCAAAGTTTTGAAAATGATGAGTTCTCTATTTAGGCATTAATTGATGCCTCAAAGGGTGATTTGTGGATAGGAGATGTGATGATCATGTGTATGCAAATAAACTGAGTGTTTTCTTTACTTGGAATGGGGATGATCTATTGGTTTATGCACCAAAATGGAGATTTCATTTTACTTGGAATCTGATTCTCTATTGATTATTTTGTATGGATATATGCAATTATTCATATCTTTGTGCAAGAGACAAACTTGTTAAACCTAAATTTCATCATTCAAGCATTGCACTACTATAATAGGATTTGTAAGCTTTTATCATAGGTGCCTAGGAAGTGGTAGAGCTTCTCATACTCAAGGAGGTACTCTACAAAAGTGAGGAGGTTACCATGGGATTCCTAAAATGATCTTCTAATACAATATGCAATTATTGAGGACTTGGTGAAACTATGAAGTAGGTTAGCATGGCCATGCTTCTCATAGCAAGGTCTTGACATGGAGAAAGTCACTATTTACAAAGGCAACATACAATTCAAGGCATCTGCCATGTATACTAGCATTCTATAAATGACACATACTTTTTATTTGGATGTTTATTGAGCATGAATGCTCTTTTTCTTAAGTTCTAGGGTGCATAAAAGAAAGGATTGCAGATGAAGTACTGGATTTATGGATATTTATTTCAAATTTAGGGTCCATAGCATGGATTTGGGCTAGTTTTCTTTGGGTTCTTTTTGGTTTTATAAAAAAAATGAAAAATACCCACAATTTTGAAACAAGTGAAAACTTGATCTAGGATTTTGAAATTCTACTCATGGAAAATAGAAAAAGATGGTTTTCTATGAATAATGCATGGGAGAATATGTAGAGGAAGTAGTGTGGACCTCATGGTTATCTTGCCTAGGTGAATGTTCATATTGTCATGAAGGTGAAGCTGATTGTAATGACACAACATATGTTGAGGCTCTTCAGTTGGATATAGAAGTAATTCAAGTGGCAACAAGAAAGAAGACATGGGATCCTTACAAAATTATTGGACTATGAGGCTATGAGAGTATCCTAAAATAGCAAAGAATAAGATTCTTCAACCATGATATATTAATGATAAAAGAAAGAAGAAAATATGTATGGTGGTGTCTTATTGTTAGGTTTGACAAAAAAAGACCATTGATAGAGAGTCTCAAAAGAAAATTTGAAGGATCTCTTCTAACATCCTAAATTGACTGATTGGCAACCTTCATTATTGCAATATGATGAGTGGTTTGCAACCTTTGATATTGAATTATGATGAATCATTAATGGTTAACAAATAGAAGAACATTGTTACAAGTGAAAAAACCTGGATTGACAAATAAATTTTTCTTATAAAAAGAACGATGTATTTATCCTTGGCTAATCGTGACGACAGTGGATGCACAAACCAATCAATATGGCAAAGGCTAAAAAATACATTTGTGTCCATAAAATAAATTAGAATATAGAAAATTCTCAATTGCAATTTAGAGATGGATTTTTGCCCTTGGAGACATTCCAAATATAGTCACCCCTCCCAAAAGAAATTTGAATTTAATACATTCTCAACTACAATTTGTTGATGATTGAGTATTGCCCCCTTGGAGACATGCAAACCATAGTGAACCCTTGATCAAATTACTAAAAATTTTCAAAGATATCATTTTTTTTCCATTTAGACAATAGAGCCATGTATATCTCCAAACAAGAAAGATTTGGCACAACTCGAATGGGAGGCATATTGTTGTTACATATCCAATCCATTTGATAAATGAGCATAAACTATTTATTATTTTTATTGTTTCTTTTTCTCTTTATCTAGCTTCATGTTGGCTAGAGACTGATCAATACTTCACATTCCCTTCTTTAAAAATCATATTTGTTTCATTAAAGTAATAGATCATATATTGTATAATACTCCTTAATCAAAAAAACCATTTCCATATTCAAAGTAATTTTCTTATATAGCAAATACTACCCATTTTAAATAGTGTAGTTTCTCATTTCTAGAAATCACTTCCTTGTGTTTAATTCATTTTTATTTCTAATACGACACATTTTTTTCCCTTGTTCTTATTATGGTTCAAAACATTTATGTCATATGTATCTTTTTATGTTTCAAGACATTTATGTTATATATATATTTCTAGCATATAATCTTTTATATCTAGTGCTTTCTTTGAAACACTTTCTCATGTTCAAACACTCCTTTTTTAGAAAGCACATTTTTTTTCTTTTGACAGTAAAAGTGTCATATCCTTTCTCAATCAAGCATTGGTAGAGAAGGACTAATCTTCAGGAATTAACACCTTATCTTGTTTGGTTCAAAACATTTTTGTAATCTATATGAAAATTTCATCTTCTCCATAAGTGCTTTCCTTGAAAAAATTTCTCATATTCAAAGAATTTCTCTTTTTTTCTTTTGACGTGTAGAGAAGCACTTATCTTTGTTAGAAAGCAAAGTTGCAACATTGGAATGTGTGCACAAGAGGGAGAAAGAGGTTCAAAGTACAAGAAAAAAATCTTGTTTAATAAGTTTCTCAAGCTACAACTTGGGTACACTCTATCTCACACTTGATAGCGACCCATAGGCTATTTATATAGCCTCTGCCAAGCTAGGGTTAGGGTTTTTCTTGACCCTAAGGCTATTCACACCCATCTGCCCTCATACTCCCTTGCTTATAGTGGGTTCATATGCCTATCTTCTAACATCCCCCCTCAATGCCAGGGTGGCATTGGATTACAAGGCATGTAAGATGTCCCCCCCCCCTCTCCGGGATGCCTTTATAAATCAGGCTTACGAGAGTGCTTTAGGTAGATTATTTAAAGAGTCAAAACAGTCGATCTTCAGATGGATTGGAGGCATAGTTGGCCACCAATTCTTTAGGTACATCAGGAGTGTTGGGGCATTTACTAGTGATATGCCCTGTCTTCTTGCATTTGTTACATTTCATTTTCTCAGGATACTTCTTCCAACATTTGTTTACAAGATGTCCTTTTTCTCCACAGAAAGAACATCTAGTGAGAGCTGTATGTATCAATACTTGATCACGGGAAGTTGAAGATGCCTGACTGTTGCTGCTTTCTTTGTGGTTCCTCTTTTCTTCATCCAAACAGGATTGGATGGTACTTGCCAATGTAGGATCTGGAATGTTGGTGAGAGTGGTTACAAGAGTAGGAAACACCTGTTTTATAGCTTTTAGGAGAATAGCAATAGCATCTTCTTCATGCATTGGAGCTTGTACAGAGGCAAGCTGTGCCATAAGTCCCTTCATGTGAGAGATGAATTTTCCCAAATCTTCTCCTGATCTATATTCCAAGCTAAAGAATTCAATTTTAAGGAAGATTTTAGTATTTTTATGAGTGGCTCCATAGAGCTTTTCAAGCTCATCCCATTTTTCTTTAGCAGTGTTTAGTTGATCAACATGATGAATCAGGGACTCATCTAAGTGTAACATTATGATTGCTTGGGCACATTGGTCATCCTCTACATCAACCAGATTTGCAGAGTTTACAACTCTAGTGCCTTGAATGAGAGGCCAATACCCTCTCTCCATCATTTTGTACTTTATAAGTACCTGCCATGGGTGGAAATCTTTGCCATAAAACTTTCAAATTGTGGCCATTGGGAAGGTCTTACCACTTATTAGGACAAGGGCAGTGTCTAGTCCCTTACAAATTTTCCACTGAATGTGGAAGCAAATCAAACAATTGAAATCAAAGTTGCAATAAGGGGAAAGGTTGAAAATCATACAGATGTAATATTTCAAGGTATGATTGTGGTGGTCCTTTCTTATGTGCAATCTTCTTCCGAGGTTTAATAGTCTTTTTAGGTTTTAATGAAGTAAACCTAGACTGGACTTCAAGCTCCTCCTTGTGGTATGGCTTATGGATGAAGCTTGTGTTGGACAAGGTTGGTCTATAATCTCAATGCTTGTTGCTAATGATTCTAAAGAGAGTACAATGACACTCATCCTTTTGATTTCATTAACATGTGTACTTGAAACAAAGTCACTCAAGATACGCAATACACATCTAGTGTATGATGGTCTATGTGTTTATAATTGTACACATAACCTTACAACAATATAAGAAGAGGAAGTTGACAAAATAACACTCACTAGATTTAATAAATACCCAGTAAGCAAATTATTAGATGATTAATGATTAGTGTTTAGAAACACTAATGTCAAGCTTAGTGAAATGCTTGAATGAAAGCAAGTTGAAAGTCAGCTTCCCAATGCACTTAGTGATGTTGATCGAGCATGTTCGAGAGCTTTTCGATTTCAAATAAACTTCAGAGAAGATGCTTTAGTGATTAGAATCATTGTTTAATAAAGCTCAGAGTGAAAAAGGTGAAAAATGCCAAGTTTAGAGCTTATTGGCTATGGATACCACAAGATACACAGTTAGGGTTTGTCAGAGATCTCTCTCTGTAGATCAAATTTCCAGGAACCCTTGTAGATGAGGATAGCCCACTAGGGGGGCTATCAAAGCCCCAAGGTGGTTGCTGGGATCACGTCACTTGCTAAGTGCACAGTAGTATGAATGACGCGCTGACAAAAAACTGCACCTGTTCTGGAAAACACGCAATGTCACACTCAGTCGTGGACAACGTTGGGGGCAAACTTGACGAGCAGTTGTGCCCTAATGTGGGCAAGAGATCTCCAAAAGAAAGTAGGAGCTGATATGGCCTCCTTTGTCCTCCCCAAGTCCTCCATCAGAGGTGGGTCTGGTTTGGCTATGGAGGCAAGAGGTAAAGGATGAAGGTGATGGACAATCATGTGCACTTAGTGAGGCCGAGGGTATAGGAAGCTGAGAGGATCAGAGGAGGCTCTGATACCATGCTAGAAAGCAGAGTTGTAGCATTGGAATGTGTGCACAAGAGGGAGAAAGAGGCTCAAAGTACAAGAACAAATTCTTGTTTAATAAGTTGCTCAAGGTATAACTTGGGTACACTCTATCTCACACTTGATAGTGACCCATAGGCTGTTTATATAGCCTCTGCCAAGCTAGGGTTAGGGTTTCCCCTGCTGCCCCTAAGGCTATTCACACCCATTTTCCCTCATACTCCCTTGCTTATAGTGGGTTCCTATGCCTATCTTCTAAAAATCTTCACCAATTAACACCTTATCTTGTTTAAAGCAATTATGTAAGAAACGTTTTGCGTTTTAGAGAAAGTACTTTTAAATATTTAACGAATCACTTTTTTACATGTAAAAAACACTTAGTATGCAAAATTAATTTTCTTCTTATGAAAGCATTTTTTAAATTTTGAAACTATTTTCCTATTTCAAGAAGTGATTCTCTTGTTTAAAAAACACTCTTCTATTTCATGAAGCACTTCTATATCTTAGAAATCACTTGTTTGAGAGCATAATTTTTTTATTTGATAATGCAATTTTCTATTTTAGAAAGTTCATTTTAATTTTAGAAATCACCTTTCACATATTATTGAACTTAAAGCACTTTTCTTGCTCTCTAAAAATTTTGTTTTTCATTTCTGATCTAGTTTTTAGCCTATTTATTGTAACCTTGATCATCATGATAGCTTTCTCTTTTGGAAAGGTCTAGTGAAAAACACTTGTTATTTCAAAAAAATCCATCAATATCATAATACTTTTTTGCATAAGTGCAAATATTTTCAAGAGATTTGAGGCAACATATCCCTAAATTCAAATCTTTTTAGATGTCTTGAGGACTTGAAGCCATACTTTGCACAACAAATGAAAGATAATTATGCATGTTTGCATTGATCATGTCCAAATGATGCCTTTGAAGGATACTTTTAATTCCATATACGAAGGGTTTCATGATAGAACCAACAAGTATGCATGTTCCTTATGTAAGTCACTCTATTTATAATGGGATCACATGTCTTTCAGAATCTTTTCTTTGTCCTAAAATTTAAGGGTTTGCATTTCATGATGGAAAATGGGTTTTTTGAATTTTTTTGTGTGGCATTGAAAATTTAGTTTTATGCTTGACTAAGATTAGCAATATATCATTTTTGCTATCAATTAAGGTCCTTTAGGACATAGAAAATGGATACAATGAGAGTGGTAAAAATAAAAAGAGGAAAGATATCCCAATGGTGCAAATGGGATGTCTAGAATTCATGTCCTTTTTTAAAGAGAAATGAAAAACATCATTCTACATAACTTCATCTATGGATGTCAAACTTAGCAATTTAAAGATTGCCTAAGAATATTTATTGATGATGTAGTGGTTTCAGTGATTGACTTTGTAGAGAACTACTCATTCAAAGAACAAAATGAAATTTAATATATGAACCACTACTATGATCAAGTCACAAATATTGATACATATCAAATATGTTCAAGCAAAAATGATTTGAAAATGACTTATCACTTCTATACCTTTGATGATAAAACACATGACACATTGTTTGCCTAGCATAGTTTCCTTTTGCATGACATGCATGTTGTGGAGTACAACTCAAGGCAAAAAATCCATTCTATTTTGTGAAAACATATTATTCCATGGTTAGTCTCAAGATGTTGTGGTTCTATCCATGCTCAGGATATTGAAATGAAGTATGATTGTACACATGTTGTGATAATGTGAGAGTTCACAAGTTGAAAAAAATGGATGTGTGTTCAAATGTGATTTGAGCACACATGAAAAGTGCATGCGATGTGATAAAGTGAAACTTCACACGTGAAAAGTTGAAAGAAAATGTATGAGTGTTCAAATGTGATTTGAATTACGTTTCTTTCTTGAGGGGACTTTTTCTAACAACAATATGCACATGGTTTTGTAGGAGATCAAGGTAGATGATTGTGGTGGACAAGGAAAATTAGTAGGATTGCAAGTGCATATATCAAGTCCCACTCCATGCATTCAATGAATGGATATTGATCCCCACTGATACAAATTCTAGGGGGAAATTTCTTAGTGAACTTTCTTGAGTGAGTTTTTCTCATAAATAGAATTTTTAGTGAGCTTTTGTACCAAGGTTTATATATATGATATTACAATTTTTAACACATAATTACCCACAATGTTGCAATTTGCAAAAAAGAAAAGTTATTTTCTTGTGGCTATAAAAGAATATGAGTTTTGGTTCTATCTTAGAAGTGTCTACTATAATATGTAAAGAAAGTTATAAATAGGCTAGATTCTTATATCATAAAAGCGTTAAAAAAGTATTATATCTCATATCTTTAAAAAAGTCTTGGATATCATTAAGAAAAGTCTTAGATATCATTAAAAAAGTATTGTATATCATCAAGAAAAGTCTTAGATATCTGATGGTGATTTGATACACATATGACATAGTAGCCATGGAAATGACCATGGGCTTTCTTATATCTTTGTTTTCAATTGATTGTGGCCTTTTAGTATGTTTATTTTGAATGTGAAAACTTTTCTTTGTCATCACATCATGTCTTCTCAGGGACCATCTTTGTGCTACATATTGCTATTAGAAGTAGAAGGGAGGACGCCTCAGTGCCAATAGCTTTGTGATCCAACAAATCATCACATTAGTGTCATGTTCATGAAAATAAGGAGGATTGTATGTGCATCGTGTTCCTATTAATAGTATAAGTGAGGATTCCTCCATGCCAATATCTTTGTGATCCAACAATGCAACACATTAGTTTTGGATAAAGCCTATATGTGCATCCTTTCATTGCTAGATCAATGTTGTTGGATTTTGTAATTAGGGACTAAGACAAGGATGAGTGGAGTATACGTTTGTGACATTCTTTGTGCAAAGACAAAGGTGGTGGAAACCAACCCTAACCACATAGGATGCCCATGCTAAAGGCTCTAGAATTTAACCATAAGGAGGCTTCCATATATGTAATGCAATGACACTATCAATAATATGTGTGGGTAATCTATTATGGACCTTAGGGTATGGTATTCACTTGTAGCAATAGAAAATGCAATGTCATTATATCTTCTTTGTAGACAATGTTGTGTGTGTGTGTGTGTGTGTGTGTGTGTGTGTGTGTGTGTGTGTGTGTGTGTGTGTGTGTGTGATGGATGGATGGATAGAGACAGAAAATCTGTTACTATTGTGTATTTGAGGTTTCTTTATCATCATATGGTAAGTGCGCCAATGTTGAATTCTCTTGGTTGCATTCAATACACAAAAAAAATCAATGTTCTATGGATCTTGAGGGCGTTACTCATGTGTTGAGATGACAAGCTCAACACATGCGGACATTGATGATGGACCACCTGGTTAGATGGGTCCACACGTCTACACTTAGCACGTCGGTGGTCATTATGACTCACACATGGCCACTCACTCATTACTTATTATATTCAAGTTGTTACACCTATTTACAGCTGGTATAGTTATAGCACCAGTCGACTAGTGTAGTCGGTTATGCATTGTTTGACTTAGTAGGCCACTTTCCTTTATGTTGTATCTTATCTATACTTTGTGTACATTGTAAAGTGTGTGGAAGAAGAAGAAGAAATCAGCAAGAAAACGTTTTGGCCTCCATCTTTCTTCTTGTCTCTTGAGTGAGCTTCTCCTTGTGCATTCTGTGTGTGTTCGGCGCAGCATCTTGAGAAACTCCCCCCACCACGCGATTCTTGACATGGTATCAGAGCCATGCCACTGAGAGAGGCTGATTTCGAAGGCTGAAGCAAAGGAGAAGAAGCAAGGTTCGAGGAAGCAAGCCACGGGTAAGAAGCTCTCCCATCCTTCCACTCTTTCTCTTGGATAGTGCATGTGGAGGCACCGGAAGCAGGGCAGAGCAAAAATCTCAGATTGCAGTGAGATTTAGTGTGCGCGAAGAACACTGTGTATTCTGCAGATAAGCCCTATAGGGCTTGCCCGCAGTTATTTTGGGCATCTGAGACCGTCTCAGGGCCCATTTTAGAGCCGCAAGGTTGCGGACAACAGTTTCAGGGTACGATGTGACTTCGACTGTATTGATCGAAAGTGGGTGCCTAGGTTACAGATTTCAAATCTGTAAGTTGAAAGGTGTTTACGAGCAAGTAAACACAAGGTTTATCTGCAAACTGGTTGCAGATTGCATGTATTGTTGAGTAGACAGTGAAAAAGACTGTCTGGTGTATTGCGGTGCACTACAGGTCTAGGGTTGATGAAGACTTGCTTGCTATTTGGTATTAATTTTGTGATAATGGCAGAGAATAGTGAAAGCCCCATCATTGAGAAGCTCGACAAGAACAACTACCCATCATGGAAGTTCCGTGTCACGAACTTCCTTATTGGAAAAGGCCTCTACGAGTTTGTTTCAGGTGAAGAAAAGGAGCCGGAGGTGAGTGATCCTCCAACTGCAGAAGAGACAAAGGCACGGAAGGAATGGAATGAAAAAGATAAAAAGGTCATGTATTGGTTGTCTATAGTAATTGACAATAATATGCTAGGACACATTAGAAATGCAGAGAATTCATATGCAGCTTGGACCATACTTGAAAGTATGTTTTCTGTAAATACAAAGGCACGAAAGATTCAACTCAAGCAAGAGTTGAATACATTGAAGAAAGGGAAGATGTCTATCAATGAGTATGCACTGAAGGTAAGGAGCATTGCAGATGCATTGGCAGCGATTGATGCAATGCCCGATGATGATGATTTGGTGTCATCTACCTTGGGTGGACTTAACAATGAAAAGGCTTGGAAGTCTTTTGTAACTTCCGTATATGTCAGAAAGCCATTTCCAGATTTTGATGAGTTGGTCTCCCTTATAATCACTGAAGAGATCAACATGCAGAGTGAGACATCTGAAAGAAGTGGTGAACAGGTCCAAGCTTTCTACTCCAGTTCAGAAAGGGGACGTGGCAGGTTCTCTTCAAGAGGCCGTGGTACAAGACGTGGTAGTGACAATCAACAAAACAGATTGAATCAGCAATTTGGCGATATGTAGGTTTCAGGAGGTCGTGGTAACTTTAGAGGCAGGGGGAGCTTTAGAGGAAGAGGTGGATGGCAGAACAGAGGCTCTAACAACTCTGTTATTGTGTGTCACTACTGTGGCAAAACAGGTCATATTGAGCCCAATGTTATGCTAAGAAAGATGATATTCGCAGTGGTAAGTTGCAGCAAGGAAACTATGCATCGTCTTCACGACAGAATGAAGACAAAAATGAACGTCTGTTTGTTATGCAGCATATGCTGAATGCTGTTACAGGAAAGGGAACGCATGACGATGTTTGGTATGTTGATTCAGGTGCGTCCAATCATATGACCAACCATGTAGAATAGTTTGGAGAGATGCAGGATTTGCAAAATGCAGGTTATGTGCAGACGGGTGATGACTCATGCCACCCAATTTCACACATTGGAAAAGTTCCCTTCTCCTTACATGATGGTAAGACAAAGAGTCTTTCAGATGTATTACATGTGCCATCTATTACAAAGAACTTAGTGTCAGTTGGTTAAATGGTAGAGCAAGGGTTGCAAGTCAAATTTAATGCAAAGGGCTGCTTTGTAGAAAACTTCAATGACAAGTGCATGTTAGTTGCAAAGGGAAGTAGAGTTGGACATATGTTTACTCTGGATGCTGGAATTCCTACTATGAATGCTGCTATGTATGCTAAAGGAAAAGGTGTTGTTGTAGATATTGAAATTTGGCACAAACGCATTGGACATGCAAATATACAAAGGCTGAAATTAATGCAGTCCAAAGGGTTGGTTACAGGTTTGCCTACATTTAGAGTTGCAGAATTTCATAAGGTATGCGAAGCATGTCAGTTTGATAAGCAGGCAAGACAACCCTTTTCACATGACAGAGATGTAAGCAGAAATATCCTTGATGTTGTGCATACAGACATTTGGGGGCCTACACAAAATGTATCTCTTGGAGGCAGTTCATACTTTGTCACATTCATTGATGATTGTTCTAGAAAGCTGTGGGTATATTTTATGAAGGAAAAGAGTGAAGCGTTTGAGCACTTTAGAACTTTCAAGGCTGCAGTTGAAAGAGAAACAGGCTTGAAAGTAAAGTGCTTGAGGTCAGATGGAGGGGGAGAGTACCTCTCAAATGAGTTCAGTGATTTTTCTGAGGTCTCATGGGATAAAGAGACAGTTCACATGCAGGTATACCCCACAACAAAATGGGGTTGCAGAAAGGAAAAACAGGCATATTGCAGAAGTTGCACGTGCCTTGATGGTTGAAAAGAATATGCCTAAGCATTTTTTGTCTGAGGCTGTTCATACTGCTGTTTATATTATGAACAAAACTCCCACAGCTTCAGTTCATGGTATGACCCCCGAAAAATGTTTTACAAGTAAGAAGCCTGATGTTTCACACTTGAAAGTGTTTGGCTGCATTGCATATGTTCATGTGCCAGATGAGTTGCGAAAGAAATTGGATCCAAAGGCTGAAAAGTGTGTCTTTATTGGATACTCTTTAGAGCAGAAAGGGTATCGCTGTTATAACCCTATCACATGTAAGTTCAGAGTGAGCAGGGATGTCATCTTTGATGAAATGAGCAGTTGGTATGCATCTAGTGGTGATGCATTGGATGATGATGATGATCATGACACTCATGTGCAGGCTAAAAAGTAAGAATCACGGACTCTTAGTGGACCGGAGACATCATCTGGTAGTCTTTGGTCTGGGAGACTGAGTAGCCCTACATCTTCAGGTGCATCTAGTAGCACTACAGGTAAAGACAAAGGAAAAAGTAAAGTGTCAGAAGGCATTGATGCAGTTCTTGATGGAGACTCCAATGGCTTAGAGAGCCTGGATGATGAGCTTGGCATTCCTTCAGTGAGGACTCCAGGTGTGCAGAGAGCACGCATTAATGCAAAGACTCCATTGAGTGATCCAATGGTACGCAGGTTTAGCAGGGTGAGATACCCTGTTAAAAGATTTTGTTTTGAAGGTTATGCAACTCACCATTATGCTTATATGGTGAAACTAGTTGAGGATATTGAGGCCACATGTTTTGAGGAGGCTACTAGTCATGCTCATTGGGATGCAGCAATGGATGAGGAGATGGCTGCATTAGAGGCCAATAAGACTTGGGATCTAGTATCATTGCCGAAGGGCAAGAAAGCCATTGGATGTAAGTGGGTTTACAATATTAAGCACAATGCAGATGGTTCTATCAGTAGCTACAAAGCTAGGCTGGTTGCAAAAAGGCTATGCCCAGGCATATGGCATAGATTGTGATGAAACCTTCAGTCCAGTTGCTAGGATGACAACTGTCAGATGTGTGATTGCTTTGGCAGCAGCTAAAGGTTGGAGGTTGCAGCAAATGGATGTGAAGAATGCCTTCTTGTATGGTGATTTGCAGGAAGAAGTGTATATGGATCAGCCAGCAGGTTATGAAGATTTAGAGCATCCCACGTATGTGCGTAGGTTGAAGAAGGCACTCTATGGACTCAAGCAAGCACCTAGAGCATGGTCTGACAAGATTAGAGAGTATCTTGTCAATATTGGCTTTTATGTTTCTGATGTTGATCACTCACTTTATGTGAGAAAGGGAGATGCAGGTTTGGTCATCATAGTCATCTATGTGGATGACTTGATTATTACATGTGATAGTGATAGTGGGATTGCTGAAGTCAAGGGAAATTTGAAGAAGAAGTTTGAGATGAAGGATTTAGGTGAGCTAAGGTACTTCATTGGCATTGAGGTGATTAGATGTGATGATGGTATATGGCTGTCCCAAAGACAGCATGGCTTGGATATGTTGTCCAAGTATGGTATGACAGCATGCAAACCACTTTCAGTCCTGTTGGAGCAGAATGTAAAGTTGAGTGCTGATGTTGGGGATGAGATAGAAGACCCTACTATGTTCAGGAGGATAGTGGAGAGTTTGATCTACATGACCATTACAAGGCCAGACTTGAGCTACGTTGTTGGTCTTGTGAGTCAGTTTATACAAGTACCTAGAAAGCCACATTTGGATGCAGTCAGACGCATATTGAGATATGTGAAGTCCACATTACATTATGGACTTTTCTATGAGGCAGGTACAGATGTATAGGTGTTTGGACACACAGATGCAGATTGGGCTAGTAGTATGTCTGATAGAAGATCTACCAGCGGATACATGTTCTCTCTTGGTAGTGCAGCAGTTGCATGGAGTAGCAAAAAGCAATCTACAGTTGCTTTGTCGAGTATAGAGGCTGAGTATAGAGGTGCTGCTGTTGCAGCATGTGAGGTAGTATGGTTGCAAAAGTTATTAGCTGATTTGGATGTGCAGGTGGAAGGTCCAGTTGTCATTTATTGTGACAACATGAGCAGTATACAGTTGGCTAGGAACCTTGTGTTCCATGCTAGGACAAAACATATTGAGATACACTACCACTTTGTGAGAGAGAAGGTACTAGCAGGTGAGATTGACTTGGTGTATGTTAGCACACAGGATCAGATAGCTGACATATTCATGAAGGCATTGGATACAGAGAAGCTTCAAAAGTTTCGAAGCTTACTTGGAGTTGCAGAGATGCAGTTGAGCTTGAGGGGGAGTGTTGAGATGACAAGCTCAACACATGCAGACATTGATGATGGACCGCCTGGTTAGATGGGTCCACACGTCTACACTTAGCACGTCGATGGTCATTATGACTCACACATGGCCACTGACTCATTACTTATTATATTCAGGTTGTTACACCTATTGGTATAGTTATAGCACCAGTCGACTAGTGTAGTCGGCTATGCATTGTTTGACTTAGTAGGCCACTTTCCTTTATATTGTATCTTATCTATACTTTGTGTACATTGTAAAGTGTGTGGAAGAAGAAAAAGAAATCAGTAAAAAAACGTTTTGGCCTCCATCTCTCTTCTTCTCTCTTGAGTGAGCTTCTCCTTGTGCATTCTGTGTGTGTTCGGCGCAGCATCTTGAGCAATTCCCCCCACCACGTGATTCTTGACATCATGGATATATATATATATATATATATATATATATATATATATACATACATATATATATATCACATGGATTCAAAATAAGGGATTATTTAAATATAATTTTTATATATTTTTTACATACAAAAGGGTTGTCTCTTATTCACAAAAACTCACAGATAAGGATATTTATAAATAGGCATTGAACGTATGTGATATATAGAATATACATATAGTGAATCCGTCGAGCTATGGATCCCTATAAACTCCCACCAAAGAAGACAACACCTCCTCCATGAGATCATGGGTTGTGATCCACGACTATCCGATGCATGATGAGCAAGGTGGCA
This sequence comes from Lygodium microphyllum, assembly GCF_053477565.2. Lineage (NCBI taxonomy): Eukaryota > Viridiplantae > Streptophyta > Polypodiopsida > Schizaeales > Lygodiaceae > Lygodium > Lygodium microphyllum. The sequence goes on along the minus strand of NC_141145.1, from coordinate 77,283,050 downwards.
ACTTCTATAATACTAGGGAATACAATTCCCCTTGAGTCTTGCTTAGTATCAAAGGAGTCTATTATGCATATAGAGCCTACTACATAGCAATGGCCAAGTTTGCTACTAGTGAGTAGTGTTGGTACCAATGCTTGGCACCAAGAGGATGTAGACCTATGTCATGCAAGTGATATACAGAGTTTTTAATTCAGGCACATGACTGTGATATGGACATGAGCAATGCTATTTCTAACACACCCTATCCCTATCATGATAAGCTACTCGGCAAAAAATTGGAGATTGACATTTTGCAAGATGTGGTTGAAACCTTTATCATCAAGAGGGGATCAAAGCCTCCATTAGTGCCTTTGTGCAAATTGGTCCCCAATGAGACAATAAGGGCAATGGGTGTGTAGATTGACAAGTTCAAAGATGTCTTTGACAAATATGTTCATAGGATTGCTAGTACTCATTTTCTCCTCTTTGTCGTCAGATAGTAGAGTTTTGACATAATGATGGGGGTGATAGATCTTGACCTAAGGGATGGGGATTAATTTGGGAGAATGAGATTTTTGGCATGGAATGAGAGGATCTTAGGAACATGACATTCATTATTATGGATGGAAACCATCAATTCACGTAGTCTTATATTTTTTCTTCTTTTCTCTTGTGTGCAGTCATGTGTTTTAATTTTAGTCCTTTGTTACAAGATAGCACGTTTAAATATTTCCCCGATAGTTTCACACAAAGTATTCTATATTTAGAGATTCAACCTAGCTAATAGGACTTTAGTGATGGGAAATGTGGGTGATGATGTGGTTAAATAGGCAGAATATGATATGGCTATGAAAAGATAAACTGGTGCTCCATGGTACAATGCCGTAGCTAGAATATTGGGACAATTGTATGACAATGTGTTTAAACACGTAGAATATGATATGGCTATAAAAAGATAAATAGGTGCTCCATGCTACAATGCCCTAGCTAGACTATTGGGAAATTTGTATGAAATGTGCATGATTCTTTTTTGTTGCCTTTATGTTTCTAGACAGTATGTTAAGGTTACTCTTAAGCACATGAAACACTTGTGTACAACTTTAGTATGTCTTGAACCTACAATGTGAGCTTAAACATGTTGTGTATGTAGCACTTGCTAAAGTGGATAGAAGTAGCTTAGTGATGCAGATTGTCACATCAACTATGACAAGATCATTAAACACTTATAGTTTAGAGATAGAGCACATAAGATGCTCATTATTGTAAACCTTGAAAAAGGAGAGGGATTCTGCTAGTTACTATTCTCATATGATTGAGTGATGAAGGGTGTGGTGTCGATTATGAAGTAAAACTTTATCTTCTTGCAAATTTATTTAAGCTCAAACGTCCTAGAAGATACATTGTTTAGTCATTCATGATTATTATTTTCATAGCAATAACCTTAGGAATACGAATCTCTCTAATGGCTATAGGAAAATGGAGATCCTACACATACTCATTACTCATAGAACTTGAGATACCACAACTCAAGCTAAGTTTGGTGACAACAAGAGGGTGCTCACATATGCCCATAAGGAACTATATTGGGAGCATTTATTATAGACATGTGAATGCTATAGAGGAGTTGCAAGTATCTACTACAAGTTACCTTCAAACTTTTGCAAGTATTGGAGAGATGCTTAAACTAGACATGTGGATGAGACATTTTATAGCTTGTAGAGAGATGTGAGCATAAGTAAGCAAGCAAACAAGCAACTACAACTAGAATAATCCTCGAGGATCTGATTGGTGTACATGTAAAATGCTATGTTTGAAACATGCTTTATAATTTGTTGTCCTAGACTATACACAAACAAATAATATGATTCACTACATGGCGTAGGTGTGTGAGGACCTTTGACATGAAGGGAGGTCTCAATATGCCAGAGCCCTTATTGGTTTGGAAAAATGTATAGGCACCGGGATGCATGTACCCAAACTCATGGAGGAATAAGAAATCAGTACTTGGGAGAGTACATGGAGTGTCCATGTTGATTTGACTATATTGTTGCAACTACACATTTAGATGAGACATTTCATAGCTTGTAGAAAGATTTGAGCATAAGCAAAGAAGCAAAGAAGAAATTATAACTAGAAGAGTCCTCAAGGAGATTGGTGTATATGTAAAATTCTTTGTATGAAAAATGCTTTATTTTCTCCCATAAAGTATATACAAACAAATCATATGATTCCTATAATTAGGTCCAAGTTCCAATTGTGGTCACTAGGTGCAAACTAGTTGCACTAGCCCTATAGAACATGAGAGCCTTATCATACCTAGACCTAACACATGGTTATGCTAGCATCATCAATTCAACAACAAAGAATATCGAAAGAGAAGACTACCATTTGTACTAACTAAGACAAGTACTTAATCAAGAAAATTAATACATATATATTCTAGTAAGAATTTACATCATTTGATAGCAGACTCAAAATACAGTGTACAGCCCAAAAGGGTAACCACTCAGAAGAAATACATGACAAGCGACTAGATCATATTGGTCAACATGGAAGAATGCAAGGTGATCTCAAAATCTAGGAAAGTTCAAGACCCAAATAGAGAATCGAAGAGGAAGTAAAGAGGAAGAAGGAAGATGGAGCATTGAGAGGGAAAGAAACACAACATTTCTTCTCTGATCCTTTTATAACTTCTGATGCCCACGGTGTCATGAAGTCCATCTACCATAATCCATGGCTAATTTGCCACCTTCTATTATTAGACCACTACTGTCAGCATTGCAGGCCTCTTTTAGTTTCCATTCCAAGGCTGTTTTCTTGGGCCACCAATCCAGCCATTCTATGCCTAACACATGGCATGCATGGAGGACTTGAATCCATAAGAGTTGATGGGACCTAAAATGGGCCGGCACTAGCTATGGCACTAGCTCGACCTCATGCACAAAACAGACACCCCCACCACACAGCCTCACGGGCCAGGAGCATCTAAGATTCACTCTACACTAAATGCTAATGTCTATTCTACGTTTGTATTAGGTCATAGTCCAATGTTTACCATTCCTTCTCCTCAAAGGGAGATCCCATAACATATAGGCATAATATATCGTAGCACAACCATAGGGAAGCACCTCTTGGCTGACTGTCGTGGCTCCACTGCGACTCTCCTACACCTCGGGGATTGGCCCTAATATGTGTCGCTCCAACATAAATTACACACAAGCTTCACTCTTTCATTGTGAACGTATTCTAGAAGATACCATGTGTCCTTACCAAACAATTCCCCAAGAAAATGATCGACTAATCTACAGCTTAGGTCGTCTCCCACACTTAAGCGTAGGTCATCATAACAGAAAATAGGTGCTATGCATCCAAATCTTGATATTCTGATACCATGGTTGATATGCATACGCAAAAGTGGATGATCCTAATGTGTTGAAACATAATTTTCAATTAGAAACATGTCGTGTACAACCAGGCTTTCCAATGCACATTTACTAACTCATTGCGGCGATGTAAGGATAGCACCAAGACAACACTCATGCTACTATCCTCTTAATTAAAATACAATGAACCCTATACCATGATATGCATCAGCAAAATCAGCAACAAACAACACCCAAATTGTATCATTCAAATACCCCACCCCCTACTTTTAGGTAGTGTTTATGTTGCATAAGTATAGGGGTTCATTTTGTCATGTTTTGATGTATGAAAAGTGATAAATCACAAACTTTGATAAAGCGATAAGGAAAAATGAGACTAAACCTCATGATCTGCCACTACCAGACATTCATAAACACTCATTATATTTTTTCTTATTTTTATGAAGTATATTTCTTTTTTTTTCTATTTTTCCTTATTTTTTAGCATTTATTTATCAATAATCATTATTATTTTCTTATTTTTTCATACCAATCATTTTAGCATACTAAAACTCAATTTTATGTTTCATTTTCCCCCATATGAACACATTTTCCCCACCTGAAATGACAAAACCATCATTTTACCCTTAAAAACCGCATTTTGAGTTTTGTGGGATTAAAAGAGTACATGTAAATCATTATGAAATCAGAATTTTCTCATAAACAATAATTAAACATGATTCAAGCAACACTCAAACATTTTTTCATCGCATGAAAACATCATTTCCATCATAAAATGTCAAAAAACCTTCATTTTCTTCATTAAAAATAGTCATACCGTGTTTCTACGTAACCCGAGACACATTGAATGATTGTGTGACCAGTGGATGGAGCCTCCACTGCTCTCAATTCCATGTTTCACATTAATATTGAGCATCTTTATTCATCTCAATCATCATTTTCTTCAATCTCCTTCTCGATTATTCCTTCAAGATAATGCGCATGAACTGCCCATATGGGGGAGAGAGAGGGAGGAGAGAGAAAGATTGATTTCTAATCTATCAATCCGGGTAGCCATTGGAGGAGCATAGAACGGTGATGTATGGGTATATGGAGGTGCCATAGCCCCCTCCCATCCAAAAATTGTTGTGCAACAGAAGACGTCACCGTTTTTCCTTGCGCCCAAAAAAAACACCCCCCCGCATTCGTCAAATTTTGGGGAGCCCCCAAGGGTCACACCCTTTTGCACCTTAAGTCTCTTTTAAACTTGGCCCTCTTTTGGTCATGGCCTCGAGCACTCCCATTCTCGCGTCAGGCGCCGAATTTTGGATCTGCAAATTTTTACTCCACCGTCTTGAGGTCCCGAACTGCTTGGCACTTCCCGAGATGCAATCTAGTAGTCAAAAAAATTATGAGAAATCCACAATTGTTAGTTGGTGTATCTTTAAAGCACTTTCAAAACCCACCTCTGACTTGTCGCTTAAAATCGAATTGACTGCAGTTGTCGCCTTCAAAGAGATCCAATTTTTCCTTGAAATTCGGGTTTTTTGGTAATCAACACATCTTGGGCCTCAAAACTTAGCTCTCATTGGCGACCACGGGATAGGGCGACTTAGCCCGCCATTGAATCCCACGAACAAATCCGCACATCAACACAACCACAAAGAGCATCAAGCTGATACATAATAGATACACAACAAAACACAACACAGCTCTCACCCTACCCCCTATCAAAACCAAGGCATGAAATCCACGAGGAGTAAGCCGCATAATCTGATGAAAATCCTAAAGCTAGTTGCTAATTAACTGCTCCGACAAGGCCAAGCTAAAAATAACTATCAAAGAGGTCATCCTAAGTGGTGGTCTAAACTACCATCCTAACTAAGGAAAAATCAACCAGGAGCTCCTCCTAGGCGAGGACTCCTATAGCTTGATCAAGAATTTTTTTAAAAAAACAAGTTTTTCCTTTTAGGCCTTCATGTTTCCATACTCAAGGTGTAAAAAGGAGGGAGCTGATCATAGTGACCCAAGGAGAACAAGGCATCAGCCTCACATCCTATCTCGGTACTTAAGAGCCTGCCAATCCCTCGCAAGGCGACACTTAATCCTTTTCTGACACTCACTTTTATTTTCTCTCCAACCATCTCTTATTTTTATTCTTTTAGCTAGATGCCACCCCTAGGAAGATAAGGCACCGGCCCTAGGTCTTATCTATTCCCCAAGAACCTACTAAACCTTTGCAAGGTGATGAACAACTACTCAAGGATTTTTCTTTCTTTCCTTTTCTATTTTTATAGAGGGGTTAGAACACCTTTTTACACACCTTCATATATTCATATATTTTCTTTCACATATTTAGGGTTTTTTCCTTTGTATCATCATTTTGTCTGGTAGGATTTTCTAACTGCATCACACCTAATAGAAACTCCTAGCAGGTCAACAGAACAGGTTTACTAGAACTTCCTTCAAAAATAGGTCTTTCAGTGCTTGACAATGCCTTTGCAGGAGGCAATGACTACTCAAACCTCCCCTAGACATGCCTAACCTAAACCTAGGACTTCATGCCTTGATTGCCAGTCCCCAACAAACAAAAAGAGAGTAACCCTTACATACACATATATCATTATTTGCTTAAGGGAAAAGGGAAAAGACTTGAAAAGGGGACGAAATCACATGTAATGGCCACAAGAAGCTCCTCCATAGCAAAGGCTCCCTCTAGCAACTTCATCAGCCAATATGATGCAATTGCTAAAACAAAAAACCATTAAATGTACCTTCACCAAACAGACATATGGCCCTCTTGGCCTAAGGAAATAGTACATTTTACTACAAACTAACCGGTCCTCTTGGCCTAAAGAAATCAAGCAAACCAGTGCATATATATCCCTCCTTGGAAACATGTAGATATACAAAAATACGCTCCATTCCAAGGGGAAAAATAGGGCTATCAACCCTAAACTAAATGCATCAAGGTGTGACCCATCCCTCTTGCATATATAGCAAGAGGTGTACAGATAACATGTTGTATGATCAACTTATGGGTTCGAGATAATAGTGGTAGATGGGTCTCGGCTACTCTGCGCATTACCCATAGCAACCATTGCCTGCCATATAACGTGTGGTCTAATAAAATTCCCCACAAATGACCAGGTCCTGTCTCATTATCAATAACAACATCTGGACTAGGATCGCAATTGAAGAAGAGGTTCTCTTCATAAGAAAAATTTGCTAGGGAATCCGCAAACTGATTCCAAGAATGTGGGATCAGCTGAAGAGAGACACTCTCAAATTCATCAAGTAGGGTTATAGCAGTTCGATGATACATGCGAAGGATAGGATTCTGGACTATGTATGTCCCATTTAGTTGATTTAAGATCAGCTGGGAATTCCCTTTTACTAACAACCACCAAATACCACCTTTCTTGGCAATGTTGAGTCCCATAATCAAGGCTGTATACTCTGCCATGTTGTTAGTGAATCCTACCCTAAGATAAATAGCTAATTTCATTGTAACTCTACGTCGGGAATCTTGGATGACTACTCCAACGCTCCCTTTTTTATTAGGGCCTCTAGATGCTCCATCAAAGTATAATGTATACATCCACAATGGGTTTACACAGCCAGCCATCGAAAACTCCTCTATTCGTAATTATGATAGTCAAAATTCAACATACTTAGAGGATGAACTGACCGCTCCATCCCACCTTCTCCATTAAACTCAACAGGGATGGTTGTCAAAATTTGTAAACAGTGATGGCAGAAAACTTTGATTTCCCACACAAAGGTACCATCTTCTTGCTCAATCACTTTGTATCCTTTGCTCCACCGGATAAGCTTCCCCTGATGATATCTTTGCTCCAAATGTGGATGCTCCAAATAAAGGATTAAGTGCCCCATCAACCAATTTAAGCTCTCCTGCCTCAACATGGACCTGTAATGCATTTATTGCATTAGCATACTTAAAAACAATAAGTTTTAATCTTATTAAGATTAACCTTGTTTTTAAATTCCACGCCCTGTACATCAGCTAGTAAAGCCATGGACTTATTTTTACCTATCCTAACTACCTTGTAAGGGCCATCCCATCTAGGTTCCATCTTTCCTGGAAATAGCTCCCTATGTGCATCATAGTATAGAACTAACTTTCTCTTCTTAAAGGTATATATCTTCACTTTTAGATCATGCAACCACTTCATCCGATGCTTAGCTACTTCTTGGTGCAACAGACTCTACAATTTAAGCTCATCCAAGTGGGCTATAGTCATAAAACGCTCGAATAGGGCATCTTCATCTCCCAAAGAATGATTGATTGCGAATCTTATAGTTGGCAATTCAATTTCTAAGGGCAAGACACACTCCTCCCCATAAACTAATTTTAATGGGGTGTCACCAGTGGGTCGTTTAAACTTCGTGTTATACGCCCATATTGCTACATATAATTTTGTATCCCAGTCCTGTTTCTTTTTTGAGACTATTTTGAATAGGATACCCACAAGCTGCTTGTTGGTACTTTCAACTTGTTCATTTGCTTGCGGATTATAGGGGGTCGTCTTGTTATGCTTTATTTTCTCGGCTTCAGTCAGAATTTTAATCACCTTATTTAAAAAGTGAGTTCCATGGTCTGATACTAATTCTTTTGGTGGACCAAAACAGCAGATGATCTGCTCAAGTAGGAAACTGGCAATCTCTTTTGCATTGTCTTGCCTTGTCACCTATGCTTCTGACCACTTTGTGAAGTAATCAGTGGCTACTATAATATATCTATTTTGAGTAGTAGACGACATGGTAATAGGACCCACAAAGTTGATGCCCCACTTCTCAAATGGAAGGATAGCCATAATAGGCATAAGTAGGCGCTTCCTACTCTCTCTATTGTCATGTCTTTGACATGTATTGCATCTCTTAACTTACTCAAATGAATCCTGTAAGATGGACGGGCACAAATATCCGGCTGTTAAATCCTTTTGTATTGTCAACCGCCCAGCAAAGTGCCCCCCACAAGCAAAGTCATGGCACTCCTCTAGGATAAATGGAACCTCATCAAGCATCACACATCGTCAATATAGTGTTCATGCAATCAAGGAAAATTTCAATTCCTGCTATTAAATTTTCCTCTTCTTGGATTTTGATAGAGTAGCTCCAGTCTCTCTTGTAGATAGATAGTGCATTATAGTAGCATACTAGGAGGGAATAGATGCCGTATAAATCTTAAACAATGTTTTATGTCACTTTCTTTAGCCAAGACCTCTTTTGGCTCTCCAAAATCCACAAGACATTCTACAATGCCTTGTAGCTTTGGTGGCTTGCTCTTAATCTTGTAATCAAAGTCCTAAAAAGTGATTAACAACTTTGCCGAATGATCAGGCGGCTGTAACTTGTTCAACAACAATCAAAGTCCTTTCGCCTTTGTATTAAAAACCACCTTTTCATAGAGAATGTAGTGCCTGAACTTTTTGGTAGCACAAATACCATCGCAAGGCACAACTTCTCCATATAGGTATAGTTAATTTCCGATATGCCCAACTTCCAACTAGCAAAGGCTATCCGATGATACCATTTTTCCTCCAAATATGGGCCAAACAACAGCTGATACTATACATGGTGACTACTGAAAATATTTAGAACATTTTACCCTTTTTAGATGCTTTCAAAAAAAGTGCTTTAGCAAGCTCTTGCAAGCATCACTCCATGCAAATTGACAATTAAAGGACGATAGGTTCATCAGTGGCAATATTTTTTCTACCATGGCATTGATAAACCTTCGATAATACCCTTGATCTTTTCAGGGTCAGTCGCAATCCCTATTGAACTGACCACATGACCTAACAATAGCCTATAAGGCACTCCAAAGACACACTTCCATGGGTTAAGAGCTATGCAAAATTTTCTGCATCGCTCAAAACACTTTCGCAAAATGATTAACTACCTTTCTCTTATGGTGACTGCCCCCAAGTCATCAATGAATACTTTTAACTCCTCGGGAGAGATGTCACCAAAGGTCTTGTCAGTTGTTCTTTGCCATGAACCATGTGCATTACATAAACCAAATGCCATCACATGGTACGCAAAGGTATTGAAGACAGTAATAATTATCGTTTTCAACTTGTCTTGCTCACAAATATATTTCCCCGCAAAGAAATCCATGAACAAATATATTTCCCTACCCACTAATTGATCCAAAATTTGGTCAATAAACAGCAACGGGTAGTAGTCTTTAATAGTCTGCTTATTCAGCTCTCTAAAGTGTACACAAAGTCAGATTTGATTATTCTTCTTGTTTTTTATCACAACTGTTGAACACCATTCAGTATGCTAAACAGGGAACATCAAACCCACTTTTTGCAACTTGTGTAGCTCCTCAAACAACTTGTCCCTTAGTTCAAAAGGCATGTGCCTTACTTTTTGACGTACGGGCTAACTTCCTTCCTTTAGAGAAATGATATGCACAGTTAGACTGGGGGGAATGCCCCTAAGTTCGTCATAGCTCCAAGCAAAGATGTCACGGAACTCTTGAATTAAGGATACATAGTCCTCTCTCTCTTTCGAACTAAGCATGGAACCTAATTTGATTGGCCGCGAATTGTTTGGTGTACCAAGTTCCAACTCAATAACGTCCGCATCTCTTATTCAATCTTTAGGCTCTATCGGTTCATTCTATGTTATCTGATAAATGTCCTCTATAGTGGACCCTTCTTTAGATCCATCACTCAATAATGTATCATTGCCAGATGGATAATCTATTGTTTCTAGTTTGGTAGAGGATAAATGAGCTCTCTCACTCTGAGGAAACTCAGGGTAAGCATCCATTATTACACAATTGGTACCTCTACTTAGAATCACTCGACCAGCGGGTATATTGACTTGACAATATGTTCATAGAATCGATGGCTTGCCTAGCAAAACTCGATAGCTAGGACGCCTTGCAAACCTTATCACTCTAAAGTCCAGATAGCATTCTACACTTGCAACGTAATGTAAACTTTAGTGATGCAACCTTCTGGTTGCCTTAGACTATCATCAGCCATCCTAAGAAGTGTGGAGCCATCTTTTTGGATTTCTAGACCTAGCCTCTCCATCAAGTCTGAACTCATGATATTGACAGAGAATCCAATGTCCATGATAGCATGCTCCACTAATATTCCATCCACATATGCTAGAACCCTAGGACAATGCTTTTCAGCATGATTGAACCAATCTTCTCCCACTCGTGCTATGCCCAAAGGTTCTACGATATACCCAATACGCAAGATTTTTTTGAATTCCTTACGTACTCCTGGAGACAGTTTAATCACTTGCAGGAGATTCACATCTGGTTTCACTTCGCAAAGAGAATTTGCTAAATCAAAGTCATGGTAGTTAGCCAAAGTTCTCTTCTCTCACCAAACCATTCTCTCCTTTGGTCTTTGGGCCACCTTTGGTAACTTTTTTTAAAACTTTTGCCTTCTTTTTTGGCAATCCTTTATCCTTCTCAAGATCAACTTTACTATCAACAAGCCTGAGAGGTCCACCTTCCATATCTGGATTTCAGGACTTGCTTTCCCCTAGCATCTTGCTTAGGGTTTCCCTCGACAGATTTTATAGTTCCTTTGTCACCCTCTTTAGTCTTTTGACCTCTTGTTATGGCTCATAGGTTAGAATTTTCAACGTCATTAACAGGTATGGCCTCAATAATATTAACTCCACTGCCATGAGAAAACTCCTCTACAATAGCCTTTCCTTGTTGTAGTATTTGTCTTGGTCCCTCATCTTGTTGGATATTATTCCCTTATGCACGATGGTTAACTGGACCTGGTAGTTTACTCCCTTTTTGGAGAGAACTAATCTTACTCCAACAAGTAGTAGCTAAGTGGCCAGACTTTTCACAAATATCGCATTTGACATTCAAACAATTCCTAGGGAAATGTTGGACACCACACCACTTATAGCTGCATCTTGAGGAGGCACCCTCTTCAAGGTGTCGACTCCCTATCAAATTCTGCTGCTTCTTAAGGAAATTGACATCCAAAGATATTTGTCTATACTGTTCGCTGATCATGTCCGTGTAGTGCTTCATCATATCCTTGACTTCACCAAGGACATTTAAGGAACTTGACTCATAGCCACGATCGTATGTCTGTCGTCCCATCGGCCTAACCACTTGATTGGGAATCGATCACTGACCTACTAGGATAATAATTGGGTTTATTATTTGGCCTCCACCATTTAGTGGGCCCATCTGACTAGCCATAGGCATAGTCATACTTGGAGGAGCTGGTAACATAGGCAAATTTGGCATGATACTCCCTCTTCCATTCACATTTGACATGGGGTCCCCTTGACTCTCGTTGGTCAGTGCCAAATTATTACCATTCCAATTTATCCTTGTTGCATAAGCCGCTTGCAAGTGCGACTCTACTCCTTCTACTTGAGTAATAGCAGTGTCAATGTCGGCCAAAGTGACAATACTCAGCTGCACTTGGATGTTGAAATCTAATCCATGTAGGAAAAATTGCAACTGTGTAGCTGTTGGAATGGGGATATAAGTATTAAGGTTGTAAAGAACTTGCTTTAGTTTCTTGGCATAGGCTTGGACATTCTCATTTGGCTCTTGGCGTGTTATATTCAAGACACACAACCAATATTGTCTACCCCTCTCAGGAGAAAAATCTCTAAGCAAGGCCGTGAAGAATTGGTCAATGCTAGTTATGGTTCCAGCCTCTAGACCGTAATATCATAATATTGCCCTTCCTTTTAATGTCATATTGAAGAACATCATTAAGTATCCTTCATCTTGGATTTGATAGTTGAACATGAGTGTTTGAAACTCCTTAATGTGGAGTTCTCCATCTTCTTCTACTAACCCATGGAAGATGGGAAAAGGTGCTCCTAATGGTGGTAAATTCAGTGTCCGTGCTGGAATTGAGATGGGTTGTGCCATAGCTACAACCTGATTGACAACATGAGTTTGTGTAGGTAAAACTACATCCCAACTTGAAGTGGGTTGATTGACTGGAAGAGGGGAAGTATTAAGACTTCCTCTTGCACTCAAAGGGTTGCTTGTGATACTTAGGTTATTAGAACCACTCCTGCTTATGCGTAATAGGCTACTCCTTTGAGGAGAATAACGCCTTAGAATCTCCAACCGTTGTCCAGCCCTCTCAGCATGTTCCTCTTTTTGTAATTCGGCTTGAAGATTCTTGTCAGAGGACATAAACTGACTATTTGGTCCCTAGAAACCCTAGATTTGAAACCACCACTTATTGGCGGCTCCCAAAAAATGCACCATTGATGGGACCTAAAATGGGACGGCACCGGCTATGGCACTAGGTGGACCTCATGCACACAACAAACATCCCTACCACATGGCCTCACAGGCCAAAAGCGTCTAAGATTCACTCTCAATTCTACGTTTGTATTAGGTCATAGTCCAACGTTTACCATCCCTTCTCCTTAGAGGGAGATCCCATAACATATAGGCATAATACATCATAGCACAAATATAGGGAAGCACCTCTCGGCTGACTGTCGCGGCACCACTACTGCGACTCTCCTACATCTCAAGGATTGGCCCCAAGATGTGTCGCTCCAACATAAAGTACACACGATACAAGCTCCACTCTTTCATTTTGAACGTATTCCAAGAGATACCATGTGTCCTTACCAAAAAATTCCCCAAGAAAACGATTGACTAACCTACAAATTAGGTCATCTTCCACACTCATGCGTAGGTCATCATAACGAAAAACAAGTGCTATGCATCCAATTCTTGATATTTTGATACCATGGTTGATATGCACATGAAAAAGTGGATGATCCTAATGTGCACAAACATAATTTTCAATCAAAAACATGTCATGTACAACTAGGCTTTCCAATACACATTTACTAACTCGTTGCAGCGATGTAAAGATAGCATCGAGACAATGCTCATGCTACTATCCTCTTAATTAAAATACAATGAACCCTATATCATGATATGCATAAGCAAAATCAACAATAAACAACACCCAAATTGCATCATTCAAACACCCCACCTCCTACTTTTAGGTTTCATTTTATCATGTTTTGATGTATGAAAAGTGATAAATCACAAACTTTGATAAAGAGATAAGTCAAACTAAGACTGAACCTCATGCTCCGCTACTACCATACATTCACAAACAATCATTATATTTTTTCTTATTTTTATGAACAATATATCTATTTTTTTTCTTTTTTTAAAGCATTTATTTATCAATAATCACTATTATTTTCTTATTTTTTCATAGCAATCATTTCAGCATACTGAATCTTAATTTTATGTTTCATTTTACCCCATAGGAACACATTTTCCCCACCCGAGACGACAAAACCATCATTTTACCCTTAAAAACCGCATTTCGGGTTTTGCAGGATTTGAATAGCACATGCAAATCATTACGAAATCAGAATTTTCTAATAAACAACAATTAAACATGATGCAACCAACACTCAAATAATTTTTCATCTCATAAGAATATCATTTCCATCATAAAATGTGGAAAAACCTTCATTTCCTTCATAAAAAATTGTCATCCTGTGTTTCTACGAAACCTGAGACGCATTGAATGATTGTGTGGCCAGTGAACAGAGCCTCCATCGCTCTCAATTCCATGTTGCACATCAATCTTCAGCATCTCCATTCATCTCAATCATTATTTTCTTCAATCTCCTTCACGATTCTTCCTTTAAGATAATGTGCATGAATAACCCATAGAGGGGAGAGAGAAAGACAGATTTCTAATTTGTCAATCTGGGCAGCCGTTGGAGGAGTGGAGAACGGAGATGGAGAGCAAAGGAAGGATGCATCAAACTGGTAAAATCAGATTGTATGGGTATATGGAGGTGCCATAGCCCCCCCTCCAAAAATCGTCGTGCAATAGAAGGCATCACCATTTTTCCTTACACCCAGAAAAAACACCCCCCATTCGCCAAATATTGGGGGGCCCCCAAGGGTCACACCCTTTTACACCTTAAGTCTCTTTTAAACTTGGCCCTCTTTTGGTCTTGGCCTTGGGCACTTCCATTCTCGCGTCTGGCGTCGGATTTTGGATCTGCAAATTTTTGCTCCACCGTCTTGAGGTCCCGCACTACTTGACACTTTTCGAGATCCGATCTGGCAATTGTAAAAATTATGAAAAATCTGCAACTATCAATTGGTGTATCTTTAAAGCACTTTCAAAACCCGTCTCTGACTTGCCGCTTAAAATTGAACTGATTGCAGCTGCAGCTTTCAGCGGGATCTGAATTTCCCCTAAAATTTGGGTTTTTTGGCAATTTTTTGGCACATCTCAGGCCTCAAAATTCAGCTCTCAAGAGTCACTTTTCAATAGCACCTTTCATGTTTCAAAGTAGGTGCATCTTGTCTGGCTTCTATTGATGGCATGGATGTGGGATTGGGACCAAGATTTGCCAATAGTGGTAGACAAGGTAGAATGGATAGAACCAGATGGGCAAGGGGCCTATTTTGGGTAGGTCATGGTCTGAGAGGTGCCAAAGGTAAGGGCAAGAGTAGAGAATAGTTGAGATGGTTGTGTTGTAGCTAGCAATCCATGTAGTTCTAGTGCAAAGGCTATGAAATCTAATGAGCATAGAGTTCCACTGCTAGGATCTTCAAATAGTAGGTGCATGTTTGCATTTCCTACTAGAGCTGATCACGTCAAGCCTTACCACTTGTTGTTTCCACTGCAAGATGCTGTGTCAAATGCTCAATCTTCTTATCTTACCAGGTAGCAGCATTTTGGAGAGAGTAAATGCGCATCATACGCTTGGATGCTAGGGCCTTTGAATACATTAGTCTCCCTTTTTATTGCTTCACTGTGGAATGTAGTTTGATGTCAGGTTCTACATCTTTTGTCTCTGTGCGCTAGGCCTTGGCCTCTTTTGCTTTTGTCTATTGGTCTTTGCCCTCCTATTTAGACTTCTTTTGCAAATGTGTGCTTCTTCTAGACTGTGGTGGAATCAATGGACATTTGAGCTTGAGTGCATGCTCTTGCTATTAGCTGTGACTGTGAGGCTGGGGTCAAGTCAAAAGAGATAACACTGTGTTGCATGGTCTAGTCTTCTAGACAATGCCAAGATCAATGGAAGTTTGAGCTTGAGTGCATGCTCCTACTACTGTCTATGACTATGATTGGGGCCAGGTCAAAAGAGATAGCACCTTTTTGCATGGTCCATTCCTCCAAACTGATAGTGGATTGTGCCTATACAAGTCCTCGACCTCTACATCTGCATAAACCAATAATCAACGAAGATTATTTTGGATCACTTGGACTCAACTCAAAGCCTGGTCATGTTATTGCTCAAGGGCCTTGGAGTGTTGCATGAGAAAAAACCATTTGGGATCTTGAGAGGAAGTGCTCGTTGAGAAGTCAAAGAAGTTTTGGGCAGGGCTTCCTTGGGAAGCTTCATCATAACTGAGGGGGATAGTTTCTTCTTTGATAATGGTCTTTCCTTTTCCAAGCAAGGAAACTAGCATTAGGGTTGGCTCTAGGCTATGCAAAGGGTGTTTAGAAGGAACACTTCCTTTCTCCTTACATTTGAGCTCCAAGGATGAGAAGGGGTTTGAGACCTACTCTACCTCGACTTGCAACATCTGTGGTAACTAGACTAGGAGATAGAGCTACTATCACCTTGCCAAACTCTGCATGCACATTTGGGGAACAAGGGTTGGGGTGAAGGTTACAACCTATTTCTCAAGAGCAACTGCTAAGCAAGTGGCAAAAGGAGAGGCTACATGTGCAAAAGAAGAGGGTGCAATGGCTTTGGGTTAGCAACCGATAGGGCAAGAGCCATCAAGGTAAGTTGGGCCACCAGAGGATGGGATTGGGAATCACCATTAGGATCATCTTCCAGATGTGGCAACGACATTAGCTAAGAGTAAGGATTTGTGAGGACATGCTGAAATTTTCAAATTGCATCTTCCCAAGGAGTCACAGTTTTGTTTGGATGCTTTCCTACAAGTCCTATAGTGCTCGAGATCGAGGGGCATTGTGTTTTCCAATTTGGTGATTGCAACCAATCTCCCACATAGAAATGTGGATTCCATTGCCCCTTGTTGGAACTAATCCTAGATGGAGTTGACCAAGTCTAAGTGAGCCTTGAAATAGGCATGGAGACATGGCCATTGCTCTTGAAGATCTACCTACTATTGCTAAACTTGGTCCCACAGGGTCTCATTGTCCTATCACACATGGTACACTTCTGTTCGTAGCGTCTAAACTTGCTATTGTAGTAGTTGGTGCCACCAAATTTTTCCTACTATATAGGTCAAGCAAGGTTTTCCAATGTTAGGGTAAAACTCCATTGGGATGAGATTTTCTATGGTAGATGCATTTTGTGGGGGCAAGGTGGCCATTGGATTGCCCAGACTACAGTTGAAGCACCAATTTGAGTCGATTGGCTAGCGGGCTATAATTTTTCTTCTTTGGGTTCAAGGAGGACTACTTGAGCAAAGCAATGCAAGACTTAAAGTCTAGCTTGATCTGCTAAAAGCTAGAGGGTTCTATTTCTAAGGTAGGATGGGGGTAACCTAGTTAGTCCCCTCGATGGAAAGCATGCCTTCTACAGGTATTTGTTGTGCATGTTCTGCAAAAGTGTGGTTTTCCTCCTCCTACATTTTAGATGTCCATTTGTGACATCTTGTGGAGTAGTCTCTAGGGATGAAGGGGAGGGTTGGTCAACATCAACAGTGCAAAGGGAGTGAGCAGGATCTATTGTGGTGCGGGGTGAAAATCAAAATGCAACGTATTGGCCACACATGACCTGCAATGACTTGATGTCCATAGAGCAGTGTGCCAAATGCTTCCACTCCACTTGGAGGAAATCTAAAAAAATGCCTAATCATGCAACGGTGGCTAGGGTATTTGGCAACAAAAACATGGCATCCATCTTTTGTGAGATGTTAAAGGCCTTAGCATGTAGATACAAAGCTTCAATAAAAAACTTTTCTACCCCCTGCTTCATAGTGTTGATCCATGATACTGCTAAGGAGATATTTGTTTTTTTACACTAGGCCAAAGATGGCCTCCATCTCTGTGATTGGAAGCAAGGTGGGGGCCTCTAATGCAGCATCCATAGGGAGGTGAAAATGCTCTTGTACACACTGAGACGTTGTCGCAATGCATAGGGTTGAAGGGTCACCACAGGGGTTTGGCAAGAAAACTGAACAAGATAGCTGGAGATGCGTCTTCAAGAGATAAGTAGATTACAATGAATGTTTAAAGGTTCAAGAGGTACTTCTTGGTCAATCACAGGGGTTAGAGAGAGAAGAATGTATGAGGGTTCAAGAGCTTAGACTCCGGAGATGGTAGAGATAAGAGAAGGTTTGAAGGTTTCAAGCCAAGTCCTTGAAGATGTTAATAGAGCTTCCAACTGCATGTTCTTAGCAAAGATCACAAGAGTAATACCTTATAAGTTCTAACTCAAATCAAGCTTGTTTTTCTTGATTGGTTGTAAGAGCAATCAAAAATTATGAATTCAAGTACAATATGTTGTCATGTACCATAAACAACTCTGCTTCTCATCATTCATACATGATGCCATAGCATGTATCAACTTTGCATGGTTACATTCAATGTAGACTGAAAGGGACAAAACCTTATGAGTCAATTACAAGGTTTGTAGGGCAAAGAGACTTGCTTCAAGAGAGCTCCAAATAGAGATCCTATTAAGGACAAGATACCACATCCAATAAATAAAGAGATAAAGTTCCTCTTAATTCAACTCAAAGCATCTATGAATGATCTACAAACATTGCCCTATCATAGGGGCACATAGTACTTGTATATTTTGATAAGATGTCTTTTGCAGAACAAGAAATGAATTAAAAGAACTTTGTTGTAGCTAATTCTCTAAATATGGCTGAATATATCAGCCCCAAATAAGCCCAAATATCTTCAGGAATTCACCTCTGATGAAAGCATAAACTTCCCCTAACACGGGGTGCATAGATCATCCAAATACAAGTGTCTATCATATCATATGAAACAAAAGAGAAGAAAAAGGACATGCTATCCACAAATTCACTGTGTGGGCTGCCTATTTCAGCCCATATATAAGGCTTCTACCTTCCAAGAAGACACTTTGATGAAGTACAAAAACAACCCTATAATCACAGGAGCATGTAACAAGCAAAAGGTAGCTTGCAATAGGCATATAGAAGTAGGTGAGAAAGAGGAAATCATGTTGCCCTTGTCAGCCCTGCTATTGGCCTTTTATTTCAGCCCAATCATGTATAAAGAGCAATCAAGTTGCTCTCTTGATACCCCTTCCACAATGTTTATGCAATATCAATTTGCATCAAGCATATTACTGTCAACTAAGACCAATGCTTGATCATGAATCATCAAGAAGAGAAGAATAAGTACCGCTACCCACAATTCTTTGTTTGGGCTAAAATATTCAGCCCACTTTCTTTACATAAACAAGTCAAGAAGGCTAGTCACTTTTGCCCTCAAGGCGGGTGTGACAAGACAAAGGAAGTACTTACTCATAAGTCCAGCTGGAACTCCAAAAAACCCCATCTTGATCTCATATGTCTTCAAATATGCTGAAACATTACGGCCATCAAATAGCTTCTTCTCATTCTCAACTGCTTCAATCGCCTTAGTCGCGCTGTTTGCATTCTCCTGCTCTGAATATAGTTGCCTTTGCTGAGACAACTGTTGTTGATGCAATTGCTGCTGTTGCTGCATATACAATTGTGTCTACTAATTTTGAAGCTGCATATACATGGACATATTCTGCAAAATCTGCTTTAGATCATCTGTTGAAGTACTTGACGCAGCAGTCATTGATGGAGCTGAAGTAGAGGACGCAGCTGGAATTGTAGAAGAGGCTGAAATAGATGCTGAAGTATCTCCCATCCTGAAATTTATGCAACGCTTTCACCTCGGGTTCACCAAAGATGTCGAAGGATTTGTGAAAGAAAAGTCGTGTCTACAGAAGACCTTGATAAATGTCAAGATGGAAGATCAATCAAGTGAATAATCCAATATTAGAGTCATCATCAAACTGGCCTTCAACTCTGAATCATATAATTTCCCTGCATCAGCAAACTAGCCTTCAACTCTGAATCATATAATTTCCCTGCTTTGGATTCTTTCAATAGCACAGAATCTTGAGAATAGCCAATAACATCCACAAAAGCAGGAAACGGCTTCTTGGAGAAGTGGATGCATACAATCACCAAGTGTAACAGTTCTTTAAGCCTCAGGAGCTCTTCTTCACTTCTCAGCTCAGAGCTGCCCTCGCCTGCAAATATATTTGATGCTTGTAAGTGGCCGTTCAAGTGATTTAACTAAATGTCATCTATTGGTGTCAGTAGGGCAATGAAATCCTCAATGATGTAGCGTTTGATGTCGGTAGGGGCAACGGAAGCCTCAATAATGCAGCGTTTGCGACCGTCCAAACAATCTCACGATTCATTTCTTCACCATGTTGCCACATTCTTCCTCCAAGCTAATACATGCTGCGGATGATCAAGTGCACCATATCCTATGATTCGGCCTACACAAAACTGGGATCAGTATCTCTGCATCAAGATAGACACGAAGGCCTCCAGAATGCTTTTGCTCATTCTTGTCCCTGATCAGCGTTGCTGCTTTAGGCAGGAATTTTTATTTCTCCTTCACGCAGAAAGCCTGTGAGCATAGAAGATGGATGCGTACATCCCGATTCCTCAGTGAACGTTCAAATGAAACGAAGCCAAAACTACAGCAGTTGTCTCCTGATCAAAGCCCATTATCAAGTCCTCTATAATTGCTGAACCATCCACCCAACACCCTTTGTATAATTATTCCAACTGAAGACTAGCTGCAGCAATTCTAAAATTGACCTTCAAGCACGTTAGAAGATCTCCATCCCGATCTTCAATATGCATGTCCAGCCTATAAGCACCTATTTATCTCAGATTGCTTTATCCACAATCTAAAAACTGAGATTTTCAGAACAGAAAACCTGCAAAAGGCATTGCCGAGGGAAACAATCCCAGATCTCAGGGGAGTCATCGGGAGCCCTATAGGTGGAGCCATCGCTGAACACAGTGAGGTTCAGGTACCTGAAAACAGGAGTTTTCGTTTCCTGCATGGCCCTCCTCTCCGGGCAAGTATCTGATTGATTTTGTATCTAAAGGCTTATTCAAAGCTGAATATGAATCCCCATGGAATGTCGCAAGTATCCAATGATGCTGTATCTGAAGGCGTAATCAAAGCCGAATATGGATCACCCTGGATTCATCAAGATTTTCTCTTGATTCATGCATGTCGCCTCTCTGGCAAATCTCTGATCTAGAGGCTAATCAGAGCTTAATATCGCCATGGATGGACCAAGCTCTCCCCTCTCTGCGCCTGCTCAGTGACTGCCTTTTTCCCTCCAAAAAAAAACTCCTTTCAAAAATAGTCTCCTTTTTTTTGTTTCTCACGCCCCCTTTGTCCTCTTCTCCAGTTGGACAGCTTTTTTTTTACTGCACGGTGGTCAAATTTTCTCCATGTCATCCCAGTTGGTAACAATACCATACTCAATGGGATACTTTAAAATCAATATTCCTTGTTTAGATTGAGCTTCATCACTAACATAAGCATCCCATACCAACCATAACACCAGTGTGCCATGGCCGGTCTACAATACTTGGAAATATAGCTTGAGGAGCATCATCTACTTTATTGGCTTTGCATAGTCTAAGAGTAACTATACCCTCAGTGAGATTATCTGGAAGCATTTCTACTTTCTGCATTATGTTATTCATTTCTAATGCATCATCAAATCTTTGTGCCTTAATGAGAAAGTCTATATCACGATTGTACGTGAAGCTAGCAGGCTCACAACCTAGATCACTCATGCGACCAAACAGTTGCAAAGCCTCCTGAATGTGTTCTTATTGGGTATATCCTCCAATCAAAGAGCTCCATGTCACAACATCTCAATTGGATAGTGTATCAAAATAACATGCGCATCTGGTAGATTTCTATACTTGGCATACATGCTAACTAGAGCATTATTGATAAGTTCCTCTTACTCCAAACCCTCTTCCACGCAGAACAAAAGTATAAACACAACAACTAGATATGTACAAAGTATCAAATCCCACACACAACTTTTGGGTGGATTTCACACCTCGAATGCGCAGCAATACGACAACGGGTAGAGAGGTTGAGCGGCGTATCCCTCTCATTTCCCATTCTCTTTGAAGCAAGTGTAGTATGGATCTGCTTTGGATTGGGTATCTCTACGTAAAGTAGGATGTTCAAAATTCGATGTTAGGATGCTGTCAAGAGACCTTCTCCACTAGGAACCCAAATTTCAAGTCGATCCTAGTGGGTTCGCGGCCACGGATGTTCCATTGTGAGGAAAATTCAGGAAACCCTAGTCGACAAACCCTGTGACATTCCATGGGAGTGCTTGGCAGTGTCGCTTAGACTCGTCTCTCGATGGACCACTAAAAGAGTGCTTGGATAGCCAATAGGTAGGCATATTATAGTTGGTATCAGAGCAAAACTTCGTAATGATGTGTGATTGATTAATGTATGGTTAGTAGGCATATCCTAAACATAATAATCTAAGTGGTATGGCTTGATTGCCAGACACCTTTTGCACCCACGAATGTTGACATGCAAGAGAATAAATTTTCTTCTCAAGCAAATTAAGGCACCTGAGTTTGATGGAGAAGGGATAGATGTCGTAGTAGAGGCAGAGATACGATTTGAGTCGATGGATGAGTATTTCTCTACTTCAGGAACCACTTTCTCCAATCAAGCAATGATAGGGAAATTGAAGCTAGTTGGCTAGGCTCGGATATGGTGGAAGCGATGGTGCAAATATCAAGGTATTTTTGAAGCTATTGTCCCTTGGGCTTAGCTCAAAGATGTTGTACATGGACGATACCTTCCGCCAACCTACCAAACTTTGAGGATGAATAAATTCTTCAAGATTGAGTAGCTGGAATTAACCTTGGAAACCTACTATTCAAAGTTTGTAACCCTACTAAAATACGCACCACCTATGGATATTTTGTAGCAAGTATCCAAGTTTTGCCATGGCCTGAACACTCCTCTGAACCACCATCTTGAAGCAATGCATCCAACAGACTTGCAAGATGCATTACTTTGAGCGAAACCAATCGTCCAAGAACTTAATTTGGGTAATAGTGACAAAGATGATTCTCGAGATCAGGGCAAAAGATGCCACACATGCGGAGAGATAGGGCGCATCCGCAGGAGATGCCTCTACCATCAATGCTTCCACTGCAGTGAGCTAGGGCACATCTAAGTAGATTGCCCGAAGATATGGAGTCTCCAAGGAAATGAAGCTACACAAGTGCAGTCTTCAAATATATAGAGGAATCAGATGAAAATGAAGACCTAGAACCTACAACACCTCTTTAAGACGATTAGAAATCTTGAAAATTTTATCGACATGAAATACAACTTGTATTGGAATAAACTTTACTCTTATAACTACAATTAACCTGAGTAGTATGAGTTGCATCTATTTTGAGCTTAGAACTTACAATGATTAGAGATACTTTAACAAGGATGACAATTATAACTTGCAATGAATTTCTCTTAAATTGTTCTTCTCAACTAATATAGATTGGGTCTTACTAGAATGTCGAAGTTGGAAGTATTCTTTAGTTCTACAAGCGAAGCCGATTGTCCATGGAGCTCAGTCCTGAACTAAGGAAAGAACAATCTAGAAATAGAGTCTTGGAGATAAAGGACCACTTCAGTCTCCTAGGACAATTTGGTCTAAAGAAGAAAGTCCTACCAAGGACAATCAAGAACCTTGTGACCCCAAGTGATAAAGCTCCGCATTGTTTCTATTGCAGGGAGTAGGTCATTTTAAAAGGGAATGTCCAAAGAACCCTATTCACCAATGCTTTGAGTGCCACAACATTGGACATAACTTCGTCAATTGTCCCAACATAACTCAAAGAGAACTTGAACTTACAAGGAATGAAAGTGGATAAGCTCCAGTGATCTAGAATATACCAGATACTTAGGAAAAACCTAGAAGATATCATTGAGATGTAACTACAATAACATTTTATCTTGTAATTCAGATTCGGATAGATCTAATACAAAAAGATGTTTCAAAAAACCACATGCCTATGAGTGGTCAGAGTAGCGCAACAAAGTGTGGTGGGTTCTAACCTAGAGGCCCTAAGCCAACTAATTCTTGTCTTCCCCAGTTCTTCTGAGATTAGGACATCTTGAGTTCTCTAAGGGGCAGACCCCACGTGGCCAAGCACCCCCTCCTTGGGCATAACCGCCCATTTGTGGGTAGTTGGGAGGCCCAGGCTCCCCCCCACCATGCATCACCCCATGTCCCCTCCCCCATCATCAAGAAAAAGGGAAAGCCTTGGAGGAGGCCTCTATGAATGGTATAGTCTTGCTAAAATAATGACACTAGAAGATTGTGCATGCAAGTGCTAAGTTAAAGCATAGTCAAGGTTTACAACTAATATAATTGACAAAAGAATATGACATTAAGATTTGGGAAATAGAAGGTTCTAGTTTAAAGTTTGGATACTTCGAAAGTACCTAGCCTAAGGGCCCAAATAACAAGGAACCCTAGACTCTAGTTCAATGCAAGGCCTATTAGAAACTAGTTTACCTGAGATTATCTAGCACTTATCTTATCAAGTATTTACATATTATGCCTATAACATGTTCGATATATGGGAATAATTTCATGTTGCTTCATGGCTTGGACTAGGGGCTAGTACAAGAAATTAATCACGAGAATTGGAATTGAGATGTCTAAAGATCCATCTATTAGCTACGACTCCCACCAATCCAATTCAGGGTTGGGTTATCAAACAATGCAAGTGACCTATAGAACTTACGTCACGTTGTTGTGCCACTATGCAGACACGGTGTGAAAAACTCCGGAGTGCATCATCATCCGACTTTCTTATTGATCAAGAGAGTCAATGTGATCTAAGTCATTAGTGCTAGTGTGATTGGCATGAATAGTCCAAAAATACCAAAATATTGGACAATTTTAGCCTATTTTAGATATGTTGGATATTATTTATTGTAAAAAATCCTAAAATTTTAGAAAAGCTTCTAGATTAGGATGGCATGCAAAAAGCAAGTTGCTTTTTTAGCTAGTTATGGGATTTTTCATAAAAAAGAAATATTAGCAAAATCGCGCTCGTCCTGATCGTTGTTGATAAGCTAAAAACTGCACTTTGAATTGGAAGAAGAAGGAGTGAACTAGGAGATTCTGGATCAAGTGTCCTGGGGTTTTACCCCCCTTACGAAGCCAACGAAGCCATCAAATTTGGGTTTCGAGCAATAGAGAAGGAGCTATTATTTTGATGCATGTTTTTGTTCTACAAAGAGGCTCCAGGAGATCTAATGCTTGAATATTATTTCTGAGTAGTATCAGACAAAGGATTTCAGTTTCTGTCAATATATATTGATTCAATTCATTGTGATTTATCTTTATCGTGTTTACCTCTTATCTATTCTTTTTCCTCTCTTCCATCTCCTATCTCTACTTCCTTCTATCTCTGATCCCCAGTGGATATGACCTTTCAACAAAAACCCCTTTGACATTGGTGAACCCGACATGAAAGGTCGTCAGAAGAAGGAAAGACAAGATGGGAGAACCTTCGAACACAATCTCCAGTAATGTTTTGCAACATTTGGTGTAGAATATGAATATGCTTATGCAGGTACAAAAACAACAACAGGTGATGCATGCTTCTACTCAAATAGAAAGTGTTGTGATCAATGCTTTGCAAGTAGTTGAGCATGAGATGAAGTTGTTCAATGGTAGGAATGTATCTGCATATGTATATACCTATGCTCAAAAGATGGAATTCTTTGGAGTGGCTCGACTTCATGGAGCCGATATTTTGTATGTGTTACTGTACATGAACTGAAAGTGTGAATTATTGAATTATACATGCAAGATGCTGACTGGGTAGCTTTCAAGAAGACACTCAGGGAAGAATTTTACATTGAAGAAAGATACCAGTTTGATTATAATCAAGCTCTTGCAAGTCAGAAAATTGAATTGTTTCTATAGGCAGCTGATCCTGAGCTTCAAGAGAAGCTTGATTATTTGCGCAAGGATCAAACTAAAGAGACAGGTTTAAAAATAGAGTGGACATGTCAAGGAAGTTGTTACTACACTTGGGAAAAAGCATAGAAGAAGAGAAAGATTGCATGTCTCTAGCCTGCCCACTGTTACAGGCAAGACAATTGATGTATCCAATAAACCACCCACTTCTATGGCTAACCCTATGACTGTACCTGCTATTGTTTCCACTATCAAGGAAGATGTATTAGATGGATTGGTCAAAGGCATGTGGGATTGTCAATTGAAGGTTGCAAAATTGGATGAAAAAGTACAAGAGGAAAGGGGACAAGCAGCAACCCCTAAGCTAGGAAAACGATGTATGTGGTGTGATAGTTTGTAGCATGAGAGAAAGGATTGTGCTGCCTATCAAGAGGCCTTGGCACAACAGCTTATCTTTTGGAAAGATGGAAAGATCCATGCACAAGAAATGGGATTGCCTCTTGCTTTGAATTTTGGAAAGGGAGGTATGCAGAAGTTGTTGGAAGACTTAGCTATTTGAAATGCTTATGCAGCGGTACATGCTTCTACTTTTGGTCTATGATTGGATAGAATGCATGGCCAAGTGATGGTTGGTCCAAAGGCTAAATATGGACACATGCTTTACATGCAGCTAAAAAGAGAAAGGTTACTAATAGTGAAATGTCTCATGCAAGGCAAGACATTTGTGACATAACTGGTTGGGAATCACAGGTAGATGCATATTCAGTGGATGCATATTTAGCAAAGGTACAAATCACAGATATACTTGTGGAAGAGAAACGAAAGAGAGATGAAGATAATACAAGGACATCTAAAAGAGTGACAAGAAGAAGTGTGGATCAGCCTAAAGCTACAAATCAGCCACCTCCCGAGCATGTTATGGAAGAGGTCAGTCTCAGGAGCAAAAATAAGATAGCAAACAAGAGGGAAAAAAGAAGGGTAAGCAGCCATGATATAAGTTGCAGTCTGACATTGAGATAGCCAAAGATTTTAAGAAGGTTCTTGAAGAACGGATCCTAAATAGTCAGGCGGAATTCACCTTAGGAGAGGTTCTTGGCATTGCCAAGTGAGAATTTCATGATGAGATTATTGGCATAATTAAGAGGAAGCTTCAGTTTCTTGGTGATACCACTAGTGCATTGCTGCAATTTGAAGAGAAAACTGGTTTGTTGGGTACTCGGGCTGAATATGAGCATAAAGTAAGTACTGAATTATCTATGCAAGATGCTACTAATCAATGGACAATATGTGGAAAAGAGAAGAAAGTGGCTAAAAATGCATTGTCTTGTAGCAATATGCATGGTGGAGTAAGTGATGGACCTAAAAACGGGCCGGCACTGGCTCATGCACTAGCCGGACCTCGTCACTACGCACAAGACAACCCCTCGGCCTCGCGACCAGGAGCGTCTATCAAAATCTCTGCCTTCCTAAACATTGCATTTGTAATACGTTGTAGTCCAACTGATCCTAACCCAATATTACTCCTCAGAGGGAGTCCCTTCCACGTAGCCAAAAGGCTCGAATCACATACACATGGGGTTCCTCCTACGGCTGAATGCCGTCAACCCTCTGCGACTCTCCTACACCTTGGGGATTGGCCCCTCGATGCGTCGCTCAACATTTAGACATTCCGCACAAACGTCGCTCAAGGTACCCAATAAGCGTGTCCAGGAATGTACCATTGTCCTTACTTGATTTCCCCTTTAGGATCCCACAACTAGCCTACAGCATGGGTATCTCACTGCCTCTCAACGTAGGTCATGTCCTCATAAACCAATTGCAATGCATGTCCAGGAGCTGATCACTGATACTTTTAAATTCTTTTCATGCTCTATGCAGTTGGTGGATGCCTAGTGCTCATAGATTTAGTAAAACAGTATCGTGCACAAGTGCAAAAACATCCTTTTCATGGTTTCTTTCTAACGATTGTATGCTTCGTTGCATGGCATTTTACGGCTTTTTCCATTATTTCTCATATAAAAAGCAGACAAAACCGAACTAAAACACGGAAGCAAGGCTGATCTGAAGTGAGTCTTCATGCCTCAGCCTCACTATACATTCACGGACATTACTCATAATTTTCCCAATTTTCCGAAGCCCAAAATATAAATTTCCCCTATTTTTTAGGGTTTTTCCACCATTTTCTTGCAAATTTTCCCATTTTCTCCCATTTTTTAATTGCTAAAAATTAAGTTCAGTTTATGGGCTGTGGCCCTTAGTTCATTTCAGCAGAAAAAGAATTTTAGTAGGTGTGGATTAATTTATTGCATCATTTATAGCCCAAAAAACCCTATTCTCCTTCATTTTTATGGTTTTTCGTGTCTCGGTTTTCTATTTTCTGCTATCCCACACATGTTTTTCTGATTTTTAAATGATGAACAGCCAGAAAACAGCTCAAAGCACGACATACTCAAAACTCAATCCATATGAACACATTTTTATAAACCAAATTTGCATCAAAATACCATTTTCTTTGTAAAAACAATTATTACCGTGTCTTGCGGGTTTTTCCATTAAATTTGGCACGTCCCACGATTGATTTTTAGCCATGAATTCTGCTTGGAATCAGCAATCTACAATGATTTGGCATTGCCCTTCAGCCTCGTCAAGAATCGGCATCCATCCGGCCATCCATTTCCATTCTACTCTTCCAAGCACGAACGGGGGTTAAGAGGAGAGAGAAGGAGGAGAGAGAAAGACTGATTTTCTCTCTCTCTCTACAGTCCATCATTGCGGGAGAGGAGACCAGCGATACGAAGCGTAGCATAGATGTAGAAGCCTGACATGATCTCTCATAGGCCTTACATAGAGGCTGCCATCTCGATTATGGGGTGGGGGGGGGGGGGGGGGGGGGGGGGGGGGGGGGGGGGGGGGGGGGGGGGGGGGGGGGGGGGGGGGGGGGGGCGGGGGGGTGCCAAAGGTCACCCCCCCTCCCTTACACCTCTCGGGATTTCTGATTTGGGCCCCCCTTTGGGCACCCCGGCCGGTTTCGGGCCATCTTCCGCGTACGGACTCCGATCGTCAGTCTGAAAATTTCTATGAACTTGTCTCGACATCCCGCACTGACCGATAGCTCCATTGACTGGCACAGGCGCACAGAAAAATTATGAAAATTCTTGGAGTGTCGTACGGGCGCCCGTCAAGCACTTGACGCTTAAAATCGTCCTAGGTCGAGCTGCCGCCTTCGTGGTTGAGCATTTTCCCCCGCATTTCCACATTTTTCTCCTATTTTTAGGCACATTCCGGGGCCTAAAATCCATCCTTCAGTAAGGCAGATGCAACAATATGGGGAAGAGACTCTAGGATTTATTTCTTTAAGTCATTACACAAGAAATCATTGGGCAAAGGCTACCACTGAAACGATAGTTAAAATAGGGGAATGTGAAACTCCTTGTGTTGCTTTACTTGACCATGGGTCTGAGATAAATGTCAATGAGTGTGGATTGTATAAGAATGGTGCATGGCCTATGGACATTGATCATGGTTGGCATATGAGGGCTCCAAATAATTCCTCGGGAGAGCTTTATGCTGCATGTCCTAATGTAAAAGTGACAATTGGTGATGTACAAGAATAACAACACTTCTTTGTGCAAGATAATTCCTCATATGCCGTGATTTTGGGACAGCCCTATACTACAAGACCGTGTATGGAAACAAGATGCTTGATGATGGTTCTACTTATGCAAGAGTCAGAAGAAAGGATGGGAGGAAAGCAGTCCAATTTCTGACTCTTTGTGTTAATCATCCTAGAAATTGGGATACGCTTTGAAAGTCTCCTTTGGCTCCAAATGCAAGGGAATTCAAAGTTCTAGATTTTCATTAAGCATTGATGTAATGCAGGGCTACAGTAGTGCTGTTCAGAGGATGCACTCGCCTCTTGATGGAATGAAGCATGCATTTACTATTGGTTATTCTCAATTTACATTAAACAGTTCATGTTGGTTTAAGACTATGGAAGCTATGTGCAAGGTTAAATGCATATCTATGAAACGGGCTACTAAGGAATTGAGAGCATTAGGGCTGTTAGTTGAAAATGAAGACATTTTTTGCATCTTTTATGGGCTTTCTTATTAATCAAGAGTGTGAAAAACTCTGGAGTGCATCATTATCTGACTTTCTTATTGATCAAGAGATTTAATGTGATCTGAGTCATTAGTGCTAGTGTCAGTGGCATGAATAGTCCAAAAATACTAGAATATTAGAGAATTTTAGCATATTTTAGATATTTTTTATATTATTTATTGTAAAAAATCTTAAAAAGTTAGAAAAGCTTCTAGATTAGGATGGCATGAAAAAAGAAAGTTACTTTTTTAGCCAGTTATGGTATTTTTCATAAAAAAGAATGGCAAAATTGCGCTCGTCGCAATTGCTCTTGATAGGCTGAAAACTGTACTTTGAACTGGAAGAAGGAGTGAACTAGGAGATTTTGGATCAAGTGTCTTGGGGTTTTACCCCCCTTGCAAAGCCAACGGAGCCATTAGATTTAGGTTTCGAGCAGTAGAGAAGGAGCTATTATTTTGATGCACGTTTTTGTTCTACAAAGAGGCTCCAGGAGATCTAATGCTTGGAGATTATTTCTGAGTAGTACCAGACAAAGGATTTCAGGTTCTGTCAATATATATTGATTCAATTCATTGTGCTTTGTCTCTATCGTGTTTACCTCTTGTATATTCTTTTTCTTCTCTTCCATCTCCTATCTCTACTTCCTTCTATCTCTGATCCCTGGTGGATATGACCTTTCAACAAAAACCCCTTTGACATCGTACAGCGTTAAAACCCCTAATATATGCCTTAGCCGAAAGAAGGGCGTGTTAAGTAAATTTTATGTGAAACCGCTCCTGATCCCAAGGGGGAGAGTAAATACGTGATGGAAAGGTTATCGCAACTATTCCTACAATGTTTGGAAAAGGATACCATTGTTTTTGTTGAATGATCGAATAACGTCCTAAATGCTTTTGCATTAAACTAATTATGGGATGTGATTTGGATGATTATTCCAAGTGTTTGTCTTTGATGGTAAATGCATGGCAAGGGTCTGTGATGACAAGTTGCCATGGGAATAAAGAAATGTTTTCTTGGAAGATGATAATAGGTTGATTGCCTTGATTATGTTTGATTCTTAATTGGATTAATCAAGGAAGGATATTTTTCACAGGTGGATCATCTCCAAGATCGCACCATGCATTACCCGAGAGGGCACTGCTCGATTTAGGGGCCGATGGTCGAGTGGTGAAAAGGCCAACCACAAAAGTTGTGTCTTACTCCCAGGTCGCTTAGGGTCAGTGGAGCTCTAGACACCCCTTGCCTAGTCTAAAACGGAGTTGTAGATTTCCATGAGCCCAATGTCTAGGGTGTTGGAAGATCATATTCTAGATAATAGATGGAATTTATGGTGCCATCATGTGATTTGGACTGGGTACTTCTGTTGGACAGAAGGGGATATATAATTCTTCTATATGCACATGAGACAAAGATTAACTTAAGTTAAGGAATTTGTTTGAACTTGTTTGCTTTCTTTGTATTCATCTCTGTGATATAAATTACATGAACGAACCATCTTCCCTAAAAGGGTTAATTAAGGAAGTCAATTTTAAGTGTCGCACATAAATATGGTAGGACCTAATTAGAAAACTAAAGCTATCAAGGGAAGCAGGTGGGTGGAACCCATGACAGGTTTGTCCTATGGCAGGGTGGTCCGAGAGAACTGTGAGGCTTCTCACAAGGCTTTATCGACGTTTGACCTTTAGGTAGTGTTAGGTTAGTACCCGGTTCATTCCACTTATTGTAGGTGGTGGATGCCCATCACATTGTGATAGTTGGAGTTCCAACATTGTGTGCATATCTCTCTTTCTTGCTCTTTCTCCTTCCACCATAGCTCTTGCTTCTACTCCGTGCTTCCACTTCATGGTTCATCTCCCTTTAGAAAGCTTGTGTTTTGATAGTATTATGGGATTTGAATACTCTATAGGATGGAAACTTTGTGTTTCAATATGTATTATAGGATTTAAATGCTCTATAGAAAAGGAGAAATAGTAGATTATAGCTAGAGAAAGATCCTTGAGGGGTGCACCTATAAGAAATCATTTATATAATGTGCATTCAAAGGGTATTAAGAAATACCCTTTCTTTATATGCTTTAAGGTTATAAAATGACCCTTTTACTTAACTTACGAATTTTTTTCAAGTTATAAATAAAAATCCCCTTTTGTAAATATAATCATGTAAATTTTACTAAATAAAATACCCTTTCTTTTGAACTCACATGGCACCTTACATATTCTATAAGGCCTGTTGAGATACTTGCAATCACACCTACTCTAGTCCCTTTGTATAGGACAGGTAGGCTAGGAAGATGCAGTCCACTCTAGGAAGAGAGACAAAATCCCATATGCACAGTGGATGTTAAGTGCTACCAAAGAACTCTATATAATGATGTACTTGAACTATCACTTTCATATGACGATAATGCAATAGTACTTGTCTCTTATGTCAAGTGTCTGTGTCATTGTTGTCCATACATAAGATTGTGTTTATGAGTTCAAGTCTCAATCTTGAAACCTAATTCACTTGTGTAGCTGTTGTCTACATGTAATGTCAACATGAGTTGTGTCTTTATCTTCCATCCTCCATAGCTACCGCCTTTGTCATGCTCTAGATCCCACATCATTAACATGGTATCAGAGCTCAGCTAAGCATGGCTTAGCTTTTCTCTACTATCTCTCAGCTCATCTTAACCGCAGGTCAACTCAAGTCCAGCTCATGGTTCCATTTCTCACCTCTATCTCTACTTGACCTTCCTTGGCAGCAATAGCCAACCTGCACCCTGCCTGCTTCAAGCTCTTGGATCTCTCTCCACAAGTCATATCTCACTGCAATTCCTTCTGGGAAAATGTTCCTCTACTTCTAGATCTTCTCCCTAGCACCTCACACCTAAGCATTGCACACCTTGGAGCTTAACATTGTCAATCTTCTCAACTTCTACCTTGGGTGTCCTCCATAGCCAATAGGACCCAGCTCACTTGGAGTCATTGGATCTCTCAATATAAAGCATATCTGCTGATGATTCCTTCTAAAGACCTCTTCCTCTGGTTAAGGCGCAGTAGCCCAACATCATAGCCACAAACATTAGCCATCTCTGCCCCCAGCATTGTCAAAAGCGTCGAAATCTGCCCGAGCTGTGCTTGTCTACGTTTCGTCGTCCTACGCGCCTACTGCTTGACCCGATGCTGATGATCGTTATGGGGCAATGAAAGCCCATGAGTTAAGCTTTCTTTCCATAAAAAAGGTTTGGGAAATGATCAAGTATTCAGCCCATACAGAGCAAAAAACCAGGCCCGTGTCTGAAACCCTAAACTGTCAGCCATAGCCATTTTCATCAAAGCTCAAAAATCTCATCATTTTCTCTCTCCTACCACTTGGAGCAACCCACTGCCACTCTGATCTACTGCCCCAGCATCAAATCAAGGAGGGGAAGGACCTAGAAAGATTGACAAAGGATCGAAGACTCGAACAGGAAGATTCAAGCTTAACATCAAGTCAGACATAGTGTGTTTTTTCACACTACCATTACTTGTGTCTCTTGACACATTGTAATCTGCTCTTTCACTTGTAAAATCTGAGAATCTTGGAACTGATTTGCTGCTGCTCCAGCTCTTCAGCATGGGAAAAGACTCACCGACAGCTCGGTTCAAGGGAGTTGGGTTTCACACCTGGCAAACCCGCATCAAGCTCATCTTGATGAAGAAGGGTCTCTGGGCCATCACAAATGGCAAAGAGATGAAACCTCAGGATGCGGACCTTGCAGCTACTTGGCAAAAGAATGATGACAAAGCCCATGCCATTATCAAACTAGAGCTATACGATAGCTATATTCACCATGTGGATAACTGTGAGACCTCACAGGATACATGGAAGAGACTTGACACCTTGTTCCGTGCACAGTCTAAATCATCAAAGTATGGTCTCCTGATTGAGTTTTTCAGGCTTGAAATGAGGTCCAGCACATCACTTGCCACACTCTAAATTACATGGAAGGACTTCTAACCCAACTTGCAGGAATCAACATTAAAATGGAAGAAGATGTTTGCATCGATGTTCTAATTAAGAGTTTGCCTCCTGAATATAATAATGTATCAACAACTTTAATAAACATGCCAAATCCTAAACTTGTTGATATCCAGGCATCACTGTTAGAAGAGGAAAAGAAGCTAAAAACTAAGGAAGAACCAAGTACCTCTAGAGATGAGAATGCATTATATGTTGGCAACACGTACAAATGCAAGAAGGATCAGCTCTTCTGTGACTTCTGCAAAAGGACTGGACACACCGAGAAGTTCTGCCATGCAAGAAAGAGGTCCCAAAAGGCATATCTAGTTGCAGTCCAAGAAGAAGAAGAAAATGGAGCAAAGGAAGAAGAAGAAGAAGACCACTAGGAGAAGGACAGAACTCATCAGTTCTTCTATTCAGATAGACTTTTTTAGTTTTGTGTTTCATAGTCCTAATGTTTCAAATATAAACTTGTAAAACTCCTCAGTTATCCTTGTACTACAGCCTCTGTACACTTTGTAAGGCCCCTGCTACAGCCTCTGGATGTCCATCATGTTTGTGGTACCCACACTTAGCCTTTTTTGCAACAGCATCTGGTGTTTTTCCATGTTTATGGTGTGCCCACACTTTGCAGGTGTTGCTTTTACTAAAGCCTCTACACACTTTGTACTTTTGGTTGTGATTGAGGAGGGGTGTTGAGATACTTGCAATCACACCTACTCTAGTCCCTTTGTATAGGACAGCTAGGCTAGGAAGATGCAGTCCATTCTAGGAAGAGAGACAAAATCCCATATGCACAGTGGATGTCAAGTGCTACCAAAGAACTCTATATAATGATGTACTTGAACTATCACTTTCATATGATGATAATGCAATAGTACTTGTCTCTTATGTCAAGTGTCTGTGTCATTGTTGTCCATACACAAGTTGTGCTTATGAGTTCAAGTCTCAATCTTGAAACCTAATTCACTTGTGTAACAGTTGTCTACATGTCATGTCAACATGAGTTGTGTCTTTATCTTCCATCCTCCATAGCTACCGCCTTTGTCATGCTCTAGATCCCGCATCATTAACAAGGTGCACCCTCCCCCCCGGCAAAAGACCTTTTGTTCCCCAGAAAAGCACAATATAAACAAGTCAGAGAAGACATTTTACATTAGGAGAGAGCATCTGCTCAGCAAAGCATTTCCTTGATAAGTTATAAATTCTTAGGAAAGAACTCCATAAATTGAATGCTATTCCAATCGATGATGGTGTACAAATTGTGCAACTACAAGGAAATATTTAAGTGTGCAAGGTTAGACTCATGTGCTACAATGTTGTTGACCCTTGACTCTATCTATGAATAATACAGTGTAATTACTTGCTTTAAGCCATTTTCTTTACATGAACTACTATAGTTCATTTCTTTATCACATTTTTTTGAGGAATTATATGAAATGGCTTATATTAATGTTAAGAATGCAACTCATCACGTCATGTTCAAAGGCCATAGTAGATTAGTAATGAGTGCTGCAATGCTCACAATTGCTTCCACACCACTTATTCTAGTTGGTTCTATTGCTAATATTGATATGGGTGGAATGTATTCTAGGTGTGGATATGTTTTAGATGTGACAAATGCCATTGGGATGTACATTCTTGCATGTACACACCAGTACTACTTGTTATGTTTGTTATTTTATGTGTAACTAAGGAGACATGCATGCACCACATTTATCCCTATAAAACACTTAAAATTACAAAGTGTGGATCCTTGTACTACTAAGGTTAGTAAGTTAGCATAATGACAATTGTAAATATATTTATTCTACAATCTCCATTATTTAATTCTAACTATAGCATGTCTAGTTGTAGGGGACTTCTCATTTTCTTACAAGCTAGAGAAAGATTTGGAGAGGACACAATGGCCATCTCAAGACATGGTGCTCAATACTTTCCTACATTAGATTATTTGTGTAGTGAGAAGTACGCAATGCCTAGGGAAATTTCAATGGTTCAATTCTCTCAACAAACCCTAGAAGGGTATCCATTCTTTGTATTAAATTAGTTTAGTACTATCTAGGTTCCATTAGAGGGGAACACTTAGGTGGATAATGAATGGGGAGAACATCCAACTAATAGGGCATATGCTACATGTCAAGGAAAAGAGGTAGGGCTCAAACAAGCTATACATGAGGCGAAGGGTACATGTATGGACATTGTAGATATTGAGGTGAATGGTGCAAATGAGAAATGTGTTGTGAGAGAGGACACTTTAGATATAGACATTGATGGTGATTGCACATTGATGTAGATGATAAAAAACTGTGAAGTCAAACGTGAACTAGGGATAACAATGACTCAAATGGGCCAATAAAGCTGATCAAGGTTACTAGCCAAAGAGTTGGCCACTATTGGTATTGATAAGAAGGATAAAGTTGATGCTTCCACAAAGACAACCATGGAGAGACTCCTTCCCAAAAGATAAAGTAGTGTCCCAAATCCCTCCTTGTCCACACCCTGTCATATACCCAAGTCAAGGGCTAGTAAAAAACTTTAATGCTTGAATGTTTTTTTAGCATCAATAATGAGAATCTGTGTTTATTGTTGCATACTAAAAGATAATAAGATGTTTGCTTAACCTTGTCTGACATTACTATTTTTTCTTCACAACTCTCTCCCCCATACCTTTTATACGTTTTTCATTCCATTTCCTTATTATATTGATTTGTGATATATTTTTTACTTCCATCATTTTGACAACTTGTAACACTTCTTATTGGTTTAGGGACTCAAAGGATACCCTAAGTTAGAGTGATAGAAGAGATAGCTATTCACAAGGAGCCATCAATGGTCGTTGAGATTGCTTAGGGTTTTATGAAGATCACACTAAGGATAGCCTAGCTCTCGTCAAGACTTGAACAATGTGCTTTGTTATTTGTATGTCAGCACCCATCTCCTCCCATTTGATGATGTACTAAACATAATATGATGCACAATGTTTTCTATACCGTGCTAGTCTATGTGCTAACTTGTATGTGTCGAGTTGTTCAAATCTAAATATTCTTTTAGGGATATTGGATCAATGCATGCTATTGGGGGAAAAAAAAATCAAAGTACTTTTTGGAAGGATCTATGCAAAATGATAAACATCCCCTTTCTAGGGGAAGCCTATATTCCTCAAGTATTTTGATGATTTTTAGAGACACCAGATTAATTATGATATACTTTTGAAGGTGTATCAAAATGCTTAATGTGTTTTCGGTTATACTAGAAATGGATGTTTGAGATAACACATAAGGGGTAAAATTTTAAAATATTTTTGATGGAGAAACTAGGGCACTATTTGATCAAGTTATCCAAGTCTTCAAACCATATAGAGTATGCATAATGTGATCCTTGGGGGCAGTGAAGAAATGAGAAGTAGGTAGAGCACATGGAGTAGGTAAGACATGCATGAAAATGGAAGATGTAAAGTTAATCAATATAGTCTATTTAGGTCATAAAAGTCTCAAAACACACTTTCAACTCTGATCATAAACCATAAGGACATGTCTCAAATTTACTTCCTATATATGTTTACCAGCTTGTCCAATTTTCATATCTACTTTGTATACTCGATGAAACTCGTTATTAACTTTTTGCACACTATTTAATACACTCAATGTAAATCTTGAATATTTGTAAGTATCATATAATAGAAAATTATATATTGTATATTTGATCTACATTTTGTATCCTACTTCACACATTTGATGTAGAGCTTGAATAATTATAAACTTAAAATCATAGAAAATCAAAGCACAACTTGGCATCAAAATCATTAGCCTTTTTTTTCCCCTTCCATAGTTATATTCTTAAGTAAGTTGTGTTACATGAACATCAACTCGAACAATCATGAAACTATGAGATAAGAAGTTCTAACATGTTGATATGTTGGATCCAAGAACAAAAATGTGAGTTGGACCCTAGTTATAAAAATATGCTCAAGTGAGATTTTCCTTGTGATAAAAATGGTATGATGATGATAAATTATAACCCATTGGGGTTTTCCTCCACATTCATAGCAAAGCTATCCCCAATAAACAAGGCATCACTCATCTTGGTGCCATGTATATGCTAGAGACATATTCATCCTCACCATTAGAGTTGTTGTCTTCTTGTAAAACATCAGTAAAAAAGGGGTTCAATGGTATGGTTTTTCTAAATTTTCACAATGCACTTTCTGCATCTTTTGCAATGCCCATCCATGTGCACTGATCATAGAAGCATTATGGTGCTTGGTATCTCATAGAATTTGGCATGCATTTTTTTAGCAAGCTTTCCCAAGTGAGCATTTGAGGCATGGAATAAAAAAGAGGAGCATTTTAATTCATTTTGAGTTATCCAATGCCTGTAAATATAAATTAACATATCATTTTTTTTATCCTCTTCCCCTCTCCATTGGGCTGCCTAAAGTTCTACACCATACATTACAATACGATGTAATGTAATCTCTACCTAATTAAGAAAAATGATCAACGGCTTATAATCAAACACTACTTACCTTCCCAAAGGGTGTGCTCTAAGGGATGGATGTGTCCATGCAAACGGTCCTCCAACCACCATGGAGACTCCATATACTCCCAAGAAATGATTTCCCATTCCTTCCATGAGTTTGGATACATGCACTCAAATACCTCTACAATTTCCCAAACCAATATGGGCTCTCGCTTATGGAGACCTCCCTGATTGTCAAAGATCCTCACTTGCCTACAACATGTCAAGTGAAAAATGGCTCAAGCATATCAAGACTTCCCTCCTTGTCAAAGATCCTCACCCACCTACAACATGTGGGGAATTGCCAAGTGGCATGATTGAGGGCTCAAAGTAGCATTCATGGAATGGTGACTAAAAGAGGCCATCAATACTAATGGTAGTAGTAGTGTAGTAATAGAAGGAGATGGATTAGCCATGGATTATGGTAGATGGACTTTAGGACATTGTGGGCACCAAAAACTATGAAGGGATTAGAGAAAAAGTATTTTTTTCCTTTTCTCCTTTCCTCCTCGCCTCTCAACTCTTCCTTTTTCCTCTTTATTTCCTCCTTGACTCTTTATTTGGTTCTTGCACTTTCCCAAACTCTGACATTCTTCCGTGCAATGTAATGCTGTGATATCGGCCAAGACAATCTAGTCCATTGACATGTATTTCTTCTAAATGGCTACTCTTTTGGAATACACTCTGTATTTTGAGTCTATTATCAAAATGATATAACCTTCTTACTCGAATATATGAGCATTTCTTTTCTTGATTAAGTACTTGTCTTAGTTAGTACAAATGGTAGTCTTTTCTTTCAATATTCTTTGTTGTTGAATCTGTGATACTAGCATACCTCTATCTCGGGTTAGGGTATAATAAGGCTCTATTGTTTTGCATAACTAGTGCAATCAATTTGCACTTGGTAATCACAATTGGAACTTGGACCCAATTACACATGGCAACCATGCAGATCTTTCCCACATGCATTGGCCTACATGTGCGTGCACTCTCAAGGTCTGCCCGAGAGGATGTCTATCTTGTGTTGTCATAATGATTTGGGTGGCGTGACCAATGGCATGAGATTCTGTCTTGTGAGGGAACTTCATTCCTTAGCAATGATGAGTTTTTAGCAAAACAATCCATTCCATAGCCCTAGAAATAGTGCCCACACTCTATTCCTAGACCTTAGGATGTGCACCTTGGTCGATCAATCAATCTTGCGATGCCTTTAAAGCTAGCAAGGTGACTATTTGCATCAGCTAAACTAGTCGTGGTTTTACCCATTCCACCTTTTATTATTCTAGTTCACACTTGGATGGCTGCCCAGTCATGGGTTCCATTTCCAAATTTTATTGGATCATCAATTGAGGACTCACATGCCTTCCTTCTTAGGCAATTTGAGATGGCATATATGGTTAATTTCCTCACCCAAGTAGGGGTTGCTTGTAAGGTGGCTATATATGAGTCATCGATGTGTAAAGAGGTAGTGACTTGGTTCCCAGAAGAAAAACAATTGGGCAACATTTGACACTTCTCAAACAATATTTCATTCATAGTTCTAGTCGGACCCAAACTGATGCCTAGAAGTTAGAAAGAGTGCATAGGCTAAAATAAGGTAGTGCCATATTCTAGAGATATATAACTTAGTTTAAAGTCTTGAGAGGACATATCTCCTAGAACACGCAATCCAATGGTGAAATGTTGCACTCTTTGTATGTGCAAGGCTTAAACGGAGATATTCAAAAAGCTTTGTCTTCAAAAGACCTATTAATTAATAACTTGGATTATTTTTACCAGTATGCTAGCCGTATTGAGATGTTTTTGGCCAAGAAAAAGTCAACAAAAGGGAGGAAATTGGCCAAACCAACTGATGACAAACCTTGTTGTGTGGAAAAAAAATAAGTCCAAGATAAAGGACAATGCCCACAAACCCTTAGGGGATGCTCAAAAACTTGCCATCAAATATGTCTAGTGTACCAAGTATAGTAATCCGGGTCACGTGGTTGCCAAGTGCAGCCTTAATTAGCAATGGTGTGCCATTTTCCATACAACTACCCACAATACAAAATTTTGCATGTATAATATCCATAGCTAGATGGAAAATGCTAGGTCCTGGCGGCAAGGTGCATGAAGAGTGCAATCGGCCCATTTGAACCACCCTAGACCATTTGCTGCTATGGCCTCAATAGTATCATACACAAAATAATATTATTTGTCTCTTGACATGGGTTGAGGAGGATGATGAACATATTAGAGAGATAGAGAAGGATATTACCGTCCCCCAAATAAAAAATGTTTCTTTTGTATGTAGCAAGATCATTGGAGATCCAAGCATCTTGAAATCTCCCTTCACATCTAAAATTAGGTCATCAACAATGTTTTGTTGGACAATGGGTATGGAATCAATATTATCATTGTGGCCACTTATAGAGATTTTGGGCTAATGAACTAAGAGCCAGTCCCATTCTTGGTTTGGATGGCTAATCAACAAAGAGTGTAGCCACTTGGCATCATTAGATCAGTTTTCATGGAGGTAGCCAATTTGATATTCCCGATTTCCTTTGTAGTACTCAACATGAAGCATGTAGGTGAAGATTATTGCCTATTGCTCATGCAACCCTAGTTGTGGCAAGGATGGGTTAGTCATAATTGGGATTGCAACTAGCTAACAATTCACTAAGGTGACAATAAAATCTTAATCTTCTTAAATAGAATTCTTCATCCATCACTAGCCTACAAACCAATAGTCGCTCATAGAAATGGTCAACATGGTGGATGGCTTGGATGATGATGAGGAAGATGTATTCTTGGTAGCTAATGCCCACTTAGAACCATTTTTTCTAATGGATTGCTATAGATTAGCCAATAGTACTTCGATCCATACTCCCCATTCACGCTACCTAGGAGTTGGTCTCAACACAGGACCAAACTCCTAATGATATAGAAGTTTTGAATTCGGACTCCAAAGCAAAAGCAGCTTAAGCTATGCTATAACTGACTCTAAATTTTCTTATGTGCTTAGATAAGCGAGAGAAATTGAAGCACAAATGTAGAAGGTTACAAGGGTCATGAAGGATGCCCTCACCATAGTCTACCTTGGTGTGAAAAAACCAAAGTGAGTAAAGATTAGTGCTCACTTACAGCCTGTGACTTTTGAGACAACTAGTTGCCCTCCTAATAGAATTTAAAGATATTTATACCTAGGATTGCTCTGAAATGAAGGGATTAGAACCCCAATTTCAATAACACCAAATTCTCCTCACATGAGATGCTGTGCTAGTTTGCATGCACACATATCACATGAGTGTCCACATGGCAAAGCTAGTCAAAAAAGAGAGCTAGTAGACCAATTCCTTTGGGTTGTCTTCATGGCTCCATTAGATTGGATAGAGTGGATCTCACAATTTTTATTGTCCCTAAGAAAAATAAGAAGCTAAGGATCTGTGTAGATTATAGGAAGCTAAATGCTACAACCATTCTAGATTCGTTCTCCTTTCCTTACCATGATAACATTCACGATGAGGTTGTTGGTTACAGGATGCATTCTTTCTTGGATGGATTTAGTAGTTATAGTCAAGTATGGCTTTCTGTAGAGGATCAAGCTAAAACTACATTCATCATGGCCTAGGGTGTATTTGTATATGTAGTTATGTGGTTTGGACTAAAGAATTCCCTAGCTTCCTTCTACTGGAATATGCAAGAAATATTTGAGCCCTACATGACAAACTTCATTCAATTATTCCAAGATGACTTCAGTGTCTCTTAGGTACACTGCTGCTTCACTTGCATCAGCGTCAAATCTATTCACCAAATTTTAATAAGTTAGAGTCTAAGTTTGAACCCCATGAAATGTGTCTTTGTGGTGAAAGGTGGTGTTTTGATGGGTCACATTATTTATGGTGATGGCATTTGCCATGAATCCCAACAAGGGACATGCCATCATGCATGCCTCCATACCCAATTTTCCAGCTATAGTGTTATGGTTTCTATGGAAAGTCCCTTGGCATGGATGATATTTACACCTCCTATCCCATGTAGCTATCCCTCTCAATTGGCTAGCCCATACTCCCAAAGAAACCTTCACATGGAATGAGGTAATTGGTCTAGCATTTCAATGTCTCCAATTACTTCTGTCCAAGGCCTCAAGCTTGGTCTCACCGATTGGATGAAGCCTTTCCATGCCTTTGTGGTGGATACCTCAGATATAGCAATAGGCAATATACTTATGCAATAGGATACCATGGTTGGTTCCAAAAATTGATTTTCTATGCTAGCAGATGGCTCTTTGCTATGAGAAAAATTATTTTGTAACAAAAAGAGAACGCCTCAAAATGCTCGATTCCAAAAAGAATTTTCACAATTTACTTAACCATTCCTTTTTTTTTTCATGAGGATCACTCTGCTTTGGTCTACTTGGTCAAACAATAGAATGTCCTAGGAAGATTAGCTCAATGGATTCTCTTTCTTGAAGAATTTGATTTCAAGGTGGTATATAGACCTGGAGTATAGTATGTGATAGTAGACTTCCTTTTCTTACATAATTGTGGAAAAATTTCACTCAAATTAGATGACAACTTTCTAGATGTCCAACTATTTCATGCAACACTTGACAATCTTGAACCTAACCCAATCAATCCTCCTTGGACATGGTATGAGAAATTATCGGTCTTCCTAGACTCCTACAAGTCTTGGACCATGTTTCCATGGACTAGTGGAAATGATTGGCTCTCTGGAGTGGGCATTTTGAATTTTCCTCGAATGGCTCTATTATAGAATGATGTTCGGAGTTCTCCAATGTATCATTCTTCCAATGG
The DNA here is from genome assembly GCF_053477565.2 of Lygodium microphyllum. NCBI lineage: Eukaryota > Viridiplantae > Streptophyta > Polypodiopsida > Schizaeales > Lygodiaceae > Lygodium > Lygodium microphyllum. The sequence continues at coordinate 77,240,281 of NC_141145.1, read as the reverse complement.
AGAAAGATGCGGTTATGGAAGAAGCTCATCAAGATATTGCCGGAGGTCAATTTGTAGTAGAGGTTACAATCAAAAAAATTCAAAAACTAGGGCTATGGTGGCCTACCATGCATGGAGATGTCTACAAATGTGTCCATAAGTATGATGCTTACTAGCAACTTGATTAGCCTCTATCTCAAGATCAATTGCCCATTCACTCGATCTTGCCATTGGAGCCCTTTTAGATATGGGAACTTTGTCGTCCCTATCAAACAAAAATTGTGGCAAGCTTGTTTGATCTTCCCTGTTCAACATATTGAATGGTGTTCACCTGTTGCTATCAAAGAAGAATAAAAATAATCAAATATGGCTTTGGGTAGACTTTAGAGAGCTTAATAAGAAAACAATTAAGTACTACTACCCATTTCCCTTTATTGACCAGATTTTGGACTAGTTTTAGAAGGTAGGGAAATATATTTGTTTATGGATTGCTTTGCAGGATACAACCAAATGGCAATTGCAAAAGAAGATAAGCTGAAAACAACTTTCATTATTGCCTTCGGTACCTTTGCGTATGGGTAAGGGATGCATGCATTCCTTCCACTAGGTTGGAGGAGGGGAGACTCTCTTCCTCATCCTCATTACAATCCTCTACCTTGGTTTGAGCATCCTAAAGTCCAGGCTTTCCTCAGGGTCACAGTCAGTAGTCTCTTTGAAGAACTGGCTCCCATCGATGAAATCCTCACCGTCAGAATCTATCGATTCATAGCACTACTAATGAATCTCGATGACTCGAGAACCACGGGGAACACTAATAGTACAACCAACCCCCCAGAGATAGCAATGTTGATGGGGGGGTGAGGTGCAGCCTTAGTTGGCAACTTAAACATGTCGCCCCCTCCTTATTACCTTCTTTTTTATCTTTTACATCAACCTTATTAAGGTTTCTTATTTTTTTTTCTTTATGGTGATTCCTACTATGCAATTCGTGGTTCTGTTCTCCCGTGTGCATGGTGAGTCCTTTTGGTGTGATTCAACTTGCCTAATCCTTGTGCACATGTGGTATGATGAGTGCTAATTTTTTTTTCCAATTCATTGGATATTAATGACAATATAAGGGATTTGAAAATCATGCAAAAGTATCTTTCTTTGGGAATATTACATCCTCTTCCCTTTAGAAAAATCAACATGTCATATCGAGAGAAACTCAGGATGACCTCTCTTGAGGATGGACTCCTCGATCTATGTGGCATCCTCTTCAAGAAAGTCCTTCCATTGAATAACGTACTCACAGAGAGTATGATTCCTAAGAGACTTTTCCCGTATCTTTAGGATTCTATCGAGTTGAACTTCCAAAATTCCCTAAGTTGGCATTATAATTTATCCATCTAGGATATAATCAGGGTTAGGGACATTAGGCTTCAAAAGGCTTACATGAAATACATTATGAGCTTTGAGATGAGGCAGAATTTATAATATATAGGCATTCCTATCAAGACTTTTGATAATCTTGTAGGGCCCACAATATCTTGGATTGAGTTTTTTGCATTTTCCAAGGAATAGAGAACACTTCTTTGGGTGGACTCTTAGGAATACCATGTCTCCATCCCTGAAAGTTTGGGGAGTCCTCTTAGGATCTGCATAGGCCTTCTGTTGGTCCTGTGCTACTTTGATGTCTTGGTGGATTTCTTTGGTCTCTTATGCCATCTCATCCAGCATTTTCTTGGATGCTTCAACACTGTTGGGTCAGAGAAATTGAGAAGGGACAAGCAATCTTGCCCATACAATTCCTAAAAATGGGTCATACTAATACTTTTTGGTACAAAACATTGTAGGAAAATTTTACCGGGGTTAAATATTCAATCCATATCTTGGGCTCTCTATTATAGTAGACTCTCAAAATGTCTTCTAGCACTTGATTGACCCTTTCAATTTGCCCATCAGTTTGAGAACAATAAGTGGTACTATGAGAGAGTTGCATGCCGGATCGCTTAATAGATATAGGTACAAAATTTAGAGGTGAACAATGAATCCCTACCACTAATAATCATTGTTGGCAACCCATGCAATTTGAAAATCCCCTTGACAAACAACCTACTAATGTTAGATGCTTTAAATGTAGTCTTCACAAGAATGATGTCAATGACCATTATCATTGTATCCATGACTACTAGGATTGAGCCATAACCTCCTTGCATAGTTGGAAGTCCCCCAACCACAAAGTCCATATTGATGACCTTCCACTTTATTTGTGAAAGGGATGCAGGAGACGCAGGAGAGAAGAGCACACACAATGTAGGCGTTGTCAACAATGTTATGACAACCTTATTGCACTTTCATATAGATATGAATAAAGAATATGGGCGGTCATTGTACACGGGTAGGCCCAAGGGCCTTTTACCCCAACAACCTCCCACTAAAAGGCCAATGGGCCACAGAGTGAAAAAACAAAACAAAAGAAAAGAGAATGACATCTCACCCAACGCCCAATCGGAAAGCGAGCTGTGCAATAAGTGGCAGGAACCTCCTCACAAGAAGATTCAAGCATCCCTGAGTCCATGACATCCAGGAGATAAGCGATCCCATAGCTCTAGACAATAGAGCAATCCATGACTGATTCCCATGAAGCAAGCAACACAACTCATAAGTGCACAGCTGTAAAGCATCCGAGTGGCACAGCATCAGTGCAGTGCATAAAAGACAGCGGAGAGCATACAAGCTCTCCAAGGTCAATCATCAAAAGAGGGCCAGCATCCCGAACACAAGTCAAACGGGGTCTTAATACAATATGCGGCCTCAGCAAAGTGAAAGACTGACATACAGCTGTAGAATCAACCATAAAGCGCACTGACTGCGCATCAAGAGGCCTGAGAGGTATCTACATCTCATAAAAGATAGCATGATGGTTGCATAGAGCTTGCCAGGCATCTAAATCCCAAAACCTGTAAGCCATAAAGTCACTATCTCCATAACCAAGGAGTATGCATCTGCGTGACATAGGCACATGTAGCATACTGACAGATGCCTGGTAGCCAAACATCCTCAAGTGATCATAGGAGGGTCTCATGCCACTCCATGCCTCATGCGGAGTAATAACATCCAAAGAGAAACACGACGTTTGATTAACCAAGTAGACTTCCGTCATAAGGGCCTTAGCCCAAAAGCCATAAGAGAACCTAGCTGTGGTAAGCATAGAAGCAACCTTTACTTGTAAAGTCCGGCACATGGCATGAGCAATCCCATAATAGCGTGGGCATAAGAAATCAATGCCATATTTTTGACAAGAGATCCATAAGCTGGGAGAGATAGCATGACTCTCATAATCCATCTGCAAGCATCTAGGCTTGCTACTAGTAGAATCCATAAACCTGTCAAGCATAGTAACATCATCCTCAATCCGTACCAAAGGGTAAGCCCAAACACAATGGGTAGCATAATCCATGAAGGTCACAAAATACGATGCTCCACCAAGTAACTGAGAAGGCATAGGTCCATCTACTACAACATGGACTAGATCTAGAGGAGCATGCCTCACACGATCGCCATAAGCGAAAGAGGCTCTGCATGGACCATGAGTAAAATGAGGGCAAGTAGCATGGGGAAGAGCAGGCAATAAGCCCATATCACATAAAGTATCCATCTCAGTGTGTCATACATGGCCTAGGCGACAATGCCATAACAATGCATGTGGTATCTGCATAACTGCAACCATAGAATCTCCCACATGAGAGACATGCACTACATAATCACTGCCATATCTAGCACCTCTGGCCAATACCAAGCAACCACGATGGGTTTTCCATGAAGTATCCCCAAGAGAGACATAATATCTTGCACCATGCAATTGACTATTAGAGATGGCTCTTACTGAGCGTAGGTATATGCAAGACATCACAGAGCATAAGAGAAGACCCATTTGGCAAAGCCAAGTGTATATCCCCTATACCAATAACATGACAATCCTGCTCAAGGCCCAAAGAAATATATCTGTCAACCTCCCTATAAGAAGAGAACCAAGCTCTATGCGGAGTAACATGACAAGATTCCATACTGTCTAAAAGCCAATCAAAGGTATAGGCCATATCACTGAGCAAGTAATCTGCAAGGTAACACGATGATAGGAGTCTAGGCTCAGCTACATCATCATGGGTAGCTACATGCACCATACCACTATCAATAGTGGTCTCACCTACTGTATCACTGACTCTGCTCTCATGTCTAGTGCGGTGCAATCTTTTCTGCTCTCTAATCCACTTGAAGCATTTACGCTTCGCATGCCCTTGCCCTGTCTTTTCACAATGAAAGCAAATAGAACCTGTAAAACCTGTACTCTCAAGGGATTCACTAGTAGTAATAAGGAGACATCACCTGCGTGCAAGAAATATATGAAAATACCCCTTATCTACCCCCTATTTATGGGACCTTACCTTATAAAATGTACCTTCCTTCCCTTAAATAACCCCCCTTCCTTACACTCATGTGGTACCATACGGTAAACCCTAGTGGACCCCCCAGAAACCTATAGAAGAGGACAACTGCTCTATAATAGCATGAGTAGGGCTGTCCAATACATCCAAGGAGCTCAAAGAATCAGGGGAACTCTCATCAAAGAGAACAGGCTCATCAAGAGGACTGTTTGCATGACTAGAAGAGCTAGAAGTCTGGTGCACAGATCGGATGATGTAAGCGCGCGTAGTGAGCATCGGAAGGTCCCCAAGAACAAAAGAACTCTACTTTTTGAACAAAACTCAAGGCAGAAAGCATGCACGACATGAACAAGAGACCAATTGGGTGCAATCTCCCACCATGCCTTGTGTGAGCGCTCCACAAAGCATGCATTTTATATATTAATCATCTTCAAGCTCAAATAATAGCCCAAATTACAAAATAGCATGCTTTTGGCTTTTGAGTTTGCTTTAGTGCTAAATAGAAATAAAGCTAATGGGTGGGCGCCCAAAGAGTCAGGCATACCCAATACAATGTCCAAATACAAATATCATAATCGTGCGCCCATGCGCATACAAAAATAATAAATAAATATCCAACGCCTTAATAAATAGGCACGACAAAATATAGGCGCCATGCCTAAGGTATGCGCCCATCAAAATATAAGTGATAACTCGAATACACGCTATCCTCCAATGCTTTCCTCCGCCACTGCTGCTATCTCTACACATCAACTGAAGCATTCACAATCGTTAGTAAAATAATACAATTAAACTGACAAAAGTGAATACCTAGCAATCTTCAGCTACATAAATAAATCAATTGGTTAGAAATCAATCCTAACCTTAATTTATCACAAGTGCGCACTCTAAACTCATAAATGTTTATTAATTTAATATGTATTTTGCGGAATCACCCGCTATGGAATCACCCATGTACACACTAAATTAACGAAATGCCCGAAAAGGATAGGCGTCCCCATCGACTTCTCGCACAAAGAATCCACTTTGTGTATGAGCCCCGGTAAACAAAGTTTACAGAATCCACCGTAAAACCTCACGGAATCCACCATGGCACGGAATCCATCGTGAAATATGCCTCCTGGCATCATACCCCCGGGGTGGGATAGCAATTGTCCTCAATTGCTATTAGCTCAATGTTAACAGAGTGGGGAAAGCATTTAAGTCTCTAGCGTGCATCCATTGGGCCTCTTCAACAGGATGGTTTTTAAACTTGACCAAATATCTAGAATATCTACGGCCAGTTCTAGTGGTCATAAAGTCAGTATCTATGATAGCTTCAGCTCAAGGATTTCAGTCTCTTCATGTAACAAAGGTAGGTTTTCATAAACAGGGTGTACAAGTAACTGGCCTCTAAAGGGTCGTAATAAACTAATGTGAAAAGCGTTGTGAATTTTCCAATGTGGTGGTAGTTCTAACTTAAATGCATTGTCATTGATTTTGTGAATGATCTTAAATGGTCCATAGAATCTAGGTGCTAATTTCACAATTGGGTGTTTATCTACACTTTGTAATCTACGTTTTTCTATTCTTAACCAAACATAGTCATCAACTTTGAAATTCATGGCTTATCTTTTCTTATTGGCTTGTTTTGTATATGATTGCTAGGCTTTGGCAATCATATCTTTAACCTCATCAAAAATAATAGCATGCATATTAGCAATATCATCAGCACTCTGAATTCTATTTGATAAAGATGCAACAGGTGTAGACAATCTATAACCATAAATCACTTCAAACGGTGCTTTCTTTGTAGCTGTGTGTGGTGTATTGTTATATGCAAATTGAAGTAAATGTAGATGTGTATCCCATGTCTGTGGTTTTGAAATACTGTAAGCACGTAAAAGATCTAAAATAGTACTGTTAGTAGCTTCTGTTTGACCATTAGTTTCAGGATGAAATGCAGATGAAAAATCAATCTTTGTTCCTAAGTTAGCAAACAAAGTAATCCAAAAATTATTATAGAATCTAGAATCATGATTAGAAATAATAACTTTTGGTAATCCATGATTAGTGAAAACAGTTTTCAAAAACAATTGTACTGCCTGAGATGCTGTTAAAGTTTTCTTGCATTGAATGAAATATGCTTGTTTACTAAACCTGTCTACAACAGTCCAAATCATATCATGGTTAGCTTTAGTATTAGGTAAACCAGTAATAAAATCCATAGAAATCTGTTCCCATGGTCTTGATGGAATAGATAAAGCCATTAGTAAACCATACTGTTTACCATGATGTCTCTTAACTCTTTGACAAACTAAACCTTCAGAAACAAAGTTAGATACATCGGTGTCCATATGTGGCCAATAAAAATCTTCAATCAATGTACGTAAAGTAGATATAATACCTCTATGACCTTGATATGGAGGACAATGAATCTCATTCAAAACAAAAGATCTAAATGGAACTGTAATGCATAATCTCTTTTCATAAAACATGAATCCATCATTGTAAGACAATGAATCAATAGGAATCCAGTTATTTCCAACTAATTTATTCCAATCAACTTGAAAAGTAATGTCTTGATGATAAGTATCTTTCATAGGGGTTAGAGAATCAAATGATATGACAAAGATATTATGAATGGTCGGTCTTCTACTTAAAGCATCGGCTACTACATTCTCTTTCCTTGGTTGATATTGGATAAGGGGATGAAAAATCTGAATGAAAGCTGCCCATTTGATATGTCGGTCAGAGATTTGGGGTTGAATAAGGAGATGTTTAATACTTTGTTGGTCAGTCTTAATCATAAACTCAGAACCCATTAAGTAATGTTTCCATTGTCTTAAAGCTTGTACTACAGCTAACAATTCTTTATCATATGTAGAATATTTAAGTTCAGATGGTTTCAATTTACAGCTAGAATAGGCTATGGGATGATTATCTTGCATAAGTACGGCTCCTATTCCAGATCCGCTAGCATCAGTAACTACTAAAAAGAATGGTCAATTGAAATTAGGTAGTTGTAATATAGGAGCATGGGTTAATGCATGTTTCAATAAATCAAAAGTTTTTTTTTAATTTTTAGACCAATGATAAACAATACCTTTCTTTAAAAGTTTAGTCAAAGGTAAAGCAAGTAATGAAAAATTTCGCATAAACTTCCCGTAAAAACTAGAAAGACCTAGAAAAGAATGTAACTCATGCATATTTTTAGGTATGGGCCAGTTTAATATTGCTTCTATCTTCTTAGGGTCAACCTTAATACCTTCTGATGACACAATATGACCTAGATATTCAATTTCCGTTTGAAAGAACTCACTCTTTTCTGGATTAGCATACAATTGATTATCTTTCAACAACTTGAAAACCAAAGACAGATGTTCATAATGCTCTTTCTCATTTTTACTGAATACCAAGATATCATCAAAGAATACTATAACACAATGCTGATATTTCAAAAATATGTGATTCAACATTCTACTAAATGTAGCAGGTGCATTAGTCAATCCAAAAGGCATCACTAGTAATTCATAATGTCAAATTGTGTTCTAAATGTAGTTTTGAATATATCAGATTTATCTAATCTCACTTGATGATAACCATATTTAAGATCTATCTTACTAAATATGGCAGAATCTTGTAGTTTATCCATAAGATCATCTATCCTAGAAATTGGATATCTATTCTTAACAGTAATTTTATTCAGGGCACGATAAACAATGCACATGCGATAAGTATTATTATTCTTCTTTACCAAAAAAACAGGTGCACCAAATGGAGAACTACTAGGTCTAATTAATCCTCTATTGAATAATTCCTCAACTTGATTTTGAATTTCTTTTTGTTCAATCTGGTTATGCCTATATGATGCTTTACATGGTGGTTGTGTACCAGGAATTAAATCTATTTTGTGATCTTTAGGACGTGAAGGAGGTAGTCCAGGTGGTAAATCTTTAGCAAAACAATCTTTAAATTGTGCAAGGAATTCTTTATGCCTAGGGTGCATATGTTTTTCTTTAGCTTGAAGTTCATTCACCCAAATTAAATAAGATTTACTACTTTTACGTAATGCACGTTTAGCTTGAGTATGAGTAAGCATTGGAAAATTATTAGATGCGTGCATACCATGCAATGTAATATGTTTTCCTTGAAAATGAATTTTAATTGAATGCGTAGAATAATCTATGTTAGGATTATGCTGATGACGCCAAGGAATACCTAGGATAATATCACTGGATTGTAAAGGTAAAACTAGGAAATTCCTTCGTTCAGTGTATTCACCAATTTTAATTTCTAAGTCATGCACCTCTTGTGTTCCATTATCTTGTGCCTAAGAATGCTGCTTTAATGCGATAATGCGTTGGAAAAGTTTTTAATTTCAATTCTTTCACTAACTTTGCAGAAATAAAATCATGTGTACTACCATCATCGTGCAAAATAATCTTTTCTTTTCCATGCACTAAACATTTCATTGTCAACAAAGAATGTGGAGTTGGCATACCTGGTAAAGTATCCGAAGGAGTAGCAATGTCGTCTTCATCTTCCGTAAAGTCAGGTATTTCCTCACGTTCTTTATCTTCCATTGCTCCAAGATAATTGATATGGACAGGTGGCTTCTTGGATTGGCAATTGGCTTCTAGATGTCCAAGTTGATGGCATTTGTAACACACTACAGGTTTGGCTTTAGATACATTGTTGACAATGGCAGGAAGTCTAGGAATATTGGGATTTGGCTATGAGGATGGCTTAGCGTTTTGATTGGTATTTGATGGCAAAGTAGGTGGTTTTGTCCAAGACTTATGGAAAAATGATGAAGGAAAACGACTTTGATTGAATCTTCTAATATTTGAATTGAATTGCTTAGAATCATAGTTACCATTTGCTTGAAATTGTTGTGGACGCTTGTCTCTTCCTCGAATCTTGTCTTCAGTGTCATGAGCCAGAGAAATTGCATCTTCAAGGGTTGCAAGCTTGAACATATTGACTTCAGCGTAGTAATGTCCAAGTAATCCAGACATAAACTTGTGCTTGTGAGTCGCTTCAGGTACGTCTTCAAGCATGCGTAGTTGCAGTAAGGCATTCCAAAAACGTTCGGTGTACTGGAAAATAGGCTCATGATCTCTTTGTTGAAGAAGATCCCGTTGCTTTATGGCTTTTTCATGGAATTGAGGAGGAAGGAAATTCTGCATAAACTTCTTTTTGAAACTCTCCCAGGTAGTGGGACAATCAATGCTCTTATGAACCACGGTCCACCAAAGAGATGCTCGATCGACTAAGTGATTAGTGACACATTTAATTTTATCTTTTTCAGCGTATGTCTCTTCATGAAAGTAATCATCAAACTGACTGATGAATGCAAGTACAGTCTTTCCATCTCGAGTTCTATTGAAAGTACGGAATTTGAAATTTCTTTTACTTATCTTTGTTTCTTTGCGGATGGATTGAGCTTCGAGCGTCACATCGATGGTACGTCGGATAAGATCTTCAGGTTGTGGTCCATCTTTGTCGGTGGTCGATCGTTGCAAATTGGCCAATTGAACTTGCAAAGCTTGTCGAGCTCTTCGTTCTTCATCAAGCTGCATCATAATTAAATCCAATTTTTGTTCCATCGTAGGTTCAGGAAGATCGCCTTCAGCCATTAAATCATCCATATTTTGTTCCGTCATCCTGTAAAAATCCAAAAGATCTCACTCTCTCAAAATCCAATTAGCGGGATGAGCGTAGCTCAAAGTCGGGTATACAAGGCTTATAGATTTTTGTTTGGCTTTCACGGTCTTCGACTTTTGCGGTTGCGGAATTCATAGTCTTCTTTAAAAATTGTGTATGACTTTCTGTCTGTGCTGAAACTGGTTCAGCAAGTCTGCATATGCGAACAGAGTCTTCCAGGGAATAACTTTGTAGTTCTGTGCTTCTACGCAGGAACAATCCTTATGGGAGTTTTTGGAATAAGTCAGTTTTGATCTCTGCGGACTTGGTGAACTTGCAGAGTAACGAAACTTGCAGGACTTGATAGACTTTGTATATTAGTGACTTGTGGCTTAGTTGATTAAGCTTATAACTAATCTGAAACTAATGACGAATTTTAGGAAGGGCTGTTTTGCTACACCGAAAATCATAGAAAAGACCTGCTGCTGCCGATTTGAGGATTTAAGTAACTAAGCTTTTTAAAAGCTTAGTTCTAAGCTTTAGCTTAAGCTTATGAAGTTTTTAGATATGAAGCTTATCTATTATTGACTGTGGAGAAACGACTTGATGAAGGAGATGTAGGAGTGGTCCTCTGCTTCCTCAGGCCGGTCCTTCGTGATCAGATGCTGTAGACAGAGGTTCTTGACCGCCAGGAATCCACCTGTATTGACCGTTTGTGATGAAACTGACTGTAGAGCTCGATCGTTCCAGGAGCTCCGCCTTCGCACAAGATGGGTAGCGATTGGAAGCTCTCGATCTCAACTTCGCTCTGATACCACTGGTGCATAGATTGGATGCTGTAAGCACGCATAGTGAGCGTCGGAAGGTCCCCAAGAACAAAAGAACTCTACTTTTTGCACAAAACTCAATATAGAAAGCATACACGACATGAACAAGAGACCAATTGGGTGCAATCTCCCCCCATGCCTTGTGTGAGCACTCCACAAAGCATGTATTGTATGTATTAATCATCTTCAAGCTCAAATTATAGCCCAAATTATAAAATAGAATGCTTTTGGCTTTTGATTTTTCTTTAGTGCTAAATAGAAATAAAGCTAATGGGCGGGCACCCAAAGAGTCAGGCATACCCAATACAATGTCCAAATACAAATATCATAATCGTGCGCCCATGCGCATACAAAAATAATAAATAAATATCCAACGCCTTAATAAATAGGCGCGACAAAATATAGACGCCATGCCTAAGGTATGCACCCATCAAAATATAAGTGAGAACTCGAATACACGCTATCCTCCAATGCTTTCCTCCACCACTACTGCTATCTCTACACATCAACTGAAGCATTGACAATCGTTAGTAAAATAATACAATTAAACCAACAAAAGTGAATACCTAGCAGTCTTCAGCTACATAAATAAATCAATTGGTTAGAAATCAATCCTAACCTTAATTTATCACGAGTGCGCACTCTAAACTCATAAATGTTTATTAATTTAATATGTATTTTGCAGAATTACCCACTATGGAATCACCCATGTACACACTAAATTAACGAAACGCCCAAAAAGGATAGGCGTCCCCATCGACTTCTCGCACAAAGAATCCACTTTGTGTATGAGCCCCGGTAAACAAAGTTTACGGAATCCACCGTAAAACCTCACGGAATCCACTGTGGCATGGAATCCACCGTGAAATATGCCTCCTGGCTCAAAGTCATCATAGCATACTGCAAAGGGGACTCATCCAAACGAAAAAGGGAGAACACAAAGGCATCAACCACAAATGCAAAAGCTCCCACACGGACAAGCCTAGCAAACAAAAGCATGACATATCCAACCACTGTAGCTCGTAGCCATAAAAGCATAAGCATGCCTCGGAGCCATAAATGCATAAGCATCCACGAAAGATAGGAGTATACATAACTTTGTAGTGTCTCATACCATGTACTGACATACATTTCTAGCCAAGAACAGCAAGTGGCAAATAAACCTGCAAGAATCAAGCTCCAATAAAATCCCAAATATCTGTGTAAAAGCATCCAGGTAAGAGGCTCCGTAAAATACATAGCAGTAGACCATGTGCATACACGGGTGGCCATAAAGATCAACTGCTCCTTGACATACATGGGCAATAACAGCCCAAATAGCATAGATGCCATACAACAGAGAAGCAGGATGGCCATAACTATAAATCCCAAGTACTATCCAAGTCCACTAATTAGTAAGTATCCCGCATATAAAATGCAAACAAGCAATCACAGCTCAATAGGCAACTGCCAAAACAAGGGAGCAGTTCACTGCTCAATACCTGTAAGTGCATCCAAGTAATAGCCAAGATCCATAACCAGAGCATCAAATCCCATATAGTATCCAAGGTCATAATGGAAAAAGCCAAGTCAATTTCCAACTGCTCAAGGGAATACTCAAATGAATGTTGAGACGAGCTCAAACAACTGCAATCCAGAGCCAAAGCATAAAGCATCACCAAGACATCATAACCCGTACTGGGTAGCCTAGGCATAAATCATGTCATAGATGAAATTCCAGTTGCAAATAAGTGACAGTCAAACTCAAATCGAGATCTAATCTCAGCTCAAAATCATTCCGGAGCATAATCAAGACAGTGGCATAGTCCAAATACATCATGACATCATATCGAGTAGCCAGGAGCACCCCGTGACCATAGGCATAACCCAGCTGTAGCATAAATATCTTCAGTCCTAAAGTTTCCAGTAGCAAATAATAGTCCAAAACTAAGTAAAATAATGGTTAAACCAAGCTCAAATCAAGTGCCAACTCATAGGCATACATTCCTAGACATGTAGGCACCAACCGGGCATAATCATGCATCAAATGACCATGTAGCATGAGCATAAAATGTAATGACAGGGGGTTGCCCTGTTTTGGGCTGCCTGTGGACTATGTAAAACAGTCAATGGCTGAGCAAGATTAGCTGTAAAACCATCTCAAATGATAGGCATACATTCCCACATCATTCAGGGAGCATTCGAGACTAGCTGAGTGACCAATGTCAATGCCAATGTGGCCCAAACATAAAATGCTCTCATGAAGCCATTTTGAAGTGCCAAATCAGTCCACAAATCAATGCCAAGTCAAATGACAAGTGCCAAGATCAAACGCCAAGTGTTGGGGGCTCTCATGAAGCCATTTTGAAGTGCCAAAGAGTGCCAACAAGGAGGGGAGCTGAAGGAAGAGGATCACAAGATGCTTTCAAGTGCCAAAAATTGGTGCAAACTATAGGGAGGGGGCTGATCACTTTTTTGATGAAGGGGGGGCTCAAGGAAACCAATAGAAGCCTCCAAACTAAGCCTCAACAAGCCAAGTTCAAGGGGGGAAGCTCATCAATGACTGCACCAACCTGTAAACCCTATTGTACCTATGTGGGCTGAAATGAATGAGAGAGAACAAGATCTCATACCTCGTGTAGATGTTGGGAAGAGCTCACGAAGGAGTGTCTCTGATACCAATTGAAAGGGATGCAGGAGACGCAGGAGAGAAGAGCACACACAATGTAGGTGCTGTCAACAATGTTATGGCAGCCTTATTGCACTTTCATATATATATGAATAAAGAATATGGGCAGTCACTATACACGGGCAGGCCCAAGGGCCTTTTACCCCAACAATTTGAGGAATATGGAGAGGGTACAGCTCTCTTGGGAGTTTGATCCTTTCAACCTTTACTCATTAACAACTCAAGCATTGATTTACATACCTTAATACGTCAACTTTCAGTCCTAGCCAAAGATAACTTTATCTTGCTACATTTACAATTTTTGCATAGCACAAATATCTAGCTATCACATTGTCATGAGCCTTCCATAAGATCTTCTTCTTGAGGTCCCGGGACACACACAACATGTGCTGATAGTATAAAAGCTTGGCCTCAATATGGTAAGGCTTTAATTTGGCCTTTGCATTTAGATTATTGCCCCCAAATTTAATGGAACTTTTTAGCTCAAGGTAATTAGGATCCTTAGGAATTTTAGCAACTATATCCTCTAAAATGGAACTACTAAGCATGGAAAACAAACTTGCAAGAAATCTTCTATTGGTTGGTTCTTCCATTACTAAAGAATTTAAGAAGGATTTCATGGTTAGGGTCTCATCTATTATATTTTACTTACCATGTGGAAATTTATTTCAAAGTAAAATTCTTGGAGGACTTCAATCCATCGCCTCTATCTCACGTTAATATCAGGTTGGGTAAAAATCTAGTTGAGAATTTGGTGGGACTGTCACAAGAGTGAATCTTATCTCCTGAGAGTAAATAGTGACACCATAGTTTTAGGGCATGAATGACTGCTAAAATATCAAGGTCATGTGTAGCATAGTTCCTCTCATAAGGCTTAAGCTTGTGAGAAGAATATGCCACTTAATGTCCTTCTTGAGTGAGAACGCATCCTAGTGCCATGATGTTGGTATTTGTAATGACCTCAAACTTCTTTGTACAATCTCATAGCTTCAAGATAGGGATGGTAGTAAGACTTTGCTTCAGCTTATCAAAACTCTCTTTCTCTCGTGATATCCATGTGATTTTTTCTTACTTTTTAAGCAATTCAATGAGGGGTGCTACTATCAAGAAGTACTCTAGCTGCAACCCAAGGATTTCTTTGACACTCTAGGGTTGCAACTAATCTTGAATATCCTTGATTTTAGCGGGCTCTACTAATATGCCTTCAAATCCTAAGTATTCAATCATCTTCTTGAAGAGCACACACTTTTCTTCTTGGCAAAAATATTATTCACACAAAGAATTTCCAAGAGAATATACAAATGGCGTAGATGTTCTTCCTCTATCTTGGATTAAGTCAAATGTCATCAAAAAATGTGAGGAGAAATTCATCTAGTTATGGCTTAAAAAAATATTGGAATGGCCTATTAAAAGTAGCAAGAGCATTGATCAACCCAAAAGACATTATTATGGTGAATTCATAATGGTCATACACCTGATATTAAAAGCTATTTTTCGTATTATTTATCTTTTATCCAGATTTGATAATATTCAAACCTTAAATCAATCTTAGAAAATATTAAAAACCTTGCAATCAATCCAGCATCTCACCAATCGGAGAAATGGGATATGTATTCTTAATGGTGACTTGATTTAATCCCTTGTAATCGATACATAGTTTGAGGATCTATGTTTCTTCCTCTGGAACAATATAAGAGCACCCCATGGATAGTTGTTGGGGATGAATAAATCCTTGATTAGGTAGCTATATTAACTTCTCATTCAATTTTATTTATTTGGGAATAGGCATTTTATAGGGACTTCTTACTATTGGTTTGGCTCCATGGACTAGTTTGATCTCGTAATCTACACTCCTTTCAAGAGGTAACGTTATTAGTTCCTTAGGAAAGATATTAGAGAACTCACTTAAACATGAAGGCTCATATTCATCCTTGATATCTTCAACTTGTTGAGTTTGACTAGGTAAATAGGAAGTCATTTCCTTAATCCCTTCAAGATTCAACTTGGCTAGCTAGATCTTAGGTTTACTTGCCTTCCCTTGTGATTGGACTATTTTTCCAAATAGATTTTTAAATGTGACCTGGCCTTTCCCACAATGTATGTTTGATTCATTGGGTGCTAAGCAATCCATTCCTAACAAGAAAAATCATGAATCGATGAAGGCATCACTTGAAAATTTGCTATTGTGATATTTTCCCCTAGTTTAAATTGGGCATTTGCTTATGGATTGAGTTGACATTGTTGACCTCCTAGTTCTTAGCTCCATAATGAGTTTTCTAGAGGATATGGGATCTAACCTTAGCCCTTTGCACATTTAGGAAAAATAAATGAATGTGTAGCTCCACAATCTATCAAGATTTGGAAGGGAATACCTTGATATTCAACTGAAATTTGGATGATAGAAAACTACCACCCAACACCCTAGTTATTGATTGAAGCATGACTAGATCCTCTTTCAACTTCTTCATCGAGAGAGATGGATCTAGCTTATTGCTTGTGATGGCACATACATGGGCTTCAACTCCATGCCCTACTCCTTGCCCTACCTAGCTAGCTCTATCCCTTGCCCCACACCCATGTTCTTGATTATAGTTTCCTTCTCGGGGAGGACTTTGAGGAGTGTTAGTATAGGCATTCATTCCCCTATTGGAACTTTGAGCACAAAAGTAGCCTGATTGATTTCATTTAAAGCAACATGGCTTATTATTTCAATTCTTTTTGTTTCCCATGATTCTAGGAAGCACTGGCAAGATTTATGTGGCCTTGATTAAAGTTTCCCTATTGATAGTTTACTCTATCTCTTTGGCATAGAGAAACCTATCAAATCTATATGTACTACCTTGGAAGAGTAGTTGCCTAGTGGTTGTACTCTCATCAAAGCATCTTCTAGATCAATGGGCCCCATAGCTTCCAACTACCCATTGAGAGGTGGATTAAGGACCTAACAAAAATGTGCCACCTGTTCGCTCATGGAAATGTGAGTCATATACTTTTGTAGTATTACAAACTAAGAATAATAGCCTTCAATTGTCAACCCTTGCTACTTGAGGCTAAAGAACTCATTCATTTTCAGTAACGATAAGGAGGATATAGATATCAACTTTGGATTTCTGCCTTGATTTGGCTCGATGTCATGGCAGACTCATAGACATCCTTGGTATGGCACCACTATTTCCACCATAGATGTGCTTCTCATGTAAGTCTTAGTCAAGCAATCATGACTTGATTTTCTATACTAGTTATAGCAGTAGAGAAATAATCCTCCATTTGCTCAATCCAAGTTTTGGCACTTATTTCTACCCTCATTCCTTTGCTATTAAATTTAGGTAGCTTGACTTGTTTGAGTAGAAATTTTCTCTCTTTCTTCTCTAACAAGCCAGCAATAGTTGGAATAGTTACTGTTGCTGAGGGAGTTCTAATTCAAGGAACTTGGAATAATATTGATACCTTTTTACCTCAATACATATTTAAATAATTTGATTATCTTCGATATCATTAATTTCATAAGTAAGAATTTCTTTAAACAAGTCAATGATTATAGTTTTTTTTTCTAGCATAGCATTTTACTATTCGAAAAGGAAGTTATATACCCAAGTAGTTCACTATATGTATACCCTCTATATCACGTGTGTTCAAGGCCTATTTATAAATATCCTAATCTGTGAATTTTTTCTTAATGAAACATATCCCTTTTCTATTCAATCTATACTGTAAGTAACCCCTTTATATATGACCCTTCTATATGTTTTAAAAATGTATAAAAATAATATTTTTTAAATCCCTTATATTGAACCCACATGATACATACATATATTTATGACTAACCTCCCTGGAATTATATATTCACATATTGGATGTACAATGAAAACTTAATATTTGAAGCAAAAAGGATTTTATCTATCCTCTAAGTAGTGGTAATATATAGACAAGATAAACAGTACTCAAAGGATTGACTTAAAGGTTCTTACATGACTTAACAATCTCTAAGAGCATTCTAGCAGTCTGTCCATGCGATCACATTATGACCTTATAAGACTAACAACACCTCAATCGCCACACTTGGTTTATAATGAATGATAGATGAGGGGGAGTTAAGCTCTACCCCTTTCCCAATAATAGAAAATCTTATCTCCATTCCCCTAAAATGGCACATGACTAGGATCTAAGATTGAACCCTATGTAAAGTTTGCATCTAGCTTTTTCCCTAATCTTTCCTTATGAGGACAGCACCTAACTTATTGGGTCCACCTAGCCACATTGATCATTTACCATTGGGGAAAGATAATCATCCACTTTCCATTTAAGTGTAGTTTTTCTTTAATTTTCTAAACAAAGCATGCTAACACACTGTTCAACATATATAAGTAGCTTCTTTCATTACACTTTAACATTGGATTCATTCCACGTCTTCATTAGACACAACATGAAAGTAGCAAAGATAGTCCTTTCAAAACATCTTTCTTATTATTTAACAATCGTTTACATTGGATTCCTACTCCTAGAGCCTACTACAAAAATATCTGCTCTCTTCTTAGAGTAATAAACTAGCCTATAAATTCTCAAGCTCAAGATGCTCACCACATTGTACTCGTATGGATTTCTTCTTCATCATAAGACCAATATCATAATTACTTTTTTTTAAAACCAAAGCTCCCCTACTTACATATTACATGTTTTCATATGAGGGAACCTTCTATATGGGACCTTCATGCCTAAGTATTAGTCTTGCACTCATAGGTAGAACAAGAAGTTGCCCAAATCGAGTCCTAGAAGTTGCCCTTAAACTCAATCCTACACGATAGTTGGGCATAGGTTAACATTTTTAATAAATTTATTGGAAGTACAGTACACATAACATCCAAGTCAAGCAATAAAACCAATCAATCCTTCTTAAATAGAATTATATTATTTAAATGAGAAGAAAAATTTATACATTTCATATGTTTCCTGACTTAAACTATCAATCAATTATAAATTCAAGTATTCAATTGTAAAATAGAATTTTCACACATCACTAGCTAAAATTACATGCTTTTACTAATGTGCAACTACGTGTAATCATTTTTTTAATTTTTAAATAACTTTTAAATGTTCCTTTTAATTTAATATAGGTTCAACATATAAAAACAGCTTCTTTGAGTTATCTCCTAATACAAATCTGTTACATGTCTTTAATTCACAACACATAAAATAGAGTAAAGAAATCCCTTCAATAGGTTCTTTTAAGAAAGATAACTTTTTACAATGTTTTCTGTTCTAACTAGAATTATGTCAAGCCGAAGGTATTATTCTTTCCAACTTCACTTCCTCAACTAGTATTGGAACTTCTAGGATACTGCCTAGAAATCGAAGGGTAGTTGGTAATTTGTAAGAGCCTAAGGAGTTTATGACTAGAGCCCCTAGTATCCTCACCTCCTCCTGCCAACTAGAGTTCTCTACAACAAAATCTTTCACATTATGATTGGTCTATACTCACTAACACGAAAAAAAAAAACCCTTGGAGTAGGTTTTATTCACACTGACCTTGGGGAGGTCTAGCACCATCAAGAACATTGCCTCAATTGTTAGCATTATGTGCTCACCGGAATACTACCTCAGTCTCGGCAATCTGTACTACTCAGTCATCCATCTTTTAGCTTAATGATTTTAGGAAAGATTAGTACCTAACTTACAATCACGAACATCTTAATTCAAATGCATCAAACATAAACTTTTTAAAAATTTATTTCCAAGATAAATCTTTTCTTTTCAGAAATAATAATATCAAGGCAAAACTTAGTATAAGTGGCATACCTTCCAATAGTCTTCACGGATTTCCCTTTCATCGGTATCTAGTTTGGATTGAATCTAAATAAGATTTCTATTCTTGAGAATAACTCCCTTGGAGTTTTGTGAGCCCTTGCACGAGATTTTAAAAAACTTGGTTTGTTTTATTACAGAAATTATTCTTTCGACAATTCCATCTTAGGGTCTTTTATATACGGAGAATTGGTGTCTGTGATTATCCATCAGAGGGTTCATTAGATCAATAAAAATCAAAAATATTAATTCTATAAGGACACAACACCTTCCTTGACCTTTCTTTGGTTCATCTTGTACAAACCCAAGCCACCCCTTGGAATTTTTTATTAAGAATTCCTTTAAAATATTATATGCAAGAAATGAATAAAATCCTATTTTATGAATGCAACTTTTGTTGCCAATTCATGGGATGATGGCTTATTCGCTGCCTTTATTATAAAAATATAGTATATGGGGATCCATGACGAGTGATTGGTTGATGATATATGGTATTCTCAGCTCTGTTTCTAATCCCAGTACTCGTCATTTCGTTTGTAGTGATTGTATCCGTAGTGTTATTGGCAACTCTTGCCTCCGGGACCTTCGTAACTTTCTTCTTCACGGGGCCATGGTCTTTAATCATGAGATCATAGAGGGGTTTTCTAGCAAGAGATCTTGGGGTTGTCGCAATTTAATTGATGGAAATTTTATTTATGGGGGTTGATGATCACTAGGAATTTAGAAAAATTGAGAAGAGTCTTGATTTTACAAGGTAGGGTAGAGGGGATGGAGGATTCGATTCCAAGAGCTCGTGAATAATTATCCTTATCTTCTTATGAGAATTCTCATCCTCGCACTTCTCTTGCCCCACTCCCTCTTGCTCTATACTCCTAAGAAGGGCCTCTCCTCCCTTGCTCAGGCTGCCCCCCAATGGGTCCTCATGCCTCGCATTTATAGCTAAAGTGAAGAAGAAGGGTTGTGACCAAGAAGAGGAGTTCTTTATGGAGGGTATCTTGGCAAATCAACAATCTAAAAGCTTTCAAGATGCAATCTAATGCTAGTGATTTGATCTTTGAGGTCCAAAGAGGCTGCTAGAGATGCCATGACTGATTTGCTTGGCTTTAAGAAGATCTTGCTTCAATCTAAGCCTCTTGGAAGAACTGAGAAGAGGGGGAGATTGTTGTAGTTATCTGTTGTGATACAGAAGGAGAAATCAAACTTTTTTTCAGCAATCATAGGCTCCACAATGGGAGCATGAGGCACTTTTTTTTTTAAAATTAAAAAGGGGGGTGGGGACTGTCATCATCATTTTCCTCTTCTTCTTCCTTTTCTTCCTAAAGCTTTTAAGCTTTAAAGCTTAAAGCTTTGAGACTTGTTTTCTTTGCTAAGTTTTAAATGTGTTTGATCAATTTTGACTTATGGCCCATGACTCGCATTCCCGTGGTAACTCCCATGAAGGATGGCTACAGTCCTTATCAACCCGAAAAAGTGTCTTGTTATGAACCTCAGACTATTTTGCTCGAGACTTCCTCTATTAATGGTTTAGAATACTTCAAGTCTAATTTGCGAGAAGTCGGGAAGATTGAAAATAAGGTCGGAATATCACATCCTCTTTCCCTCGGAAGAATCGAGATGTCCTCATCTTGAATGAAACTGGGGATATTGGTTACATAATGACTTTTGGTCAAGGTGGCATCCTCTTCAGGGTAGTCTTTCCACTGGATGAGATACTCTCTAAGGGTTTTGCTTCTTAGAGTCTTCTCCAACATGTCAAGTATCTTTTTTGGTTGAAGTTCAAGAACTCCTTGGCATCACAATTTGCTGGTCGTTAAGTATATGGTCTGTCTGGGCTAGGAACATACTCTTTCAATAGACTAACATGAAATACATTATGTACTTTCAAGTTATTAGGGAGTTGGATTCTTTAGGCATTTGGTCCTAGACACTTTAGAACCTTATATGGTCCACAATATGTGGAACTTAGCTTCTTGAATTCCCCAAGAGATAAGGAACTTTTCTTTGGACAAACTCGTAGCAAAACCATGTCACCTTCTTTGAAAATTATTCCTGCCTTTGTTGATCGGCATATGCCTTTTGTCAATCCTTGGCAGCTTGAATATCTTGCCTTATATTCTTCACTTGCTGATCCATTTCTTCCAGCATTTTCCTAGATGCTTCTATTGTAGGGTAGGATCTAAGAAATTTAATGGTGTGAGACAATCTTGCCCATATAGTGCCTGAAAAGGAGTCATTTGAATACTTTGATGGTATGATGCATTGTAGATGAATTCAACTAAGGGTAGATATTGAATCCACCGTTTGGATTCCCTATTACAATAGGCTCTCATTATTTCTTCAATAACTTGGTTGACCCACTCTGTTTGACCATCAGTTTGTGGATGGTAAGCAATATTAAAGTAAAGCTGGGTTCCTAGGGCTTCGAACAAACTCTTCATAAAGTTTGAGGTGAAGAGAGAATCGTGGTCGCTAATGATTCTCTAGGGTAATCCATGTAACCTAAAATTTTCCTTAATGAAAAGCCTAGTGATATCGGAAGCCTTGTAATTGGTTTTTACAAGAATAATGTGTGTGACTTTTGTTAGCATATCAATGACTACCATTATGGAGTTATATTCTCCTTGTACTAGGAGTAATCCAACTATAAATTCCATGTTGATATACTCCCATTTCATTTGAGGGATGTCAAGTGGCTGGAGCTTTCCTTGCAACTTGACCTATTCTGCCTTAATTTGTTGGCAGTTTAGGCATTCGATGACATATGTGAGTACATCACCCTTGAGTCTTTCCTAATAGAATCTTCTTCTGACTGTATTAAGAGTCTTAACATAACCAGGATGACCGAAAAATAGAGAATCATGAGCTTGCCATAGTATTTTTCTTTTGAATTCTTGACTTGTAGAGCTTTGGATTTGAATACTTGATGGAAATTTATCTTAACAATCTCTGATAGCTTGGATCCTTCACTGCCTCTTCTTTAGCCATTTCTATGAGAGGGTTACTAGGCATTGAAATCATTATAGCAAGAGTTCCAACCCTAGATGGTTTCTCTAGAATCAGGGCATTAAGAAATGATTTATGGCTTAGGGCATCCGCAATCACATTATCCTTGTCTAGTATATATTTGATTTCAAAGTCGAATTCCTGCAAGGTCTCAATCCATCGGCGTTGTCTCATATTGAGATTTGGTTGAGTGAAAATCCACTTTAGGATTTTATGATTAGTGACGAGAAAACCTATTACCAAGAAGGTAATGTCTCCATAATATAAAGGCATGAATATAGCAAGTAATTCTAGATCATGTGTGTCATAGTTTCTTTTGTGGATCTCTAATTTTCTTGAAGCTTAGGCGACTAGATGTCCTTCTTGCATGAGCATGCAACCCAAAGCAAGAGAGCTTGCGTCAAATATGACTTTGAATTCTTTGCTTAGGTTAGGTAGCCTTAAAATAGGGGTGGTTACCAAACTCTGCTTAAGCTTCTCAAAGCTAGATTATTCAACGGACGTCCATGTAATGGAGACCTGCTTTTTGAGAAGGTGCAATGAGAGGCATAGCGATTGAGGCATAGTTTTTAATGAAGACTCTATACCAACCCGTTAACCCTTGAAACCTTCGCACTTCCTTGACTATTTTTGGGGTGGCCAATCTTGTACATCTTGGATCTTGGCAGGATCAATTGAAGTGCCATCTGCTAATACTATGAATCCTAGATATTCAATTTTCTTTTTGAAGAAGGCACATTTCTTATTTTTAGCATACAGTTTGTGGGCTCTCATTGTTTCAAGAACTACTTATAACTATGGTCCACGATCTTCTTCATTCTTGGAATATGTTAAGATATCATCAAAGAAGACGAGGACGAAATCGTCAAGGTAGGGTCGGAAAATGTCTTGAATCAATCTCTCGAAAGTGGTAGGAGCATTTGTTAATCCAAATGACATCACAATAAACTCATAATGACCGTGCCTTGTGTTAAAAGCAATTTTAGGGATATCTTCCTCTTTAATTATTATTTGATAATAGCCTGAATCTGCGATTGATCTTTAAAAAGAACTTTGCTCCCTAGAGTTGGTCAAGCAACTCATCTATCCTAGGAATTGGATATTTTTTTTTCACTGTCACTTGGTTTAATCCACGGTAATTGATACAAAGGCAGAGTGTTATGTCTTTCTTTTTCTGAAATATTACCGAGGCTCCCCATGGTGAATTACTTGGCCGGATGTATCCTTGGTCTAATAGCTGCTTGAGTTGTTCCTTTAGCTCAATGGCTTCAGGAATTGACATTCGATAGGGTCATTTGGTGACACAGGGCAGCACCTAGAATGAGTTGAATTTCGTGATCTACTTCCCTTGCTGGTGGAAGTTCTATCATGTCTTTTGGAAAAACATCCAAATATTCTTCTAGCCAAGAATCTCACTATCTTGCTTAGCCTTGTTGAGTTTAATTAGATAGATGGATAATCCTTCTTTAGCCCTTTTACTATTCGGGAAGCTTTAGCTAGCTGAACCTTAGGGTTCCCTGCTTCTTCCTGATTGGTTACTTGTTCTCCCTTGGAGTTTTGAAATGTGATTTGGCCCTTTTTGCAATGGATATGGACATTATTTGAAATTAACCACTCTATTCCTAGCAGACATTCACAAGCCCCAAGGTTCATAATTTGAAAGTTAATTTTGGAAGAATTGCCACCCAAGCTAAATTCTACCTTGCTAGTTTGTTGTGTTGATTGAACTTCTTTGCTATTTGCTAACTCCACAAGCAAATTAGGTGCAAGATTAGTGTTTATGCCTAGCCTTTTCGCACATATTGGTGATACAAAAGAGTAGGTACTTCCACAGTCGATTAAAATTTGAAAGGGTTTACCTTAATAATTTGTTGGTGTTTGAATTACTAAGAATTGGCGATTTGGACCCTTCTTATTGAGAGGGGCGTGTACTCTGGCTCTTTCCATATCTGATTCCATTGTGGGATCTTCATCATTATTGACCTCCTTTAGGTTTATTCTAGCAACCTTTCCCCTAGCATCTTGGCTTTGCCCCCATGAAACCTTGGCCAAGCTTCAGACACTTCCTCTTGAAATGTCTTGGTTCCTTGCAATGGAAGCACCTTGGAGCCTCCTTGCTCCTTCCTGTGGATATAAAGATTCCCACTACATTTGATTTCTTTCTTTGACTTGTTTGGTTGGTACTACCCTTGGGCTCTTTTTGCATAACCTTGGAAGTTGCCCTTATTCTGACTATTTCTGTTCCAAATTTTTTTGTTCCTTGGCCTTTGTTCAATCTCCTAAACTATTAAGCTGCTCAAATCAATACATCCTATAAATCTGATGGTCTCATAGATTCAAGACGCGTATTCAAAGATGGATTTAGACCGTTGCAAAAGTTGGATACTTATTATGAAACATCCATCATAGGTGCATATTTTATAAGTGTTACGAATTTGAAGTAGTAAGTTTCTAGGCTTAATTTGTTTTAGGTTAAAGAACTTGTTCATCTTTTGGGCTTGATATGTGGGTGGAAGATATCTCCCATGCATATCGTCCTTAATCTTGTTCCAAGTGATAGCACTTTCGAATGTTTTTTGGTCCTTGCACCACTCTTTCCACCAAAGATGGGTATCTCCTGTGAGTTTTAGTTTTGCAGTCATGGTTTGATTTGACAATGCAGTCCCTGCAGTAGTGAAAAAGTTTTCCATAGATTCTATCCATGTTTCTGCTTCAATCAGAATATCCCTCCCTTTTCCATCAAACTCCGATGGCTTGTAGTTCTTGAGAAGAAATTTCTTCTCTTGAACTTCTGTAATATTGAGATTCAAGGTGATGTTCTAGGGAATTATGCAATTTATATGATCAATTTTCTCTCCAACCATATTTTAAAAAAAGATGTT
Source organism: Lygodium microphyllum (assembly GCF_053477565.2). Classification (NCBI taxonomy): domain Eukaryota; kingdom Viridiplantae; phylum Streptophyta; class Polypodiopsida; order Schizaeales; family Lygodiaceae; genus Lygodium; species Lygodium microphyllum. The sequence goes on along the minus strand of NC_141145.1, from coordinate 77,215,068 downwards.
TACTTGCTTAATTTACCTCATTAATTTAGGAAGGAAATTATGTAGTACTTAGCCTTTTGATAATGATCAAAGTTTACACGTCAAAAGAGAGTTTTAATTCTAACTTTTAAAAAATCAAACGAATACTATCTTCCCACTATTCCTGATTATCAAGGAAACAAACAGGTGGATGAAAATAATTCTTTACATCAATAGGAAGAGAATACATTATTCGAGTAGTTTGGGAGCTCATATTATTCTTGGAAAAGATTTTTCTACCATAATCTATGCATGGCATTGTGATACATCCATCACATAGTAATTAGGATTTTGGGAATGGATATCTAGAAATCTATATTCTAGGGGAAGATTAGGTAATCCATCTTTCTTGTGGTTGCAGCAACTGGAGCATCCTATAACCATGACTCCATCAACCAATATAACCTTTGTAACCTCCTCATAGATATAGTGGTTTAATTTGACATGTCGCCCTCTAGTGAACATGTTTGAGTTTACTCTAGCCTCATAGAAGAGATAAATCTTGGCAACCTTAAGGGTTTCCATCCACCTTAGCCTCTTTAAATCATTCTAGAGGTAAGCAAGATGATTTGTGTCAATGTAACAATACCCTCCACTTTTAACATCCATCATCTTTCTAGAGGTAAGCAAGACAATTTGTGTTAATGTAACAATAAGGCTCCACTTAACATCCATTGCCTTTTATAATACAAGGGTGAAGGATTGTATATCTGATCTAATATTTACATCATCTAGTTTTTGCAACTGAAACTAGAGGAGTGCATTATTGACATAAACATAACTTGGAAAATCAAGAATCATTCCTAAGGTTGGTCTTTCTACCAGAAATCGTTCCCAAGGTTCTTCTTTCTGCCTGTCCGAGCTTTCCTCGATGGTACATTCTTAGTATCCCATTAAGAGATATCCTAGAAAGCATCATTGTCTAGGATTTTGATGAAAACCCTCGGAGTTTGCTAACTAGGATCGCTTGAGTCTACCCTGCAATTGAAGTTCCGACCGTTTCCACGAGGATCAACCTGAATCTTTTTTTGTCAAATCAACTACTAATGGTTGACCAGTATCAACAGCTCAAGATTCTATCCTTTATAGAAATTGCTGACTGAAACGGGATTATGTTGCACTAGGTTTAAAGAGAATGGGAAATGAAGGAAAGTATGGTACTTCGATCCCTTCTGCCCATGGTTCTAAAGTGATGCAAGTCAAGCTTTTTTATCTCTAATGGTCCATCAAAAATGTGATTTTTATTCCTTCTTAGAAAAGCTCTCGGCTTACTGAGACCATCGAACCATAGGTCTAAATCCATCGAGGGTCATCCTCCCACTTCCCTCAAGAGAGTATTTTTCATTATCTAATTATCTACCACTTTAGGTTCAACATATGAAAACAAATTCTTTGAATTATCTCCTAATACAAATTCATTACATGTCTTTAATTCATGACACAAAAAAAAAGTAAAGCAATCCCTTCAATAGGGTCCTTTAAGAAAAATAACTTTTTACAATGTTTTCTGTTTTAACTAGAATGGTGTCAACTCAAAGGTATTATTCTCTCCAAGTTAAGTTCCTCAACTAGTATTGGAACTTCTAGGATACTGCCTAGAAATCAAAGAGTAGTTGGAAATTTGTAAGAGTCTAAGGAGTTTATGACCAGAGCACCCTGGTATCCTTAGCTCCTCCTGCCAACTAGAATTCCCTACAATAAGACCTTTTGCATTATGATTGGTCTATACTCACTAATGCAAAACCAAAAAAAGAAAACCCCTTGGAGTATTTTTTATTCATGTAGGCCTTGGGGAGGTCTAGTGCCATCAAGAACACTACCTCAGCTAGTGTTCTGTGCTCACCAAAATACTGCCTCAGTTGGTGATCTATACTTGGTCATCCATCTTTTAGCCTGATGATTCTAGGAAAGATTAGTGCCTAACTTACAATCACGTACATCTTAATTCAAAAGCATCAAACATAAACTTTTAACAAAATTATTTCCAAGACATAACTTTTCTTTCCAAAAATAATAATATCAAGGCAAAACTTAGCGTAAGTGGTAATGCCTTCCAATAGTCTTCTCGGATTTCCTTTTCCTCGGGATCTAGTTTGGACTGAATCTAAATTATATTTCTATGCTTAAGAATAACTCCCTTAGAGTTTCATGGATCCTTGCCCGCGATTAAAAAAATCTTGGTTAGTTTTATTACAGAAAGTATTCTTTTGACAATTCCATCTCAAGGTCTTTTATATACCAGAATTAGTGTCCCTGATTATCCACCATCAGAGGGTTCATTAGATAAATAAAAATCAAAAATATTAAGTCTATAGGAACATCTTACATTCCTTGTACTTGCTTTGGTTCATCTTGTACAAACCCAAGTTACCCCTTGGGATTTGCAGTTAAGAATTCCTTTAAAAGATTATATGTAGAAAATGAATAGAATCCTATTTTAAGAATGTAGCTTTTATTGCCAATTCATGGGATGATGGCATGCTAGTTGCCATTATTATAAAAATATAGTACCTAGGGATCCATGATGAGTGCTTGGTTGATGGTATTTCCAGCTCCGTTTATAATCCCAATACTCGTCATTCTATTTGTAATGATTGGTTCTATAACGTTATTGGTAGGTCTTGCCTTCGCAACCTTCATAACTTTCTTCTTCTGGACATGGTCTTTAATCGTAAGATCGTGGAGGGGAATTTCGGCAAGAGAGCTTGGGGCTGTCGCAATTGAATTGAAGGAAATTTGATTGATGGGCGTTGGTGATTATTAGGAATTTAGAAAAATCAAGAAGAGTCTTGATTCCACAGGGAAGTAGGTAGAGGGGATGGAGGATTCGATTCCAAGAGCTCGTGGAGTATTCTCCTTGTCTTCATTCCTCTTCTCGCACTTCTCTTGCCCTACTCCCTCTTGCTCTATACTCCTGAGAAGAGTCTCTCCTCTGTTTCTCAGGTTGCCCCCAACAACTCCTCATGCCTCGTATTTATAGCTAAATTGAAGAAGAAGCGTTGTGGCCAAGAATTTGGAGCTCTTTATGGAGGGTATCTTGGCAAATCAGCCATGACTGATTTGTCTGGCTCACGAAAGATCTTGATTCAATCTAAGCCTCTTGACGAACTGAGAAGAGGGGGAGATTGCTGGAGTTATTGGATGTGATATAGAAAGAAAAATTGAGCTTTTTCTTCAGCAATCAGGGACTCCAAATTTGTGAGCACAAGGCATTGTTTTTTTTAATTTAAAAAAAGGGAAGGGAGAGGTGGCCTATCATAGTCATTTTCATCTTCTTCTTCTTTTTCTTCCTAAAGCTTTAAAGGTTTAAAGCTTAAAGCTTTGAGAATTCTTTTCTTTGCTAAGTTTTAAATATGTTTGATCAATTTTGACTTATGGCCCATGACTCACATTCACGTGGTAACTCCCATGAAGGATGGCTACAATCCCTATCAACTCAGAAAAGTGTCATGTTACAAACCTTGGACTATTTTTCTTGAGACTTCCTCTATTAATGGTTTAGAATACTTCAAGTATAATTTGCAAGAAATCAGGAAGATTGAAAATAAAGTCGAAATATCATAGCCATATTGTGATTGTAGAGGCTCAACCTGTATGTGCATAGGAAAATGCAAATGTACTTGTCACCATTGTTGTAATGTCCCTCAATTCTCACCTCTCACTTGATTTAAGGAAAAAATTAGTCATGCTTAACCCCCCCTCTATTTCATGCTCTGTTGATAGATACATGAGGGTGACCTAATTCCTAACATCCATTGATATAATTTTCACTATCACTTGTGTAAAGGTTATATGAGAGACAACCAATTTCTATGAAGAAACCTTTTACCTATATGAGAGAGATTGAGAGAAAGACTATGAAATAGGAATACTATGTGATGAATTTCTTGCAAGATTTAGTATTCCTTTGTGTTCCTTTGGTTCTTTGGTGGTTTCTATGAATAATATGAAGAGTATGATAAGTTTTGTTGTGATATATCCATGGGACATCTTACATATGATGTTGGGTGTGAAGATTTGTTGTTCCTAGTGTTCTTTTCCTTCCTGTGGTTTCTTGAAGCATGAAGAACAAGCTTGTTGGTGTGAGAAGATAGATTTACTTGTAATATTTTCCCTGTATATTTATGTTCCCCATGGGGATCCGCCTAGAACTATTATTTTATAGATGTATATTTTGTCCATATTATGATTGATATTATATATCTTTCATTTAGGAAAAACAAATCACTTTGAATAAAAGAATGGGGAAAGATGAGCCGTACAAGGAAGAGAAATGTATGGCCCATTTTTTGGTGCACAGATCAGATGATGTATGCTCACGTAGTGAATGCCAGAAGGTCCCCAAGAACAAAAGAACTCTACTTTTTGCACAAAACTCAAGGTAGAAAGCATGCACGACATGAACAAGAGACCAATTGGGTGCAATCTCCCCCCATGCCTTGTATGAGCACTCCACAAAGCATATATTTTATGTATTAATCATCTTCAAGCTCAAATAATAGCCCAAATTACAAAATAGCACCTTTTGGCTTTTGAGTTTGCTTTAGCACAAAATAGAAATAAAGCTAATGGGCGGGCGCCCAAAGAGTTAGGCATACCCAATACAATGTCCAAATACAAATATCATAATCGTACGCCTATGCGCATACAAAATGATAAATAAATATCCAACACCTCAATAAATAGGCGCGACAAAATATAAGCGCCATGCCTAAGGTATGCGCCCATCAAAATATAAGTGATAAATTGAATACACGCTATCCTCCAATGCTTTCCTCCGGCACTGCTGCTATCTCTATACATCAACTGAAGCATTCACAATCGTTAGTAAAATAATACAATTAAACCAACAAAAGTGAATATCTAGTAGTCTTTAGCTACATAAATAAATCAACTGGTTAGAAATCAATCCTAACCTTAATTTATCACGAGTGCGTACTCTAAACTCATAAACGTTTATTAATTTAATATGTATTTTGCGGAATCACCCGCTATGGAATCACCCATGTACACACTAAATTAATGAAACGCCCGAAAAGGATAGGCGTCCCCATCGACTTCTCGCACAAAGAATCCACTTTGTGTATGAGCCCCGGTCAACAAAGTTTACGGAATCCACCGTAAAACCTCACGGAATCCACCATGGAATATGCCTCCTGGCATCATTTTTGGGATGTCTTTTGTATTTGAGTACTTATAGAATAAAATTAACTAAATACATGCATGGGGAATATGCTCACCCATGCATGGGGAGATTATTGTACCCAATTGCTCTCTCGTCCACTCTTCTCTCTCAACTTCTTTGGCAATTACTTGCTCATGAATGTTTCTTCAATTTTTGGCAAAGCTATGGTGATTTCTTCCAACATGAGGTAGCAGTAAACCTATCATATTCATCAACAAAAGCACTAGATTAATCATCTCCAGCATCAAGAAAGGAACATGCATGTGGATTGAGGACATAGCTTGCGATGCAATGACTACAAACATGGTTAGTATTGGTAAGTGCATTCTCTCATCATATCTAGTCATAGATCCACAACACATGTGCATATGTCAACAAGTAAGAGATATGCATGTACTTCATAGGTTGAAATCCTTGAAGGAATAAGGATGTGTCTAATGGTCTCAAGATCAAGCTTGTAGATTGTAGCAATCTTCTATATGCAAAATCCCTAGGATTAAATATTAAATGGAGCCCTTGGTTAACCATGGAAGGCAAGCTGCTTGTAGTACTTAGGTACACAAGAGTCTCAATAACATGAAGCTTTGTTTTGAAAATGTTATAGATGGTATAATGCTATTTCTCAATATCTTTGATTTGCATAAAGCATGAGAAACTATTGGGGTAACCTAGAATGTTCACTTAATGTGGTTAACCCAATCATGGACATTCTTGGTTGAGACTTAACTAATCATTCTTCTTGTTGGATCTCTAGTCATGTAGAAAGTGGTTGATTTCTAGGTGCTTCACCCTATTAAGCTAACGCTTTGGACATTGGTTGCCTTGATGCAACCCAAACCAAATAAAATAAAATATTTGAATGAACATAGCTTCAACTAGACTCTTGAATCACCAACATGAGGACTATCATGTTGAGAGAGAGAGAGAGAGAGAGTACGAGAGAGATACACAAGACATGCTCCCAAAGAATGATTCATATTGATGTAGAGTTAGTATATATAGGTGAGACCCAAGTCAAGTGAGAGATGATATATATAGTTGTAACATCCCCACTCAAACAAAGGTCTCTGGCTGCGAGTGAAAAAACCCTTGGGGAGAACAAGGGAAAAACCCGAGCCCCTACACATACCTACGATACAAAAATGATTTACTATAAAATTTTCTTGAATACAATGATACATGCCTCAATCAGTGAGACAAGAACTTGGAACAATACCAAGTGCATGTCTTAATGAACTAAAGCGAGCTTCACTAAGAGCTTTTGTGGAGATGTCTGCAACCATTTGATCACTGGGACAATGCTCCACCATAATGGAACCTTTCTTGACTTCATGTCGAACATAATGATAATGAATAGCAATATGCTTTGATTTACTATGTTGTATATAGTCTTTGGTAAGACTAACAGCACTTTGGTTATCGCATCGAAGAGGTGTACTAGATGATGAAGGATGTCCCAAATCTGCAAGTAGTTGTCGAAGCCAAACTAGCTCACGAGCTGCTAATGATGCAGCAACATATTCGGCCTCAGTTGTAGAAACCGCAACACATCGTTGTTTCTTGCTGGACCAACAAACCAAACATCCATTTACAAAGAAACAATTCCCACTTGTAGATCGCATGGATAAGTGTGAACTTGCCCAATCAGCATCTGTATATCCAATAAGGTCAAGAGAAGTTGAAGAAGATAAAGAAGAATCCTCTCGACAAAGATAAATAAGACCAAATTCCTTAGTACCCTTGAGGTACTTAAGAATACGTTTTGCAGCACTCCAATGAATAGTGGAAGGGGAAGAAAGATACTGTCCCAAAAAGTTAGCTGCAAATAAAATATCTGGTCTTGTGTTTAAACCAATAAATTGAAGATAACCAACAAGATTAGCAAAAGGTTGATGAATGGCTGATTCTTCATTGCGTGTTGTAGATGTACCCTTGGTAGAGCTTGAAAGAATGGGAGTGTTGGCAGAGTGCGCATTTGTCAACCCAAACTTCTTAACAATATCATTAATAAACTTTGTCTGGCAAAGAAGAAGAATGCCTTGTTGTCGATGTCATTGAACTTGAATACCCAAACAAGAATGTATCTCACCAAGATCCACCATTTCAAATGCAGTCGATAAAAGCTTCTTCATAGCATCCAAGAAAGCAATATTATTTGACACAAGAATAGTATCATCAACATATAGAGCAAGAATAATAAAATATTTGTCCTCCCTTTTGATGTAAAGATTTGGGTCAGCAAAACATGCAACAAAACCTTTAGATGTGAGGAACTGATCAATCTTAATATGCCAAGCACGAGAGGCTTGCTTCAATCCATATAATGCACGATGAAGCTGGCATACAAGATGCTCCTTTCCTGCAATCATAAAACCTTCAGGTTGCTCCATATAGATTTCTTCTTCAAGATCTCCATTGAGAAAAGCCGTTTTAACATCCATTTGGTGAATTTCTAGATCAAATAGTGTTGCAAAAGCCAAAATCATACGAACAGTTGTGGAGCGCACAATGGGAGAAAATGTTTCTTGATAATCTACTCTTGCAATCTGTGAGTAACCTTTTGCAACAAGTCGTGCTTTGAACTTATCAAACGAGCCATCAGCTTTGGTCTTGGTTTTATAAACCCATTTACATTTGATAGGAACACGATTTGGGGGGAGTTCAGTAAGAATCCATGTACCTTTGGAGATTAAAGAATCGTACTCAGCTTGCATAGCTTCTTGCCATTGATCCCTTTGAGACGAATTGATAGCTTCCATATACGATATTGGATCCTCTTGGACAGACATAGCATCATCAAAGACATCATATTCAATAGAATAGAATCCATGCTCTATCTCAATAGGAAGATCGACATAGATCTCCAAATTTTCATCAATCTTCTTTGGAGGTGAAGGAGGTTTATGATCATCAGAATTAGTAGAATCACAAAGCAAGTAAGGAAATGCACTAAGCAAAGGCTGTGTATCATCTGAAACATCTGACGACCATGTGCCACCCATAGTCTTCTCATCAAATATAGCATCACGACTAATGATAAACTTTTGAGTAGAAGGATCATAAAAATTGTAACCTTTGGAATGATTTGAATAACCAAGAAAAATAACCTTCAAGCCTGGAGGATCCAACTTATGTCGAGTGTCCTTGGGCACATGAATATAAGCAATGCAGCCAAATGTGCGAAAGTGAGAGACTGAAGGTGTCTTCCCTGTCCAAATTGTTATAGGAATTTTACCAGCAGGTGCAGTAGTTGGAAGATGATTTTGAATAAAAACAGCTAGAAGTGCTTCAGTCCAAAACTTTCGAGACAAACCAGATTGTATAAGCATGCAACGTATAGCATTAAGAATAGTGCGATTTTTGCGCTCAGCAACACCATTTTGCTTAGGAGAATAAGGAACTGTAAACTCATGATGAATACCTTGATCCTTACAGAAGTCATCAAATAGATTGGATACATATTCACCGTCATTGTCACTGTGAAGCGTCTTTATAGAGAATCCAGTTTGAAGCTCCACACTTATCTTGTATTGTTTAAATATAGATAAAGCCTCAGACTTATGTCGAAGAAAATAGACATGTGTGTACCGTGAGAAATCATCAATGAAAGTTATAAAATATCGATATTGAGACTTTGAGGCAGGAAAAGGACTGCAAATATCTATATGAACCAAATCCAAGAGAGCACAGGAATGTGATGAAGTAGAAGTGTGGAAAGGCGAACGATGGTGTTTTCCAAGTGCACAATACTCACATATTCCCATACGTGGATGAGATTTAAGATCCATACCTAGCACAAGACCATGACGATGAAGATCAAGAATTTTGGCAAAATCGGAGTGTGCAAATCGTTGATGCCATAATTTGCAATTTGCATCTCCAGGGGCAGTAACAACATTTGCAACTGTATCGTTCAATGATAGCTCAAATAGATTACCATGTCGAGGAGCCACTGCTATAGTATGCCCGTCTTTCTCTATACGACATTGATTATGATCAAAGCCAACAAACAAACCAAGATCAACTAGACGAGCAACAGAAAGAAGATTTCTTTGCAAATCTGGAACATGAAGAACTCCTCTTAATATTCTAGTGGATGAAACAGTCCCCAGATATAAATCACCCACTCCTTTGACTTGACAAGTTGTATCATCCGCAAGGTAAACAAACTTCTTGACAGGAAGAGAATGATAATTGTGAAGCCACTACGATTGGTATGTCATGTTTCCAGTGGCACCTGAATCAACGATGAATAGAGAACCATCATGAACATGAAGTACCTTTTCTGGAGAGATATCATGATGGACAAAATTGAGCTCCTGATGAGTATGATCATCATCAGTTGTAGTTTGTTGAACAATATAAGCTCGAGAACGTTCTTCATCATACATGCGTTTATAACAACGACGAGATGGATGACATGTATGTGCACAATAATCACAAGGAGGAAAACTTTTGGACGAGCGAGGTTGCTTTGTAGTAACTCCATGCTCCTTGATTAGGGCGTCCACCTTGCTGAAAACGTGAAGCGGGACGGTTGCGAGCAACAAAAGCAGCATCAAAATCCCTTTGTTCGCGAGTGACCAAAACAACATCAGATTTTTCCAAATGATGCTCATGATGTTGAGAATATTCAATAAGAGATATACATGCTTTGTCAAAGTGGATATCATCCTTGTTAGACAAAATAGTGATGATATTGTCATATAAAGGATCTTTGATGGTATGAAGAAGTTGAGTAACAATCTGATTTTTAGCAACAGGAGCGTCGGCAACACCAAGCTGATTGATAATGTCTTTAAAAGCCTCGATATGAGAGTGCATAGAAGTACCAACCTTATATTGAAGATTCTTCAAACAAGTTTGGAGATATAAAATTTCGGTGACCGATTTCTTCTCAAACGTTGAGATAAGATACTCCCAAACAGCATGAGAGGTTTCCAGATGAAAGACATCCAACATAAGTGAGTCAGGAAGTGCAGACAATATATAACAACGAGCCGCTTTGTCGCGACGAATCCAATCAGTATGATCAATTTCCCATTGTTCAAATAATGGACCATCAGTAATCACAGAATTGTTATTCATCACATCAATAGGTTGAATTGGGCAAGACAGGTCGCCAAAACAATATCAAATAATTTGTCACCTTCAAGAATTAGCATCATCTTTGCTTTCCACCCAGGAAAGCCTTGTCCTTGGAAGAAGGGAACCGAATGTTGGCCAGACGGATATCTGTTAACAATTACGCAATTCGCCATGCCTGTATGTCGAGAGAAAATAAATAAGATGAGATCGCAGAATCTGCAAACCATGATCAAGACGAGCATAGTTGAGACGCATGGCAATCAAAATAGGGAGATGCACGTAAGAACGACGAAAAGTATTGAGTGACTAAAAAGAAAGCCCGAAATAGAGAGGCATAACGTGCAAGACGAGATGACGCATATAAGAAAAGTGCTATTTCAGTCGAGCAAAGAACGTGAACGATAATAAAACATCGCTAAAAATAGCAAGATGTTTGCTTGTCGTAATCAACATCATTAACGAAGACGAGCGATTAACAAACTGTAATTGGGGATTAACGAACTGTAATTAGAATTACAGTTTTAAATAAAGAATCGCAAATTCGAGCAGAATTGCTGTCTTGAATCCTGAACTATCATAACTTTTGATCCAGAACTCCGATTGATAAGCTGTTTTGACAAGATTCGAGAGCACGACGAGAGCTATGCAGATCTGGTTTTGTTTTTAAATAAAAAATTAACTAATACTTCTAATTTGAACAAGTTCATGTATCAAATCATCACTTGTGCAAAGAATTCAATCAAGTATAAACAATGAAACAACTTATCTTCCTTGTTGTTGCTACGCATCCATAGCTCTGATACCATGTTGAGAGAGAGAGAGAGAGAGTACGAGAGAGATACACAAGACATGCTCCCAAAGAATGATTCATATTGATGTAGAGTTAGTATATATAGGTGAGACCCAAGTCAAGTGAGAGATGATATATATAGTTGTAACATATCATGACATGCATGTAAAATGTGTTTTTTGAGGTTTCCTTCTTTTAGAATTGTCCCTCATTTTTTAACAATAATAAGCTATTATCTATAAGTAATTCTTTTATTTGGACTTTCTTTCATATTCAATGCATCCCCTAAGTCATTTACAAAGCCAATGGATGATCAAATTCTCTATGTGCAATTACTTTCTATGATGTAGAAGCAATCTCATATCGTCATGCATACTATATGTATGCTTAATGGATGAAGCTAAGATTTTGCATCATATAGTTGTCTAAATGAACTTTCAAAATGATGTTTCTAGTCATATACCTCTTCTTTAAGTTATGTTCTCACATGTACCTAAGCTCAAAAATTTTTTATACTTTCAACTTTGACTCATTAACTAACAACATAGTGCTTGATTTATTAGATACTGCCTACGACCATAAAAGTGATATATTTGTTCAAAGTTTGAAGAGGGTAAACCTAGCTCTTTCTCATAAGAAATTGGTTCTATTGTGCACATTCTAGCTCTTTTCTCATGAGAAAAGTGAGTGTACATCTAGCTCTTTTCTCATAAGAAAATGATTACATTGTGCACATTCTAGCTTTTGACACTAAGAAACCATAGTACATCATCTCTTGATCTTGGCTTAAGATTATTCATTAGAAAATTTGGGTGAACCTTACTAAGCTTAAGCCTAGTATATCCTTTGAATAGACATGAGACCAAGTGTTTTTGTGTCTCTATAAGTTTAAAGTGACTAGCTACAAAGTGGCCTTATTGATAGTATCAGCTCATGGTAGAACCTGCATTATTTGAAATTTCTTAATCACTTTTATTTAAATATTTTTGTAATTATAAAAGCTATAATATCTATCATTAGCAACAAGCTAAATCATAAATGCCTCTCAAGTAGGATTAGCTCATGCCACATAGCATACCTCAATCAAACAAATGAGTAGTGAATTTGGTATATCATACCTTCCTTGGAGTTGATAACATGTATCCCTTTTATCAAAAGATCAAAGTCTTGTGTTGAGAACTATGTTACAAAGATTGTCCTAATCCATAAACCCATTCTATTCCCCAACCTCCCAAGTTTGTATTTGGCTCACCTTTTTCTAAAGTAAGATAATAGCCTAGCTTTGCAAATCCCCAACACTTTTTGGCATGAGAATCAAGACAACTGCAACAAGGAATCATGGTGCCTACCAACTACATTCCTTTACAAAATGATTGCTAGTTATCTTGCCCTTTAGAAATTTTGCCTAGAATATTACTTACAAGATATCTTTGACTCTAGGATATGTAGACTACTCTAATGTCTTAAGATATGTACCATTGAAAAGATGCTTGAGATATGAATTGTAGAAAAAGCAATTGAAATGGCTGTTAGCCAGGCAATAAGGTTGAACTTTTTGTTCAAAGGGATCTTGTCATATACATGATAAGGTGAGGAGGTGGTTGTTTTGAAAATCACACAATAGTGTTGTGTTCATTGATCTATATTATATCTTGATTTCTTGACATGAAATTTAACAGAATTAATCATGTGTACGATTAAAGTGATAAAATCTTAAATCTAGGAATTGTTGGAGATTCCCTAATAGTCCAAAAGCAAATATTTGTGTTTGATATCATACAACCATATCTTGAGCATGCGATTGCACTGTGCTAACCATGTCTTCAAAAGCCCTACAAAGGTCAATCTGTGGTTTCATAACCCTCAATCTCCCTTCACATTACTCCTAGCTTATCCTTTTACTTTCACTTTCAAAATACAACTTTATGTGATTACACTATACTAACACTTTCTTCAAAAGCCCCACAAAGGTCAATCTATGGTCTCATAAACTTCAATCTCCCTTCAAATTACCCCGAGCTTATCCTTTTACATTCACTTTCAAAATACAACTTTGTGGGGGCTATGATGATAGCTAAGGCTTATCTACAAACATGAACCATCTTACAATTACCTTACATGTTAAATGGTCATCATACAAGTAGAAAAACTTTTGAGCTTATCTCTAACAAACATGAAGGTCTATCTTGCAATTAAGTGCTTGTCAATATCACAACTTAGTAGCACATGATATAAGCTATTGAAAAAGTGGAACTTATGCCTTCATATACTTCATAAACTAGGGTACAATTTTAAGAATCATCAAAAACATAAGTGACAACCAATGTGTGCCTTGATTTGATTTTCCTTTCATCTTAACAAAAATGATATCTTCATAGCAATTAAGATCTTCTTTCTTTGAGGCTAGTAATCCCTCAGCTATGTCTAATTTACATGGATCAAACTTACTTTTAGCTTTGCTTTCACCCTATAAGAAAATAATAACACAATGTGTATCTCTAGGTTTAACATCAATACATTAACAATCCCTTATCTATTTCTCATGTATATGGATCAAACTTACTTTTAGCTTTGCTTGCATTCTATGGAAAAGAATTACACAATGTGTGTCTCTAATATTAACATCAATACCTCCTCTGAAGCCTTATATACCAAAGTTTTCTATAGATAGGATCAAGTTACATCCACTCAAATAACTCTTCAACCACTACCATCCATAGATTGATTTTTCAATTCTTATAAATCAATCAATTCTTTATTAGATGTTACTAAATTCCTTATCTCCATTGTCTTGAGAGATGCAAAAGTTCCCTTGACCATGACTTGATTTTAACAAGATTGTGGAAAAGTGGTTTGAAAGCTTGACTTAAGGTTCAAGCACCTATCTTCTTTCTCAATATATTAAGGTTACCATATGTTGATAATCCTTCTTTCCTTATCATATGTTGATATTCATACACTAAAGTATATATACGTCATGTTCATGGAAGACACGTTGAAACATAGACTATTTTGTAAGATGTGCAAAAAAGCATATTCCAATTACCAAAATTAGAGATTCCATATAGTGATTTGTGCCACTAGTATGAACTATTGACATCTAGCTCCCATCTATTCCTCAAATGTTCTTTTTTAATGGTTCCATACTTGTTAAGCCTCAATATTAATCATGTCTTTTGATAAGACTTGCCTTGTTTTTACTTTTATTGGTAGAAGATAAAATGCTTTGTCTTGCACAATTCATAGGAAGGTAAGTATGTCATTGGATGAAGAGTGTTCCTTGAGTACTTTGCACAATTTCTTTAGCTCTTAAAAATGAAATCTAGTCCCTCTATCACTAAATTTTATTTGAAAGATTAACAAACTTAAGACTCACAATTGATGAAGTTCATAATAGCCACATGCTATGGTGATCATAAATTATTCCAATGTCCTTTTCTTTCTTTGTCTTTAAATTTAATTGTAGAGTATGATCATTACACAAAGATACTTTCAGGTAGTGTGATGAATAAGAAAGCACAATAATATCTTAACACATGCACATAGGCTACACGTCCACATAGACTAGCAATCTGATCTGATATTGTTATGAGTTTGCCAATATATTATAGTAGTTGATGGTGATCCAACAAGAAAGAAAAAACTACTATACAAAGATGCAAAGATGTACGCACATATATAGATACAAACATATTGTCTTATGGTCATATGTAAGCATGCATATTGTATGTATCTAATATTAAGCTAACTCCTTAAAATCCTTTCAACATGAAAATGAAATCCTATAAATATTAACTTTACTAAAGTAGGTAACATGGATGGCACTTATAAATTGTAATATGATTTAAAATAGTAAAGAAATTAAGCTATCATAGGCATTCACAATACTCAATGAAAACTGACTCTAACCCATGACATTCATGAACTAACAACCAAGAGCATCAAATATGTCTACTTTTAAAAAAAATCTAGCTTCCATCCTCACAATTTTCTAATTTGGCTTGGGGTTTAGACATGCCTCGAAAGAGAGACCATGTGATTATATTAAAAACCTCTAAAAGCCCATAACATCAATTGATTCAATACCTAAACTCCAAGTCAAGAGAACTATTTAGACAACTAAAACAAAACTAGTGATGTGCACATGACTAGCCCCCCCATAAATCTTATTCCCAATCCAAGATATCTCATACAAGCTATAGATAAAATATTTTGAGTAAGAACTTACAATGCAAATGAACTAGTTGAGCAATAATTGATACCAATATAAGGTTTCAAAACATGTTACATATAAGATTTCTAGTCAATGTATCTCTTTATTTTTAAATACACTCCATCTTTTCTTGTGGAATTTTTCTTAAAAGTATTGATAACACTCAAAATCAAATGTGTGTATATTGTTATAGAAAAATCTCATTAGAGGTGCATGACAACTATTAAGCTCCACATTTAGAATATAAATGTGTGGAAGCACCCTAAGAAGTTGCTAAATCATAAGGATGTAAAAAGTATCCAATGAAACTTTTATATCAAGTTAGCAAACTAGTAATGAGGCCTTCATAAGCGTGTGGCCAAGAGATGACACATTGATTCTATTGTATGGAGTGTTGTCTCTCATTGTTCCCTATAGATTAAATAAGAAGCACATAAAGTAGTAATAAATTGTCCAAAATTTTTCAAAAATCAAAAGGTTTAAGGAAAGCATTGGGTAGAGTAGCTTCTCACATGATGAAAGTGGCTTCATGTATACTTTATGCCTATTTTTAGTAACCAAGTACAAAAGAGGTTTTAAAAACGATACAGATTTGACTAACTTTCCAAATCTAAGCCTTTAAGTAGCTTGATTAGTCAAAGAATAATAAAAAGCAAATCCTAATCACACAAATAAGAATCTATATATGGGGATTCCTATTGCATATCACTCATTCACATCCATGTCTACCTATAGCTTGTATAATATAACATACACAATTGGGACCTATATTGGCATAATTTAGAACCCTCTACAAGGCCCAAAATTAACACATGACATTAGAATTTAGCCATTCTCAATTTTCCTTCAAGTGGACAAGCCAACAAATAAACAAGAAAAGTGGCCATAAACTAATGTAGAAGCAACATAATCTCCTATGTGAATGTGACCTCTCCCATGATATTGCACACATACAAGAAATTCCATGATATTTTCCCTCCTTGTGAGAAACATTGGTAATTACAATAAATAAAATAATTGCAAGGGATTCATATTAGCTACACTCCTGAAGATGTACAACTTTATTGCCACTATACTGAGTCTTAATATTCTAGCATTCTAAAACTCTCATGCCCAAATATACATTGTAAGTAAGCCCTACTCCACCCAAGGTTTTACAAGGCTAGCTTTGTGGGTTTCAATTAGTAAAATCTAAAATAGGAATATATTGTCATGTGGGCTATGTGAGTGCCTACAATTGCATTTGGAATTCATCTCTATAAACTTTAAAATTGCTAACTATTAGTCTCAATATTAACGTATACAATCCCATTTTGATAATCTCGCGAAGATGAGGCTAATTTTGAGTCCCAATATCTAAAACTAATTTGTAATTTAATTTTTTCCATAATTTGAAAGTTATAAGCCTTAAAAATCATTTAAATGTTATTTTTCATATCACCACTTGTGTAAGGAGAGAGATTGGAGAGGATAGAGAAAAACTGCAAAAGAGAGTAAAAGAGGGGAGAGAAGTCTAGAAGAGAAGATAGGAAGACCAAAAGAAGAGAAAGAAAGACATGGAAACCATGGAAGTTGTCAAGAAGAAAATGGAAGATGAAAGAGAACTTGTTTATTAATAGTGAGTGATGAAAAAAATAAGACTCTTTACATCTTTTATACCCATGCTAATGTGCATCACATATTATTTCACCACTTTTTTTCCACTTCTTTATAATCCATAATTACCCAAAGGTTTCTTTCCTCACAAAGAAAAGAATGGACTTATTATAAATAGCTCCAATAGTGGAGATGACACAGTATGACTCTATTTTAGCATTACAAAAATCCAAAAATCTTGTAAAATCTTAAAGAAATGGATGGATTCAAGGGCCATGTAATCATATGTACATCCATTTGAGAGTATAAGGTTGGAAAATTGGCCACAAAATATCCATGAATAAGCTTGTTAAACAATAGACTGCATGAGTTCTACCTCAAACCCTACAGTACTAAAATAGCAATAACTTTTTATGAAATGATCCAAATCAAGCATACCATATGTCAAAAGAAAGCTTGTCTCATGTGCTTTCAACCATGTAGGGTTTGGTTTCCTATCATTAGCCTAGACTGCAATTTTTAAAAAACAATAAGCTATCTATAATAGGCAATCTGAATTGAGATAGGGGCCAAGCTTGACTATTCCTAAACCAAAATAGCAACTTGAAGGTAAGAAAACTCCTCCAAAATAATTGCTACCCTCCAAGAAGCTTCTTCAAGTGGCAAACCTTGCCATTTAGTCAAATATTTCTATATTGATTGGGATCTAATCTTCTCTTTATGTTGCCCTATGATTGTCTTGCAAATATACTAAATCTTGCTCTCTTCATCTATGGGTGGTAGCTCTTCCCAATATTCCACTTGAGACCTAATAAGAGGGTTAAGCTAAGTCACATGAAAGGAGTTCCAAGCAATAAGTTAAATCACCCACATTCTTGATACTATTTTATAGCCCATAATACCTCTGTGCAAGTTTTTTCCTTGAGCCATCCTTAACTATGGTATACGTGACTTGGGGCACCTTAAGAAGTACTAACTCTTCTTCTTGAAACTCCAAGGGTCATCTCTTCTCCATTAATATAGAGATTCATTTGGTCTTGCACTTTTTTAAGATTCACATTGCACTATTGAAGTAGGGCCTATATATGCTCCAATTCTTGTTTCCCTTGAAGTAGGGCCTATATATGCTCCAATTCTTGTTTCCCTTGAAGTAGGGCCTATATATGCTGCAATTCTTGTTTCCCTTGAAGATTAATCTTCCCATGAAACATGACCATGGAAAGTGACACTTTATACCCATATAAGTCCCTGAAGGGAGAGACACATTATGTTAGTATGTGTGATATTGTTGTAGGAAGACTCAGCCAAATGAATCCATAAATCTTAGCACATTGCACATCATGACAAAAATATGTAGGTAGGTCTCAAGCCACTTATTTACCCACTCCATTTGGCCATCTGTTTGGGGATGATATGCAGTAGATGGATCCAATTTTGTCCCCATGCAGCTGAAATTTGCTTGCAAAAAATTGTAAACTTGACACTTTCCAAATCAATGCAGTAGCCTTAGAATAGTGCAATATTTTCTAAATTTGATCATGGTGTTTTTCAAATTGGCCATCATATTGCTACTAACAAATCATCCAAGAATAGCATCATAATGCTACACCTACTACAAGAAAATCACCCCCAACTATACATGTATATTGTCAACACCTCCATGATGCTTGTAGAAGCTTGGCCATCACATGGCTTTCAAAGATGGAGTCATAACACTAGTTGTTGAATAGATTTGGAACCTTGGCCACTTAGCAAATGAACTAGTTGACATAAAATCATAGGACTTTGCAATGAATCGATCCTCATTCCCTTCAATCAAATGGCATTGTTGCATTATTTTCTCAAGGCATTAGACAAAAATCATCTGCCAGCTAAGGGTTCGTCTTTTAAGCTTGAAGATGTTATTATTTAGTTGGAAATGCATTAAAATATGTAGTGTTTCCTACATGAAATGTGCCTGGAGCTACAAAGTTGGCCTACCTAAATCAAAGGACATCTTATTCAAAGGCACTAGACATGGAAAGGGACAATTTTGGAGTTATGGAGTTTTGCTATTGAGTTTGTTTAGGTTGAATTAGCTTCTCATCATCTAAATCTAAGAGACTCAAAAGAATTGAGCATTGATTTATAGTAGAGTCTCTAAATGATGTTTAAACATGGTAGAGCATTCATATTTCAATTACATGAAATTGGCTACATTGATCTAGGTATTGTAGTACTACTGGTTGTTTTCACTGTCCCTCATATACCTTGGAGTTGTAGGCTTGAGCTTTGGGGTTCCTTTTGTTCAACACATGGTCAATGTTGCTCCCAATCTCTTTTGAAAACAAAGTCTAATATGATTTCTTCAAGTGCACATGTGCACAATGATCGATCAAGCTTTTCTTTTTTAATGAAATATGATTTTACCAACAAACTATGGTTTGCAACTGGTATGCATCTATATCTAGCACTTTTGGATTCTTTGACAATATTTGGCACTCATAGTTGAATGCTCTTTCTTGGACACTACTAGTTGCATTATAAGGCATGTTGCTATCCAGGCTTCCTTGATAGTGGGAACACTCCATTTTGGACTTTTGCCTACAATTGTCTCATTATTTACTATAGTTTTATAGGTACCATTGCTTAAATTCAGTTTTTGAGCTAGTTAATTGAGTAGACACTTTTATCACGCACTCTAGTGCTTTTACTTGTGGAAAAAAATACATTACGTTATTCTCTCCTTGGTTGCATAAAATTTTTGCCCAATTTTGAGGTTGATTTACTATTATTATAGTAGCCCATCCTCTCTTTATTTTGCAATCATAATGGCAAAGTGCTTCTAGTATCTTTGGGTTTAGTGCCATCTTTAACATTGATAAGTTGCATGCCAACAACTTTAACTATTGGAAGACCCAAATATGGTAAGTTTTGGTGCAAAAGAAGCAGACCTTGGGATGACATTGATGAGTATGCAAGTCCACTATCATTTTATCTTTATCTAAGCATATGTAATTTAATGTTACTGAGGCTAAGTGTGGTGCATGGTAGTTATGGGAGAAAATATGTGATCTTTATGACAAGCGAAGCCTTGTTCAAAGTTGCACTAGCTCAAAAATCTTGTGGACCTTTATATGAAAGAAGGCATGTTTATATCTACTTAGTTGAATGAGTTTCACTCTATTTTCAATCAACTTACTTTGCAAAAAAACATCTTTGATGAGAACATAAAGTCTATGTTTTTGCTTGTCACTCTTCTAGAGCCTTGGGATACCTTCCATAGTGCTATTAGCACTAATGCTCTTGAGGATGGTTTTAAATGCTTAGATGTAGAGGGAGCCTTACTTATTGAGAAAATGAACAAAAAGAATGTCAATGTAGCCTATGTCTATCATGGTCTTACAGTAAGAGGTGGAAATGATACTAGAGATAGTTATGACCACCATACTAGAGACCCATAGCAAAATAAGTCTAAGTCTAGACCTCATGAATAGTACTTATCATTTTTGTGGGCATCAAGGATATATATGGCTAGAGTGCCATAAGATGCACCAAGATGGGCATGAGAAAGCTACAGAGAAAGTATAAAATAATGTTAAGAAACACAATATTAGTGAGTTTGGAAATCTCCCAATTCCCATTTTTTGAATACTAAAAAGGTGGCACCCAGATAACATGTCCATAAGTTTCTCAAAACCATATGATATGACCTATCATTTGAAAGCACTTGAAAAATGTAATCTATTGAGCTATAGAGCACTCGATTTGGAGTTATAGTGTTCAAAAGTAGTCTTTATCCGCCACTGATCATGTATTAGCTATTACGGACCTCCCTTATCTATCTCTATGGCATCACCACCGTGGGCATATTTCACTCATAGGAATGAAAGTTTTGACTCTTTACAATATCTCCTCTCTTGGGCTTATTCATGTTTTGATTCTTATGATCATTGTTCATATGGTAGACAAACATGTAACACTCATAAGAAGTCTAGTTCTATGCGCATGGGTGAACTCCTGGCTCTTGTTCATTTGGATGTTTGTGGTCCCATGCCTCTATTAGTCCTTGGATGATGCTAAATTCTTTGTCACATTTATTTATGACTTTTTACATAAATTTTGGTTCTATCCTATAAAGTAAAAGTCAAAGGTTTTAGCCATATTTTAGTGCTTTTTTACCTTGGTTGAGACCTAAAATGGCTGGTGGGGTGATTATGTCTCATATTTTTTGAGGTGTTTTGTGATGATCGAGATATTAAGTGTCAATTGACCACCCCTTCAACCCCACCCCAAAATAGCATTAGAGAGTGCATGAACATGACTATTTAGTAGAGGATTTGTAGTACGCTTAGTCATGTAGGCTTACCTTATACATTTTGGACTAAGCAATTACTGCTACAGTTCACTTGCAGGCTTGTCTTATACATTTTGGACTAAGAAATTACTACACTTCACTTGATCAATAGGTCCCCACGCATTGCCCTTGGTAGTAGGGTTACTGAGGAGATATGGTCTAATGAACCTCCATCATATGCACACTTGCAATTCTTTGGATGTGAGGCCTTTTGCTATATTCGCAAAGACAAACACAACAAGTATTTCTTAGATACGATGATGTAGATATAAGATGGGTTACTGTCTTTGGGATCCACATATTAGGAAAGTTATATGTAGTCGTGATGTTGTGTTTCATGAGGAAAAGATCTATAAACAACATGAGCAAGTGATTGAGATGTGCAAGGTGATCTTCTAGGAGGATCCTCCTTACCATATTGCTAGCCCCAGCTAGACAACTTGTAGTTGTTGTTGATGTTTGAGTGGCCTAGGATTAGTGTGTTGTGTAGGCCTCGTGTCCTCATTGATATATCCTTCTATGTGTTATATCATGGTGTAAGATCCTCTTGCTTATGAGAGGCTATGCGCAGAGGTGATAAATCCTCTTGGAAAAGGGCTATTATGTCTGAGTTTGACTCTCTATAGAAGAATCATACTTGGAATTTGGTATCAATGCTTCAACTTATTAATTCTTTGCTTTTGAGCTAAATGTTGTCTTGGAATTACTTTTTTGCTTAGATGAATTAAATGTGGATAAGTGTGATCTGACTACTATTTGACATGTTATTTCCACCAAAAGTACCTTCATATTAGCCATGTCTTGTAAAAGTCCTTTGTCGTCTAAAAAGCTTGGTGTGAATTGACATGTCTTCTATACTTCCTAGCATATGTATTACAATTTCTTGGAAGAGAGTATTAGGTTTTTCTACCATCACCATCAATAGATAAGTGTGGCACTAAGTTAAATGTATTTGTGGGGCTTGGCATCATCACTCACATACTTCACATATGTGATCCAATTCAAAAATTGATTACTACACTCTCTAACTAAGATATTCCTTTGCTTCATTTGGTACCACTTTGCTAGATGTTCTCTCTACGGATAGCACAAAAACTTGGGCCATTTGTGATTTAAAACTATCCCAACCATTAAACAATGTATTTTCTCTTTTGATATATCACTACCAAATTATGGGCAAAACCTTCTAGATGGAGGGTGGTTGAAAAGTACCCAACCCTAAATTGTAGGGAGGGTAGATTGGTGATCATCTAGGGATTCAATCTTAGTAGTTGTTAATCGATTTACTAAAAATTGACAAAATGGAGCAAAAGTGGAGCATGAGAGAGGAAACAACCAAGGGTAACAAGAAAAAGCAGCAAGAAAAAGAGAAAAGTAAGTGAAAGATTGGAAAAGAGTCAAAAAGAGCACACGCAATGGGAAAAGACGATGGACTGATATTAAATGTGTTGGCATTTAATGCCATGTCCTCTATGGGTAGAAGTTGTAAAATTAAATTTTCTCAAGCATTGGGCTTGCTCTCGTGCAACTTGTAAAATCAAAGTGCAATTAATTGACGCATAGGTGTGTGAGTTAGCCTCTTGCAAAAAATAGATAGCTCGAAGGGTCACAGGACCTCAAGGGTAGGTTTTAAGTGAATTGGCATCAAGCACCAATAGGGAATAGGGCCCTTCCCAAGCTTCAAAAAAGTTGAAATTCATATATAAGGTGAGAAACCTTATTTTAACTCATTCCACGACTAATGTAACAAAGTCTTGTCTACTTCTCTACCACTACTCTATTTCTTCACCTCCAAATACTCTATGCATGCGAGCTTTCTAAGGAAAGGATGATGATGGCACACCCATACTACTTCATGTGATGACTAGGGCAAAAGCCAAACATGCCAAGGTGTCAATACCTGGACCTAGTAATGTAGGTGTTTCTTTTATTGGCAAGAAGAACAAGAAGAATAATAATAAGAAAAGAGGGAAAAGAGAATTACTTTGAAGAGTGACAGTGCTACAACACTAACATTAGAAAGGAGAGAACCTGATATAGAACCCAAAACCTCAACTCCAAAAGCTGAGAAGAAGGGAAGTGCTATGATAGGGGAATATCTTGACCCAAGACACCAAATTGAGATCATAGAAAAGGTAGGCGGATGGGTCAAAGAAGCTCAAGCACACCTTAGACAATCTATACCAAAACATGAGGATCATGACATGTCTAGTGTAGAGTTGCTCTCCTCACCAATTTACATATGATGAGCAATTAGTCTAGGAGAGGAACCTCACATCCATCCAGAGGAACCCACCTTGCCTCAACCAGACCTAGAGATGGATACTCAACCACCCAGTAGGAATGTAACCAACAAGGTGGATGCAGGATTTCTAGTAGCTCTTGTATCAATACAAGTGTCATTTCCTTTAGCACAATTGATGAGAAAAAACAAGGGTCGTGGAGCATGTTTAAGACATGGGCTGAGAGGCAAGAGAGAATAGAAAAAGCAAGGGAAGCAGATAATGGCACACACATTCCAAGTGTAGCACCCTCTCTTGTGACAAGATCACTACAGATCAATGCATTATAGAAAGGGATTGAGATGCATGTGATCTTATCTATTGTGGCATTGGGAGATGTGACATGAAAAGGCATTGTAGACATAGGGGCAAGAGTGCACTTTCTTAGCCACATAGTGTTACAAGCATGGGAAAATCCATCTGTCAAAAGCCCTTGCTAATGGTACAAAGGTTTGCCCCATTTGGAGTATTAAAGGATTGGCCAATTAGAATGGCATGAGTCTAGTTTTCAATAAATGTCATTGCGATGAAAGGCATGGATTATGACATCTTACTAGGAAGACCCTAGATGTGAAATGCCCATGGGATAGTGTATTGGGATAATGGACATATGTTTTTTGAAAATAGAAAGGAGGCAATGTGAGGGGAAATGGACACTTGGAAAACATCATTAGTCAACCTCAAGACCATTTTTTCCATGCGCAAAGGAGAATCATAGAGCGAGCCCCCAACTATGGTCCATTAACCAAATACATTCCCTAACTTAAGGATGAGCATAATTGGATGCATGTGCTAACAACCATTGACTTGTCATTCTATAACAATAAGGATGATTACAAAAGGGTTGTGGAAAAGGCAAACACCTTTAATGAAGAGGCTAAGTCCTTTGCATCCAAGAGTGATACTTTACCTATGGTACCTTTGTGCATGATGGAATGAAGCTTAAGCAATAGACCGTTGTCTATGACATACTACATTCCAAAAAAAATTGGAACTATAGAGGGTCCTTGAGTATCTCGCAAGGAAATTAGCCTACAACCCTACAACCAACCTAAAACCTTTGAAAGATCTTGGATAGTAATGGGTGGACAATAGAAAAAATAATTATGGTCACTAAACCCAAAGACATTAACATCTTCATGATAGAAAAAGAGGTCATCAAGGTGGATTGTGATCAAGGACTTGGCTAGAGCATCTAGATGTGGTTGACTATGAGCAAGCAGAATTGACCCAATCGACATCGACAATATTATATGACAGCTCTGACCTCCTGATGAGGCTCCCTCTTCTTGAGAAGGTTGCAATTTCAACTCTGATTCTGAGAGATAAGCTTGGATAGTGATCCTAAGATTCCAAAGCCCCCTAGGAACCAACACAGACCTCCTAGTCCACTTGAGGTGCAGACAATTGAAGGAGGAAAAAGGGAACCAATCTAAGGATTCAAAGGCTAAAAAGTAAAAGAACCACATGGCCTGCCTAAGAAATTAATGAGATTCAAAAAGGGCAATTGAATAGTGGTGTTACAAGGAGCGAAGAGACAAGGCCAACCATTGAGTCCATTGAAGTACCTACGAAGGTCAAGTCAACTTAGCTTGTGAAGGTGAAAATCCCCAATTGGTGTTCATAGCAAATGACCTGACCAAGGATGAGGACACTTACCTCATTGGTCTCTTAAAAGAATTCTTTGATGTATTTGCATGGTCCATAGAGGAGATAAAAGATATTGATCCAAGCATAGTAACCCATAACATTCCTATGGTCCATGATGCAACACCCATTAAACAAAGGCCTCACACTATGAATCTGAAGCATACTCATGCTATAAAAGAAGCGATTGACAAACTTTTGGGTGCATGATTCATTTATGAGATCGAGCACATAGACTAGGTATCACCCATTGTAATTGTACTCAAATAGAATAAAAAGATTCAAGTATGCATAAACTACAAAAAATTCAATGCAATTACTAAGAGAGAGAACTATCCTTTGCCTTACACCAAGCACATACTTGAGAGAGTGACAAGAAAGGAAGTGTATAGCTTCTTGGATGGGTTTTCAGGATACAACTAGGTGCAAATCTACCCAGATGACATGCACAAAACATCATTCCCCACAAAATGGGGGGTGTTCATTTAGATAATCATGCCCTTTGGGCTAACCAATGCCCCAATTACCTTTCAACACCTCATGTGTGTGATCTTCAAAGACATGCTCATGAAGTGGTTGGAAGTATTTGTTGATGACCTATGTGTTCACACCAACTCCAAAGAACACTTGGAGAAACTCCACATAGTCTTTGAATTATGTAGACAATATGGTCTCTCATTGAACCCCTTGAAGTGCTAGTTTTGGGTTAAACATAGTTGTATATCAGGGCTCGTGAAAGGTGAGAGGGATCGAAGCTTGCAACGGGAGAGCTATGGTGGGAGAGCAAGAGCAAAAGAGAGAGAGAGTCACAATGTGGAAACTCCAATAGTCACAATGTGTGGCCCGGCCTTCCCTTTATTCATTTGTCACTAAAAGAATAAAGAATAAAGAATAAAGTAACGGTGATGCAGGTGCCCGCTGCCTGTAGTGTGCAGACACGGGTACTGTCAGTGTAATAATGCATTAGCAACTAGGTGGAGGTGCCTTTACCTCCAACAACCTCCCACTTAAAGGCGAATCTGCCTCAGTGAGGAGTGAAAAAAGGAAAAGAAAACACAACACAACATGTGCACATGTACAATAGGATGAGGAAAGATGTCATCTCTCGCGCCCATCAATCTCTTGAGGAGACAAAGCGCTCCGTAGAGAGGCTTTTAGTGAGCAGATCTACATGACTCTAGTCAATTGAGATCTTGACAAGGTCAACAAACTTGTCCTCAATGACCCCACGTATGAAGTGATACCTCACCTCAATGTGTTTCATCTTCACATGGAAGACCAGGATTCTTGGCTAACTGAATAGCACTCATAGAATTCGAATGCACTATAGGGATAGCATCAATACCAAGGTCATGAACCAAATGGCCTAATCATATGGCCTCCTTGCAAGCCTCAATGGTGGAAAGAGCCGTACACTTCTGCACCTTGAACATCCAAGAGACAGCACCTCCAGCCTAGATGAACACATAGCCAGAAGTGGACTTCCTACTATCTGCATGTCCTGCATAATCAAAGTCAGTGTACCCCACCATTCCTGTATCCTGGCTGCCATAGCATATGCACATATCTGCAGCACCCTTTAGGTACCTCATGATACCCTTCTTCACGACATCCCAATGGTTCTTGCTAGGTGTAGCCATATAACATGCCATGACACCAACTGCAAAGGCAATATCTGGATGAGTGGCTAACATGGCATACATAAGATTGTGCCCACTGCGGATGCATAGGGAATCTTGGCCATCTTGACCCTCTACTCATCTATCATCTGTAGACAATCAGTCTATGATACCTTCACAGATAGCCAATAGGTTTCACGTCCTGCATGCGGAAGCGCTCAAGGACTTTATGAATGTACTCTCTCTGTGACAAGTAGAGGAGTCCCTGATGCCTGTCACATCTAATGTGCATACCAAGTATATGAGAGGCCTATCCCACATCCTTCATCTCAAAGCTCCTATTGAGCTAAGCCTTAAGAGCATGTAGCTCATCATGAGCTTTCCCTACTAATAGCATGTCATCCACATAGAGTACCAAAATAAGCAAAGGTCCATCATGGGATTTCTTCATGTACAAGCACAGATCCATAGCACTATGAATGTAGCCCTGTAACTGCATAAAAGCATTGAACTTATGGTACCATTCCCTAGGTGCCTACTTCAAGCCATAAAGAATTTTCTTCAACCTACATACTAATTAGATGCTCCCTGCCAAGCTCTGCAAAGCCCTTAGGCTACTCCATGTAAATCTCATCATGAAAATCCCCATGTAAAAATGTTGTCTTGACATCCATTTGATACACAAGCTGCACGACTAAGGCAACAAAAACCAAACTCTTAGCAACAAGTCTTGCCTTATAAGCCGGCTTGGGGTGTCAAGGGGTACTCTTCAACTTGTACACCCATTTGCATAGCAGAGCCTTCTTGCCACTAGGCAAGGAAACCAAATCCCAAGTCTCATTCTCATGCAAGGAGTCTATCTCATACTGCATATCCCTCTCCCATGAGTGACTATCACCCCTACACATAGCCTCATCATAAGTGAAAGGCCCTCCTACATTGGTAACCAAGACATAATTCATCGAGGGTTAAAATCTGTCAAGGGGGTGTCTATCTATAGTAGAACACTGCACTCTAGGCTTTGTTGCCTGTTCAACATTTTGTTCAACACCCTGGCCATGAGTACCTGCTACTGCAAGATGTACAACTAGCTGTATGGGAGCTCGTGGCTCCTCTTGAAATATAACCCTCCGTATCTCCACTATCTTCTCAGGCTTCTTATGCATCTTGTCTTCATGGAAGACTACATCATGGCTACAGATGACTTTCTGCGCCTATGGATCCCATAGACGGTAACCCATCTCTCATGCATCTCCATAGCCAAGGAATATGCATTTAATACTCTTAGGATCTAGCTTGTTATGCTTGTCCTTGGGCAAAATGCCTCACATCCAAAGACATATAAATGCGCATAAGAGGAAGGCTTTCATGTCCATACCTCCTTTGCAATCTGGAAATCAATGGCACTATAGGGCGATCTATTAATTATATGCATAACAATCATAACTACCTCAGCCCAAAAGTGCTGGGGTAGGCATGCATGGCTAAGCATACTGCGAACCCTCCCCTTGATGGTCATATTCATCCTCTCAGTCCTACCATTCTGGGGAGGGGTGTAGGAGGCGGTCAACTGATGCTTGATACCCCTCTTATCACATAACTTCTCAAAATCACGTGAGATAAACTCACCCTCATTATCTGTCCTTAGGTGTGTCAGCCTATGCTTAGACTGGTTTTCTGCCAAAGCAATCCATCTCTAAAAAACTGCCAATACATTGAACTTCTACTTTAGGGGATAAGCCCATACTTTACGTGAAAAATCATCGATGAAAGTAACAAAATACTTCGCACCACCCATAGACTGATAGGGCATGGGCCCACAAACATCAGAATGAACCAAAGCCATGAACCAAAGCCAAGGGCTCACTCATGCGTGACATACCAGACTTCTTATGAGTAGACCTAGTTTATCTACCATAAAGACAATGATCAAAAGAATCAAAATGAGAATAGTCAAGGGGCGGTAAGTACTGCAAACCAGAAAGCATTTTCATTCCCTTAACGGACACATGCCCCAAACAGGCATGCCAAAGAGATACATGAGGTAAAGACCCCACAGACAAAGCATGACCAACTGTAGATCTAGAAACAACTAAGGGGTAGAGGCTACTAGCCTTGGCACCTCTCGCAAGCACAAGCCTGCCATGGGTAATCTTCCATGCAGAGTCTCCAAAAGATACATGATATCATGTGTCATCAAGCTATCAGACTATGTATCAATGTAGGTACATGATGTACATCATGCATAACAAAATTGCTGCTAGAAGGAAACTACAGCCTAACATCACCAATGCCGACAACCTCAAGAGATCTGTCATCACCCAAGCACAGAGAACCCAAAAAAAAATAGTATGAATGGGGCAAGGTGTCACACAAAAGGACGCACAACACTATGCATACATAAAGTGTATCTCTATCATTTGCGAAGCACTATATGAAGTTGCTGCAAGGATATAATCCCCATCACTGTCCTCGAGCTGCATAACATTGATATCTTCAATTTTAACACTTGACTTAGCAGGTACTATGCTACGATCAAAAGAATTTTCATGTAATTTCTCTTTCCCCTTGTCTGTGTGCCTTTCATAGCGCAATTCATGACACCGTGGCCTTATGTAGCATTTCTTCCCACAATGATGACAAGTCATATTGGCATTTCTTCCACAAGACTTACTGTGTGACTTGCCATGCGACTTGGACCGAGATTTCTATGAATCCCATCCACAACCATAACCACGGCCATTACCACGGTCATTCTTTGCATTTCCATCACGTCGACTTCTAACTGTCAAAGCATGAGACACATGAGAGGCATCCAAGTTCTTACATTTTATCCCTTCCTATAGAAGAGAGCTCTCAACATCAGACCCACATCAGATAGCTTCAGAGTAGTGGCAGAAGCATATAAAACACTGTAGAATACATCACAAGACTCATTAAGAGTTCCAAGAAAGAAAAATGGAGTGACATCCTCTTTGAAATCAATGCCCTGCGAAACCAAGTTCTTAAGAACAACATGAAACTGGCTCAAATGAGCTTACATGGTCACATTCTCTTTCATGTGGAGATTCATAAGCTATTTCAACCAATACATTTGACTTGCAAGACTTTGCTTGTCATAGAGGTTCTTGATCTTATCCCAAAGCTACCAAGCACTCCGTGCTTCCTCAACCACATTGTAATGCACATGTTCAATGAGAGACAAGATGAGGGTGGACTTGCATAATTGATCAAGCTCCATCATTAGTCATAGTTTCAGGCTGCTCTCCACTCAAGCTTAGTGGCTTTATCTACAATTTTTGCACCAATACCTACCAAGCTTGGCTCTTTCAATAGGCATAATTCATACCATCAAGCTTATTGATGTTGAAGATAGCATTGTCAGTGAAAAAATATGCCATACTGCAAGCTAAAACAATGCAGACAGTTCAAAACTGCTTGCTGTAAACTGTAAAAAATGACAAAAAAAAACCACAAAAACCAAGGCAAAATGGCAAGAAACAAGTATTTAATGATGTTGCCCACCAAGTAACATCAAAAGTACATCAAAACATGATGATTAAACATGAAAAATACATCACAGTCCGGAGATATATGCTTGATGTAATAATTTGCAGCCGTGTATAATGAGAGTTGACAGTAGGCAAAAAACAATATTCCAAATCAACCACTAAGACTGTCAACGCAAAATCAGCATCAAGCGGGCATCAACAAGCATATAACAACCAAACTAACATGAACCAACACCCAAGCATGTCAAATAAAGTCTGTTAGCAAAGTCAATACACCCCCAATCATCAAGGTAAAATATACATACCATTGCCAAGACCTATGACACAAGTCAGTGTCTGCTCAGTGAATACAAAGCTGAATCAACCCAAGTACATCTACACAGACCAAGGCATATCAACCATACATCATCCACAAGGAGATACCAATCTCAAGTATCCAAAAGCTCAAGTACATAACCCGCATGCTCAATGTTTATCAAATGACAATGTACATAAACTCTCCCACACGCACAAAAGTCGTAACAGTCAAGCATCCAAGCTCAAACAAGGCATGTAAGAGCACTAGTGTGATAGAGTATCCAAGGACATACATCAAGAAGACATCGAAGCATGTAATGATAGCATCCAATGTCATGAAGACAATCCCAATCGATCTTTGATGAGCCAAAGTGAGACCAAAAAATAAGCTCCAAAGTATCCAAATTCAAGCCCAAACAAAACTCTAGTAGCATTCAAGTCCAAACAATGTAACTAGCATGTGTAGGTGACATAAGCATCAAGCATGTCAAAGGCAGTCAAGAATAGACCAATACATGCCAAATTACATCCAAACGAAGATCTAAAAAGCTAACCAAGGTGGAGCTCAAGCTCAACAATACATGCCAGAGCAATGTCAACTCTGTGTCAACCCCAAAGCATCAATACATCATGTAAAGCTTCCAAGACATAACCCGATTGCAGTAGGTATAAGAAACCTTAGACAAAACCACTTCAGCCCTAAATTTTCCAGCATACATTCACTACATAAAATTGATTATTTTTCAGATCAAGATCAGCCCAAAATGATGGCAAATCAACAGGCATACATTCCTTAAACATCTGGCATCGACAAATAGCCAATGCTATCCAAGCATAAACATAAAGTACTGATATAACACTATTTGTGGCTATCTCTCGATTGTGGAAAATAGTCCTCGACTGAGGTCAACCAGTCCACAAATCAATGCCAATGATAACCACCAATGTCGTGCATCAAGGGGGTGTTCCCAAGTGCCAAATGAAGTGTTTTCAAGCTGCCAATGAGTGCCAAGGGAGGACTAAAGTAAAAAACGAATTTTTGTAGGTCTTCAAGCTGGTGCAAAGAGGGTTGATATTGCTAGGTATGTTGATGGTCCACGTGGCATTAATGGGGTGGAAGGGGGGCTCAAGTAGGGCCTAAAGAAGGCCTATACAAAGCCTTGTCAAGCCTAATCAGGTATTAGAGCCAAGATATGAAATGGGGGAGCTCCAATGGTTGAGCTATGGATGCTCTTTCCTGTTATACCTTGCAAACTGAAATAAACACTCAAAAAAATCCTTCAATACCTCTAAAGGAATGCCTTGAGGGTACCTAAATGGGAGGTTAGGTGCTCAAGAAGCCAGGGAGTGATTGGAGCTCGAAGGAGTCGAATATGGTTGCTGGGAGAATGCACCAATTGTGTAGGGATTCAATGGGATGCTAATGGAGTCATAAACCACGCTTGAGTGCTCAAACAACCATGCTCTGATACCAGTTGAAAGGTGAGAAGGATTGAAGCTTGCACATGAGAGCTATGCTGGGAGAGCAAGAGCAAAAGAGAGAGAGAGACTTACAACGTGGGAACTCCAATAGTCATAATGTGTGACCCTCCTTCCCTTTATTCATCTGTTACTAAAAGAATAAAGAATAAAGTAACGGTGATGGGCGCCCGCTGCCTATAGTATGCAGGCACGAGTACTATCAGTGTAGTAATACATGGGCGGCTAGGCAAAGGCGCGTTTACCCCCAATAGCGGATATTATCAATAATTCGTGTTGAATTATGCATTAATTGTTAGGACACTATACAAACTATTGATTGTATTCTAGTGGATTGAGGAGTGCCAACAAGCCTATGAGCGGTGTCAGAGGGGTTTTTGTCGAAAGGTCGAATCCACCGGGGATCAGAAGTAGAAGGAAGTAGAGATAGGAGATGGAAGAGAAGATAGAGAATACCCAAGTGGTAAACACTACAAAGACAAATCACAATGAATTGAATCAACATGTATTGAAAGAACCTGAAATCTTCGCACTACTCAAAAGCAATCTCCAGGCATTAGATCTCTTGGAGCTTCTTCGTAGAACAAAACGTGCATAAAAATTATAGCTCCTTCTCTGCTGCTCGGAACCCAAATCTGATGTCTCTGTTGGCTCCGAAAGGGGGGTAAAACTGTAGAACACCTGCTCACGAATCTCCCATATCACTCCTTCCTCTTTTAGTTCAAACTGTAGTTTTCAGCCTGTTTACAGCGATTGCGGTGCGCACGATTTCATCAATATGTCCCTCTTGTGAAAATCCCCTAATTGGCTGAAAAAACAACTAGCTTTTTACATGCCATCATAATCTAGAAGCTTTTTTTTAACTTTTTCGAATTTTTACAATAAATAATATCAAAAATACACTAAAATTATCCAAAAATCTAGTATTTTCGGATAATCCATGCAACTCACACTAGTACTAATGGCTCAGATCACATTGACTCTCTAGATCAATAAAGAAGTCGGATGATGATGCATTCCATACTTTTTCACACAGTGTCCTCATAACATCATGACATCCACCCCCTCTGAACTTGCACATCCTCTAATATATGCCAAAATCCTAGTTGTCACCGGATTCTAAGTCCTCCTCATCCTCTGCAACCATATCCTTTACTTCTTCATCTTCCATATCTTCCTGGCTAGCCCCTGTATCAGGACTACTATTTTCTTCTAATTCTGGCAACTCATAGGTAGTAGATTCTCGCTTTTTGAATAACTTGATTCTTTTCCCTGCTACCGAAAGTTTGATGGCTATCCCATCTAGCTCATTTAATGCATAAGTAGCATTATCAAACACCTGTCTTACCACATAGGGTCCAAACTATCTTTTGGAAACTTTACACATGGCACTATGTTGGTTATCTAAACTGCTATCATAAACCAATACCCAATCCCCATCTTGTATGGTTCTTGGTCGTAGTCTATGTCTTTTGTCAAACCGTTTCTTGTTCTGCATCCTTATTGCCCTTAACTTTGCAGTTGTTGCCTCTATGTCTTCTGACTTTCTTTCCAATTGTCTAATGCGTAAGGCCAACAACTCCGCTCGATTCAACTCCTCCTCCCAAGGTAACACACTCCATGTGACTATCATCTCTTCTATCGGCATGATAGGTTTTTGACCAACATCAATTTTGCAGGCATATATCCTGTAATAGCACTATGAGTTGTTATGTCGGCCCACAAAGCATAAGGGAGCAATCGTGGCCACTCTTTTACCTTCTCTCCACATGCTTTTGCCAATGCCTTCACAATAGATGGGTGACCCCTTTCACTTTTTCCATTTCCTTCAAGGTTATAGGCTGAAGTTAAAGCAAGCTTTATCCCTAACAGTGCAAAGAAATCATGAGCTTCATCTGCATCCAACTCACCCCTATCTCTGTAATTTTTCCCACACAGCCATACCGACAAAAGATCTCTTCTAAGAGAAAAGTACGCACAGCATTTGTGGTCTTAGTACGTAAAGCTTTCCCTTCCACTTGATTAGTCAAGTCTTCACGAGCAAGCACAAGATACCTCATTTGCCAACAAAGACCTGTAGGCATTGTGACCAAATCCACCACCCACTTAAAATGAAGAGACAATGGATATGTGGGTTGCAATCCATCCCAATGTCTCACAGATGAATACATTTGACATGTCATACATGTTTCCACAAAGTGAGAAACATCCTTATACATACCTTGCCACCAATATCTTTCTTTGATCTTTGTAAAAGTACCCCAAACACCTCTATGACCAGCCCACAAGCTTTCATGAAATTCTTGCATTACTTTACTTGTGAAGCTTTGTCACCCAAAACTCGCAATGGCATACCTTGTTTCTTTTTAACATGTTTCCATAAGTATCCATCTTTTAAAAAAAACCCATACGCTTTCCTCTTGATTTCCTTAAACTCCTCATCTAACCATTCATCTCTCTTTGTTAATGTACTGAGGTATTGACCAATTCTCAGCCACTCTCCTATATATTTGTATTCCAGAAACACTTCTACACAAGATATAAAACATCTAAAGTGTCTTCTCTTTGTTGTCCAAGCTTCTGTTAATGCTGTAGCAACACCTTGCATTGCTAAATTCACTCTTGTAACATCATTTTCAGCCATAAGAAATTCATCTTCTTCCTCCTCATCCATCATCCCATCTTCATTCTCATAATGTGCTCGAGATAACATGTCCGCCACTGGGTTATCTCTTCCTGCAATATGCTAAAATTCAGGGTTCAAAGATTTGATGTATGCAATCCACCGGAGCATAGCAATGCCCGGAGTAGTACAACTAGTAATCATACCTGATACCGACAAACAATCAGTTTCAATGACTACATGAGCACCCATAAAATACTCCTTATCACATTTAAGGGCTGTCACAATTCCCATAATTCTCTTTTAACCTGTGGATATCTTCTCTGTCATTCAGTCAATACTTTAGCACCAAAGTGAATTGCATATCTTTGTCCTTCCTCATCATCTTGCCCAATTGCCCATCCAATCCCAATTGGGCTTGTATCAACAGTAATAATGATAGGCTTTCCATGTGAATAGTCAGCCTTTCTCAATGTAGGAGCATATTTTAAGAGTTGCTTCAATTTCTTCATTGCTTTCTGATGCTTCCTTTCCCAATGAAATTTCTAACCTTTCCTTAGAAGCTGATAAAGAGCATCAGCTACATGTGCAAAGTGAGGAATCCATATCAAATAGAACACACATGCACCCAAGAATCTACGCACCTCTGATACATTCGTTCATACATCTTGCATTCTATCAATCCCATCTATTTTTGTTGGTGATGGCCTTCGCCCATAAGACCCACACATATGCCCAACAATCAAAACCTCTTCAACTCCAAAGATAGACTCTTGTCTAGAAAGAGTTAAATGCACCTCTTCTAGACATGTCAAAATCCTCTCACAATCCACAATATGGTCTCAACAAAATGTCTGCATCCATGAGCATCCATCTCTTCATTCTTTTCATCCACTTCACACCCTTTGATTGGAACATCATCCAAGAAGGGCATAGTCAATTGTGGTATAAAATCCCTGAGTACCCTATTCATAGCATTTGTCATGTGTGCCACTAAGTTTGGTGCACCCTGTGGGAGAGTACACATCCGTACTAACCCCAAAGGAGTCTTCATGGTTGTGATATCCCTGCTTTCAATTACAAGCTAAAACTGATTATAACCCGAGTAAAGATCACCCAAAGAATAGATCACTCTGCCTGCAAAAGCCTCTGCAAATTCATCAACCACAGGACCTGCACCCACATTTCTTATGGTCACTTTATTGACCGGTTGCATGTCTTGAATAAATCTCAAAGCCCCATTCTTTTTTGGCACAGTAAACCAACGATTTGAGTACGGGACTAAAGAAGGCTCCAAGATCTTCATGTGAATATTTTCATTTAGCAAATCCATCAGCTTTGGCAAGTAAGCTTTAGACACTGGAATAGGCCTCAAGTTCCATGGTACATGTGGCACAGTAAATATGACCATAGGAGAGACAACATTTGGATCCACACAACCGATTTCACTTGGCTGAAATGAAAATGCTTTCCCATGTTTAGCTAACGTCCGCATAAAATAGTCTCTCTCAGCAGGCAAAAGAAACCCTTCTGCACCAACTTTCAATTCTTGTAATGTTTCATATGTAAACTGATGACCTATATCTTTAGGATCCCATAAGCTTGGCTGCCTTGACACTTTTTCATGCATACCCTCACTCTCTGGTGGAAGTGGCAAAGCAATTGGTCTCACCTCTTATCAACAGTCTTATACTTTGTCTCCACAAGTGCTTTATCCCATTGTAATCCTTCTTGCTAAGCAAACAATGCTATAACATCATACATATCCAAAGAGTATACTGACAACACTCTATTTTCAGCCTCACTTTATGCATGTATAGTTACTGAATTTTCAGCCATAGTGTCAATAATATTCAGCCCATAAAACATGCCTGAAATGCCATCATTTTCAGCTAACAACCCCAATGCTCTCAGTTTCTTAGTAGCCCATTTCATAGATATGCGTTCAGCCCTACACATAGCTTCCATAGGCTTAAACCAACATGAACTGTTTGTTGTAAACTCAGAATTACCAATAGTAAATACATGCTTCAATTCATCAAGAGGCGAGTACACCTACTGAACAACACTACTGTAGCCCCGCATTACAGCAGTGATTAATGAAAATCTAGGTCTTTGAATTCCCTTGCATTTGGAACCAAAGGAAAATCTCGAAGCATATCCCGATTTCTAGGATGATTAACACAAACAGTAAGAAATTGGATTGATTTTCTCCCATCCTTGCTTCTGACTCTTGCATAAGCAGAACCATCATCAATTACCTTTTTTTCCATACGCACACCTATATAGGGCTGTCCCAAAATCACTACATATAAGGAATTATCTTGCACAAAGAAGTGTTGCTCTTCCTGTACATCACCAATCGTCACTTTTACATTAGGACTCCCTTGATGAATTATTTGCAGCCCTCATTCACCAACCATGATCAGTGTCTATAGGCCATGCACCATTTTCATACAATCCTCGCTCAATGACATTTATCTCAACCCCATGGTCAAGTAAAGCAACACAAGGAGTTTCACATTCCCCTATTTTCACTACCGTTTCAGTGGTAGCTCTAGCCCAATGATTTCTTGTGTAGTGACTTCGAGGAATAAATCCTAGAGTCTCTTCTCCATATTGTTGCATTTTCCTTACTCCACCATGCATATTACTACAAGACAATGCATTTTTAGCCACTTTCTTCTCTTTTCCACATGCTGTCCATTGATTAATAGCATCCTGTATAGACAATCCTGTACTTACTTCATGCTCATATTTAGCCTGAATACCCAACAAACCAGTTTCCTCTTCAAATTGCAACAATGCACTAGTGGTATCACCAAGAAACTAACGCTTCCTTTTAATTATGTCAATGATCTCATCATGAAATTCTTGCTTGGCAATGCCAAGCACCTCTCCCAAGGTAAATTCCACCTGACTGTTTAAGATATGTTCTTCAAGAACCTTCTTAAGATCTGTGGTTGGCTGTCTCAATGTCAGATTGCAACTTATATCCTAGCTGCTTGCCCTTCTTTTTGCCCTCTTGTTTGTTATCCTATTTTTGCTCTTGACTGACCTCTTCCATAACATGCTCGGGAGGTGGCTGATTTGCAGCTTTAGGATGATCCACACTTCTTCTTGTCATTCTTTTAGATGTCCTTGCAATATCTTCATCTCTTTTTTGTTTTTCTTCCACAACTACATTTGTGTTTTGTACCTTTGCTAAATGTGCATACACTAAATATGTATCTATCGGTGACTCCCAACCAATTATGCCACGAATGTCTTGCCCTGCATGAGACATTTCACTATCAGTGACCTTTATCTTTTCAGCTACATGTAAAGCATGTGTCCATATTTCAGCCTTTGGACCAATCATCACTTGGCCATGCATTCTATCCAAGTGTAAACCAAAAGTAGAGTCATGTACCGCAACATAAGCATTTCGGATAGCCAAGTCTTCCAACAACTTCTGCATACCTCCCTTTCCAAAATTCAAAGCAAGAGGCAATCATGTTTCTTGTGCATGGATCTTGCAATCTTTCCAAAAGATGACTTGTCATGCCAAGGCCTCCTGATAGGCAGCACAATCCTTTCTCTCATGCTACGAATTGTCACACCACATACATCTTTTTCCAAGCCTAGGGACTACTACCCATCCCCTTTCCTCTTGTCCTTTTTCATCCAATTTTGCAACCTTCAATTGAAGATCCCGCATCCTTTTGGCCAATTCATCCAAGACATCTTCCCTAAGAGAGGGAACAATAGCAAGTACAGCCATAGGGCTAGCCACAGAAGCGGGTGACTTACTGGATACTTCAATTGTTTTGCCCGTAACAGTGGGCAAGCTAGATACATGCAATCTTTCTCTTCTTCTATGCTTCTTCACAAGTGCAGTAACAACTTCCTTGACATGTCTCCACTCTGTTTTCAAACATGTCTCTGTAGTCTGATCCTCCAGCAAATCATCAAGCTTCTCTTGAAGCTCAGGATCAACTGCTTGTAGAAACAAGTCAATTTTCTGACTTGCAAGAGCTTGCTGTTCTGCAAGATCCAATTGCTCAAATCAACTTTCAAATTCTCTTAACAATTCCGTAGCCACAAGACCCTTATTGGGTTGTAAAACCCACTCTTGAAAAGTCTTACACGTAATTAAACTGGTCTCCTCAATGTAAAATTCTTCCCTCAATGTCGTCTTGAAGGCTACCCAATCAGCATCCTGCAAGTATAATTCAGTAATATGTGCTTTCAGTTCATGAACAGTAACACATACAAAATACTGGCTCCGTGCAGATTGAGCCACCCCAAAGAATTCCATCTTCTGAGCATAGGTATATACATATGCAGATACATTCCTACCATTGAATAACTTTACCTCATGCTCAACTGCTTGCAAAGCGTTCATCACAACACTTATGCTTGAGCTGAAGCTTGCATCACTTGTTGTTGTTGTTGTACCTGCATAAGCATATTCATATTTTGCACCAACTGTTGCAAAACATCACTGGAGAATGTATTCGAAGATTCTCCCATCTTGTCTTTCCTTCTTTTGACAACCTTTCACGTCGGGTTCACCAATGTCGGAGGGGTTTTTGTCGAAAGTTCGAATCCACCGGGGATCAAAAGTAGAAGGAAGTAGAGATAGAAGATGTAAGAGAAGATAGATAATACCCAAGTGGTAAACACTACAAAGACAAATCACAATGAATTGAATCAACATGTATTGAAAGAACCTAGAATCTTTACACTACTCAGAAGCAATCTCTAGGCATTAGATCTCCTGGAGCTTCTTCGTAGAACAAAACGTGCATAAATTACAGCTCCTTCTCTACTGCTCGAAACCCAAATCTGATGGCTCCGAAAGGAGGGTAAAACCCTAGGACACCTGGTCACGGATCTCCTAGATCACTCCTTCTTTCTCTTCTAGTTCAAACTGCAGTTTTCAGCCTATTTACAACGACCTCAACATGCGCGATTTCATCAATCTGTCCCTCTTGTGAAAATCCCCTAATTGGCTGAAAAAACAACTAAGTTTTTGTATGCTATCCTAATCTAGAAGCTTTTTTGCATGCCATCCTAATCTAGAAGCTTTTTTCTAACTTTTTTAGATTTATACAATAAATAATATAAAAAATAGGCTAAAATTATCCAAAAATCTAGTATTTTTGGATAATCCATGCAACTCACACTAGTACTAATGGCTCAGATCACATTGACTCTCTAGATCAATAAAGAAGTCAGATGATGATGCATTCCATACTTTTTCACATTGTGTCCTCATAACATCACGACAACGGTTTTAGGAGGCTCTAACATCGACACCTATTTTAAGAGCCCCAAATTTGTCCACCATCACTTTCCATGTGCACATTGATGCTTTGAAATTTTCCATGAGAACAGTGTTGTGCCAACCTGGTAAAGATAACATGGAATTTCCAATTATTTTTGTAAGCATACAACTCATTGACACAGAGATAAACTATTTAGCAACAAAGTGAGAAGGGTTGGCAATTTTATTTTCCATTAAAGAATTTAGGCATTATCTTTTGGTCACACCATTCGCCTTCTTTGGTGATCATCGGGCATTGCTTTACCTTGTTAATAAACCTTGTGCGATAGGGCACATTGCCAAATGGTTATTGCTTTTGTTGGAATTTGACTTCTCAATGGCAGTGCAAAGAGAAAAGCAACATTATATGGCTAGCCATATGTCTCGCATACCCACTAGAGAACCCATCAAGAAAGACATTATGGACGATCTACTTGATGCTCACCTGTTTTAGAATATCCAGTGAGAATGAGTTTTATAAAGCAAACCTTGCACCTTACTCATCGATAGATGATATAGTGTAGATTCTAGAAAATGGAATCCCTAATCACCTGATCGAGAAAGCTAGACTAAGGTGCCTCATTTTGAAAGTTTAACCTTATTAGTTGATTGTTGGTTAGCTTTACCAATTAGGGTAGAATGGCATATTGAGGAGGTGCATCTATGAAAATGAGATGGACGGTGTGCTCACTGAAGCACATGGGGGAATTGCAAAAGGACACTTCATTGGAGATACCACCACACATAAGGTTTTGTATTCTCAATTGTGGTGGCCTATACTATTATGTGATGCTACTAAGTTTGTTAAGCATTGTGATGAGTATAGTGTACAAAAGTTTCTATATGAAAGGACAAAATGGAGTTGACTCTAGGAATACCACAACAACCATTTGAAAAATGGGGCATCAACTTCATTGGACCCATTAGTCCTAGTGCTCAATACTCTCAAGCAAAATACATCATTATAGGCACTGATTATCTTATGAAGTTGCCTAAAGCATGAGCAACAAGGAAGAATGATGCAAGAGCCATTGCTAAATTTCTTTGGGAGCAAGTTATTTCCTGATTTGGTAGCCCCATTGAATTAGTTATCAATCAAGGTGGCACACACTTCATCAATGAGGTGATTAAGCATCTATTGTCCACCTTTCTAGTTATCCATTGAAAATTGTTGCCATACTATCCCCTGGCCAATGGTCAAGCGGAGGCAACAAACAAAATCTTAGCCACAAAAACTGTCTCTACTTTGTGAAGTGATTGGGACAATAAGCTGATGGTAGCCTTGTGGGCATATCGCACTGCCTACAAAATGGCTACTAGACAAATGCCATTGAAGCTAACATATGGAATGGAATCAATCTTGCTAGTTGAATCCTTTGTTTTGAGCATGCGAATAGCTATACAAGAGAGGTGGGAAGGCCAAAAGGCTTGGAGTGACTATTTAACAAAATTGGAAAGGTGATCTAAAACTTGACTTATCACCACACACTCTCTTATTTGTGAAAAGGCAAGAAGAAAATCCTGGTTTAACAAACATGTTAAACAATGCAACTTTGAAAAAGGTGACCTAGTATTACTCTATTCTATCAAGAGACGTAAATAGAAAATGAAGTTTCGAGGATTAGGACCATTCCGAGTTTTTCGTCAAAATTATTAGAACTAGTAACATGGAGCTTGAAACCCTAGACAGATAGGGCATAGGCTTCTCCAACAGAAGTCACATTAAGAAATACTACCCACCATTGCACCCACTACACAAGCCCCCTATGTTGTTACTGCCCATAAACATATGAGTTGTATCCATTACTAAAATCGACCTGAAAGATGAGGAAACCATTTCACCCTCTTATTTGAGGTTGCAAATCACAACCCAGAAAGATCATGTCCTTGATGCATTGATTGACGAAGGGGCTGCAATAACATACTCACATATGATGATTGGGACAATCCCAATTAGCCCCCCTACCATGGCCAAAATTACTCCATATGGGAAAAAACCATACTTCCTATTAGGAAAGTGTAGAGTCATGATCACCATCGAGACTAAAAGCCTCCCATGCCAAGAATCGCATGGTGGGGGTACTTGCTTGAGCTGCTGCACCAAACACACACTATACTCACAAGAGAAGCATGCTCAAAATCACAAGAAGAGAGATGGAGGCCAAAAAGTTTTGTTGCTGGTTTTTTTCTTCTTCTTCCACACATTATACAATGTACACAAAGTATATATGAGATACAATATAAAGGAAAGTGGCCTACTAAGTCAAATAGTGCATAACTGACTATACTAATCGACTGGTACTATAACTATGCCAGCTATAGGTAGGTGTCAGGTAGGTACAACAAACTAAATATAATAAGTGATAAGTCAATAGCCATGTGAGGATCATAATGACCACTGACGTGCTAAGTGTAGATGAACGGACCCATCTAGCGAGGTGGTCTATCATCAATGTCCACATGTATTGAGCTTGCCATCTCAACAAAAAAGGGCAAGGATAAAGTACATGACAAAAATGATGATCGTAGCAAGTCTAGTGTTAAGATTGAAGAGATCAATGTTATAAAAACTAATTCTAACAATGATTTTGTACTTGCAACTTCTTTTCTTGATACTTCACAACTGATTGATGCTTTGTTAGGGTATACTCAGTGTTGGCTAATAGATTCAGGGGCTTTCTTTCATGTGACCCTTTATAGAGAGTGGATTCACTCCTATCGCAATTTGACTAGATCTATCTGTTTGGGTAATGAATTGGCACTCGAGATAGTTGGTATTTTTTATGCCTTAGCTATAGTTTAGTTCAAGTTACATGTTTACTCTTCATGATATAAGTCATATACCAGCTCTCACAAAGAGCCTTATCACTGACACTTTGGATGATGTAGGTTATGCAGTGTCTTTTGGTGATTCCTCATTGAAAATTACATGTGGAAATCTTGTCATTGCATGTGGTGCTAAGTTCAATACTCTCTACTCCTTACTTATATCTGGATCATTTGACCATATTTTGGCAGTGCATGTAGTTCCACATGTGTCTTTGTAGCATCATTGCCTTGGACACATGTCCTTGAAAGGCATGAAAATGGTTACTCATTTGCAATATCTTTCGTCCCTTGACTATAAGTGCTTTGAATCGTGTGATAATTATTTATATGATAGGCAGACACGTAATACACATAAAAGGGCTTGTATGACACGCATGGGTAAGCCATTGGCTCTTGTTCATTCGAATGTATGGTCCCATGCCTTGCAAATCATTAGGTGGCATGAAGTATTTCATTACTTTCATTGATGACCATACACATAAAGTCTAGTCATATCCTATTAAGAAGAAATTGGAAGTCTTGGCTACATTTCAACATTGGCTTGCTTTGGTTGAGAACCAATCTAGGTATAGGCTGAAATGCCTACGATCTGGGTATAAGAGGCTGAAATGCCTATGGTTAGATACTTGGGGTGAGTATATCTCTAAAGCCTTTGAGAAATTTTGTGACAAGAGGGATATTAAGCGTTAGTTGACACCCCATACATCCCACCCCAAAATGGTATGGCTAAGTACATGAATAGGACAATTCAAGAGGGAGTTTGCAATATGCTTAGCCAAGTAGGCTTACCACAACATTTTTGGGCTGAGGTAATTACTACTGTTGTACACTTGATAAATCGGTCCCCCATGTAGTATTGCTCTTGACTATTAGGTTATAGAGGAGGTATGGTCTAGAAAACCTCCGTCATATGCTCATTTTCATGTCTTTGGTTGTGAGGCCTTTTGCCATGTATCCAAGCACAAGCACAATAAGTTGTATCCTAAGTCTAGGAAATGCATCTTTCTTGGTTATAGGGATGTAGGTGAGATGGGCTATCGCCTATGGGATCCACAGGCTCTCGGAAGGTTATCCACAACATTGATGTTGTTTTCCATGAGGAGAAAATACATAAGTATCTTGACCATATCATTGAGGTATGCAAGGTGATATTTTAGGAGGAGTCTCATGTTATTGTGCATCTAGCTAGATAGCCTCCACTGCAACATAGCTAATGCCCCAATGGCCCATGTCCCTGATGCTCCATAGGATGTACAAGTCCCATAGCCAAGTTTAAGGAAGTCTACTAGAGATGGACAACGACCTATGGGGTTTGAGCTCTCTATGGATTATGTTATAGTGACAGATGTTGGTGAGCCTCTTACTTATGATGAGGCCATGTGTAGAGGTGATAGTCAATTGGGAGAGGACTATGTAGTTAGAGTATGACTCATTGCAGAAAAATTATATGTGGGATTTGGTTCCTTTGCCTAGTGGCAAGTGTGCTTTGCCATGCAAGTGGGTGTACAAGTTGAAAAGTATCCCTGGATACCCCAAGACAGGATACAAGACCAGATTGGTTGCTAAGGGCTTCAAATAGGAACGTGGTGTGGGCTTTGATGTAGTCTTTTCTCCTATTGCAAACATGACTACCTATGCTTGGTACTGGTGGCTTTGTTTGCTCGGCTTGACTTGGATCTCTATTAGATGGATGTCAAGACAACTTTTCTTCATGGGGACTTGCATGATGAAATTTACATGGAGCAACCTAAGGGCTTTGTAGAACATGGCAAGAAACACCTAGCATGTAGATTGAGGAAGAGCCTTTATGGCCTTAAGCAGGTACCTAGGGAATGGTACCACAAGTTTGATGTCTTTATGCATTCATAGGGATATTCTCGTAGTGATATGGATCTATGTTTTATACACAAAGAAGGCTTGTGATTGCAACCTTATAATTTTGATCCTCTATGTGGATGACATGTTGATTTCTAGGAGTGGTGATGATTAGTTGGATTCCTTGAAAGGTTAGC
Source organism: Lygodium microphyllum (assembly GCF_053477565.2). NCBI lineage: Eukaryota > Viridiplantae > Streptophyta > Polypodiopsida > Schizaeales > Lygodiaceae > Lygodium > Lygodium microphyllum. The sequence continues at coordinate 77,170,231 of NC_141145.1, read as the reverse complement.
TCAAGAAGAGCTTTGAGATGAAGGATATATGACAGGCCTCACATATTCTTAGGATGAGCATTATGCATGACCACTCTAATGGGCTCCTCTACTTGTCATAGAAGGACTACATCCAAAAGGTCCTTGAGTGGTTTCATTTTTCGGATGTTAAGCCTATTGGCTACCCTTTACCTTCTCATGTGAAGGCTAGTTTGGCCAATTGTACAGAGTCTAATGAGCAAAAGGTTGAGATGGCCAAGATCCCCTATGCATCCACAGTGGAAACTTTGATGTATGCCATGATAGCCACTCTTCCTGATATAGCATTTGCAGTGGAAGTTTTGGCACACTATATGGCTACACCTAGCCGATGGCATTGGTATGCCATCAAGGGCATAATGAGGTACCTGAAGGGTGATGGACCTAAAAACGGGCTGGCACTGGCTCATGCACTAGCCGGACCTCGTCACTATGCACAAGACAACCCCTCGGCCTCGCGGCCAGGAGCATCTATCAAAATCTCTGCCTTCCTGCACATTGCGTTTGTAATACGTTGTAGTCCAACTGATCCTAACCCAATATTACTCCTCAGAGGGAGTCCCTTTCACATAGCCAAAAGGCTCGAATCACATACACATGGGGTTCCTCCTATGGCTGAATGCCATCAACCCTCTGCGACTCTCCTACACCTTGGGGATTGGCCCCTCGATGCGTCGCTCAACATTTAGACATTTCGCACAAACGTCGCTCAAGGTACCCAATAAGCGTGTCCAGGAATGTACCATTGTCCTTACTTAATTTCCCCTTTAGGATCCCACGTCTACCTTCAGCATGGGTACCTCACTGCCTCTCAACGTAGGTCGTGTTCTAATAAACCAATTGCAATGCATGTCCAGGAGCTGATCACCGATACTCTTAAATTCTTTTCATGCTCTATGCATTTGGTGGATGTCTAGTGCTCAAACATTTAGCAAAACAGTATCATGCACAAGTGCAAAACATTCTTTTAATGGTTTCCAACTACCGTTCGTGCTTCGTTGCATGGGCCTAGCACCGAGGTGATCCTCGTGCTACTAAGCTCTTAATTTTAATTATCATCCGTCCTAAATGCTATGCATAGAAATCAGCAACTTTCCCATCATTTCACACGGCATTTAGACATATTTCAACTTCTCTACCCTTCCCCGTTTAAGTATTACATCGTTGGATAGGTTTATAGGGTATTTTGACATCACTTTATGTGGAAAAAACAGAAAAAGACACACTAGAACAAGAAGGTGGGGTTGAACTGAGGCAAATCCTCATGCTTCAGTCCCCACAAACATTCACAAACATTGCTCTTATTTATCCTTATTTTTCGGAACCCAAAATGTATTTTTCCACTATTTTTTAGGGTTTTTTCACCATTTTCTTGTATTTTCCCTTATTTTTATGCATTATTTAATTGCTGAAAATTAAGAACAGGTTATGGGCTGTGGCCCTTAGTTCCTTCTTGCAGAAAAAATGAAAGTTTAGTTGATGTTCCTATTTACTTCCCCCTTTTTATGCCAAAAACCCTCATTTTCCCTTGTTTTTTCATGTTTTTCGTGTTTTAGCATATTATCCTGATCCACAAAATGCATATTTTTCTGATTTTTTGATTATGACCAGCAAGAACTCATAGAAAACAGTAACATGAACAATTTTTATCCCACATGAACAACATTTCATCCATCAAAACCCATAAAAGCTCAATTTTCCTTTGAAAATTTTAAATTACCGCTTATTTGCGTGTTTCGGGTTTCATGTCCATGGCTGTAGATTTGGAAACCAGCAGCACTTCATGTCCAGCACAATCACCAATCACCATTTCCAGCCCGTGGAGCAATCCGATCCATGCCGGACAAGCCTCCACCATTCTTTCTTCTTCCTTCTTCTCCCCACATGAACTTGCCTTTAGAAGAGAGAGAGGGAGGAGAGAGAAAGACTGAAATCAAAATTCTCCAAAGAGGGCATCATTGCGCGAGCGAAGGGCGGTGATAGAGTCTGCATCCAGAGGGGAATGAGTGGCAATGATCATTGGGGGGGGGGTTGCATTGAGGCTGGAGATGGCATGATCAACATTGGGGCGAAAAAATCGGCGCCTGTCTGCGTGCTCCTCTCCACGATTTCTTCATCTTCAAATGCATGAAAAGTTTCATGCTACATTAAAATTTGGGCTCCCAAGGGTCACTTGCCCATTTTGGCCAAATTTTGTCCACCCCTTCGTATCTTGACCGGTTTCTTGGCCATTTCCCCGTCCGGACTCGGAATCGAGCTCTGAAAAATCCTGGGCATCCGACTTAGCATCCCGCATTGGCCAATAGCTCGTGTCAACCCGCACGACTGTCTGAAAAATTATGAAAAATCAACAAGTGTCGCTCAGGCGCCTTTAAAGCACTTTGGCGCTTAAAATCGTCCTAGATCGAGCCGCCGCCTTTGACAGTGAATATTTTTCCCTCGATATTCATAATTTTTAGCTATTTTTAAGCACTTCCCGTCACCTAAATTCCGCTCTCATTGGCGACCACGGGATAGGGCGACACAGCCCGTCGAATCCACGAACATATCTGCACATAAACAACCAAAGAAGCATCAAACTGATACAAAACAATTATCATCATAAAACTCAGCACAATGCTCCCCCTACCCCTGGCAGAACCAAGGCATAACATCCACAAGGAGTAGGCCTAGCATCATTTAATAGAAGATCCGAAGCGAGTCACTAACCAGCTACTCCAACACAGCCAAACTGAAAAGAACTGTCAAAGAGGTTGCCCTAAGTGGTAGTCTGAACTACTGACCAACTAAAGACAACACAACTAGGAGCTCCTACAAGGCGAGGACTCCTATAGCCTGATCAAAGTGTACTTTCTTCCAGTACATGTCTTCTTTTGGGGTTTGTATTGGATGAACATACTTGGGCATGTAAAAAGGAGGGAGCTGAGCGTAGTGACCCAAGGAGAACAGGGCATCGGTCTCAGGACCTGTCTCGGCACCCAAGAACCTACCAAGCCCTCGCAAGGCGACACTTAATCCTTTTCTAACGCTCACTTTTATTTTCGCTCCACCCTTCCTTGTTTTGGTATTATTTATCCAGCAAGAAGCCACCCCTAGGAGGACAAGGTATCGGCCCCGGGTCTGACTCGTCCCCAGGAACCTACCAGGCCTTCGCAAGGCAATGAGCAACGGCTTATATATTTTCATTTCTTTTCTTTTCTTTGATAGGGGTTAGAACCCCTTTTTACACACCTTCGTATTGATATTCATCTTTTAGGATATTCAGGATTTCTTGGCATCATTATTATTATCTTCTAGCAGGCTTCTCTAACTGCCTCACTACTAACAAGAACTCCTAGAACGGCTGCCTAGCAGGCTGGCAAAACAGGGCCACTAGGACTTCCTTCTCAAACAGGTCTTTCAATGTCTAACAATGTCTTTACAGGAGGCAATGACTACTCCGACCTCTCTCAAACATACTTAGCCTAAACCTGGGACTTCATGCCTTGGTTGCCGGTTCCCAACAAAAATGTGTCCCCTCGACAAGTACAAATACACATATAACAGGAAGGAAAGGTAGTCGTAAAGGAGAGATATCACCTGGATTGACCACAAGAAGCTTCCATCGCAGCAAAGGCTCCTCCAGGCTCCACCAAATTCCACTAACCACGAAATCTGTCTAGCACAACACTTAAAACAAAAACCCGATTAAACGCACCCGCACTAGACAGGGAAATGGCCCTCTTGGCCTAATGAAATGAAACACTTCACTACAAAACTGAATCGGCCCTCTTGGCCTAATGAAATAAAACAATACTATGTAGAACATCCACCTGGGAACAACCATGATAGACATCAAAGCATACTATTCCCAAGGGAATAGAGGCTCGTAGCCCTATACTAAGTGCATTAAATTATGACCTATCCCTCCTGCATATATCGCAAGAGGTGTTCGCATCACATGTCGTCTAACCAGCCTGTGGGTCCAAGATAATAAAGGCAGATGAGTCTCGCTTACCCTCTGCATCACCCAGATCAACCATCGTCTGCCAAAGAGGGCATGTTCAGAAAGCATACCCCACAAGCAACCAGGTCCTGTCTCATCGTCAATAGATATATCTGGACAAGGGCCACAATTAAAGAAGAGGTCTTCTTCATACGCAAAATTAGCCAATGAATCGGCAAACTGATTCCAATTCCGTGGAATCAGCTGAAAAGACACTCTATCGAATTCGTCTAGCAGGGCTATGGCAGTATGATGGTACATACAAAGGATGGGGTTTCGTACCATGTACGTCCCATTGAGTTGATTTAAAACCAACTGAGAGTCCCCTTTTACCAACAACTGGCGGATACCACCCTTCTTTGCAATATTCAAACCCATGATCAGGGCTTTGTATTCGGCCATATTATTAGTAAAATTCGCCCCGAGATAAGCAGCTAACTTCATGACAATGCGTCGTCGGGGGTCTCGGATGACAACTCCTACACTTCCTTTTTTACATGCACCCCTGGACGCCCCATCAAAGTACAAGGTGTACGTCCATAAAGGGTTTACATATCCCGCCATCCCGGACTCTACTCGTAATTATGGTAATCGAAATTCGGCATATTCAACGGGTGGACTGTAGGCTCCATCCCTCCATCATCATTGAATTCAACAGGGATGCTCGTCAAAATTTGTAGGCAGTGATGGTAGAAGACCTTGATTTCCCAAATAAATGTCCCGCCTTCTTGCTCAATCACCTTGTATCCTTTGCTCCACCAAATGAGCTTCCCCTGATGATACCTCTGTTCTAAATGTGGGTGTTCTAAATAAGGGATCAGACGACCCATCAACCTCTATCACGATTTCCTTGCAGATGTTTGATCGATCTTGCCTAGACCTGCAAGGCAGTCATAGCATTAGTGCAATCAGAAGTAATAAGGTTTAATCTTATTAAGATTAACCTTATTTTTAAATTCTATCCCCTCAAGGTCAGCTAACAAGACTGTGGATTTATTCTTTCCTATTCTAACGATCCTATAGGGCCCATCCCATTTGGGTTCTAGCTTGCCTGGGAATAATTCACGTCGTGCGTCATAATACAGAAGAAGCTGTCCTTTCTTAAAGGTGTATTTCTTGGCTTTGAGGTCATGTAGCTTCTTCATTCGGCGCTTCGCCACTTCTTGGTGCAATAAGCTCTGCAACTTAAGCTCATCTAAATGTGCCAGTGTCGTCAAGCGCTCAAAAAGTGTCTCTTCATCACTCAAAGAATGATTGATGGTAAACCGAATAGTCGGCAGCTCAATCTCTAAAGGCAAGACACACTCCTCCCCATATACTCACTTGAACGGGGTATGGCCAGTGGCTCGTTTGAAAGTCGTATTATAAGCCCACACTGCCACGTATAACTTTTTATCCCAATCCCGTTTCTTTTCTGAAACAATTTTGGACAGGATGCCCACAAGCTGCTTGTTGGTGCTTTCGACTTGCCCATTGGCCTGCGGATTATATGGGGTTGTCTTGTTATGCTTGATGTGCCACAACTCCGTCAAACCTTTGATCACCTTATTTAGGAAATGGGTTCCGCGGTCCGACACTAATTCTTTCGGTGGACCAAACCGGCATATTATCTGCTCTAAAAGGAAACTAGCAGTTTTTTTAGCATCATCTTTCCTTGTTGCACGTGCTTCTGACCACTTTGTGAAGTAGTCAGTTGCTACAATGATGTACCGCTTTTGCGTAGTCGATGACGCAGTAATAGGACCCACAAAGTCTATTCCCCACTTCTCAAATGGAAGTATCGCCATAATAGGGGTGAGTGGTCATTTCCTATTCTCTCGACTATCATGTCGTTGGCAAATATCGCATCGCTTAACATACGCAAACGCATCCTGGAAGATGGCAGGCCACCAATAACCTGCTCTTAAAGCCTTCTGTGATGTAAGCCGTCCAGCAAAATGGCCACCGCAAGCAGAATCATGGCACTCTTCCAAAATGAATGGCACCTCGTCAGGCATCACACACCGGCGATAGATGTCATCAACCCCTTGCCGATATAATGTACTTGCGATCAAAGCAAACTTTAACGCTTGCTGCTTAATTTTCCTTCTCTCAGCTTTAGATAGTTCAGATCCCGCCTCTCCCGTTGATAAATAATGCGTTATTGCAGCGTACCAGGAGGGAATAGATGCCGTATCTATTTTAAATAATAACTCCATGTCACTACCTTCAGCCACAGATTCTTTCGGTTCCCCAAAGTCCACAAGACATTCCACGATGCCTTGCAACCTTGGTGGCTTACTCTTGATTTCATAATCGAATTCCTGCAAAGTGATCAACCACTTCGCTAGACGGTCAGGCGGCTGTAGCTTATTCATCAATAATAGAAGTCCCTCCGCCTTCGTATAAAGCACGACTTTCTCATAGAGAATATAATGCCTAAATTTCTTGGTCCCAAAGACCATCACTAGACACAGCTTCTCCATGTAGGTGTAATTGATTTCGGATACCCCCAGCTTCCGACTAGCAAAAGCAATCGGGTGGTACCACTTCTCTTCCCAAATTTGGGCTAAACAGCAGCTGATACTATACATGGTGGCTGCTGAGAATATATAGAACACCTCACCTCTTTTAGGTGCTTTTAAAACGGGCGCTCTTGCTAGCTCTTGTTTCACATCCTCGAATGCTACCTTACAAGGGTCACCCCATACAAACGAACAACTAAAGGACAATAAATTTGTAAGTGGCAACGTTCTTTCTGCTATGGCGTTGATGAATCTACGGTAGTAACCAACCAAAGACAGAAAGCTATGAACCTCTTTCGGAGTGCGTGGTGGACCCATGGCAACTATAACTTTGACCTTCTCGGGGTCTGTCGCAATTCCTACCGAACTGACCACATGACCCAGCAATAGCCCATAAGGTACTCCAAAAACACACTTCCGTGGGTTTAGGGCGATGCAAAATTGTCTACAGCGCTCAAAGCATTTTCTTAAAATGATCAACTGCCTTGCTCTCACGATGGCAGCCCCTAAGTCATCAATAAACACCTTCAACTCTTCAGGGGATATGTCACCGAATGTCTTATCTGCTGTTCGTTGCCACGAACCAGGCGCATTGCATAAACCAAAGGCCATCACATGGTACGCAAAAGTACCAAATATAGTGATGAAAGTTGTTTTCAACTTATCCTCTTCTACAATTGCCATTTGGTTATATCCTGCAAAGCAATCCATAAACGAATATATCTCCCTAACCGCTAATTGATCCAAAATCTGGTCAATAAATGGCAACGGGTAATAGTCCTTAACTGTGTGCTTATTCAGCTCCCTAAAGTCTACACATAAACGGATCTGATTATTCTTCTTCTTTCTAATCACAATTGGCGAACACCATTCCGTGTGTTGCATAGGAAAAATCAAACCCGCTTCTCGAAGCTTCTGTAACTCTTCAAACAGGCCGTCCCTCAATTCGAAAGACATACGCCTTACTTTCTACCGTACAGGACGACTGCCCTCTTTCAACGGAATTGTATGAACAGCAAGGCTAGGAGGAATGCCTCTCAACTCATCATAACTCCAGGCAAAAATATCACGGAATTCCTGGATCAAGGCCACATAGTCCTCCCTTTCTGCTGTGCTGAGCATAGACCCTAATTTGATTGGCCGCGAATCATCAAGCGTACCAAGGTCTAGCTCGATGACATCTGCATCTCTTATATGATCTTGGCCCTCTATCGGCTCATTCAAAGTGATCTGATAGATGTCCTCCATGGTGGATCCCTCTTTGGACTCATCACTCGATGATGTCTCACTGCCAGATAAATCTTCTAATGTCTCCAATTCTGTAGAAGATAGAGGAGCTCTCTCACTCTGTGGGGACTCAGGATAAGCATCAACCACCACACGCTAGGCATCTCTGCCGAATATCAGTCGACCGGCAGGTATATCTACTTGGCAGTCCGCTTGCAAGATCCAAGGTCATCCAAGTAATACTTGGTAACTTGGCCGCCCTGCAAAACGAATCACCCTAAAGTCCAACATGCATTCTACATTTGCAACAGTGACATGGACCTTAGTAATGCAGCCTTCCGGCTGTCTCAAACTGTCATCTGCCATTCTGAGAATTGTGGAGGTATCTTTCTGAATCGCAAGACCCAACCTTTCCATCAGTTTAGAACTCATAATGTTAATAGATGATCCCGTGTCGACAATGGCATAATCTACTAATATCCCATCGACATAGGCTGCAACCCTTGGGCAATGCTTCTCAGCATGCTCGAACCAGTCATCACCAACTTGCGCAATACCCAAAGGTTCTACAATATACCCGGTACGTAGGATCTTTCTAAATTCCTTACGTACTCCTGGGGAAAGCTTAATAAGCTGTAAAAGATTCACATCCGGCTTGACTTCGCAAAGAGAGCCCGCCAAATCGAATTCATGATAGTTCGATAGAGCTCGCTTTTCATGCCAAACCATCTGCTCTTTAGGTCGCTGAACTGGCTTTATTGCCTCTTTCTTAACTTTCACCTTCTTCTTTGGTGGTTCCTTATCGGCTTTACTTTCTACGGGCTTCAAAGGTCCCCCTTCCATGGCAGGATCCAAAACTTGCGTTCCTTTATCGCCCTATTTAGGGTTTCCGTCGACAGGCTTATCCTTGTCGGCTCCTCTACCCTTTTGACCTCTTGTAAGAACAGCTCGCAGATTAGAGGTTTCAGCATCATTAACGCGTACAGCCTCAATCAAACTAACCCCACTACCACTTGATAGCTCCTCCACTGTAGTCTTTGGTCGTTGAAGTATTTGTTTAGGCCCATTTTCTGGCTGGGAGTCATTTCCTTGGGCACGATGATTAACAGGCCCTGGTTGCCGACTTCCTCGCTAGAGGGAACTGATCTTACTCCAGCAAGTAGCTGCTAAATGGCCAGATTTTCCACAAATGTCGCACTTAACATTTGGGCAATTCCTTGGATAGTGCTGCCCACCACACCATTTGCAACTAAACCTCGAAGGTGCACCCTCCTCTGGGTATCTACTTCCTATTAAATTTTGTTGTTTTTTAAGGAAGTTGACATCAATGGCTATTTGTCGATACTGCTCCGTAATCATGTCGGTATAATGCTTCATCATGTCCTTAACCTCGCCAAGAACATTGGAAGAACTCGACTCATAGCCTTGGTCATTACCATGTCGTTCAATCGGCCTAACAATTCAATTAGGCACAGGCTGTTGAGCTGCAGGCATGGTGTTAGAATTGACCGCCTGGCCTCCACTACTTGGAGCCATTTGACTGCCCGTAGGCATCGACATGCTAGGGGGAGCTGGTAATAAAGGGACATTCTGCATCATGTTCCCTCTCCCACTAGGATTAGCCATCGCTATCCCTTGACCACTACTGCCATTGGTCATTGCCACATTGTTTCCCAATACTAAACCCATATTCGAATTGCCGCGAGAAGCATAGGCTGCTTGTAGTCGGGATTCCACCTCTTGTGCTCGTGTAATGGCAGTATCTATATCCCCCAAGGGGACACTACTCAACTGCAATTGGATATTAAAGTCCAAACCATGTAGGAAATATTGCAATTGGGCAGCTGCGGGGATAGGGATAGAGGTATCCAACTTACGGAAAACCTCTTTTATCTTCTTCGCATAAGCACGAATATCTTCGTGTGGTTCTTGGCGGGTCACGTTGAGTACACGCAACCAATATTGCCCACCCCTTTCAGGGGCAAACTCCCTTCGAAAAGCTCCATAAAATGCATCAATGTTCAATATGGTTCCGGCTTCTAAACCATGATACCATATAGCGGCTCTTCCTTTGAGAGTCATATTGAAGAACATCATCAAATGTCCTTCCTCTTGAATGCAACAGTTAAACATCAGCTTTTGAAACTCCCTAATGTGGAGTTCCGCATCTTCCTCAACTAACCCATTAAAAATAAGTAGCGGGTAACCTAGAGCCGGCAAATCCGTCGTTCCTGCTGGAATTGCAATAGGCTGCGCCATGACGAGGATTGGATTTGCACTAGGAATAGGGAACGGTGGGGTTACACTTCCCGTACTTGACGTGGACTGGCTTATAGAAGGAAGGGGAGCACTAGAGCTTCCGCCTTCTCCTAACTTACTGCTTGTGGTCCTAAGACCACTAGATCCACTCCCTCGTAAGGGTTCAGCACCGCTATGCTTAGGGGAATATCTCCTAAAAATTTCAGCACGTCGCCTAGCTCTTTCGTCTCTTTCTTGCTTTTGGATTTCTATTAGACGATGCTTATCAATAAATAACGGATCAATCTCACTATCCTTTGGCATAAACTGCTAGTTGGTCCTTAAACAACCAGGATTTGAGAACCGCCACTTTTAAGCGGCTCCCGGCAGATGCACCACTGATGGACCTAAAAACGGGCCGGCACTGGCTCATGCACTAGCCGGACCTCGTCACTATGCACAAGACAACCCCTCGGCCTCGCGGCCAGGAGCGTCTATCAAAATCTCTGCCTTCCTGCACATTGCGTTTGTAATACGTTGTAGTCCAACTGATCCTAACCCAATATTACTCCTCAGAGGGAGTCCCTTTCACATAGCCAAAAGGCTCGAATCACATAAACATGGGGTTCCTCCTACGGCTGAATGCCGTCAACCCTCTGCGACTCTCCTACACCTTGGGGATTGGCCCCTTGATGCGTCGCTCAACATTTAGACATTTCGCACAAACGTCGCTCAAGGTACCCAATAAGCGTGTCCAGGAATGTACAATTGTCCTTACTTAATTTCCCCTTTAGGATCCCACGTCTACCTTTAGCATGGGTACCTCACTGCCTCTCAACGTAGGTCATGTTCTAATAAACCAATTGCAATGCATGTCCAGGAGCTGATCACCGATACTCTTAAATTCTTTTCATGCTCTATGCATTTGGTGGATGTCTAGTGCTCAAACATTTAGCAAAATAGTATCGTGCACAAGTGCAAAACATTCTTTTAATGGTTTCCAACTACCGTTCGTGCTTCGTTGCATGGGCCTAGCACCGAGGTGATCCTCGTGCTACTAAGCTCTTAATTTTAATTATCATCCGTCCTAAATGCTATGCATAGAAATCAGCAACTTTCCCATCATTTCACACGGCATTTAGACATATTTCAACTTCTCTACCCTTCCCCGTTTAAGTATTACATCGTTGGATAGGTTTATAGGGTATTTTGACATCACTTTATGTGGAAAAAACAGAAAAAGACACACTAGAACAAGAAGGTGGGGTTGAACTGAGGCAAATCCTCATGCTTCAGTCCCCACAAACATTCACAAACATTGCTCTTATTTATCCTTATTTTTCGGAACCCAAAATGTATTTTTCCACTATTTTTTAGGGTTTTTCCACCATTTTCTTGTATTTTCCCTTATTTTTATGCATTATTTAATTGCTGAAAATTAAGAACAGGTTATGGGCTGTGGCCCTTAGTTCCTTCTTGCAGAAAAAATGAAAGTTTAGTTGATGTTCCTATTTACTTCCCCCTTTTTATGCCAAAAACCCTCATTTTCCCTTGTTTTTTCATGTTTTTCGTGTTTTAGCATATTATCCTGATCCACAAAATGCATATTTTTCTGATTTTTTTATTATGACCAGCAAGAACTCATAGAAAATAGTAACATGAACAATTTTTATCCCACATGAACAACATTTCATCCATCAAAACCCATAAAAGCTAAATTTTCCTTTGAAAATTTTAAATTACCGCTTATTTGCGTGTTTCGGGTTTCATGTCCATGGCTGTAGATTTGGAAACCAGCAGCACTTCATGTCCAGCACAATCACCAATCACCATTTCCAGCCCGTGGAGCAATCCGATCCATGCCGGACAAGCCTCCACCATTCTTTCTTCTTCCTTCTTCTCCCCACATGAACTTGCCTTTAGAAGAGAGAGAGGGAGGAGAGAGAAAGACTGAAATCAGAATTCTCCAAAGAGGGCATCATTGCGCGAGCGAAGGGCGGCGATAGAGTCTGCATCCAGAGGGGAATGAGTGGCAATGATCATTGGGGGGGGTTGCATTGAGGCTGGAGATGGCATGATCAACATTGGGGCGAAAAAATCGGCGCCTGTCTGCGTGCTCCTCTCCACGATTTCTTCATCTTCAAATGCATGAAAAGTTTCATGCTACATTAAAATTTGGGCTCCCAAGGGTCACTTGCCCATTTTGGCCAAATTTTGTCCACCCCTTCGTATCTTGACCGGTTTCTTGGCCATTTCCCCGTCCGGACTCGGAATCGAGCTCTGAAAAATCCTGGGCATCCGGCTTAGCATCCCGCATTGGCCAATAGCTCGTGTCAACCCGCACGACTATCTAAAAAATTATGAAAAATCAACAAGTGTCACTCGGGCGCCTTTAAAGCACTTTGGCGCTTAAAATCGTCCTAGATCGAGCCGCCGCCTTTGACAGTGAATATTTTTCCCTCGATATTCATAATTTTTAGCTATTTTTAAGCACTTCCTGTCACCTAAATTCTGCTCTCAAAGGGCACAACAACTATGTGCATCTATTATAGTGGCTAGGATACAATAGTCATATGATACACAAACTCTGATTATGCAAGATATGTAGAGAGTAGGCAATTCATCTTTGGCTATGTCTTCAGCTGAGGGGAATGCCGACTACTTTACCTGCTTTAGGGCATCCACTACTAATATTTAATGGAAAACTAAATGAGAATGTTGGATTGCATATCAAGGACTTCCAAAAGTTGATGTTCAACTACCAAATAAATGAAGAAGCTCATGAGATGATATTTTAAAATAGGAAACTTAAAGGGAACACAACTTAGCGTGATACTATCACCTTATGTCTAATCAATTGCCATTATGCAAGAGTCTTATGCCTCATTTTGTAGGGAGTTCTTCCTAAAAAAACATAAAAAATGCTGGTCTCATGTACTCAATGAGACGTTATAAGAGTCTAATGAAAACATTAAGATGTAAGTTCAAAAGCTACATGAAATGTTCATTTCTTAGACACAACCATTGAATTACCTTTTGCTGCCTTAAGGGGGTTGGACTTTACAATCCAGCTTTACTTGAGTAACACCACACTTACTGATATTGATGTAGCTATAACTATAGTAAAGATGTAGAATCAAATATCTAAGTGGCTTATGCAGCAAGAGGGCAAGTTCTCTCATTCCTTAGTGTAACATCGAGTGAGTATTGACAGGTTATAACCCATTGCTTGCATTACCTAGTAGCTCTATGGGTCGAACTTAGGGACCCTTAAATCAAGGGTTTCTACAATTGCCTACCCTTTATATTCCTAATGTAATTCAATCAATGCCTATGATGTCCATGATTAAAGGAAGGCTTCTATGGTAAATCAAGAAACTACACAGACAACCAACACCTACAAATAGTGAAATCTAATGTGGGGTGATTGATGAAGCTACTAGATATGAATCTTTTGCATCTAATATCATAGAAGAGGTGAAATATATGATGAAAGAATACACTGACATGATTAGAAGCAATATCATAAGATCAAAGTGGATGTGAACTTTCTTAAGCAATAGCAGACCTTAATGGAAACTGGAAAGCTTGATGAAGGGGATCCATCAAAATTTAGTTGTAAGTCATGTGGCCAACACTAGTATAATTTCCCATCCATAAAATGTGACATATGTGAAAAGTCAAGTCATATGGCAAACTCTTGTTGGAGTCAAATAACTTCACTTTAATGAGGTAGCCAACAACCTAGGCTAGTTAATCATCAAGCAAATGGCAAAAAAACTTGAGGGAAGGGCCCTAAGAAAATCTTGCAATGGAAAAAAGCTACTCTTGAGGAGATACACAATCGGGTTAGTCTAGTTGAGACACTTTCAATCAATGGAGATGTTGCTTCTAATGATGTTAGGGCAATCATTAGGGGTCAAAAAGTGAAAGAAGATTAGAAGGCCAACCCTAGTATTAGTAAACCTAACCCTAAATCAAGTGTCACTAGACTTGGTGGCAAATGAAAACATCAATGGCATCGCAAGCTTGTCTAAAGCCTAGGTGCCCTTGTTGAAAGTCATTATAATTTTGACATTTGTGAGAGCAAGATGGATATGTTGGGTCTTGTAGTTAACATTGCATTGCTTCCATTCTCTCTCTCTTGGATAGTGCCTGTGGAGGCATTAGGAAGTAGGATAGAGTGAAAATATTAGATTGTTGTGAGATTTGGTGTGCAAGCAAAGGACTTTATATTTCACAAATAAGCCCTTTAGGGCATTTTCATTGCTTTTTTGGCATCTAAGGCCATTTCAAGTCCTCTTTTAGAGCCGCAAGGTTAGGAACAACAGTTTCAATGTATACTATGATTATAAATCAAAAGTGAGTGCATATGTTGTAGATTTTAAATATGTAAATTTTTAGGTGTTTTCTAGGAATAAAAATAAGTTTTATCTACAAACGTGTTATAAATTACATGTACTATTGAGAAATTAGTGAAAAAGGTTGCTTGGTGTATTGTTGTGTGTACTTGTTGTGAAAGGTTGCAGAAGACTTGATTGTTATTTTGTATCATTTTTGTGATTATGATAAAGAATAATGAAAATCCCATCATTGAGAAGTTGGATAAGAATAACTACCATTCGTGGAAGTTCTATGTAACGAACTTCCTCATTGGAAAGGGCCTTTATGAGTTTGTTTCAAGTGAAGAAAATGAGCCAAAGCTAAGTATCCCTATGACTTCAGATGAATTAAAGATGTGGAAAGAATGGAATGCAAAGGACAAAAAGGTGATGTATTGGCTATTTGCAATTATTGATAGTACTATGCTAGGACTTATCAGGAATGCAGAAACTTCACATGCTGCTTGGATAATTTTTGAAAACATGTTTTCAATAAATACAAAAGCATGAAAGATCTAACTCAAGCAAGAGTTTAATACCTTGAAGAAAGGGAAAATGTCTATCAATGAGTATGTTTTGAAGGTGAGGAGCATTGTAGATACTTTAGCAACGATTGATATAATGCCTAATGATGATGATTTGATCTCGTCTACTTTGGGTGGCCTTAATAATGAGAAAGCTTGGAAATAATTTCTCACTTCTGTATATGTACGAAAGCCATTTCCTGTAATAAAGGAGACCTAGGAGAGAGAAGAAGAGAGATAAAGACTGCAAGAAGAGAGAGAAAGAGGGTGACGAGGAGAGAGAAAAACTAGGAGTAGAGAGAGAAAGACAAGAAGAGGAGAGAGAAATGGCTCGCAGCCATGGAAGGACAGGGAAGAAGGTGAAGAAGATGAAAGGACAGATGTGTATTCATCAAAAATGGTACCTATGCAGTGTCCCTTACACCTTTTATACTTAGGTCAACTTGACCTAAGTATTTTTCCTCCATTACATTTCCCGATTTTGATGAGTTGGTCTCTCCCATGATTACCAAAGAGATCAATATGCAAGGTGACTCATCTAAAAGAAATGGTGAGCAGATCTAAGCATTTTACTCAAGTTCAGGAAGGGGACGTGGCAGATCCTCTTCGAGAGGCTGTGGTATGGGATGTGCTAGTAATAACCAACAAAACAAGTTAAATCATCAGTTTGGTGAAATGCATGTTTCAGGAGGCCTTGGAAACTTTAGAGGCAAGAGGAGCTCTAGAGGAAGAGGTGGATGGCAGAATAGAGGTTCTGGAAATTCTACTATTATTTGTCATTATTTTGGCAAAACATGTCATATTGCAGCCCATTGTTATGCTAAGAAGGATGATATTTGCAGTAGTGAATTGTAGCAAGGAAACTATGCATCATCTTCACGACAAAATGAAGACAAAAATGAGTGTATGTTTGTTATGCAACATATGATGAATGTCATTACAAGAAAAGGGACACATGATGATGTATGGTATGTTGGTTCAGGTACATCTAATCATATGACCAATCATGTTGAATGATTTGGAGAGATGTAGGACTTGCAAAATCTAGGTTATGTGCAAACCTAAGTTCACACATTGGAAAGGTTCCCTTGTCCTTGCATGATGGCCAAACAAAGAGTCTATCGAATGTATTACATGTGCCATCAATCACAAAGATTTAGTGTCTGTTAGCCAAATGGTAGAGTAAGAGTTGCACGTTTGATTTAATGCAAAAGGTTATTTTGTAGAAGACTTTAATGATAAGTGCAGATCAGTTGCAAAAGAAAGTAGAGTTGGCTGCACGTTCACTTTAGATGTTGGACTTCTTGCAATGAATGTTGCTATGTATACTAAAGGAAAAGGAGTAGTTACAAACATTGAAATATGGCATAAACATATTGGGCATGAAAATGTGCAAAGGCTGAAATTAATGCAGTCAAAAGGATTAGTTACAAGGTTGCATGCTTTTAGAGTTATAGAATTTCATAAAGTGTGTGAGCATGCCAGTTTGGTAAGTAGGCAAGACAACCCTTTTCTCATAATAGAGATATAAGCAGAAATATACTTGATGTTGTGCATACATATGTTTGGGGGTCTACACAGGATGTATCTCTTGGTGGCAGCAAATACTTTGTCACATTGATTGATGATTGTTCAAGGAATCTATTGGTATAGTTTATGAAGAAAAAGAGTGATGTATTTGAGCACTTAAAATCTTTCAAGGTGCCTATTGAAACAGAAACAGGCTTGAAAGTTAAGTACTTTAGATCAGATGGAGGGGAAGAGTATCTCTCTAATGAGTTTAGTAGCTTCTTGAGGTCTCATGGTATAAAGAGATTGTTTACTTGTAGATATATCCCATACCAAAATGGGGTTGTAGAAAGAAAAAATAGGCATATTGTAGAAGTTGCACGCGCATTGATGGCTGAAAAGAATATACCAAAATATTTTTGGTCTGAAGTTGTTCATGCTACTGTCTAAATTATGAACAAAACTCTCATTTGTTATAGTTTATGGGATGACCCTTGAAGAATGCTTTATAGACAAGAAGCCCGATGTGTCACACTTAAAAGTACTTGGCTGTATTACATATGTTCATGTGTCAGATGAGCTACAAAAGAAGCTTGAATCGAAGGCTGAAAATGTATTTTTATTGGATATTGTTTAGAGTAGAAAGGGTATTATTGTTAGAACCATATCACAGGTGAGTTCAGAGTAAGCAGGGATGGTATTTTTTATGAGATGAGTAGTTGATATACATCTACTAGTGATGTATTAGATGATGATAATGATCATGATAGCTATATGCAAAAAGAAAAACAAGAATCACTAAGCCTTATTGGGCTAGAAACATCATCTGGTACTACATCTACAGTTAGCCCTTAGAGTGGGGGACTAAGGAGTAGCCCCACATCTTTAGGTGGATCTACAAGTGTTGTAGGTAAAGACAAAGGAAAGAAGAAAGTATTGGATGGTAATGATGCATCTACTAGTCAATTGGGATTGGATGGAGACTCTAGTGGTTCAGAGAGTTTGGATGATGAGCTTGTTATTCCTTCAATCAGGACACTGAGTATACAAAGAGCACATAGTAATGTAGCAGCTCCACTGAGTGATCCAATGGTGCGCAAGTATAGTAGGGTTAGATATCCTATTATAAGATTTGGTTTTGAAGGTTATGAAGCTCACTATTATGCTTATATGGTGAAGGTAGTTGAGGATGTTGAGCCCACTTGTTTTGAGGATGTTGTTGGTCATGTTCATTGGGATGCAACAATGGATGAGGAGATGGATGCATTAGAAGCCAATAAGACTTGGGATTTGGTATCCTTGCCTAAGGGCAAGAAAGCTATTGGTTGTTGTAAGTGGGTTTACAAAGTTAAGAATAATGCAGATGGTTCGATTAGCAGGTTGGTTACAAAAGGCTATGCTCAAGCATACGGCACAGATTATGAAGAGACATTCAGTCCAATTGCTAGGATATCAACTGTTAGATATGTGATTGACTTGGCAACAACCAAAGGTTGGAGTTTGCAGCAAATGGATGTTAATAATGTCTTCTTGTATGGTGAATTGCAAGAAGAGATGTATATGGAGCACCCAATAGGTTATGAGGATTTAGAGCATCCCACATATATGTGCAGGTTAAAGAATGTGCTCTATGGGCTAAAGCAAGCACCTAGAGCATGGTCTGACAAGATTGGCTTTTATATTTTTTATGCTAATCACTCACTTTATGTGAGAAGGGGAGATGCAGGTTTGGTCATCATAGTCATCTATATAAATGACTTGATTATTACATGGGTGATTGTGACAATGGGATTGCTAAAGTTAAGGACTTTTGACGAAGAAGTTTGAGATGAAGGATTTGGGTGAATTGAGATAGTTTCTTGGTATTGAGGTGATCAGATGTGATGATGGTATATGGCTATCGCAAAGGCAGAATGGCTTGGATATGTTATCTAAGTATGGTATAACAGCGTGTAAGCTCTTTCAGTACCAATGGAGCAAAATGTGAAGTTGAGTGCTGATGTTGGGGATGAGATAGAAGACCCTACTATATTCAGGAGGATAGTAGGGAATTTGATTTGCATGACTATCACAAGGCCACTGACTTGAGCTATGTTGTTAGCCTTGTCAATTAGTTTATGCAGATGCCTAAAAAGCCTCATTTGGATGTAGTTCGATGCATATTGAGATATGTGAAGTTCACTTTACATTCTGGACTTTTTTATGAGGTAGGTAAGGATGTGCAAGTGTTTGGGTACACAGATGTAGATTGGGTTGGTAGCATGTCAGATAGAAGATCTACTAGTAGATTCATGTTTTCCCTTGGTAGTGTAGCAATTACATGGAGTAGCAAAAGCCAACCTACAATTGCTTTATTGAATAGTACTACAGAGGCTAAGTATAGAGGTGCTACTATCGCAATATGTGAGGTGATACGACTGCAAAAGTTATTAGGTGATGTGGATGTGCAGGAAGATGGTCCAATTGTCATTCACTGTGACAACATGAGTAGCTTTTAGCTAGCTAGGAACCTTGTATTCCATGCTAGTATAAAACACATTGACATGCACTATCACTTTGTGGGAGAGAAAGTACTTGTAGGAGAGATTTACTTGGTAAATATTAGTACACAGGATCAGATAACTGACATTTTCACAAAGGCATTGGGTGCAAAGAAGCTTTGAAAGTTTCAAAGCTTACTTGGAGTTGCAAAGATAGAGTTGAGCTTGAGGGGGAGTATTGAGATGGCAAGCTCAACATGTGTGGACACTGATGATGGATCCTCACATGGTCACTGACTTATCACTTATTATATTTAGTTTATTGCACCTATCTATAGCTCTAGCATAGTTATAGTGCCCATCAATTAGTATAGTGACTTATGCATTGTCTGACTTATAGTAGGCCACTTTCCTTTATGTTGTATATTATCTATATATCTATACTTTGTGTACATTGTATAGTGTGTGGAAGAAGAAGAAAAAAAACCAGTAATAAAACATTTTGGCCTCCATTTCTCTTCTTGTGTTCTTGAGTGAGCTTCCTCTTGTGTGTACAGTGTGTGTTTGGTGCAGCAACTCAAGCAAAATCCCCCACCACATGATTCTTGATATTGGGGTAAAGGCACCTCTGCCTAGCTGCTCGTGTATTACTACACTAATAGTACCCACTAGTACACACTGTAGGTGGTGGGTGCCCGCATCCACATTGGGTATCCGAAATGAATAAGTGGTACACATTGAAGCACCCAAGAAAGATAACTATGTATGTGTCTCTCTCTCTCAACTTGCATCTCCATTGACATCGTTAAAGCTCCATCAAAGATTGGTCTACAACAGTTGCAAGATGTAGAGGGTGCACTCTTGACTAAAGAGTTTAACAAAAGGAATGTTGATGCTTCCCGCACCTCTCATGCTTTGACAATTAGAGGCAATAATGGTAAGGGTGGTAATGACCACCATGGGAGAGACTCTCAACAGTCTCGCTCTCAGTCATGTGGCTAGCCTCGCAGTAAGCTCACCCAATGTGGATGCGGGCATGGTGGCCCTTTTTTCCCTATAACTTCCCACCTAAAGGCAACATGCTTGAAAAGCAGTGAAAGAATCAGCTAAGTCTAAGTATGTACAGAGTTGAAAATCTATACCTATCCAACTCCCATCATTTGGTGGCAATAAGCAAACTGCTCTGCTAGAAGACCTTTCATGAGAAGGTCTACATGGTTATCATCTATATGTACCTTGACAAGCTCAATGCACTTGTTGTCAAGTACCTCTCTAATGAAATGATACTTCACATGTATGTGTTTTATCTTTGCATGAAAGATAAGATTCAATGCTAACATGATAGCACTCTGACTATCACAATGGAGGAGAGGAACCTGTATAATACCAAGCTCTCCCACCAGATGTGAGATCCATAAATCTTGCCTCAGTGGTAGCAACCACATACTCTGCCTCTATAGTAGACAATGCAACACACTTCTGTAGCCTAGACATTCATGAGACTGCTCCTCCTATGAAGGTGAATACATACCCTGAAGTAGACTTTATGTAGTCTGAATGACAAGCATACTCTGCTTCCAAAGCAAATGCACAAATCCCTTGTGCCCTTAAAAGGTATCTAATGATACCCTTCACTACTTTCCAATACTTTTTGCTAGGGTGTGCCATGTACCTGCTAACCACTCCCACCACAAATGCAATGTCAGGATGTGTAGCAACCATAGCATACATCAAGTTGCCAATAGCCAAAGCATATGGTTTGCTCTCTACCCTTTGCCACAAAACCCTCTAGCTATTGTATATGGATGTCCTCATGTAGATCACCATGAAAGAACATAGTTTTAATATCCATTTGCATGAGTTCCATATCCTTAGATGCAACCAAGCCCAAGATGGTCTGGAAAGTAGTCATTTTGACTACAAGAGAAAAGATTTCATCAAAATCAACATGTTCTTGCTTGTACCCCTTTGCAACAAGATGTGCTTTGTACTTTGGTGGGGAACTAGAAGTGACTTCCATCTTATAAGCCCATTTGCATGGTAGTATCTTCTGCCATTTAGGCAAATGCATCAAGTCCCAAGAATGATACTTTTCAAGAGATTCCATCTTTGGCAGCATAGCCTTATGCCATTTCTAGCTGTCCTTCTTGTCCATTGCTTCCTTGAAGCATGATGGTTCACTGCAATCAGTCAACATGACATAATCTACAATATACTAAGGACCATGTACAAACCTATCGGGCTGCCTTGAAGGTTAGGTCGACCTACGGAGTAAATGTTCCACATTTTCTGGCAGTTGGGCTTGCAAATCTACATTTACAACATGCTAAATTTCAGCATGTTGTCCTATGAGTTCTGAATGTCCTAACTGTGTGTTACCTACTAAGACTATGGGACATCATGGGAAACTTCTTGTTGATCATTTTTAGCATTATTCCCTACATTTTCAGGGCCATTTACAATAGGTATTTGCTAATGTCCACCCAGTGGGTATTCTCTACTATGTAATCGGTACATCTTCTTGGAATCTTTTTGAGCTATTTGTGCATGCAATTTTCCCACGATAGCATCATTGCTGCATACTACTTCTCTTTTCTCCACATCCCATAATCAATACCCCATTTCACCCTCATCACCATATCCTAGGAAAATACATTTTTAGGACTTTGGCTCAAGTTTGTTGTGTTCTTCCTTACAGATATGCAAAAATTCCTCATAGCTAAATACCCTCAAATGAGCATATGAAGGTGGCTTGCCCGACCACACATCCTAAGGAACTCTCCCCCCCCAAAGACCTATTCGGTTGACCGATTAATCAAATGAACAATTGTTAAAACATCCTCTACCCAAAAACCTGGGGTAATACAACATGAGACAGCATAATGCGAACATTTTCTTGAATGATCCTATTCATATGCTCTACAACTCCATTTTGGGGTGGATTATGAGGGGCAGCGAGGTCGTTCTTTCTCCCTTTGCTGTCACAAAAGTCCTGAAAGACCTTGGACATGTATTCCCCACCATTGTCAAAGTAAAGACACTTGACTGTCTTAGCTTTCATATTTTCAGCCAATGCCAAGAATTTCTTGAATTTGTTCGAAGCCTCGTCCTTAGGATGAATAGGATACACCCAAAATTTGGCGTAGCATCATCAACAAAGGTGATAAAGTACTACTTTTTTCCTAGAGACAACCCTAGCATCTAACATACATCTGAATGTACCAACTCTAAAGGAGAAAATTTCAATAAAAGAGACTTCTTATGTGATGTTTGAGCACGTTTACCATAGACACAATGATCACAATGGTCAAAATCAACATACCTTAAACACAGCAAATAACCCAACCGACAAGCACTTGCATTTCACTTTGACTCATGTGTCCCAACTGGCCATAGCACAAGGAAACACTTGGCTGCTTGGTGATGGCACCAACATGGTCACGCATACTAGATACATTCAATGGATAGAGGGTATCACTCTTAAAACCATAAGCAACTATTCTAGATCCCTTACATATCTTCCATTTGCCATCTCCAAAAGTAGTGTGATGGTCTTTGTTATCTAGCTTCCCTATGCTTATCAAGCTCTTATTGATCTGGGGTACATGCCACACATGATGGAGGGTAAACACTGCACCGTGCTAAAATTTCAGCTGCACACTACCAATCCCTGCAATATCACACGCATTGTTGTCCCCCAAGTAGAAAACACCATGTTTGCCACCACCAATGCAATATCACATGCACACTATCAATGCATGCAATATCACATGCATAGTTGTCCCCCAAGTGGACAACACCATGTCTGTCACCAGTGTAGTTAGAGAACCACTCATGATGGGGTGTGACATGAAAAGAAGCACCTGAATCCAAGATCCAAGTATGCATGTCATCATCAAAATCTATGACCAATGAGTGTGCACTAAAGCAAGAAGAGACAAAGAGTACATCATTGCTACCACTATCACTCTCATGGCTGGCCACATTGACTTCCTCTACCTTGATATTGCTCTTCTTTGCAAGCTAGATGTCCTTGTTCTCTTCCTTGTTATCATCACTCTTCTTACCCTTTCCTTTTTCTTTCTTCCACTTATAGAATTCTTGCTTAAAGTGTCCTTTCTTGCCACAATCATGACATTGAACATCTTTCCAAATAGATTTACTATGTCATTTACTATCAAATTTTTCCTTTTGCTAAGACCTGCCTCTAGTATGCAATGCACTGGATGACTTGTTTATCGTAACTATCAATTTAGCTCTTCAATAAGCAAAGAGCTTTCAACATCAGCGTACATAAGCATTGCATTTGAGTTGCTCATAGCTATCCTAAATGTATCCAAAATTCAGGCAAAGTGCATAGTAAGAAAGTGGCCTTAAACTCATCATCA
The DNA here is from genome assembly GCF_053477565.2 of Lygodium microphyllum. NCBI lineage: Eukaryota > Viridiplantae > Streptophyta > Polypodiopsida > Schizaeales > Lygodiaceae > Lygodium > Lygodium microphyllum. The sequence goes on along the minus strand of NC_141145.1, from coordinate 77,146,976 downwards.
ATAGTAAACTTCAAGGCAACCAGCTAGCTGAAATTTGAGTTGAACTCATTGAGATGTACAAAAATGGTTGTACCTTCCTTCATGCAAAGGTCCATCAGCTTCTTCAACCAATAAACCTTGCTAGCAGCATTCTTTTGAGCATACAACTCCTCAAGTCTAGTCCACATAGCATAGGCAGAGTCTAGCTTCTTTGTGTTGAACAACAAGGAATTTGCCAAACTGATAGTTCAATAGTAGAGCGTGCAAGCACATCAAGCTCATCCCAATCCTCTTCCTCAATGTCTACTAGTCATATCCCCTTTGTCTTGATAGGTTTCACCTGTTTCTTCTGCACCAAGACATTGTAGCACTATTTCTACCATATGGCAAAATATGTGCATCCTCAAGCTTCTTGATATGCAATAGGTTGCTACTATCACTACTGCTAGCCATGATTGCAACTGAAAATGACAAAAAGTGTCACCAAAGACAAATCCCAAACTATCACAAAACTAACCAAGAGAAGATGCAAAATCCAACCAGCAAGATGTGTCCAAATTCATACATGAATGCATCACCAAATAACAGATGATAGCTTTGAGCATAAACTTTTTGAAGTTGGTACCTACTATTCATAATGTACATCATCAAAATGTCAACATAAACTGATTTGTTTTAGCCTAGATATGAGGTACAAAGCATGTGCAATCACTCTTCAAGCAGATGCTATTATGTCAATACTGAATCAGTCTTGGAGAGTTTCACTGGAAGCATACAACTCATCAAAATCTCTTATACATATGATACCTATAGTTGGCAATTTTTCATAGACAGTCAAGCTCCAAACCAAGCTCAAAACATCCCCAAAGTCATCTCCAGATGTTTAGCATTCATGGTTTACATGAATACAGCATTAGCAGCACATGAGAGGTGGCCCAAATGCATTAGACATAGCATAAACTGCATTCAGCCCCTATTATTATAGCAGACAGATCCCTGTCTAAATTGAGCAAAATCACTGCTTAAATAAGACCAAAAGCACCTCAGATCTAAAGCATATCATCTCCCAATGTTGTTACATCACATAAGCATGTGTTGACATCCAATATGCATAACCATTGAGTGATAACAACTCAAAATAGGGGTTGCATGCAAATTTCAGACTGTAGCTTGTGCATTATAGCCACTAGTTGAGAGTAGACCACTCAAGATCAATGCCAAGTCCAAGGCTAAGCATTTATTGGTGCTAACAAAGTGAGTAAATGATCAAATAGATGTCAACGTTGTCAATGACCAACAACATGACTGTTGCTAGACAGGATGTTGTCCTACTTGCGTGAGTTGTGCCTGGTGGTAGGGGACCTTTAATAGCGACAAATGGCCACTCCCATGCCTTTGGAAAGGCACAAGAAAGGCTCTTGAACCCTCAAGTTCAATGGGGAGTAGCTATGACTAAGCCTTCAAAGCGTAACTTGTTGGAGATAAACTGTGTGTATACTTCTTGGAGCTGAGAACAATACTTTCTTGGAGAAGACTCAATGCAATGCTAGACACTGCCCTGAAGAAATCTACGCAAGTCCTAGTGAATTTCTAAATCTAGAGGAGATCAAATCATACCTCATTGATGGGCTTCCATTGCTATCAAACCAAAAGCTTTACCCATTGACTGCTGCTCAAGAAAAATGTCTAAAGCCCTTTCTCCAAAATGCTTTGCTTTGATACTAGTTTGTTGTAGACCAATCTTTGATGGAGCTTCAAGGGTTTGTCAATGGAGATGCAGGTTGAGAGAGAGAGAGAGAGAGAGAGAGAGAGAGAGAGAGAGAGAGAGAGAGAGAGAGAGAGAGAGAGAGAGAGAGAGAGAGAGAGAGAGAGAGAGAGAGAGAGAGAGAGAGAGAGAGAGTCACAATTATCTTTCTTGGGTACTTCAATGTGTACCACTTATCCATTTTAGATAAGTATATAGTACAATGTCTCGTAAAAGGACATTCACATCCAATGTGGGTGTGAGCACTATGTCCCTTTATTCTCAATAACACAACTGTAACCCATTAGTAGGTATGTTGACACACATAGCAGTGTAAAGGATATCCCATTATTCAAGAAGTGTAACTAAGAGGAACAAGGAAAGAAGAGTGCCCTTGAATTCAATCCCTTGCGAAGACAAATGACTAATAATGGAATGAAACTAATTTAAGTGAGCTAATATAGAAGTGCCCTCCTTCATGCAAAGGTCCATGAGTTGCTTCAACTAATACATCTGAGAAGTGGGGCTTTGTTTATCATAGACATTGAAAATCTTTTTCCATAAATCCCATGCAAACTGCTCATCAGAGACAACATTATAGAACACCTTCTTAGAGAGGGATAATATGATGGTGGACTTACATAGCTCATCTAATTCAGCCCAATCCTTTGCACCAATAAGTTGGGTTTGACATCCTTATGTTTCAAACGCCATCTTGCAGTTTTTGCACTAAAACTTACAAGATTTGGGGCTTCCATTAGCTGTAGTTGGTGCCATCCAACTTGTCAATATTAAAGATAGCACTATCACTCAAGCCACCAATCATAATGAAGGCAAACAAGTGCACAAACTATCAAAGTAGGCTATTGTAATTATTGCAAACAACCCTAAAACCACTTATAGATTAAGTTGAAAATAAGGAGTACTGACCAAGTAATGAATTATCCACAAACTCAATGTAAAGAGCTATCAATTGAAGGTGATTGTTTGCATAAAAAATGTAGTAAACAACATTTACAACATGATAAAGATGAAGTATATCAATAAGAAATCAATGCAAAAGAGGGGCAATCACTAATATAAGACAAATTGCAACTACCATGGAATAGCTCCAACTAGGAGTGAGTGAATATGCGACTTACACTGAGAATTTTCAAAGAATTAGTGTGTTAGACTGAGATACATCCCATAGGCATAACCATCATGCATAGAGTGGGTCTCACGAGTAACAGAGGAGACCAACTAGAGGCACAACAGCTAAGCAATATAATGAAAGCTCAATACATAACCAACCAAGATGCCTACATCACTAACAACATAATGACAAAGATAGGTACCAACCCAAAAGTAACATTGGATCATCCCACTAAGCATTATTTGTGTAAAGCATGACAAGAGCATGTATATGTCACCAAGTCCCATGGTCTCACTAAAAGATGCTCAAGCTCAATTGCATAACCAAATGCTCAATGTAACATCCAAGTGTTAAGTAGTGGATCCCACTGGAAAAAAAATTGAATGCTAGACGAGCAAACGAAGCTCAAAACATCATGTGGAAGGCATCCATATATCCAACATCCAAGTAGCATATATATGGGAGCATTCAATCCAAGTAACTTGCAAAGCACTTACTGGAGCATCAAATAACCATACATAATAGTGAATGATAGTCAACATCAAGATTTAAAGCTCCAGTCTCAGCTCAAAAGCAATCCGGGAGTATAACCAAACATCTAGCCTAAACCATAAGCATCCATACATCACCCCAAATAATCGGTAAGCACCCAGGAGCAATAGGCATATGCTTTCAACAATAAAATAACATTCAATCCTACTTATTACAACAATAAAAAACCTTTTTAAAACTAAGAAAAAGAGTGCCCAAATTAGTCCCATAGCATTCCAATACATTGGCATAATATCCCTAGATGATCCGACATCAAATAAACATCCCAAGAAGCATAATTGAGCTCTAGACACAATGAATGAAGTGCAATGTTGAACTGTATGATAACAAACTATGAATCAATGGCTGATCCTAAGCGCTTAAAGTGATGCCCAATGTTGAATACAAGTGCGAAGATGTGTTGCTAGTGGTCACCTGGGATGCCAAGAGTGCCACGAGCCTATTAGAGGATGGGGGAGTGAGGGGCTATAGGGATGCAGGCTGCCCAATATAGGCACAATCACATGGGCTACTGCTAAAGGGCTTGGCCTCAAGCACTGGCCTTAGTAGGCCTTGTGGCAATGCTCAATGGCCTCTAGCAAGGACCTAGATTAGGCCTCAAGAAGGGGGAAGAAGACGGAGCTCAATGCATACTTTGGGGTGAAGAATCCATGGCTATCAATGAAAAAAACTTTGAATGCAAGATGAAGCAATGTCGGGCTTTTCTCCTCAATGATGATGGTGCAATGGCTCTAATATCAATTGAAGGGAGTGAGCCCTCAAGTGGAAGCACAGAGCGGAAGCAAGAGCTATGGTGGAAGGAGCAAGAGCGAGAGAGAGAGAGAGAGAGAGACACACACACACACACACAAGATGTGGAACTCCAACAGTCACAATGTGTGACCGATCTTCCATATATTCAAATGTCATTGAAAGAATAAAGAATAAAGTGACACTGATTTGGGTGCCCACCACCTACAACATATAGGTATGCATGTATGCGGGTACTCTCAGTGTAACTAATACACAGGCGGCTAGGCAGAAGCACCTTTACCCCCAACAGGTTGTGGTCTGCCATGAAAGCTTGAAAGAAAGAGAAAATAGAACCCTACCTTCAAGAGTAATTGTGACTTTTGCCTTCTTTAAGAAGGAATAGTGACGATTAATGCATTATAATAAATGATTAGTCCAAAACCTAATAATAAGAGCTCAACGTCTTCGTGATTCCTTCTCCTTTGTCCATGTAAATCTTTGCATCATCCTTGCCATCATCAAAGGAGCCAAGTTTAGGCCAAAAGACATATGGGATAGTCTACATGTTGGTCTCATGTATAGAAACCCTATCACAGATATTATGCACATTTTCTCCATGATCAGCCCTTTCACCATGCTACACAAATGCCTATAATACAAAAGTTGATTATTATTGAAGCTCAAAACCATTCAAAATGGGACAAGATCTATATTTGTGCCTTAAAAATGCTAATATTTCTAGGCGATATGTTGTTATCAATAGAAGTCTTACTATAGCATCATGGAATAGATATGGACGCATAAGAGCATTATTAGAGATATCATTATATGCGATAGATAGAGATATTGGAATCCAAAAGAGGTTCTATTTACTTCTACCATTAGAATAACATATACACTTGAAATATCACATACGTATTTCCATGAACTACTAAGATATTGTATTCTCAATTCTACATGTTCAAATATCACAAAATTGTGTACATTATGTCCCAAATCTAAAGATTAGGAGCACATGACACATGCATTCTTGCTACTACTAAAGAGAACTAAGAGAGCCACCTATCACTTTCAACTACACGTATGCATTTATGTCATTCAAACACTATGGCACCCATAAAGCAACTATGCCCAACTTTTTCTTACTCAAGGAGACTATGCTAGTGTGGCCTTCTTGGCCTCACCTCATCCAAAATCTTTTTGTTTTGGTATCCATGACTTGATTCCTCCCTCCCATTGTTTTGGTCAATGGAGGAGGATTCTGAGGATTCAACTTCAACATCCTTTAAGCAATATTCAGTGCTCTAATGGTTCATACTCTTCTACAATGTTTAAAATAAAGAATGTTTGTTCAAGCTCATGTACAATGTTTTTTATACATCACTTCTTGATGGATCTCAAATAATCATCATAAAGTCTACAAGTGTAAATTATAAAGCTATAGAACTGCCTTTTCTTTTTTCTCTACACATCTACCTCTTGAAAAACAAAGAGTAGAACACACTTCCATACCTATGCTCCTCTCAAAAGCATCATTGTGGGACAAATAGAGACTTTTGGATGGCCTTGTTGATTGATTATACAAAGTTAACTTCTTGAATATATATCTACCCTACATATTGACTTGAGTTGTAATAGAATAGCAAGTGAACAACTTCATAAGACCTCCAAAATATGGTGCAAATTTTTGTATTGGTCCATGATAATGTGAGGCTACTTGTGGCCCTCATAAGACTCACCATGGCTTCTCATTGTATGCCACTTCAACCTTAAGATGTACCCTAAAGAGACTGCATTGGCATGGCCTTATTGGGCTAAGTCTAGAGGTCAAAGGCAATCACATTGGATAAATTACTAAACATAATCAATATATCATTGAAATAATTGCAAATAATCACATGGAGTATGTTGGTAACATAGCACACTAGCATGGACTCACTTGTGTAGGTCCTTTTCATGAAACATAGGTCTATTGACAACACCTTGTACCAAAAATAATGCATCCCTTGTACTTTCGAATGATTATATTGCAATTCTTAACATTTTAATTTGTTGTTGGCATTAGCATGAACTTTAGGATCTTTATTGGATGTCCAGTCTAAGTTGAGTCTTAGTCTTATGAAAGCCTTGATACAAGGCTTAATAGGCTTATGACTCCTTAGTGAAGCCTTAATATAAGGGTGAGGCTTTGTGAGTTTAATCTAGCTAGCGATTCCTCTTTGGGTGCAAGCATAGTGCGCTTGTGGTGGGTTCAAAAAGTCTAATGAGTGCTCAACTAGTTACACTTATCACATCAAATGTAGCATGAAGATTGAAGAGGGGTGAGCTTTGCAAACTATGCTACACCCTTGTCTAATAGAAATCAAATGAAAAAGTGCTTAAATTACACCAAGAGTCTCAAGGCATCACCTCAAAAGGTTTAGACGATGCGCTTGATCTAAAAACCAAGTGCAAGGATCCACTTATTTAGAGGATATTTGATAAATAGAAGGAGGCTAAGTGAAAATATCCAAAATATGTTGGTTCATGTGGATTATATGCATATTACTACTTGTGAATTCATTTGGATGATAAGTTAGCTTAGATTGCTTTCTAGAGAATAGTCAAAGAAAGGTTTTCCAAATCCTGAGTTTCAAGGCTTCGTGGATGATGAGGTCTAAGAAAACTAGATTAACATTCATATAGTTACTTTGGAGGGGCCAAGAATGTAGTGCCAAAGAAATAAAAAAAGAAGTTGTGTTTTCCATTAGGAGTGGCACATGGTGTTGCATATAATAAATGTGTCAAACAATCTTTGTAGGAAGAACATAATAGTTTGTGTTGTAAAATTGTAGAATGCATCATCTAAGAATGCAAATGCTATTTTGGTGGGGTACTAGAGTTTTTCATTGTGGTTCATGGTTTGTTATGCAAGATGAATATGGTGTGTTTATGACTAGGGAAACCTCATTAAAGTTAACCGTGCTAGCATAAGGGCTAATGTTGGCTTTAAGGATCAGGTAACTTTGTTTTGAGACAATAAGAGTAGACATGTCTTTGGCATTGTTGTTGCAAAGTGTGACTAAAATGCATAGTTAAAGGGTAATAGGTCTAGCAATGGCCCAAGGATGCAAGACATGGAAAATAGATTTTATGCACAACATGCTAGATCATCCATATGTAAGAGGTCAAGCACATCCTCATCCCATCAACCATCTCCTTCCTATCCTGTTGGATGCCATCATCTTAAAAACTTCAAGGTGTTGGCAAGGAATTTCCCTTGGTTAGGCAATGGAGAAAGATTCAAACTCCCTAAAGTTGCATGGGAGGACTATACCAAACCCAAAGAGGAAGGGGGACTTGAGCTACCCAACCTGGTTGAGCTAGCAAAACAAATGGCTACTAAGTGGATAATTAGAGCCTTCCAGTGTGAAAACAAGAAGTGGGTTGTACTTATCAAACATAGTTGCTCCACCTTTCTTTCAAGTGTCTGTCCCAGATGGAAAGAACATTTAGCACTACCAGTAGCATTCAACCAAGGACAACTTAGTATCAAAAGGTGCTTTGACCTTACCAAAATCCTATGGAGTGCATGGTCCCCCTACAAAGAGTTAGTCAAGCTCTCAACCCAAAAGAGCTTTACCTTACCTTGGAGCTCAACATACTCAATATGGTTCAATCCGTTCTTAAGAATAGTAAACAATCAGGTAATCCCCTTGGCACATAAAATGAGCAAGAAAGGAATTAATCAATGGGCAGACCTCTAGGATTACAATATATGGGAATGGAAGTCTCAAGAAACACTTATACAACAATATCGAGTCACACGTGAGGAACTTTGGATTCTCATACCACAGAGACAAAATATGTGGGATCCCAATGTTTGCAAAACTATACAGCTTCAAATGAACTTTAACCATAGAGGCCTCTACTGGGAAGATTCCAAGACTCTTCTTCCCATAAAAAATTTCAAACCAAGCCAAAATCAGTTCTTCACTAAGATAAACAAAAGATGGCTTCTCAATTGGGCTGAGAACCAATGGAAGTATAGGTTCCAAATGCTATGGAACCCATGCATACAATCTAAAATCTCTTGCCTTCTATGGTTTATCATCCTGAAGGCTATTTGGACCAATCATAGAGTAGTTAGGATAGGGATAAGCAACAACCTGTGGCCCACACTATAATTAGGAACCGGAAACACTAAGGCACCTCTTCTTGAATTGCAGGTCTAATGCTAAGGTGTTAAATTTTTTACAAATCATCATCGGCCCCTTCCACCTTGCAAAACTAACATGGAAAGAGCTCCTTTTGGGAGAAATTTTTGGCCTTTTGCCTGTTATTTGGAATTGGCTGAGAGGGCTATTTCTGTGGCAAATTTGGAATAATAGAAATAAAAAGATTTTTTAACAAAGTGATGAGGACCCCCTACAAATGCTAAAAGTTGAGTCTTTGTGGCAACTTGGATCAAAAAGATAGTAGATCACTAGAGCTTGCATCAAATTTCAATAGGAAAAAGGCAGCTCCGATAAAGATAAAGACATGGGTAGAAAAGACATATTATTTCATGAAGATAAGAAGTTGAATAAGGAAAACCTCAAGCAAGTGCTTGAAGAGAAGCACCAAGGAACACTAGACACCCTGTGCAAGCGAGCTCTCTCAAACCACTAATTGCTCACACTTAGGATTCATCTAAGCTCTGTACTAGCCTATTTAAGCTTGAAATATGAAGCCCTGATAAATTGTCTAAGGCCGGACTCTTGCTAAAAAGTCCAAAATTTGTACATCTCTCTTTTTACCTTACTTTAATATATCTTAATGTTCTCACATTTAAAAAAAAGGTATAACACTCATATATATCTAAATTGTAAGGCCCATGACTTGAGGTCCCTAATGTAATCAATATCACCACACATTGTGGTCATGAACTGTAAACATATAATGTATAATGTAATCATGAAACTAGCTTTTTTAATTGCAAAGTATAGTTACATTCTTTTACTACTACCTAGTAAAGCATTGGTGAGAGCGATAGACTTGTGTGAGGTAGTTATCTTTTGGCTAACACCGGACATGGAGAAGTTTAGAGCAATGATTGACATCAGGTATCATGCCTCTCAAGTGGAGGGAGAGAGCTTGAATGCCAACTCAGGAGAGGGTCAATGCTATATCCCATTGCACACCAATCAAACACTACCACATTAGATTAACTTCTTCAAGTTAATGAAGTACACGGGCACCTATCTTTCTAGGGCAAAAGCTTAGAAGTTAGAAGCATGGGAAACACCCAATAAGTCAATCAATTTGACGACTTGGGCAAGTTTATTAATCTGGGCATGGCCTGGCTCCAAGCGCACTAGTTGTTGTGGTTGTGAGCTATGCAGATAAACTCATGGTCGTTATTACTCGAGTCGCTCGTATGTTGCCTTGGGTGGGAACAAGACTGGAACTTGGAGTACAAAAGTATTAAAGAGGGTGCACAAAAAGAAAGGGAAATGGATGAGGAAGGATCTTTAGGGCCTTTACTGCTTCCTCCGTTCATCCTCATCCATATCCACCCCCCCTCCCCCACTCTTCCGAGAGAAACCATAAAGGAGGAGGAAAAGGATGCAGGCTCAGGATTATAATAAGGCCCTGCCTCTGGCCACTGGTCTTGTTTGTCTGTTCTCATTCTTGCCTGCCTTCCCTCTTCCAATCTGGTGTCGTGATTCGTGGATGCTTCCATAGCCCCATTTGCAACAGACAACCATGCGTAAGGAGGACACCGTGAAGCTCATCAGTGCAGAGGGCTTCGAGTTCATTATCGACCGTCAGGCTGCCATAGTCTCGGACACAATCAAGGCCATGCTGGCCTCCCCTGGTGAGAGAGAGAGAGAGAGAGAGAGAGAGAGGTTTGTCCTGCATCGTCCGCTGTAGAAATGACCTTGGATTGATCTTTAGATTTCAATCATATTCTACGTTCATCTGAGTGATCATTCTGATTTGATTCCTGTATCTCTTTTTCCCTACTGTCTCAAGACTGCAGTCCCCTTATTCTGCAATTTTGGCTAGCTGTTAGTCTTGCCATGTAGCTGTCTGTGCATGCGCCCAGGTCGAGAATTCTTGGAACACAGAGATTCATTTTGATAAGTGCACCAGAATGCTTGCTGAGGGCCCATATCACAAGAAGTTTTTGAGATTTTCCCATGTGGCAAAAGGGCCTCTTTTCCCTTCTTTTCCCCTAATATAGTGTTCAACATCACGAGCTCCGGTGCAGGAGGCACCTGTGTACCTAGCTAGGTGCAGTTACAGGCAGGGCGCTGCCCAGTGCCAGCCCCACCCCATCATGTTGTCGTAAATCACAATGTGGTAGTTATAGTGGGAATTTGTATAATGCTTCTTGTGTATACCTACTTTAGGACAGGACTCTGGAACTTATGGACTGCTGTGGGCTGCTTGAAATGGCTGGATGTAGTGCACCCAAGCTCCAATTCCTCTGTGACAGTTTGGAGTTAGATTCTATAGCTGCTGGTACACTTATGAAGTCCACTTTGTAAAGTATCCTTACGTTGAAGCCTTCCCATTCTCTCTTAGATAGGGGAATTTACAGGGAGTGTCTGTGTATGTGCACATGTGCGTGTGTTGGGGCAATTGGGGGCGGGTGGACCTGTGTGTATGGGAGTGAGACAGAGAGAGGGAGGGATGATAATTCTTCAACGTACTTGGTGAAAGCCTTTACGCAAGGTTACTAAAAGTAAATGAAATCTGTCTGTATATGTATTCTCATGATGCAGAAATTCTGTACCTGGGCACTGAGGTAGAAAATTTTGTGTGGTAGGGTCAGCAGTCCAATTTCCCTCCAGACTCGATCAGAACATGGTTATTGGACACGTGTGTATCCCTACACAGACTCTTTAATAGATAAATTTTGAAAATGTCAGGTTAAATGAGCTGCTTAATATCCATGGAAATGCTTGGGTGCATACAATTCAGTGCTAACTTAGATGTGTGTATGCATGTGCACTGACATACTTGTGCAGAAGCATGCCTAGCATGTGCTAGGGCAATTGCCTTGCCTTTAAAGTATCTGCCTATGAGATTAAATAATCGACTGTGTCACTGCGTTCAGAAGTATCACTTTGTCAAATGATCGGAATTTTAGTACTCATCTGATGTTTCATACAGAGAGCTTCAAGGAGACTGAGTCGGGTGAAGTTAAGTTGCCAGAGATCAGTACTCCTGTCCTGGAGAAAGTTTGTGAATTCTTTTACTGGTCTCTACAGTTTTCCAAGTGAGTATCTTCAGGTTGATCATAACCTACAAAAATGTTTCTATGCAATCTAACAACCAGTTGCTTAGAGTCTATTTTGTAACTTGCAGGGGAGTGGAACTAGAGTTTGACATTGAACCTGAAATTACTCCAGATCTAATGGAGGCTGCCCATTATTTGCATACATAACCAATTATACATTTGTTACTTATTGTAAAGTAGGTTCTATCAAGATAACTGTGGTCACTTGATGATCACAAAAAGGAAACGGGTCATGGAATTGATCCCTGTAGTCCGTGTAATGCATAATGTGGCAAATGGGATTTTACACCTTGTATACTTTACATGCTCTAATTCTGTCAAGTCTGTGTTCAAAGAGATTTGAGGGTTGCTTCTCAGTAGTCTCATGCTCAAAAAATCAGATCTGCCAAGCATTGAGTGAGTGTGATGAAGTAATGGGGGTTCTGACATGCCATTCAACCATTTGGTGCCTTAAGAAATAAGTCATTTCTAAGCGTGAAAACTCATTTTTGATGCCACTTTTAGATATCAAGCTAGCCAGGCCTGCTACAAGGGCAGACCAGCACATTCAAGAGCACAATGAGAAGTTATCATAGTTATGAGTATGAAGAGCTGGGCAACTTGATACAAAAAGCATTGGTTATAAGGATGGCTTATAAAGTAGTGGTCTGCAAAGGCATAGAATTGTTGTAGCCACAGCAGATGATATACACATATTGAAATGCCATTCTTACATACATTTGCAGTGTTTGCTGCAGCATCACCTTCTTGAACCATCTCCAGTTCCAGTCTAGCACTGTGTCTGACCTGCAGAACCCAGACACCAAGGAGAAACTGCAACTTTTGTGGAAGGTATGGTGCATTTCTTGCAATACAATCAGTGGTCTATTAGTTTTTCACTCATGATAAAATGAAGTCAAGATCAGTGGTCCAGTATTTTCTTGAAAATGAGAAAAATGAACAAATAGATCTGGGATGGAGAGTTTTGCGTTTTCAAATCTCCATCAATGGACTGCATAGTAGGTTTAGCATCTCTCATCAAAACCACATCTCTATACCCACAGGACCTAGTCATCTTTCCTATGTCTGCACAACTTCTCAAGCTGGTGGTTGTTTTGAAGTAGAATTAATAGAATTCTGAGAGAGCCTTGAAATTAGACTTTGGAAGCCACAGCAGCATTAAAAATAAAGGATAGTGGGGCCTGAAGTGCCAGGTGGGCTCTTTCAACTAGAAAATTTCAGGAGGCCTGCAAAGGAAGCTTCATGGCAGATAAAAGCAGGTATTCCTCTTTGAAAGTGGCAAAAGCTAGCAGCTGGTACAAATAAATATTGAACATAAGTGCCAAGGCTTTTCAGTCATCTAAGAAGTCTGAGCCTCAAGGGTGGTGAGTTTAATTGTATTTACATAGACGTAGGGAGGGAAGTATTTGTAGATATGAACTTGAACAAAGGAATATGCACTTGAGAGGTGGATTTCTATGGAGTTCAAGAAAATAATTTCAATTGTGCATGTGTTTTACCAATTAGCACACATTTTTGTTGTGCGAGAGCATAGTTGCATTCATACTATGTACAGACTAGTTCGTTCCGTATGGTTTGTACTGTACCGTACGGTACGTATTCGTACCATTTCGTACAAAAAAATGGCTATTTTTGGCCTTTGACCATACAATATCTTCAACTCCTAAGCCTTATGTTTATTATCGTAATTCCAAGTGTCACACACACACACACACTCTCTCTCTCTCTCTCTCTCTCTCCCAACTTCCAAAATGAGTATGCAATTCCAAGATCATCTCTCCCCTCCCCCCCCACCTCTCTCTCTCCAAACTGCCAAGCCTCTCTCTCTCTCGTGTCACACACACACACACACAAAAGAATGAAGAGCTTGCTTGTCCATCCACCCTAAACTTTGCTTTGTTATTAAATAGATTTCATACATTTCGAAAAATGGGAGTTTTAATAATGGGAAGAAACCTAGTCTTGGCCATTTGAAAATTTTAGAAACGATCTTTCAAAAAATACTAATAAATCTTAATACAAAGTAATAATTTTTGAGTTTGTGTATAAATACTCAAATGTATACATTTTAAGCATAGCAAAGACTAGTTTCACTGAACAATCTTAACTTTTATCACAAGATCCATGAATCATATACACAATTTCATATAGTTAACAGTGTGGCACACGCTGTCGAAGGGGTTTTAGTTGAAAAATCATATCCACCGGGGATGAGAGAGAGAAGGAAGTAGAGAATAGGAGATAGAAGTGAAAGAAAAGAAAAAACAAGAGGTACACAAGATAAATACAAAGCTTAATGAATCAAAGCATTGTATATTGATAGAGCTTGAGAATGAAGCAATTTCTTGTTTGGGAATAATCGGAAGTAATCTCCAAGCAATAAATCTCATGGAGCTCAGTGGTAGCCAAAAAATGTGAATAAAATATTAGCTTTTTCTCTATTACTCAGATCGCAAATCTCATGGCTTTGAAAGGGGAGTAAAACCCAACTTCGTGCATGGTCAGACTTCTTTCAAATCACTCCTTTATGTTTGGAGGGCTGTTTGTTGCTTGTAAATTGCAATTACGTTGCACGCAATTTTGAAAGTCCTTTTTACATGAGATTTCTAAAGTTGGTAGAAAAAGGCCTTTGCTTTTTAGATGTCATCTTATTTTAGAAGTTTTTAACAGCTTTTTAGGTTATTTATAACAAATAATATCTAAAATATAAAAAATATATTAAACTTGTCTAAAAATAACATATTTTGGAACTAACCATATTGTGTCCAAGTATTGGTGTGACATCCATGCCCTTTAAACTTGCACATCCTTCGATATGTGCCACCAATACACCACTCGGGTCAAACACCTATAGCATCAACTTGTTGCTTATCATGCACATAAGAAGGCATTCCTCTCGATCATAGATCAAAATACTCAAGATCTGCATAACTTTTGAACTACACCTAGTACTCTCTCTAGGGTCACAAGGCTTTGGGTGCGTATCATACATTAGAGATTGTTGAATCTCCATATACATGTTATCAATGCATCCATCAACAAATACATAGCAACATGCCTGCTCTTTTAAAGTCCAGCGTATGGAAATCTACTTATATTGACAATTGTATACTGCATCAAACATAAACTAAGTCTCACTCGCATCCAAACACATGTTGACCATCATAAAAAATAGTAAAAGTGTCCATATTTTGAAGCGCCTTTGAATAGCTTATCAAGGCCTTTGACAAAGCATTCAAAATAGTTTTTAATTGTGGGAGCATTACATTTAACATCCTCTAAAGGCACATCCTTGAGCACATGAATTGTCTCTAAAATAATAATTGTATCTTGCAAATCATGTACATCCAACACTTTACCAATCTCCCTCTGAGTCTCTGCAAACATGAGCTTCATGAAACTCTTCAGATGCATTAAGAAAATCTACAAATGGAATGGTTGACTCTTTCGCTACATGATCTTTCAAGGCATTAGTGGCGGTCTTAATATTAGACTGCAACTTATATCCCAATTGTTTGCCCTCTTGCTTGCTAACATGTTTCTGCTTCTGTCCAACCTTTTCCATAACATGCTTGAGAAGTGGTTGATTTGTACCTTTAGGTTGATCCACACTTGTGCTCTTGGATGTCCCTGTATTATCTTCATCTCTCTTTCGTTTCTCTTTCACAAGTACATTCGTGTTTTTCACCTTTGCTAAATATGCATTCAATGAATTGCATCTACCGGTGATTTTTAGCCACTTATGTCACGAATGTCTTGCCTTGCATGAGACATTTCAATATCAGTAACTTTCCTCTTTTTAGCTGTATGCAAAGCATTTGTCCATATTGCAGCCTTCGGACCAACCTTCACTTGGCCAGGCATTCTATCCAATTGTAGACCAAAAGTAGAAGTATATACAATTGCATAAGCATTTCAGACAGCCAAGTCTTCAAACAACTTTTGCATATCTCCCTTTTCAAAATTCAAAACAAGAGGCAATCACGTTTCTTGTGCATGGATCTTGCCATCTTTCCAAAAGATGAGTTGTTGTGCCAAGGCCTCCTAATGAGCAACACAACCCTTCCTTTCATGTTGCAAACTATCAAAAAGCTACCCAGTTAGCAGCCTGCATATATAATTCAGTAACTTAGACTTTTAATTCATGTACAATGACTTGTACAAAATATTGGCTCCATTAAGTTGAGCCACCCCAAAGAACTCCATCTTTTGAGCATAGGTATGCAAATAGGCGGATACATTTCTGTCATTATACATCTCACACTCTACTTCTTGCAGAGCATTCATCACAATAGTTTCTGTTTGACCAAAAGCATGTATCACATGTTGTACTTGCATAAGCATGTTCATATTATGCACTAATTGCTGCAAAATATCACTAGAAATTGTGCTTGAAGGTTCTCCCATCTTGTCTTTTCTTCTGACAACCTTTCATGTTGGGTTCACCAATGTTGAAGGGGTTTTAGTTGAAAAGTCATATCTATCAAGGATCATAGATAGAAGGAAGTAGAGAATAGGAGATAGAAGAGAAAAAAAAGAATAGATAAGAGGTACACAAGATAAATACAAAGCTAAATGAATCAAAGCACTATGTATTGATAGAACGTGAGAAGATGAATAAATTCCTTGTTTGGGACTACTCGGAAGCAATCTCCAAGCATTAGTTCTCTTTGAGCTTTGTGGTAGACCAAAAACATGCACCAAACATTAGCTTCTTCTCTGCTACTCAGATTGCAAATCTCATAGCTCCATTGGCTTCGAAAGGGGGGTAAAATTTCAAGACACTTGACCAGAATTCTTTCAAATCACTCATTTTTGTTCGAAGTGTTATTTGTTGGCTATCAACTGTGATCGTGTCGCACGTTGTCGAAGCTTTTGGGGTCGAAAGTCTACCACGGGGGTAAGAGATAGTAGGGTGAAGGGAGATTTAGGGAGAGTAATTGATGAAAGAGAAGAGGTTCGAAGAAATAGAAGACTACTTTTGCCTTTGCCAATGCCATGATTTGTTCGCTTTCTATCAAGGCAAGGCATTTGTAAGGTCTTTGAGTCTTCCAGCAGTGTGTTCCTCCCACACCCTGGCCATTGCACTCATCCTCTTTATGCTCTAATTCTAGCATTGAGACATCATGACCATTTGTTCTTACTCTAGGAGAACAACTTGAAGATGGTTTTCCACCTCTTTCAGTTTTTTGTCAGACACTCTATCTCTTTGTGTCTTAGCCTCACACAGTTCCTTGAGTAGTTGCTCCTTTTGTTGTTTCTCCTTTTTGCACTCTACATCTACTTGTTCTGCCTCTACAAGAGGACTAAAAAGTCCTCCTCTAGCATCACATGTTCTCCTCTTTCGTCACCATGGGTCTCTTTTGCAACCTTCTCCTCCATTTTCCCTTCTAGTGCTTGTTTGACTTCTATCTCTTTCCTCAAGTCACTTATCTACCTTTCTTGGGTGGCTATTTGGAGTTTTTTTTTTGAGTTGGTAGGCCAATAATGTTTCTCTTGGTTTCCAACTTCCCCACCGTTGCTTCCTCCTTTTTTTTACTCTTTTCAGCTAGCCTAGTAGTTCTTAGATATATTTGCCATACTGTGTCGACCTTGGTATGGCCAAGGGTATGGACATAGTTGAGGCTTCCACCCTCACTTTCTTTGGGTATTTTTTGGATTTAGTGTCCACAATGGCAGGCCTCTTCATTCTTGGTATGGGGGCTCCTCCATTGGGTGCTGGTCCAAGCTGCTGCACCGTGTTGACTAGATATTGTACCCAAGCCAACCCGTTGCTTTGGTCCACTGTTGCATCCATGGTTTCTTGGATAGTAGTAGTGGTGACAACCATGATGGGTGGGGCTAGTTCTAATGGGGCCTTCCCTTTTCCTTCCACTATGGGTCCTCTAGCTGCATGTTGTTGCTGCAGAGCTAGTTCTTGGCGCGTCATCTAGGCTCCTCTTGGCCAGCTCTTTTGTATGGGAGGGTTGCTCGACTGACAGTCTGATGGCGAGAGCCATTTTCTTCTCCTCTTCTCTTCTTAGCCTTTCCTCCTCTTCTCGCTTCTCCCTTTGTTCTTCCTCCGTCCTCTTCGGGACTCTTCTTCTGCTGCCTTCTGTAGGCACTCCTCCTCTTATTATTATTATTATTCTTCTTGGTTGGGATTTTCAATGTGATTTTCTTTTGCGCCCCTTGGTGCTCGGTGGGATCCTACCCTCCTTGCCTTGCTCCCTAATGGTCCTTTCATTGGACCCCTTCTCTTCCTCTTGTGCTTGGAGTTGAGCTCTCTTCTTTCTTGTGGCTTGCTTTGCCTTCTCTTTCTGTGGCTTGCTTGCTTCTTCGTCTCCCATCTTTCTAGCTTTTGGAGACGTTGATGGGCTTTTTGGGATTGGGGAGAGGTATTGCTCTTGGATGGGAGATCTCTCTAGAGTCTCCTAGAGTCCCAAGAGGAACACCAAGAAAAAAGAGGAATCTAATGCAAGAAAATCTATCTTGTATCATCAACAAGCATGTTTTTCATATTTTATGTGACCACAATAAGGAAAAGAACACCAATCTTCTCAAATCTTCACGCATCTTTATATAACAATTCTCCCACAGATTTATCACAAAAAAACTTCGACACATTCTTCATCAAAAGAACAAGAGAACACAAAGGAATGCTCCACTTTGAATGGAAATCATCACCTAGTATTCATCTTCAAAAGTTTCATAATCTTCATAGTCTCTCTCATAATCTCTCACACTCATAGATACATTATTTTGCATAAAAATTTAGCAATCTCTCACTCTCTATCTCTCTCTCACATGCTCTCTCTCAATAGTACATTGGAATAATCAAGAATAATAATCAATAACTCCTCTTTGGGCGTGGATGCCCCTCCCAAGTGGTATGTCTGATATGAAAGGTCACCAGAACCACTACAATGTCCCTTTGTAGCTCAAGAGTGTCACTATCACTTCAACCTTCACTTGAGTCTTTAGCAGCTACTTCTTCCACTTCTTTGAGCTATTTTGAACTTTTATTCATCTCTTCCCAAGGTTAACAAACTTCCCCAAGCTACACATTCATCCCACATAACACCTATAGAGACATACATAACAAAAATAGAGGCTCAATAGAAGCTTAATAGAGGGTTTATAGAACCATACAAAAGGTCATCAGAAAGCATTTAGCTCAACTAAAACCATTCAAAACCATCAAGAAACATTCCATAAACTTCCAAACACTCTCAAATTCCATTAATCATTATTACATCCTCTCATATAGAAAGAAAACAAAACAAAAGAGAAGCTCAACAAAACCAATTAGAACCAATTTGAAAATAGATAAGAGATTCAATGGGGATGCATAACGGAAGGTGGTTGAGACACGGATGTGGAGGCTCAAGCTTTCTTCATTCTTTTCTTTATCATTTTTCTCAATCTATCTTCTCTATAGTCTACTTTTCCAAGTCTCTCACAAAGAGATAGACCCCTTGACCTTTAGGGCACTTTTATACAGCCTCTCACACACTTACTTAATACAAGCATAGGATAAGGGCTTAGGCTATGCCTTATTTCTCAACACTCCCCCTCAAGTGCATAATGAGCTTGCAAAGGTAATACTCCAAGTGCACTCCTGAAATACTCAAACTTATCTTTACTTAATGCTTTGGTAAAGATATCAGCAACTTGGTAATTTGTTTTGACATGGACCAAGTAAACCTCTCCATCAATGACATTCTCTCTAATGAAGTGATAGTGCACTTCTATGTGTTTTGTCTTGGCATGGTAGACCGGGTTCTTTGCCATCATAATGCTGCTAATGTTGTCATAATATATGATCACTCCACCAGTAATTTCAATCCCCATGTTACATAAAACCAGTCTCAGCCATGTTGCTCACATGCTGCCAATGCAATACTTCGATACTCAGCTTTTGTACTTGATAAAGCAACTATGTGTTGCTTTTTGCTACTTCAACTTACCATGGCTGATCCAAATGAGAATGCATAACCACTAGTGGATCTCCTATCCATAAGGTTACCTGCCCACTCTACATCAGTATACCCAAACAAGGTAGGCTTTATTCTCTTCTCATAGAATACGCGAAATCCAGCTATCTTATTCACATACCTTGGAACTCTCCTCACTGCATCCAAATGTGATTTACATGGTCGTTGCATAAATTGGCTAATTAATCCAATAGCGTAACTCAAATCTGGCCTTGTAATGGTTAAATAGATAAGACTACCAACCATCTTTCTAAACATAGTCACATCTTCCACATATTGCCCATCATCAATCATTTTGATGCCCTGATACCAACTGAAAATAGATGAGAGATTCGATGGGGATGCACAACGAAAGGTGATTGAGACACGGATATGGAGGCTTAAGCTTTCTTCATTCTCTTCTTCTTCATTATTCTCATTCTATCTTCTCTAGAGTCTACTTTTCCAAGTCTCTTACAAAGACATAGACCCTTTGACCTTTAGGGCACTTTACACAGCCTCTCACACACTTACTTAATACAAGTATAGTCAGCTACCTCATCGATGAGTGCATCAAAGGCATAGGTATGGTGGCTAGTGACCGATATGCACAAGTATGCGGGTGCCACTACTTTCTCATTCTCACTCTATCGCAGGATGGTGGCTACTCTTACATTCATAGGCAGGTCTAGAATTGGAGGCTCGTGTAGTGGGTGCATTTGAGGGTAGTATTTCTTGAGGCGATTGCCATTAAAGAATCCTATGCTCTCCCCCTTTAGAATCTCGAGCTCTATATTGCTGGTTTTACTAATGTTGCGGACCTTGAAAGGTCACCATTCCCTGAATTTCATCTTTTTCTCATGTCCCTTCATCGAGTACAGGAGCACTACGTCACCTTGCTTGAAGTCACGTTGTTTGACATGCTTGTCAAACTAGCTCTTGCCTCTTGCCTCTTGCCTTTTCACAGATTAGCGCATGAGTTGCCAGGGATTGGGTTTCAGAGAGGCATTCTAACTCCATTAGGTGTTTTGTCCATACTTCCTTGTTATCCCATTTCTCTTGTACTACCACTCGCAAGCTCGAAACAAAGAATTCCATTGGTAGGATTACTTTGGTCCCATAGGTTAGCTTGAATAGTGTTTTCCCTATGGCCGTCTTGTAAGCGATCCTATAGGCCCATAGCGCTACCACCATGAGCTTATTATCCCAGTCATCATCACACTGCACGAGGTGGAGACTACCTTAGTCAGGACATCTACTAGGATCTTATTCATAGATTCTACTTGACCATTAGATTGAGGTTAATATGGTGAGGATTTCCCATGGATGATCGAGAAGGTGGATAGCAAATGGGAAATCACTTTATCAACAAAATGTGTGCCTTGGTCACTAACTAGTTTGATGGGGTAGCTGAATTGCAAGATCACCTACTCCCCCAAAGGAACTTAGCCATGGTACTAGTGTCATTCTTTTTGGTGGCCCAAGCTTCAACTCATTTCATGAGATAATCCATTGCCACAATTATGTACTTCACCTATGAGTACTGGGTTGCAAGATTAATTGGCCCAATGAAATCAATTCTTCACTTTTCAAAGGGGGTGTGTGCTATTATTAGGGTCAACTCCATCTTGTCCTTACGAATTGAGACTTTGGTTCTCTAGCACTTGTCACAATGCTTCACAGACTTAGCTGCATCATGGAATAGGGTGGGCCACCACAATTGATTTTGTAGCACCTTGCTTGCTGTAGTGTCTCTACTAAAGTGTTCTTCAGTAATTCCACCATGTGTCTCAGCAATAAGTATATCATGTATCTCATGATCACACATGCATCTTCGTAATAACCCACCCTATCCTAGTCTATAGAGCTGATTGACTATTAACTCATAGGGATGAACCTTGAGAATAAGGCGCTTTAGCTTAGCCTTCTCTATTGGTCTCTTAGGCAATCCATACTCTAGGATTTGGACTATGTCATCTACCCAATATGGTGTTAGATCGGCCCTGAAAAGGTCTCTCTCATTGGACATCCTCAAAAGGTACACATATGGTAGGTCGTCTGATGATGCCTTGGTTAGTAGCTCTTCTCCTATGGGTATGTGTAACATATGGTCTGCCATGTAATGTTGCTTACCCTTGCATACAACCACGTAGAAGTCAAAATCTCGTAGTAGAAGTAACCATCTAGCTATGCATATTGTAGCGCAAGGTTTGTTGACTAAATTAAGCAAAGCCTGATGGTTAATGAAGAAGGTGAAGGGTATAACTAAAAGATAATGGCGGAACTTCTTCACAGCAAACACCATGGCTGGGCCTTCCCTCTCCATTGTAGGGTAATTCATCTCTGCATTTGTGAGTTGTCTGCTAGCAAATCTCACAGGATAATCAATATTATGTTTGCCAAGTTGGCACAAAACAACTCCCACGACAAACTTTGATGCATCAATGTGCACATGTGGAATGTTATACTCCAATCTTAGGCTCATAGGATTGGTACGGTTGTAAGATCCTTCTTTAGTTTCTCGTAAGTGCATTGGCATTCCTCGGTCCACTCAAATATAATTAGCAATTTGTAAAGGGGTCTAGCAATCAGTGCATAGTTTAGAATAAATCACCAGTAATAGTACCCTGTGTGTTCCACGAAGCACTGAACTCCCTTATAGTTTGTGGGTGGTCGTAAATCAACAATGAACTTGACTTTGGATAAGTCAGTGGCAACATCTTTTTTAGACACTAGGTGTCCCTTAGGATACATCCCTGTTTTACTGCCCAGAACTGGCACTTCTTCAGGGGATTCAAGGAAAGATTATATAGCCTAAACCACTCAAATACTGCACGAAGTTTATCTAGGTGTTCCCTCTAACTGGAGTGGACATATATATTGAGAATTAGGCAATTACACCCAGTGTAGCCCCTTTGCATGGATCAGTTGGGCTAAGGATATGGAGGCTTGCTCAATTCCATAACCACAATGGTGGAAAGTGCTACCTATCCTAAAGCTATAAAGCATTGTACTTGCCTATCATTTGAACGTAATGTCATAGTACTTTTGTCCTATCAATCATAGTCAATGTCATACTCAAGATTGTCTTTATGAGTTGAAGCTTCCATCTTGGAACCTAATTCACTTGAGTAATAGTGAGTTCTTCTTGTCTATATTATCAGGAGTCTTCTCTTTCTCTTCCATCCACCATAGCCATGCTCTAAATCCATGCTTCTTAACAACATAGATCATCAAAACAAATACATCCAATTCTTGCATAAGCATGTCTTTGAAGATGGTGCACATGAGGAACACAAAGGTAGCTGGTGCATTCGTTAGCCCAAATGGCATAACTATGTACTGAATATGTCCCATTCAATTGCGAATGCTATCTTATGTTTATCATCAGGGTGTACTTGCACCTGGTTGTAGCTTAATAAGCCATCTAGTAAACTGTAGGCTTCCTTCCCCACTACTCTTTCGAGCATGTGCTCCATGTAGGGAGTGGATAGTTGTTCCTCTTCATTGCAACATTGACCTTTTATAATTCACACACACTCGAATCTTCTTGTTTTTCTTTAGGACAATCACTATATGTGACACCCAGTCCATGTGCTTAATCTCATAGATGAATCCGGCCTTCAACGACTTATCTATCTCCTCCTTAATGTCGTGTGCAGGCTTTAGATTCATTCGATATGGTCACTGCTTGATTGGTACGTTGCATCTCAAGAGTCATGGGAATGGCGTGTGCATCCTTTTAGTTCATCTAGGGACCAAGCAAACACATTTATGTACTCTTGTTAGGAGAGCAATGAGATTAGCCTCCTCTTTTTCAGTTAGGTCCTCGACTATGAATATGGGTCAAGGCTTTTCACCCTCCCCCACTATGTTGGTTTCCTTGACCTTGGCAGGCCCCTCTATTGATTCGCTTGTCCGTGCTTGCCTCTTAGCTCCTAGTAAGATCACCACTCTATCGCCCTTTTTGAACTTCGTGAAGCACTTCGATAGATATTGGGGCTTCCTTTGCTCTTTAGCTTCTAATTCATTTGATTACTTCCTCTTTTCCTCCCTCAACCATGTGCACCTTAGGTGGACCAATAGGTTTCTTTTAGTGCATTTGGTCTTAGGTGGTCGAGGTATCTCTGGATTACTCTCGAAGCTCAGTTTTGATTTGGAGTTAAACTCACAACCCTTGCTAAAAGGAGTTTCCCCAGGTAGTTGCAGCTCTGATGCCAATTCAGTTCTAAAGAGTAGTGCAGTGCTTGGTTGAACAAATCCATCTTGCTCATAGTCCATTATGCCTAGGTGGTCCAATGGTCACATTCCATCATCTTGATGACTCATTTTTCAATCCTAAAGATGTTGGCTTTCTGTGGCTTGGAGTCTACTCACATCTATTCAATCACTTGGCCATCTGTATCGTACTATATTGTATCAGCCTCTTCTTCATTTTCCTCATTCCTAGAATAGCAATCTTTGTACTTGTCATCCGAATCATCGTATTCAATGATTGCTCCTCATCTCTTAGGCTTTTGCTCTAAGCCTTCTCCTTGTTCGTGATTAGTGCCTAATTGTACAAGAGGTTCAAGTCATGCACTTTGGTCTTCTGCCACTTGGGCATGTCCATGAGGTCGTTGAGGGGTTTGAGGTTGGCATCTGGGTTACCAGCTAGCTCTCTCATCAAGTATTCAAGAATCCCTTGAAGTTTGAGTTTGTTAGATGGGACATGGAAGGGGATAGGTATTGGTTGACTGTCAGAGCTACCGGCCATCATGCGAAGTGGTACTGATAGTGGGATCCTACTCTTTGACGATAGCTGAGATGGTGTGACTTTGTGGGACTCACTAACTACCCTAGCAGCTTGCTTATAATCCTCGTCTTCATCTGAGAATGGCAAATCGATTGTGGCTAGCATATGCATCCAATCCCACTCATCCTTGGTGCAAGGAATATACTTTGTTAGTCGAATTACTGACTCGTGAGTCTCATTTCAAAATAGTGGAGATGGCATCTAGGTCAACTGGCATGGTTTTCCATGTATCCATCTCGACTTGCACAGCTTTCGATCTATTGCCTAGGAATATTAGACTATTGCCCTAGTCTTCTATCACTTGTGAGTTTTGCATCTAGGGCACCTAATAGGATATCATAGTCCACTCCCTTCATCACTATGAACTTTACAGAGAACTCAACTCCTACTATCTTCAAATGCAAGTCTTTTAGTACTCCAAATAGTCAGACCTTCATTCCATTAGCTAGTGTGATGTTAAACCTAGCAGTCTCCACAAGTGGATTATCCCAAGCCTGAAGAATTGTATGGCTGAGCACACTGACTCTCGCTTCTATATCTACAATTCCCTTCCTTGTATCATCTCATAATGCATTAACATGCAATACTGTGCACATCTCTGTGCCTTCCCAAAAAGAATTTACATGCAAAGACTTAGGCACTGACTTCAAGGTTAATGCTTGGTATATGCATTACTATATCATGGTCAGGCAAGTCGGTCGCTCCAAGCTTGTCAGGTCTTTCTGTCCACTGTTTCAACCCTTCCCATAGTGTCGGGTTCTACCTAAGTAGCTCTCCCAGAGGTAGGGTCACAGGGGCTAATATCAATGTTGTTAGCAAGTTGCCAACCTCTTACTTTTTTTAAGGCTCTAAGCCCCTTTGCCAATGATCTCGACCAGTCTACCTACCTGTGGTGTCTAGGCTTTGTCCATGCAATGCTACATGGGATGTGGATGAGTCTCCTGACCTTGATCTTAGCTACATAGGCAAGATTGGTGTGATCACACTATAGATCTCATTGATCTCTTCTTCCATGATGGGTTTGGCATCCTTGAGGCATTCTTGGGCTTCTTGCATCCACTTCTTGACCTTATCCACTACTTCCAATTGGTGCCTCAGGTTGGGATACTCCCCAATCTTGGCACCCCCTTTTCTGCCATCTTAGGAGTAGATATTCTTGCTTCTGCATCTGTGACTTGTTTTTCCTTGGGTAGTGTGGTGGCACTATCTGTCTTAAGCATTACCTTCATCTCAACCCTCTTTCTCCTTCTACGGCTCTTGTTCCCTATTGAAGCTACATCAAGATTGCTAGGACCGGGTAATGTGATACTGGCAAGCTTCATTTGTGCTTGGATCATGATGTTCAATGGGATCAGGGTGGCCTCACCATCAAGGATCTTGACTCTGAATAGCCCCAAGGGTACATATGACATGATTGCTAAACTAGTGGAAGATTTTCGCCTAGGGCACTCCACACATATGTGTGTGATCTCGCACTCCGAACATCTCAGGTCAACTTTGTCTCGATTGTCTTGCTCCCTTTTTCAGGTAGCAAGATGAGATATGCCCTAGGTGACCGTAAGTCTAGCATGCAATGGGTTCTTGGTGATGTGGCATTTCTTGACTAGCAAAGAAACAATCCAATGTTGCCACATCGTCTTGTGAAGCTGAGTGCAAGGAAACTTTCACTACTACAATTGAATGTATATGGTTGAGACGGTTGTTGGCTCATCTTGATGCATATGTTACACGAAGTGTACTCCTTGTTTATTAATAATTAGAGTGCCATTGTAGTGGCATGAAACCTAGTGTTTCATCCACATATGAAATACATTGAGATACAATATCAATTTGTCAGATAGAGAGGCTACATGGAAGGGATGTCAGTTTTGTCTAATGTCGTATCAACAACAAGAATGAAGATTAGAAGCTTGATGATGGTATTATTGGCAAAGAAGAACCAAACACACTGAAGATGATATGAATGAAGATCTCTGAAGTGATTGGAGAATCATTGAGTGACTCTCATTAAAGAAGCTTGACTTTGAAGTAGGTGAGTTATCAATATACTCTTTTCTTGAAGTATTTGTAGGTTGGGGTGTAGTTGATGGCTCTTGATGGCTTCTTTCTAGAATTACATGATGACATGATGTAGGTCTAGTTAGACTTTTTCCTTCTTAGTTATGATTATGGGTTGAAGTGATCTAAGGGCTTTGCCCTTGATTTTAGTGTCTTCAAGATTTTTTTCATGCAAACTTGTGTCACTAAGTCAAACTGTAAGCATAGCATGTAGGTAAGGAGAAAATTGATAAGCATATGTATCATTTTGCTTTTCATATTTGTGATGTTAACGTGTAGCCTTGTGTACAAGTATAATATTTTAGATATTAGAGATTATATATATATATATATATATATATATATATATATATATATATATATATATATATATATATATATATATATATATATAGGGAGGAGGGTTGTTTATTTATATACAATGTTTTTGGGTTTATTGGAAGCCATTGATATAAGTTGTTGTGTTGAAGCTCCACATATGCCTTTCATTCCAATGTTTGGAGTGCTCCTCCTATGAGACATTCTTTGCTATAAATTCCTTCATTGAGGTTACATTAGCCTCTCCCAAGTTTACAAGTCTTTGGCCACATACAAGCATCTTCATCATGTTTTGATCTCTCCAAAACCACTTAATTGTAGGAACTCTTGACATTTGATTAAGATATTTAGCCATTTTAAAAATATGTATTTTTTCATACTTTGGATTTATTCCCAAAGGACATTCATGTTTAGTTGAGTTCACTTGTTTTACATGTATGTTGTTGAATCATGAAGGCTTACTAGTTGAAGGATTGGATCGATCCTCATTCTTGGTCTCCATGGCTTGTTGTCTTTGTGATTAATAGTTCGGGGTTGTTATTCTAGATTCATAGTTGTGAGCCATATACTCTTCATCTTGTCACGTGCAAGAATAGAAATAGTCAAGAGTTACTACTATTCTAAATCTTTAGATCTATGACTTGTAGATGACAATCGATTTTGCAATCTTTGGCCTTATGGTATTTGTGGTCAACTTCTTGATGATTGAGATTGCAACTATTTGTTTTGATTTAGATGGAGGTGTTTGTTTGGGATTTAGTATGTTTGGATATTTGTGTTGAAGATCCCACAAGAGGTGGTTTTCATCATATCTTAGGTAGCTCGAGTGTGCAATTACCGCAAATAGTACCCTTGGCTAGCATGAGTCCTGAGTATTATACATTGGATAAACAAAGTGTGCAATCACCATGATTGTACCCTTGTGGATGGAGTAGGGGGCATTGGTATCCACCTTGCGGCAGTGGTACTCCACCTCCTATAGGTCTTACTCCTTCTAGTTATTCTTAGGGATAAATGTGCATGTGTCTAACCGCCCGTGTATTCATTACACTGACAGTACTCCCATACATATATACTATAGGTGGTGGTTGCCCATTATTATCACTTTATTCTTTATTTTTCCAATGAAATTTAAATAAGGGAAGGTCGGTTACACAGTGTGACTATTGGAGTTCCTATATATGGTGTCTTTCTCTCTTTTTCCTCTATCTGCCATAGCTCTTGCTTCCACTTGTGTGATTTCACTCTGGCTCTACCTTTCAATAACTGCTGATCTAGGTTTTTTACAAACCGGATTTCTATCACAAAATTTGGCCAAAACCCTATCAAGAGCCTTACCATATCATTTTGGGTTTACTCTTCAAGCACTAGGTATGCTACATTATTGCTTCTCGGTTATGATAACTCTAACAAGTAGGGGAACAAGTTCTTGGGAGGGATGTCAATGTAAAGGGTAAAAGGGATGGGTTATCTTAGTGAAGATAGAAATGGATTACACCTACGGGATTGAGTGAATGCATATATTTTTTCAAAGAATTAGCCTCCAACTACACGTGGGTTCCACTTACATCACCAAGATTTGGAATCTATCACCATCATTAGAGGATACCTCCCCTTATACACAAGTCAATATCCACATCATGGTGTCATTTGAATCTTACACAAAAGCTTACAAGCATGGACTCCCTTTGTCACATGTTTATATGTATTTATATATATGAGGAATTAAAGTCAAAGCAGCTTTTGGAAGCCATTTTTTATAATTTCAATAAATCCCAAAGGAAAGCTAATTTCAAAAAAGTTTTTGCGCTACCCGATCGGTTTTGACCTGGTTTACAAAGTTATAGAAGAAACTTTTTTCAGATTCTTCACCGATTTAAAGTTACGAAGGTGCAGACTGTTGGCTACAAGTAATTTTCTTCTGTCTTTCATCACATCAGCTTTCCATTTTATCATTCTTGTAAATATATTATAATAATATGCTTTGGATACCCACCTCTTGTAATCTAGTTTCCTTTCTCTAGCTTGTCTACCACCACCCTTGGCTTCTTGGATGATGAATAAGGTGGAGACTTGTCACATCCACTATTTTTCATATTTTCAAAGATGCCATACATAATCTAAGATTATGTTAATAAAAAATATTAGCTTAATCTAATATCTTATGAAGGCTATATAAGGAGCCCATGGAGATGTAAAGTAATACAATGACAAGCACATGAGAGCACTCTAGAATACTCTCATGCTAGTCCATCTCTTTGAGGCAAGCTATGAGCGAGTCTCTTTTATTATATAGCATAATGGCAAGCTTGCTCTACCTCTTTTTCTCTTGCCTCCCTCTCTTATCATCTTCTCATTCTATGAATACGTAATGGCAAGCTTCCTCTACCTCTTCTCCTCTTGTCTCCCTCTCTTCTTATCTCTCTCTCTCTCTCTCTCTCTCTCTCTCTCTCTCTCTCTCTCTCTCTCTCTCTTATATTCTAATATGTTGTCTAAATTATATGTAATCTCTTCTAATTCTCTCTCTACATTCATACTTAAACTTATTAAGTAAGACTTGTCATATGCTCTATTGGTGGGGAATCTTTATTTTTTCATGTTATATATATGTTCATGGGAGAATTTAGGAGCCATCACCTCTCTTAACTTTCCATCATCTTTATTTTCATTAAGATGGATTAAAAATTCTCTCTCGTGAAGTTGTGTTTTTGGTTCTTTCCATTCTCTTTGAGGAAAGGGATGTCCTAGCCCATCGTTCATTTGGCTAGGTGGTACCTCTCTTTAGCTCTCTTAGTGAGGATTGGAGACTGGGTGGGTAAGAGGTAACCCATTCATATTTTCAGCTCTCATTTTTGGTGCCCTCGTCGAGGAGTTCTCAAGCTACACTCTACAATTTCTACGAATAAAGAAACATTTAAGGAGTTGTCATCTTCTTCAATGAGTGCTTGTGAAGGGATCACTAAGGAGAAGTCTTTATCAAATCATATTCAAGGGATTCATTGCTTAAGAGTACCACTATGGTTTGCAAATGAATCTCAAGAGAAGAAGAATCTTTATCGGTAAATGGTACATATGCGGATAAAGGAAGTTAATTATACACACCCTTCTTTGCTTCAAGAGAAATCTTGCTCTCATTAAGTCTCTAGGTCAAGGCATTGTGCTGAGTGCTTGGTGTCTAGTGTAAAGACACTCCCTGAGGAGCCTCGTCTTAAAGTGGTGAAGGCACTTTTAAATTCGAGGATTAACAAGTTTTTGGAGGGGGAGTTACACATTAATGGTGTGCGGTATTGGTGAGAGGCTATATATGGTGATGCGCTTCAACTACTACTAGCAAGAAGGCTCAAAGTAACTGATAAGATAGTTATCAAAGCCTATGAACTTTATAAGGCTAATGATGGTGACACAAAAGCTAGGCTAATCATTGTTGAGAAAATCCTTCGCATCTCTCAAATGGTGGGATCTAAGAGGCCAGAGCTTCAACAACATGCTTCATGAAAGTTTGTAGTGGAAATTTGTAATTAATGCATAAGTGAATACTCCTATTTTCTACAACTTTTAATCGGTTCAAAACATTAGGGTGGATGTGTGTATTAGTAGAAAGGCTGTATGGCCTCTCCTTGAATCCCTTGAAGTGCTAGTTCTGGGTGAAGCATGTATGTATCCTAGGGCACATGGTGTCAAAGAACATCATTGCTACCAACTTCTCCAAAGTCAGAGTCATTGTCAATCTACCACCACCCATGAGCTATAAGGGAGTTCAATGCTTCCTAGGACACACATGATACTATCAGCAATTTATTTTGAACCATGCATTGATCGTTGGGCCCCTTTATAAATTGTTGATTGTATTCAAGTGGACCGAGGAATGCCAACACACTTATGAGGGACTAAAAAGGGTTCTCATAACTGCACCGATTCTATGAGCTCCAGATTAGAGCATAACATTTCACGTGCACTTTGATGCATTGAGTTTTGCTGTGGCAGCTATTTTGTGTCAACCTGGTGAACATAATCTCGATTATTCTATGAGCTTTGCTAGTAGACAACTCACGGATATGGAGATGAATTACTCCACAATGGAAAGGGAAGGCCTAGCCATGGTATTAGCTATATAGAAGTTTTGCCATTATCTTTTCACTATGCCCTTTGTCTTCTTTCTTGATCATCAAGCCTTACTTTACCTAGAGAACAAACCTTGTGCTACACGACGCATAGCTAGGTGGTTGCTTCTGCTTCTAGAATTTGACTTCTCTATGGTTATACGCAAGGATAAGTAGCACTACATGACAGACCATATGTCTTGCATACCCACAAGAAAGCCATTGGGGACGGGACATCATAGACGGCTTGGCCGATGTGCACATGTTTAGGATGTCCAGTGAGAGAGACCTTTTTAGGGCCAATCTAATGCCATATTGGGCAGATGACATAGTCCAAGTCCTAGAGCATGGATTACCTAAAATACCTATAGAGAAGGATAAAGCACCTTATTCTTAAGATTTAGCCCTATCAATTAATTGTTGGCCATCTCTATAAACTAGGATAAGATGGGTTATTGCAAATATGCATGTGTGAGAATGAAATGCATGTGTGAGCATGAAATGCATGAGGTGTTGAAGCGCATGGTGGAATTGCTGGAGGACACTTTAGTAGATACATTATAGCATGCAAGGTGCTACAATCTTAGCTATGGTGACCCACTCTATTCCATGATGCTAATTTCATGAAGCATTGCAACAAATACCAAAGAACCAAAGTACCCATCCATAAGGACAAGATGGAGTTGACCTTGATAATAGCATGACAATCCTTTGAAAAGAGAGGGATCGACTTTGTTGGGCCAATCAGCCCCATAGTACAGTACTTGCAGGCCAACTACATCATTGTAGCAATAGATTATGCCACAAAATAGGTCAAAATTTGGGCCACTAGGAAGAATGACACTAGGACCATTGCTAAGTTCCTTTGGGAGTAGGTAATCTTGCAATTTGATTGCCCCATTGAGCTAGTTAGTGACAAAGGGGTACACACTTTATTAATGAAGTAATTATCCATTTGCTATCCACATTCTTGATCATCCATAGGAAATCATTACTATGCTACCCTCAAGCTAACGATCAGGTGGAATCCACGAACAAGATCCTAGTGAATGTCTTGAGTAAGTAGTCTCTGCGTCTCACAGCAGTGGGACTGGGACAATAAACTCATGGCAGTGCTATGGGCCTACAGGACATCCTACAAGACGGTAGTAGGGTAAACACCATTCAAGCTTATCTATGGGATCGAAGCAATCCTGCCAGTGGAGTTTTTCATTCCAAGCTTGAGAGTAGCAATGCTATGTAAGAGAGATGGGATGGCAAGGATGCATGGATGGAACACCTAGCAGAGCTAGAATGCCTTTCTGAAACCCAACTCCTAGCTACCCATCATGTGCTAATATGCAAAAAGGAAAGATGCAAGAGCTAGTTTGACAAACATGTCAAAATAATGTGACTTTGAGCAATGTGACCTAGTGCTAATGTACTCTGTAAAGGGTCATAAGTAGAAGATGAAGTTCAGAGGATTAGGGCCTTTCAAGGTTTGCAACATCAATCGAACTGGAAATGTAGATCTTGAGACCCTAGAAGCAGAGGGTGTAGGCTCCTTCAATGGCATTCACCTCAAGAAGTAATACCCCCCAACACATCCATTGCATGATTCTCTAATGCTAGAACCCCCTATAAATGTGAGAGTTGACACCATCATTGGGATTGAGGAAGAAGATGAGGAAGTAGTGGCACTTGCCTACCTACATATATGAATGATTACCCAGAAGACACATGTCTTTGATGCGCTTATTGACGAGGGAGATGACTATAATATCCTTATACATGACCATTGGACCCTCATTGGTCAATCCCAATTGCAGCCTACTAACACTAAATTCAATCCATTTTGGAGGAAGTCCTACTCATTAGTGGGAAAGTGCAAAATAAAGGTCTCTATCAATTCTGAAAGCCTACCTATGATCTTCTACGTGATGCCTAACACCAAGACCATTGGTAAGGAATCACTGCTAAGACATGCATTCAAAAAAGAAGCACACTGCAATGTTGACTATGACTTGCAACACATTCATCTTGCCATGGGCAATGTTCGGATAGTGATGACTTTCAACAAGGGTAGTGTGGCTCCACCCCAACTTACTGTGCCACCGATAGAGGAATGAAGTGCAAGGTCTCAGGAAGGGGGTTGTAACTTGTCCCACCCTACCAAGACAAACCGCCCACAACCCAAAGGAGACACATCCAAGACCATTGAGCAATAGCTCAAATGGGTACCCAAATGACAATCATATCCACCTAGAAGCTAGCCCGTACGAACCCGTAACCTAAGAACCTCAAGTCCTAGGCCTAGGAGGCAATGGTAGGGCTACCAAAGCAAATTAATGGTCAAGCTGCGATGGGTGCCCAAATACCTATTACGCTCTCAAGGCTACTTTGAAGGCAACAATTGGATTTGGTTGCCCAAAACTACAAGTGATACATGTGCCCCTCAATCCAAGCCCTCCAACCCATTTCAACAAAACACTAATCAAGTGAGGAATGAGAAATCCATGGACTCCAAAAGAACCAAACCCATAGAACCTCAACGAGTCTATCAAACAAAGTCACAACTAGCTGGTCCTAGCCCAACTTAACCTAACACTTCCACTATCCCAACTGCTCCATGAGCAAAAGGCAATGCATCATCTGAGTCGCAAGACCAATCCATCACACAAGTAGCCCACACAAGTAGCCGACAAACACCCCACGGAATAGCCCAGGAGGCATACATTAGTAGTGGAGCTATCTAGCCCAGCCAAACCCCAATCTCCCGTAGGCCTCAGACCCTCCTATAAGCATAGATATATCCTTGCCTTGGGATTAGACCTAGCCACAAATATGGGGGATGACCTCATCACTTGTATCAGATGCTTGGATGCCACATTCACCATGTTAGCTAGGAGCTATGAATGGCTTGGTCTTGGCCCTCCTCGACGAGACATTAAGTATTCTTCTTGCCATGCACTTGGGAGGAATATGAGTTCATGCTCGTCAAGATTCTCAAAATGGCCAAAGCCTTGATTGATACAGAGATCTCTCGAGAGCAAGCTTGCACAAAAATACTGATCACATCCTATCATGGGAGCAAAGTAGGTGCAACAAGCCAAGAGTTAGAAGAGCTAACAAAGCTAGCCGGCTCTGACTCTTCCTTTCTGCGAAAATGGTATGCTTTGTGTCTCCAATGGGAACAAGAGGGCTGCCAAATTATGACCAATGCAAAGAGTAGAGACTAGCAATCAAAACCTCCGAAGTACAACCCAACCTATGTAGCTCCTACCTCATTCAAAGTCTTGGCCATCACACACAAATGACCTTTAGAGGAATATGTCATGGCCTAGTTTGGTTGCTTGAAATGCTTGAATCAATAAGTGGTTTGTAGACCCGATTGTGTTTGATACCAAGAGGCATATTCCATGGTGGATTCCGTGAGACCATGGTGGATTCAGTGAGGTTTTTATTCCACGGTGGATTCCGTGAGATTTTGTAGTGGATTTTGTAAAACTATATTTATTTTCTAGGGCTCGTACACAAGGTGGATTCCTTATGTGAGAAGTTGACGGGGATGCCTATCCTTTTCGGGCGTTATGTTAATTTAATGTGCACGTGGGCGATTCCATGGTAGGTGATTCCGCAACATACATATTTAAATCAATGGATGTTTATGAGTTTAGAGTGCACTCGTATTAAATTAAGGTTAGGACAGAGTTCCAACCTATTTTATTATTTTGTAGCTGAAGACTGTTAGGTATTCACTTTTGTCAGTTTCATTTTATTATTTTCTAATAATTGTGAATGCTTCAGTTGATGTGTAGAGTAGGCAAGGGTGGCATTGGGAAGCACCTGGTGATGGAATGTATTCAGATTACTTAGAAGAAATTATCATTTTTAATGGGAACGGGTTGTCGTGATGCTATGCGGACATAGTGTGAAAAAGCATGTAATGCATCATCATCCGACTTTCTTATTTATTAAGAGAGTCAATGTGATTTGAGTCATTAGTACTAGTGTGAGTAGCATGAATGGTCCAAAAATACTAGATTTTTGGACAATTTTAGCATCTTTTTGATATTATTTATTGTAGAAAACTGAAAAAGATAAAAAAGCTTTTAGATTAGGATGGCATGCAAAAAGAGAGTTTATTTTTCAACCAATTATGAGATTTTTCATAAAAAGGACAGATTGGCAAAATCGCATGTTGACAGGCTGAAAACTGCACTTTGAACTGGAAGAAGGAGTGAACTAGGAGATTCTGGACCAGGTGTCCTGGGTATCCTAGGGTTTTTGTTCTACAAAGGAGCTCTAGGAGATCTTATGCCTAGAGATTGTTTTTGAGTAGTGTCAGACAAAGGATTTCAGGTTCTGTCAATACATATTGATTCAATTCATTGTGCTTTGTCTTTGTTGTGTTTACCTCTTCTCTATTCTTTTTCTTCTATTCCATCTCATATCTCTACTTCCTTCTACC
Organism: Lygodium microphyllum; assembly: GCF_053477565.2. NCBI lineage: Eukaryota > Viridiplantae > Streptophyta > Polypodiopsida > Schizaeales > Lygodiaceae > Lygodium > Lygodium microphyllum. The sequence goes on along the minus strand of NC_141145.1, from coordinate 77,111,888 downwards.
TTTAATCCCCAGTGGATTCGACCTTTCGACAAAAACCCCTCTGACATTGGAGGTAGAAGGAAGTAGAGATAGGAGATGGAAGAGAAGAAAAAGAATAGACAAGAGGTAAACATGAAAAAGACAAAGCACAATGAATTGAATCAACATGTATTGACAGAACTTGGAATCCTTTGTTTGGCACTACTCAGAAGCAAGATTCGACCTTTTGACAGAAACCCCTCTGACATTGGTGAACTTGACATGAAAGTTTATCAGAAGAAGGAAAGACAAGATAGGAGAACCTTCGAACATAATCTCCAGTTATGTTTTACAATAGTTGGTGCAAAATATGAATATGCTTATGTAGGTACAACAACAACAACATGTGATGCAAGCTTGTGCTCAAATAGAAAGTGTTGTGATGAATGCTCTGCAAGCAGTTGAGCATGAGATGAAGTTATTCAATGGCAGGAATGTATCTCCAGTCTCGAGGGGTTCACTATATATATATTCTCTATATAACGTGCATTCATGGCCTATTTATAAATATCCTAATCTATGAATTTTTCTTCAATAAAACACAATCCTTTTCTATTCAATTTGTAAGTAACCCCTTTATATGACACGCTTCTATATGTAAAAAATGTACAAAAATGGTATTTTAAAAACCCCTTATTTTGAACTCACGTTATATATACATATATTCATGAGTGACCCCCCCCTCCCCCCCCCAATTCTGCAGTACATACCTATGCTCAGAAGATGGAATTCTTTGGGGTGGCTCAACTTGCATGGAGCCGATATTTTGTAGGTGTTACTTTACATGAACTGAAAGCGTGGATTACTAAATTATACATGCAGGATGCTGACTGGGTAGCTTTCAAGAAGACACTCAGGAAATAATTTTACATTGAAGATATCACTTTGATTATGTGCAAAACTTTTTAGGAGTGGGTTTTACAATCCAATAAGGGTCTTGTGGCTACATAATTGTTAAGATAATTTGAAAGTCGATTTGAGCAGTTGGATCTTGTAGAACAGCAAGCTCTTGCAAGCCATAAAATTGAATTGTTTCTACAGGAGGTAGCTGATCGTGAGCTTCAAGAGAAGCTTGATGATTTACTAGAGGATCAGACTATAGAGACAGGTTTGAAAACAGAGTATAGACATGTCAAGGAAGCTGTTACTGCACTTGTGAAAAAGCATAGAAGAAGAGAAAGATTACATGTCTCTAGCTTGCCCACTGTTACGGGCAAGACAATTGATGTATCCAGTAAGTCACCCACTTCTGTGGCTAACCCTATGGCTGTACCTGCTATTGTTTCCATTGTTAGGGAAGATGTCTTAGATGAATTGGTCAAAGGCATGTGGGATCTTCAATTGAAGGTTGCAAAATTGGATGAAAGAGGACAAGAGGATAGGGGACAGGCATCAGCCCCTAAGCCACAAAAAAGATGTATGTGATGTGATAGTTTGTAGCATGAGAGAAAGGATTGTGCTGCCTATTAGGAGGCCTTGGCATGATAGCTTATCTTTTGGAAAGATGGCAAGATCCATGCACAAGAAACGGGATTTCCTCTTGCTTTGAATTTTGGAAAGGGAGGTATGCAGAAGTTGTTGGAAGACTTGGCTGTTTGAAATGCTTATGCGGTGGTACATGCTTCTACTTTTGGTCTACAGTTGGATAGAATGCATGGCCAAGTGATGGTTGGTTCAAAGGCTGAAATATGGACATATGCTTTACATGTAGCTGAAAAGAGAAAGGTTTTTGATAGTGAAATGTCTCATGCAGGAGGGCAAGACATTCATGACATAACTGGTTGGGAATCACCGGTAGATGCATATTCATTGTATGCATACTTAACAAAGGTACAAAACACGGATGTACTTGTGAAAGAGAAAAGAAAATGAGATAAAGATAATGCAGGGACATCTAAAAGAGTGACAAGAAGAGGTGTGAATCAACCTAAAGCTACAAATCAACCACCTCCCGAGCATATTATGGAAGAGGTCAGTCAGGAGAAAAAACATGATAGCAAACAAGAGGGCAAAAAGAAGGGCAAGCAGCCAGGATATAAGTTGCATTCTGACATTGAGACATCCACATATCTTAAGAAGGTTCTTGAAGAATGAATCTTAAACAATCGGGTGAAATTCACCTTGGGAGAGGTTCTTGGCATCGCCAAGCTATAATTTCATGATGAGATCATTAACATAATTAAGAGGAAGTGTCAGTTTCTTGGTGATACCACTACTGCATTGCTACAATTTGAAGAGGAAATTGGTTTGTTGGGTATTCAGGCTGAATATGAGCACGAAGTAAGTACTAGATTATCTATGCAAGATGGCACTAATCAGTGGACAACATGTGGAAAAGAGAACAAAGTTGCTCAAAATGCATTGTCTTGTAGCAATATGCATGGTGGAGTAAGGTTGATGCAACAATATGGGAAAGAGACTCTAGGATTTATTCCTCAAAGTCATTATATAAGAAATAATTGGGCCAGGGCTATCTCTGAAACAGAAGTGAAAATAGAGGAATGTGAAACTCCTTGTGTTGCTTTACTTGACCGTGGGTCTGAGATAAATGTCATTGAGCATGGATTGTATGAAAATGGTGCATGGCTTGTAGACACTGATCATGGTTGGCGTATGATGACTGAAAATAATTCTTTAGGGAAGCTCTATGCTGTATCTCCTAATGTAAAAGTGACAATTGGTGATGTACAAGAAGAGCAACACTTCTTTGTGCAAGATAATTCCTCATATGTAGTGATTTTTGGGACATCCCTATATTATAGGAGTGTGTATGGAAACAAATGTGATTGATGATGGTTCTACTTATGTAAGAGTCAGAAACAAAGATGGGAGGAAAACAGTCCAATTTCTTACTGTTTCTGTTAACCATCCTAGAAATCGGGATACATTTCAAGAGTCTCCTTTGGCTCCAAATGCAAGGGAATTCAAAGACCTGGATTTTCATTAAGCACTATTGTAATGCGAGGCTACAGTAGTGCTATTCAAAGGATGTACTCGCATGTTGATAAAATGAAACATGCATTTACTATTGGTTATTCTTAGTTTACAGCAAACAATTCATATTGGTTTAAGCCTATGGAAGCTATGTGCAAGGTTGAACTCATATCTATGAAACATGCTACTAAGGAATTGAGAGCATTGGGATTGTTAGCTGAAAATGAAGGCATTTCAGACATCTTTTATGGGCTGAATATTAATGAAACTGTGGCTGAAGTTTCAGAACTATACATGTAGGAAATGAGACTGAAAACAAACTGTTGTCAGTATATTCTTTGGACATGTATGATGTTATAGCATTGTTGTGGGAGCTTTCGCTCAACCACCAAGACCCATGGACTGCTTATTGCTTCAAGTGTTCCAAGGGAGCTCTCATGGCTATCTCTCACCTAGCCAACGCGCTATCTATCCATGAGTGTAGTGAGCTTACCTCTATGCCAATCGAGTTACCTCCTCTCCGGCGCACTCCGGTAGCCCGACAATCCAAGTGCAAGCTTCAAGCAAGCTCCATCCTCAAGCTCCACGCTCCAAGCTCCATTGCCGTGATCAAGACAAGAGAAGAGAAGAGAAGAGAAGAAGAGAGGAGAAGATGGAGAGCTTCTCCTCTCCGGTCCCTCACCCTCACACACTCACTCCCTTACACTCTCACACTCCCTCTCTCAAGCACAAGCTCAAGCTAGCAAGAAGAAGAAGAAAAAGAAGAGGAGAGCCACTTTTTGCCACACACAAGAATGAGCTTCCATTCACTTTTTTAAACTTTATATATACAAATCCTAAAACTCCATGGGCCCATCCCTTTTTACATGACCGGCCATTGTGGCAAGGTCCCTTTTTCTAATTCTTTCTTCTTGCTTCATGCCATAAGCCTATACCCATCTATTCTTTTACAAATGGCACAGGGGGGAGCCTGATGCTTTTTTACAAGAGTTTTTAGAGTTTTTGAGGGGCCTTTCCTTTAAAATTGTGCTTTTTGCCTCAGTTTAGCTTTAGAGGTTGTCTCTGCATCTTTGCTCTTTTTCCATTATTCTTTCGCTTTTTCTTTCATTTTTTTGACATCTCAAATTGAGATTAACATTAACCCTCTCCGAGGCAGGTAGTAGTCCCATGGCACTTCGACTTGTTTGTTGGGAATGTTGGGAAAGGGTAGGCGGTTGGCAAGTTGTTGGTCTGGTGATGGCAGGGCCACATGTGGGTTGGGATGTTTTGGAAGATTTGGCAATGATGGTTGACGAAGAGCCAATCAGATGTTAAGTGGATGATGGGGCTTGTGAAGTTGGTGGTTTGTCGTATTTTGTAGTATCTTAAAGGAGAAAGTGTGGTGCTCTACCTAAGTGGAGTGTCTGCCTTATTGTGTGGTGCATTGTGCTCGTGCTGGTGGAATGGGAAGCTGGGTCTAACCACAGATAGGCCTGGGTGATGTCCCACACTTGAGGACCCTGTTCAGGCAGTAGGGAGGTGGGTGAGTGTAGCGTAGTGTGACAAGTCTAACCATAGGCAAGTGTTACCTCCCTAGGTGTGTCTTGCCCTTGGAGTGCCCTAAGCATGAAGTGGGGCAACAAAGAGCTAGGGGGTTAGTAGGAACGGGGCCGACCGACCAAGATCACCGGACACGCCTAACTTAAGGACCCCTAGTAGTGTAGGGGCTGTGTACTGTGTCGCGACCTGCATGCGGATAGGTTTTTCTTTCTTTCTTTCTTCTTCTTCTTTTAAAAAAAAAGTTGGGTTCAGTAGTAGGGAATTGTTAATCCTCGTCCTTAGGAGGGGTGGTAAAGGAGATTTAATGGAATGGCTCAAAAATCGCCAGCTTTACATGAAATTATTAAAGTTTAAGCGAACTTGGAGGGGAGTGGTAGAGAGGAATGGATGGCTGCAGCGAGTGAACTGGCTGTCGCTCATATCTTCAAGAACAGTGAGGCAAAAGGAAGGGAGGAGACTAGCTCGCATCATCAGGCGGGTCATGGCGCAGCTATCAATTGTGTTAGGATAAAAAAAGAGTGGGAGAAGGCTGCGTTCGGCTGGGGTGGGGTCTTGGATAAGGAGGATTTTTAGGAGCCTAAGATAGTTGCAAGTGGTAATGAAGGCAGGATCCAGGCAGGAGGAGAAATCAACAATAAAGCATGTCATGGTGGTATCTAAGCTGTCGGAAGTGAAGGTGAGGGCCTGGGCTAAAGTGGTGGTACAGGGTTTGTATATGACAGGGAAGTCATAATGGCCATGGGCATTTGCATCGAAGTCTACTCCTATTCGTCCAGGGTACACCATGTGGGTAGGGTTGTTCCTCTCTGAAGGAGAGTGTTACAGAAGGCCATCCATGCGAATACGTTGTCATCGCAGATGCGCCTTTGTCACAGTGGTTGGCACTCATATTCGGGCACGGATCGAGGCACTTCAAAAGCTTTATTCTGCTCTAGTATTTTGCATCCTTGGTGCCCCAGAGGGTGGGATTCTTCTCTCTTTCATTTAGCCATTGTTGACTTAGCCGGCTTACGACGTTGATCACCTCATCCACTATTTTAGTGGGAAGAACTCTGTGCAAGGCATTGGGGATGAGGAAGCTGAAGGTGAAGGGATGCTTCTCCTTTTCTTGTCTCTCCTAGATTATGAACTCCACATGAAAACTGGGAGGCATGTCATTTGGGCATGGTGAGAGGGGTACAGATGGCTGGGCCATAGGGTTAGCCCTTAATCTTTGTCTGGCTTCTTCCACCAGCTTCCTCCTCTTCTTTCTCAGGGTGGTTTTCCTCTCCACAGATGTGTCTGCTGGGGATGCCCTTGCCCTTGAAGATGGGGTAAAGGGGGTTGCGGAACCACTTCTTCTTCAAAACTGCCTAGGTCAATGTGCAGTTCTGTCTCACTCCCTAGGCACTCTTGCTGTTGTACCCCTTCTACAAACCCGAAAGCATCAATCTCTTGGGGGTTTGGGCCGGACGATAGAAGATACCTATGTTGTTCCTTTGGGCTTAGCCCCATTGTAATGGGTTGGGAGGGCATGTGTAGCCCTGCTCACAGGGCTCTACATGCTATGCTCAATTTCTTTTTTACTATCTCCAAGGACTTCCCTTCCTCCTCATGAGTGGCATCCATCAAGGTATTCAGGAAGATTCATTGTTGAGTATGGGAGGCCACTTGGGTTGCCTCTGATCTGCCTTCTGCTAGGATTTTCTCTTTCTCCACCAGAGCCAATCGATGTGCCAAGGTCTTCACTCTTTACTCATTCTAGCTTGCCCACTTTTTAGCTCTCTTTTTCATTTCTTCCATGCATTCTCCCTATCTTTTCACCAAGGCCGTGTGCCTCCACTGCTGATCTTCTAATTCCCTACTCATTCTTGCTCTTCTCTTTCGAGGCTCAGCCTTTCGGTCATAGTTTCCATTTCGCAGTGGTGTTGCTCCTCTTCCTGTTTCCTTCCTTCCTTCCCTGCGGTAAACTCCTTTATGCCCTGTTTGATCCGACCTATTTTTGCTGCTAGATCCTCGTGTTGCATGATCAGAAGCTTATATTCTTTTTGCATCTTCTCAAGCTCTTGATTTTCATCTATGAGCTGTCGTCGCCAGCTTTGCTCCTTTTCTTCTTTGGTCTTTAGTTCTCTTTTCAGATCAAGAATTTCCTTTTTTTGCGTAGCCATTTGCTTTTTCTTTTCGAGGTGCAAGGCCACAACCACTTCCCTTTCCACCTCCAACTCGGCCACCGTGATCCTCCTTTCCTCCCTTGCCCTCTCTAACTGCGAGAGCAATTCATCAACGTACTCGTCATGATTTGTGAGTGGCGTCATAGTGGTGAGGATTGGGGTGGTCAAGGCTTCCATTATTTGGCGTTTTGGCTCTTTCCTAGACTCGGCATCTGTAGTTGGCCTTTTGTGCCCGGTGGCTGTGGCCTCCCCGCTCCTTCCTTGTGCTAGTTCCTTATTGATTAAGTATTGCATCCACGCCACAAAACTGTTCACATTGGTGCTGGTTGGGATGCTTGGGGTGATAGTGGTGGCTTCACTAGCCAGCACCAAGGGTGGCAGAATGGGATCAATAGTGGCCTTACCCTTGCCTTCGATGACCATGGGCGGCATGGCTTTAGGTACTTGAGCGCTTGATCTAGGTCTATCTTCCCTAGGCGGACTTAAAGTCCTTAGGCCATCGAGTCGGCTCTGTTGTTCTATGGACCGGCAAATTGCTTTGGCCATGTCTTCCTCCTCCTATCTCCTCAACTCTGCCTCCTCTTCCATAACTCTTCTTTCTCTCTCTTCTTCTATTTTCCTTTCTTCCTCGGTCAAATTTTTAGCTTCTTCCTTCTCCTTCTTTTTCCACTTTGCCGCCTCTCTCAGGGATTTCTTTTTTGCTCTTTCCAGATCTTCTTCTTCCTTTTTCCTACCCGCCTTCTGTTTCTTCTTCTGAGTTACCTTCCTAGTGAACTCCTTTGTTTTTCTTCGTCTAGATTGAGCCTCCCACTCCTCCTTCTCTGTCTTGGTTTCTATCCGATCGCTTAATTGCTCATCCTTTTGATGGGTCAACGACTTGTCTAGGGTCTCATTTGCTCCTTTGTTTCCTTGTTGGGCCTCTTTCACAACCTCATGGATGATGGCCATCAGCATGCTCTCATACTCGATGAAGGAGGCTTTCGAGGAAGGTTTCTTCCTCTCTGTATTCTTAGATGCGGGGGATTCTCTGCCTGCCTGTTTGTTGCCCATGGCTAGTGCTTTGGCCACTTGGTCTATTGTTTTGCGCATGTAGCCATTCCAATCTACCTCATGCAAGGTGTAGGCTCCTACATTCTCTAGCATAGGTACACTGATTCGGTGCATGAGGGAATTGTAGCATTGGCTGGAGAAAAGGGCATGCACTAACTTTGCCTGCATGCAAATCTCAGCATCAGGGATGCCTTGTATGCTGATGCCATTGTTTGTCAAAACTTCTTCCCTCTTCATCTTTAGCAGAGCATATACATCCTTCTTACGTTTTCCAACTGAGCCTTGCAGTCTAGAACGAAAGGTCCGGTACTGATGTGTGTGATGTAAGTGAGGATATCAATTAGGAAATTGCCGAAACCAACACCGCTAGTGATGTGGAGCTCTTCTCTTCGGTCAAGAGACGATTAAGATATGGGTGTCCTTTGACGTGCTCTTCCATGGGTCCATCCCAAAGAGTGGTTAACACTCTATATGAGGTGGATGTGACATAGGTTGGGTCATACTTTGATGTCTTGATTGCGCGGCGCTGCTCAGCATTGGTCATGATTTGACATCCTTCGAGTTCCCACTGCAATCGCAGAGTGTGCTAGTTTCATAAAAATGGGGAGTCGATGTCAGCTAACACTTTCAACTCCTCGACTTTTTGTCAGTGTGATGGAAGAAGTCACACGCAGAGTGTGCCAGTTTTATAAAAATGGGGAGTCGATGTCAGCTAACACTTTCAACTCCTCAACTTTTTGTTAGTGATGGAAGAAGCCACACGCTTATTGTAAGACATAATGAGGCGTTGTTTGATGGCTTGTTCTCTTGATATCTCAGTGGTAGCAACTTGATAGCTAAGTGGGGTGTTTTGACAAATGCGAATTTGAATGTTTCCCAAGAACAAGGCATCATGCGAACTTCCATCATTAAAGGCTCTTGCAATAGGCCTAAGTCCAAGTGATCATAACTTAGAGACAATGACATGAACGTGGCATCTAAGCGCCTAAGATAAGAAATAACGTCATCCCCTGTGCCTTCGGCTAGTTTGCGGCTAGAGTTAAGAATGATTTCTGCTCGTAAGAGGGTTTAAGTCTTGCAGATGGCTAGGGTTTTGATGGGGCTAGAAGGCTTGGTGGTAGATGGTGGCAGTTGCCTATGACAGGGTGTTTAAGCCTCAAGTGTCGGAGTAGTAGCTGCTACGGATGGGTTGCTATACTTGGATTGGGTTTGGCAAGTCTTATCAGCACTAGCAAGGGTTGAGGGGGGTAACGACGTTTGGGGTTTGGGCTGATAGGCTTGCTCACCTCTTCTGGGCTTATGCATGGGTGAGTTGGTAGGAAGCAGGTTCGGGAAGCGATGTGGCTTCTGGTTTTGAGTTTCTATGGGGCTCGGGGTGATCAAGCTTGAGGGCGGTGTGTGAGTTGTGCCTTGGGCCATTCGGGCCTAAGGGATCCATAGCCAGGCATTTCCCTCATAGTAGCCTTGCGTGTGCAAGAGGGATTTAGGAACCCATCTTGGCTTGATCATGCTTTGATTTCTGTAACTGCATCTCAGCCCCCTGGGTTTAGAGTTTCTTGGGTTACGTGGACGTGGGCGTCTACTCCTAGGCAATGGTTGCAGTTGTTTATACCTCCATTGAAACTCAGGCTGTTGGGCCTTAGCTTTTGTTGCTGTGAGTGGCGGCTTGTGAGATTTGGTGGATGGTGGTTGAGCACTATCCCCCTTCGTAGACTTGGGTGTGAGTATTTCTACCAGTGGCCTTACGGACTTCAATGAGGTCATGCGGCCCTTGCTGAAGGCTGTAACAATGCGAATGTTGCCTATGGTGAGGTGGACATGCTACAACCCATAATCGATAGTTTTCTTTTTGAAGGTTTGCCCTAGCAGCTCCTCCGTGCTTTCATCTTTAGTGTTTGGAAACATGTAAAAGATCATTGGTATAGTTTTAGACTTGATAGCAACAGCAGCCCTGCACTTTTCGAGAAGTGTGTTTGAGCAGCCCCATAAGGGTTTAATTGGGCATTCGTGGGCTGTAGTGGTGGTTTACCAAGTTGGGTCCAATGATCGTGAGTTAAGACATTGAAATCTACTTCGTTGATCAAGGCATTGAAAGCGCATGTTTGCTTGGCAGTGACCATGATGTGGAGGTATTCGGATTCTACAACTTCCTCATCATCATCATCAATTTTCATGATTGTGGAGACTCGTATTCTGACTGGGGGTTCTAACATTGGTGGCTCATGCAGCAGATGTGTGGGAGGGTAGTACTTTTTAATGCAACTGCCATTGAAGAAGCCTATGCCCTCGCCGTCTGGAGTCTCGAGATTGACGTTGCCAGTTCGGCTGATTGTTCGAACTTTGAAAGGCCCAAGACCTCTAAACTTCATTTTCTGCTTGTGTCCTTTAACTCAGTAGAGGAGCACTAAGTCACCCTGTTCAAAGTCGTGCTGCTTGACATGCTTATCAAACCAACTTTTGTGTTGTACCTTCTCACTTGTGAGTGCATGAGTGGCTAGAAGGCGAGTCTCTTAGAGGCGTTCCAGTTCAACTGGGCATTGCGTCCATGCCTCCTTCCCTTCCCATCATTCTTGAAGCGCTATTCTCAGGCTAGGAATGAAGAACTCTATTGCTAGAATTGCCTCAGTCCCATAGGTCACCCTAAAGGGAGTCTGGTCGGATAGCCATTTTATAAGCTGTACGATAAGTCCACAATGCTGCCATCAGCTTGTTATCCCAATTGTTGCGTGAAGCAGAGATTACTCTGGTCAGGACATTTACAAGGATCTTATTTGTGGATTCTGCCTGCCCGTTTGCTTGAGGATAGTATGGAGAGGATTTTTAGAAAGGTGGATAGAAGATGCGCTATCACTTCATTGATGAAGTATGTGCCCTGGTCACTGACTAGTTTGGTGGGGCAGCCAAATTGTGAGATCACTTGCTCCCATAAGAACTTGGCAGCAGTCGTTCTAGCGTCATTCATTCATGTCGCTCTCGCTTCTACCCATTTTGTTAGGTAGTCTGTGGCCACAATGATATAGTTCGCCTGCGAGTACTGTGCTGCATGACTAATGGGTCCTATGAAGTCGATCCCCCACTTTTCGAAGGGTTGTCATGCAATGATTGGCGCTAACTCCATTTGATCCTTGTGAATTGGGACCTTTGTCCACTAACACTCATCACAATGCTTGATGAATCATGCTGAGTTGTGAAAAAGGGTGGACCACCACAGTTGAGACTGCAGTAACTTGCAGATTGTCGTGTCTCCACTAAAGTATCCTCCAGCAATTTTGCTGTGCGTCTCTGTGAGCACATTGTGCATCTCATGCTCACATACACATCTATGCAATAACCAGTCTTTCCCTAACCTATATAGTTGGCATACTATCAGCTGATGGGGTTGGATTTTGAGGATAAGTTGCCTAAGTCGGTCCTTTTCTATCGGTCACTCAGGTAGTCCATGCTCCAGCACTTGGATGATGTCATTTTCCTAGTATGGCGTAAGATCAACCTTGAATAAATCTCTCTTGCTATGGAAAGGTTAAACATATGGACTTCTGGAAATTCATCGGCAATGCCTTGTCCAGTGGCCTCTCCCGTGGGGATGCGTGACATGTAGTCAGCCATGTAAGTGCCGTTTTCCCTTCCGTATGACCATAGAGAAGTCGAATTCTAAAAGTAGAAGGAGCCATCAAGCTATGCGTCGTGTAGCATAGGGTTTGTTCACTAGATATAACAAGGCTTGATGGCCCATAAAGAAAGTAAAAGGAGTAGCCAAAAGATAATGCCGAAACTTCTTTACAACAAATACCATGGCTAAACCCTCCCTCTCAATCATCGAGTAGTTCATTTTAGTTTCGGTGAGTTGTCTGCTAGCAAAGCTCACTAGATAGTCGAGGTTGTGTTCACCAGGTTGGCACAACACTGCCCCCATGGCAAATTTCAAAGCATCAATATGCACGTGGAAGGTAATGGTCCAATCTAGGGCTCGTAGGATCAGTGTAGTAGTCAGATCCTTTTTCAATTCCTCATACGCTCATTGACATGCTTCAGTCCAATCAACAGCTTGTACAAAGGTTTGGAAATCAATGCATAATTCAGCACAAACCATCAATAGTATCCCGTATGGCCTAAGAAGCATTGAACTCCCTTATAGTTGATTGGGGGCGAAAGATCAACAATAACCCTGACTTTCAAGAAGTCAATGGAAATGCCATTCTTTGACACCACGCGCCCTAGGATACATCCATGTTTCACCCAGAACTAGCACTTTAAGGGGTTCAGGGAGAGAAGATATAGGTGACACTGCTCAAAGACTTCTCAGAGTTTGTCTAAGTGTTCTCTCCAGGTCGAATGAACACACAATCATCCACAAAGACCTCCAATTCCTTGCGAAGCATGTCTTTAAATATGGTGCACATGAGGTGTTGAAAGGTGGCTGGGGCATTAGTCAACCCAAAGGGCATGACTATGTAAGCAAAGATGCCCCACTCAGTGGCAAAGGCAGTCTTATGCTTGTCGGTAGGATGCACTTGTACCTAATTATATCGAGAGAAGCCGTCCAAAATTTTGTAGGCCTCTTTGCCCGCCACTCTTTCGAGCATGTGCTCAGTGTATGGCAATGGGTAGTTGTCTCTCTTAGTGGCAACGTTCACCTTCTTGTAATTGACGCACACTCTAATATTTCCATTTTTTTCATCATTATGACTATGGGCGACACCTAGTCTGTGTGCTCAATTTTGTAAATGAATCCTGCTCTCATCAACTTGTCAATCTCCTCTTTGACTGGATGAGGGTGTTTTGGATTCATCGGGTATAGTCACTGCTTCATCATCATTGTGTCTGGCATCATGGGTATGTTATGAGTCACTACACTTGGATCCAACCCCTTAAGCTCTTCTAAGGACCAAGTGAACATGTCTATATACTCTCGCAAGAGAGCAACAAGACTAGTCTCCTCTTCCTCAGTCAAGTCATCGGCAATTAAGACCAGTTAGGGTGTCTCCCCCTCGTGTGCTAGGTTCACCTGCTTGACCTTGGTTGGTCCCTCGATGGGTTTACTCATTTGCCCTTGGCGTTTGGCACCCAATAGGATTACCACCCTATCACCCTTCTTGAATTTCATAAATCTCTTCGGGAGATCCTGTGGCTTTCTTTGCTCTTCCGGTTACGTACCCCTAAGCTACTTGCCCTCTTCTTCCTTCAACTGTTTGCACCTCAGGTGGACGGGTAGGTCCCCCTTGGTGCGTCTGTCTTGGATGGTCTAGGTATTTCTAGGTCACTATCTGAGCTTAATTTTGACTCAGAATTGAAATTGTCGTTTTTGCTAGAAGAGGTGGTTTCTCTTGGCAATTGTGTTAGAGTGAGCGGGATCTAGGACATGGTAGTGAGTTATGGTGGATGGAAGGAGAAGAGTAAACTCATGATGGAGGAGACAAAGACACTGTTTGCTACAAAAGTGAATTAGGTTCCAAGATTGAGACTTGGACTCGTAAACACAATCTTGTGTATGTGGACAATGACACTGACACTTTACTGATAAGAAAAGAGTACTATCATTGCATTAAGAAAAGGAAGCAAGTACAATGCTTTATAGGAAAGTAGGAAACTATAGTAGGCACCACTATGCATATGGGATAGGTAAGCCTGCATGTCCTTGGCCCTGAAGCTCCATACAAAGAGGCTGTTAGTGAGTGTGATTGCTGAATCTCAACACCCGTCCTCAATCACAACTAGAAAGGCACAAAGTGTGTAGAGGCTGTAATGAGAACCACCTGCAAAGTGTTGGCACACCACAAACATGGTAGACACCAGAGGCTCTTGCAGAAAAGGCTAAGTGTGGGCACCAAAACATGATGGACATCTAGAGGCTGTAACAGGGGCCTCACAAAGTGTATAGGGATTGTAATGCCAAGTTACATGAGGAGTTTACAAAGCTTATGGCCAGAAGCATTAGGGCAAGGAAATACAAAACTAAAAAAGTCTATCTAAATAGAAGGACTGATGAGGTTTGTCCTTCTCCTGGTGGTTTTCTTCTTCTTCTTCTTCCTTTGCTTCATTTTCTTCTTCTTCTTTGACTGTGACTAGATAGGCCTTTTGGGATCTCTTTCTTGCGTGGCAGAACTTCTCGGTGTTTCCAGTCCTTTTGCAGAAGTCACAGAAGAGCTGATCCTTCTTGCCTTTGTACCTGTTGCCAACATATAATGCATGCTCATCTCTAGAGGTACTTGGTTCTTCCTTAGTTTTTAGCTTCTTTTCCTCTTCTAACAGTGATGCTTGGATATCAACAAGTTCAGGATTTGGCATGTTGATTAAAGTTGTTGATACATTATTATATTTAGGAGGCAAACTCTTAAGTAGAACACTGATGCAAACATCTTAGGAGTCCTTCCATGTAAATTAGATGTGTGGTAAGTGATGTGCTGGACTTCATTTCAAGCCTGAAGAACTCAATCAGGAGACCATACTTTGATGATTTAGATCGTGCACCGAACAAGGTGTCAAGTCTCTTCCATGTATCCTGTGAGGTCTCACAATTATCCACATGGTGGATATAGCTGTCGTCTAGCTCCAGTTTGATAATGGCCTGGGCTCTGTCATCATTCTTTTGCCAAGTAGTTGCAAGGTCCGCATCATGAGGTTTCTTCTCTTTGCCATTTGTGATGGCCCAGAGACCCTTCTTCATCAAGATGAGCTTGATGCGGGTTTGCCAGGTGTGAAACCCGACTCCTTTGAATCGAGCATTTGGAGAGTCTTTTCCCATGTTGAGGTTGCAAGATCAACAGCAAATCAGCTCCAAAGTTCTCAGTTTCCAGCCAACAGAGGAGTTGATTGTGTCACAAGACACAAGTGCTAAGAGCACTAGATGAGTGTCAATGGACACTATGTTTGTATCTTCTTCCTTGAGTCTTCAAAACTTCAATGGATTCATTGATTGAATCTTTGATGTAGACAGCTCCATGTCTTTCTACAAGTAAGATAGACAAGTCTTACATGCAATGTAAATGGGCAACAAGAGTAACGTTACTCTTTATGACAAGTAACCACCCAAGAGACTTCATGCTTGGCATTTCCATGATGGAATCAGCTTAAAATTTCTGAAACTTTCCAGCACAGAGTTGAAATCTTAATATGTCAAAAGACACAAGTGAAGGTAGTGTTAATCAACACTCTTAAGTACCAAGAGATACTATCTTGAAGAATTGATACTAGATGTTGATGCTGATGATGATTCTTTTATGCTTCCCCTCCTTGATGATTTGAGTGGTGAATCTTGCTGGAAATTTCAGTAACACACTGGATCAGAGTGGCAAAGGCTTGGGTTGAGTGTCAGGGGTGTGAAAATGAAGTAAAAGATGAAGCTTTTAAACTTGTGGCTATGGTGTCCCACAGTTAGGGCAGCCTGACTGAGTTTTCTGCAGCAGCCCACAAACACGATCATCCGGCGTCAAACTTGAGCTGGAGGTAGCTTAGGACATGGGCTTACAAAGTCCTATGGTCATAGAGTAAATCACATAGCGTGGAGAGAGAATCGATGTACGGACTAGAAACGGATGCAGAGATTACAGCGAGCTCGAATTTCCGCAATGCTGCCTTCTGATGTGTGCAATGTTGAACTGTGATGTAATATGAGGTTGCGCCCTGACCTAGGCAAGATATCTCTAGAAGAAAGCGTGTTGAAATATTGACTATGGAGGGAGATCAAGAAGCTCTAAGGAGGTAGGGTGCATGTTTGGCTATGGCAGACAACAATTCAAGATGAAGGTCCAGTTGAAAATGGAGTCATGAGCTGACATTGAGCTAGATTGAGGTGGAGATGAGCTGAGAGAGTAGTGAAATGAGCTAGGCCATGCCCGATTGTGCTCTGATACCATGTTAGAGTGAGCGGGATCTAGGACATGGCAGTGAGTTATGGTGGATGGAAGGAGAAGAGTAAACTCATGATGGAGGAGACAAAGACAATGTTTGTTACACAAGTGAATTAGGTTCCAAGATTGAGACTTGGACTCATAAACACAATCTTGTGTATGTGGACAATGACACTGACACTTTATTGATAAGAAAAGAGTACTATCATTGCATTAAGAAAAGGAAGCAAGTACAATGCTTTATAGGAAAGTAGGAAACTGTAGTAGGCACCACTGTGCATATGGGATAGGTAAGCCTGCATGTCCTTGGCCCTGAAGCTCCATACAAAGAAGCTGTTAGTGAGTGTGATTGCTGAATCTCAACAGGTTGCAGCTCAGAGGGTGACTTTGTTCTAAGCACTAGTGTCGTACTTGGTTAGGTTAGGCCTGCTTGTTCGAAATCTATGGATCCTATGTGTTCCAACCAAGCACGGTCACAATCCATGCGCATAACCCCTCGTTCTATCTTAAAGACACTCTTTTTCTGTGGCTTGGAGTCTGCTCGTATTTGCTCTATTTCTCATCCCTCAGTGTCGTGCTCCATTGTGTCTATCTCACCCTCACTTTCATCACTGAAAGAACGACAGTCTTTGTACTCGTCATTGGAGTCTTCTGCATCCGTCTGCTCATCATCCCCTAGGTTTTGGTATATCTCTTGTTTCTGATCGGGGACTAGGGCCCAATTGTACATGAGGTTTAAGTCATGCACTCTGGTCCATTGTCACCTTGGCTCATCTAACAGATCTTGGAGTAGCTTGAGGTTTGCTGCTGGATTGTCAGTTAGCTTGCCAATCAGATACTCTAGAATCTCTTGGAGGTCCCTCCTATTATTTGGTACTTGGAATGTGACAAGTTTAGGTTTCCCACGAGGGGTTCTTGCCATCATGCAAACTGGTATGAAGGGTGTGTCTTTTGAATTACTAACTGTCTTGATGGCTTGCTCGTATGCCTCATGATCTGAGAATGGCAAGTCAATTGTAGTAGCTAGAATATGCATCCAGTCCCGGTCATCCTCTAGGCATGGGATATACTTGGTCAAGGGCCCATAGGACTCTTTGACTGGAATGTTACCTTTAAGCATCATGGAGATGGCATCCAAGTCGATTGGCAAGGTCTTTCAAGTGTCCATCTCTACCCTCACAGCTTCCATTCTATTTCCAAGGAAGATTAAGCCGTTACCCTAGTCTTCGATGAATCTAGCATTGCGCATCCAGGGTTGGCCTAATAGGATATCGTAGTCCGCTCCCTTCATGACTATAAAGTCAACCAAAAACTGGACGCCATCGACTTTTGCCGGCCATTTTTTAAGTACCCCGAATGATTTCACTCTCATACCGTTTGCTAGTGTGACAGTGAACCTAGCGGTCTCAATAGGTGGGTTTCCCCAAGTTTGAAGCACCATGTGGCTCAGCACACTAACCCCCACTCCTGTGTCTATGATCCCCTTCCTCGTTGTGTTGCCTAGGGCTAAGACAGGTAAGATCGTATGCATCTCGGTGCCTTACCAAAAAGCATTAACATGAAAGGACTTAGGCATAGAGTGTAGCGTTAGACTCGGTATTTGTGTCTCTACATCATGGTCATGCAGATCTACAGTAGCTTACTCTCGTGATCCTTCAACCCACTGCTTAAAGTCTAGCCATAGGGTGGAATGCTGCCTAAGCAGGTCTCCTCGGCTTAGTGTCACAAGGGTGGTTAGTAGCATGGTAAGGAGGTCGTTAGCTACTCGTCTCCCTCCTATTCCTGATTGCCCTAGCCAGTGGCCATGATTGATTTGCTAGCATATAGTGTCAAGGCTTTGCCTAAGCAGTACCGCTTGCGGTGCAGTCGCATCTCTCGCTTTTGGTCGATTGGGTGAGATTGGCATGCTTATGCTAGAGAGATCTTCGATCTCATCCTCTAGGATGGGCTCAGCATCTTTTAGGTGCCCTTGGGCCTCTTTTACCCATTCCTTCACTTTCTCGATTGCCTCTAGTTGGCGCTTCAGATGTGGATATTCCCCCATCTTAGCACTTTCCTTTTTGGTTGTCTTAGGAGCTGAGGTTTCTGCCTCCGCGTCAATGATCTTCTTTCCAGCAGGTAAAGTAGTGGCACTCTCAATTTTCAGCGTGATCTTAGCTTCAGGTTTCTTCTTTCTCCATCTCTACGGCTCTTCTTCCCGATCGAGGCTACATCAAGGTTGCTAGGACCTGATAACGATATGCCGGTCTGCTTTGTCTATACTTGGGTCATGACACGCAATGGGATAGGTGTGGCCTCCCCATCAAGGTTCTCGATGCCGAACAGCCCCAATGGGATAGATGGCACGTTGGCTGAATTTGAAGATGGGTTTCACTTAGGTCAATCAATGAAGAGATGAGTGATTCTGCACTTAGGGCACCTTAGATCTACCTTGTCTCTATTTGGTTGCTCCCTTTCAGGACAACGTGATGAGATATGCTCTGGATGACCACAAATTCAACATGTGACTGGATCCTGTATCTGCCCTCCTAGGCCTCTACCTTGGCCTCTTCCTAACGCCATCACCAATACTGGTCGATAGTCCATAAGGATTGTGTTGCCCTCATTGTCGTGCGATACGTATGGGTACATGTAAGTCTCTTCCTCATTTGGCTCCTCCACGTAGTGGACTGGAGCGTCACTCAGTGGATGGGTCACGTAGGGACCAGGCGGTCTAGGTATGCATGTAGGATTTATGTCCATTCTAGGAACAGCCTGTTTAACGTAATTAGGCACAGGAAGGGCCAATGGGGCTTCCCTTTTGAAGAATTATTGGGGTCTGCTCGCTAGGCATGGTTGTGCGTATGGAAGTCTTCTTGGTAATCTGCAATGCGCAACGTTGTGACCGAATCTACCGCAATTAGTGCAAGGTCGTGACCTAGTGTCTTGACATTCAGTCAGCAAGTGGTTTCCGCCACAGTACACGCATTGGACATGTGGGCGCATTGGTTGTCTCAACATATCGTGCAGTTTGGCTATCTTCATTTTCACCTCAGTCAAGTCTTGGTTTGTCTCAATGACTTTCCCTTTGTTGTGAGCCGTTAGACCTCATCGTTCACTAGAGGCTGACGCTTTCTCTGAACTCCGCGAGTTGGTCTCTTCTGAATTTGAGCTCTTGGAGATCCACTCCTTCAATTGGTCGTCTACTCGAATGGCCTCTTCAAACACCCTAGCTAGCGAGTCTCATTGCAAGCTCGAGTTACCTACCAAGGCCTTATAAATCTCCTCACTTCGTATTCCACTGATAAACACGGTGGACACTACTCTTTTAGTAGGTTGTTCACCCATGGGGATTCTCTTGAAGAGGCTCCTCATGTGGGTAACATAGTCGCAGATGTCCTCTTTCTCTTTTTGCTTGACATTCATTAATCTTACTAGCAGATTTTCAGAGTATCCGGGCTTGAAGAATCTCTTGATGAAGAGGTTTTTGAGGCCATTAAATTCCGCTCGTTCTTTGACATCTAGACTCGTGTACCAAGTCCTACCCTTATCGCCTAAGCAAAGCTTGAATGCTTGAGAGTGTTGAGTCAAGTCGGTGAGGCCGTTGGCCTCACAAACTTGCTCAAATTTATCTACAAAGCTGTATAGATCGTTGTGGGGTTGGTACTTGTCGAGTTGCTTTGCAACAATTGGGATTTTAGACTGGCCCTTAGAGCCTTGGTTTGCTCCTAATCTTACTAGTAATGATGTTGCTAGTGCTGTAGCACTCTGCTCCACTGCTATGTTGTCGAGCAGTCGCTTCATGAGAAGCTCACTCAATGTCAAGTCTCCTTCCAGGGCTCTCTCATGATTGGTCTGATTCCCACTTGCCAGGTTCAACACCTGCTATACCTCGCGCAATTCTGCATTCTGCCTTAAGCACCTAGCATGCTGGTCTTGGTTGTATTTTCTAATGCCTTGCAGCACCTTGTGGGCTAGCTTCCGTTCCTCTTCCAAGTTTGTTATGATGGCCTCTGATGCTCTGCCGAGGTGTTCATACCGAGCATGCGCATCGTAGCTGCTTACCAGATACTAAATTGCCTTTGGAAAAACTCCTAAGTCGAGTTCCTCATTCGGCCTGCAATCTGAGCTTTCCTTTGACATGATCGCATTCTCGTGCTCCATCAAGCTGTCGATCAAGTTGAGGAAGTTGGTTAGATCCACTTCTCTAGTGCTGCTTGCTTGGTCCTACTCTGTGCTTTGGTTGTCTGTCTATGTCTTGGGATCTTCTCCTATTGGTGGGTTCCTTGAGGTGTTTATCTAAGTGAGTTCCTTGACTTATTGCATCCAATCCTCAATTTATCTCTACTTAGTATGTATGTGTTGTTTCCCATGCACTTGTGCTCAATCAGGCTTTCAGCTGTCCTTAAGTGTACTTCAAGTGCATAAATTTGGGGTGAGTGCGGAAACAAGTATCTAAGTGGCTTACGCACTCTTTTGCTTCGTTTTAGGCCTATAGACTTGTTTACCCATGTCTGACTGTCTTGTCAGTTTTTAGGGTTTTTCACTACATTGTCTTGCCCGTTTTAGGGTTGTTCAGGGTCTTTCGCTCAGCTGGCTGTCGCTAGGACTCTAGGTCTAGCAATAACCTACTCAAGCTGCTAAGTGACAGTATCCTCCGAATTTGTCTATTCCCTGCGCGAGAATCGAGTTCCACATGTCGAAAGGACTCATGAAGGTTTACGTGATCGAAAAATTTGGAAATATCCTGACTCGGCCCAACTCGTCCAAATTGCACAGACCAAGTGTGTCACTTGGACGAGGGTCAAGGGCCGGATGGAATTGTGGGTCGATGAGATTCACTCGGATGGGGGCTGAGGTCGCGGGCCGAGGTCCGCCGAATAGTAATTAGTTCGAGTGGGGTTGGGCCGAGTGGGCCGAGGGCCGAGTGGCTAAATCAAGTGGGCCGAGTGTCTAGTGGTCCGAGTGCTTCACTCGAACGGGCCGAATGAAAGGCGTCCGAGTGTAGTTGGCCGAGTGGGCCGAGGGCTGAGTGGCCGAATCAAGTGGAAAAGGGCTGAGTGGGCCGAATGGAATTGTGGATCGAGGGCCAATTTTGGGACTCGGACCAGAATTGCCATCACTCAGACGTGCCGAGCCGTGCTCAACGACAACTGTGTCGGGGATGATTTCGTTGAATTTTGCGATCCGCACAACCACCAAGCATGCAGCCTTCTAGATCACAACAAATACATAGCAGGGATGGCAAGGTCGAATCGAATCAATGCTAGAAACACACTCTCACTCTCTCTCAATGTCAGGGTATGCAATGAGCTCTTCCTTAACCTTTTGGCTCTTAAATCCCTTCCCAGGTAAGGTTTTGATGTTCCCGATCACTCACTTTCCGACATTAAACATCCCTAGCATTCTTTTTTTCCATTTTTGCATGACGTGCCCTGTTTTGCCGTGTTTTACAACAGCAAACCCTATGCTTTTCCTATCCGGTTTCCTAATCCCAACCTACTCTAAATGCAGCAAAGATTGAAGGCAAAAAACTGAAATGATTTCTCCATCTTTTCCAATCATCAAACCAACAAAATAACCCAAAATACTTACTTGTTTTGAAGATTAAAAAACCCAAACTTCCTATCTGCCTCAAGCTCTGGTTCAAGGATGAATCCCTTACTTCGATGCTCGATATGAGGTGCGCGAGTGCTCAAGCTTGAATCCGTTGGTCCCGACAACGGAACCAAAATGTGGGAGCTTTTGCTCAACTGCCAAGACCCACAGACCACTTATTGCTTCAAGCATTCCAAGCGATCTCTCATGGCTATCTCTCACCTAGCCAATGCATTATCTATCCATGAGTGTAGTGAGCTTTCCTCCATGCCGATCGAGTTACCTCCTCTCCCGTGCACTCCGGTAGCTTCACGATCCAAGTGCAAGCTTCAAGAAAGCTCCATCCTCAAGCTCAACGCTCCAAGCTCCATTGCCGTGAGCAAGATAAGAGAAGAGAAGAGAAGAGAAGAAGAGAGGAGAAGATGGAAAGCTTCTCATCTCCGGTCCCTCACCCTCACACACTCACTCCCTCACACTCTCACACACTCTCTCTCAAGCGCACAAGCTTAAGCTAGTAAGAAGAAGAGGAGGAGAGCCACTTTTTGCCACACACACAAGAATGAGCTTCCATTCACTTTTTGAACTTTATATATACAAACCCTAAAACCCCATGGGCACCCATCCCTTTTTACATGACCAGCCATTATGGCAAGGTCCCTTTTTCTAATTCATTCTTCTTGCTTCATGCCCTAAGCCTATACCCATCTATTCTTTTACAAATGGCACAGGAGGGAGCCTGTTGCTCTTTTACAAGAGTTTTTCCATTCTTTTTCCGCATCTTTGCTCTTTTTCCATTCTTTTTCTGCTTTTTCTTTCATTTTTTCACCATCTCGAATTGAGGTTAATAGTTGTTTGCTCAGCATGAAGGATTACAATGGGTTGAAGCACTTGTGGAGAAAAATTATAAGATATTTGACAAAAAGGTGAAACCAATTGCTTTGCCACCTCCACTAAAAAGTGAGGGTTTGTATGAAAAAGTGTCAAGGCAGCCAAGCTTACAGGATCCTAAAGATATAGGTCATCAGTTTACATCTGAAACATTACATGAATTGAAAGTTGGTGCAGAAGGGTTTCTTTTGCCTGCTGAGAGAGACTGTTTTATGTAGATGTTGGCTAGGCATGGAAAGGCATTTTCATTTAAGCCAATTGAAATAGGTTGTGTGGATCCAAATGTTGTCTCTCCTATGGTAATATTTACTGTGCCACATGTACCATGGAACTTGAGGCCTATTCCAGTGCCTAAAGCTTACTTGCCAAAGCTGATGGATTTGCTAAATGAAAAGATTTGCATGAAGATCGTGGAGCCCTCTTTAGGCATATACTCAAATCATTGGTTTACTGTGCTAAAAAAAATGGGGCTTTGAGATTTATTCAAGACATGCAATCGGTCAATAAAGTGACCATAAGAAATGTGGGTGTAGGTCTTGTGGTTGATAAATTTGCAGAGGCTTTTGCAAGCAAAGGGATCTATTCTTTGGGTGATCTTTACTCGGGGTATGATCAATTTCAATTTGCAATTGAAAGTAGGGATATCACAACCATGAAGACTCCCTTGCGGTTAGTACGGATGTGTACTCTCCTACAGGGTGCAACAAACTCAGTGGCACACAAGACAAATCCTATGAATAGGGTACTCATGGATTTTATACCACAATTGACAAGGCCCTTCTTGGATGATGTTCCAATCGAAGGGTGCGCAATGGATGAAAAGAATGAAGAGATGGATGCTCATGGCTGCAGACAGTTTGTTGCAGACCATATTGTGGATTGTGAGAGGATTTTGACACGTCTAGAAGAGGTGCATTTAACTCTTTTTGGGCAAAAGTCTTCTTTGGAGTTGAAGAGGTTTTGATTGTTGGGCATATGTGTGGGCCCTATGGACAAAGACCATCACCAGCAAAAATATATGGGATTAATAGAATGTAAGATGTATGTACAAATGTATTAGAGGTACCTAGATTCTTGGGTGCATGTGTGTTCTATCCACACTTCCTCCCTAACACTAAGTCAGCCTTCAAGTGTGAGATAACACTCCAAGCCTACTTGGGTTTCAACTCATCTCCTAGTTACACCCACACAAGCACAAAAAACACAATATAATGAGATAGACACCCACCCTAGGTAGTGCACACATCCTTTTATGGTTAGAATATAGTTTTAAGAGTAGCTTGAAAAGACCAACAACATTGATGGCCCACATCATCTTGATCCTTCTCTTTTCTACCTCAACAGCAAGCCTATGCTCATGCTATAATAAAAAATAAGATAATACAACCTAATCCAAAGTGAATTCTATTCCTACCACACATTCGCCTAAAGCACAAGGATATTATGGTACTCTATGTACACCTCCAAATCGGCACCAATTGTACATGCATCCCATCGGACCTTAGAGTGCCATGGGACTAGCACTTAACTAGGAGTGGGTAATGTTAACCCCTTCCAAGATGAAAGCAATAGAAGAAATAAAAAGTACAATAATTTTTTTTGAAGTGCAAGCGAGTGTAGGAGAAAGAGTTTGAATTTAACCAAACAAGGAAAATAATTTAAGTTGTAGGCTCCCTCCTGTGCAAATTATAAAATCAAAGAGTTTACAATGGCATGTGAAATAATTTGTACTTCGTAAGCTTAGAAATAATACAAGATAAGTGTTGAGAAAGGGTGATTGTTGGACCAAAGTGTGGGTGGTTGCCCAAAAAAGAGGACACATATATAAGCCAAAAAATAAGAGGATGAGCTCATTCTTGGAGTGTGCAAAGTTGAGGCTCTCTTCTTGCTCTTGTGTTTATCTTGTTGTGTGAGAGAGGCATAGAGAGATTGAGAGAGAGGGAGACTGTGAGTGAGAGTGAGGGACTTGCTTAGAGAAGCTCTTACTTCTATTGTCTTCTTCTTCTTCTTCTCTTTCCTTCTCTTCATATGATGAATACAATGGGTGGAGCATGGAGATGGAGCTTGATTGAGTGCATTCCTTGGATTGTGGAGCTATTGATGGATTTTTGTGATTAGACTACATCTAATGGATTGGCCTATAAGCTCAATACATTTGATTGGAGTGTGCACTTTTGCTATGTGAGAGGAAACCATAGTTTGGTTTCTTGGAAAACTTGAATTAATAAGCGATCTGTAGGCTATTAGTGTTGCTTGTGAGGGTGGTGACAAATACAAACACAAAAAATATAGAGCATAGTAAAATAGTTGAAAATGAGATGCCACAACATTTTTAAGACTTGTAGTGACATTTTCATGCTATTTCTTACACATTTAAGATTGCAATAGAAGGTTAGAAGCCCAACATATGATAGTTAATAAGTTAAACCCATCCCATTGATTGTGTTCTCATCCTATTGTCTCCTATATGGGAGATACCTTTGCATCATCAACACTTCTTGCATGCACATATTATTGCTTACTACAAGATCACACATGCAAGATATTATTTTATTGAATTTATCATAGGACCACATGTTTTAATAAATTCACCACATGGATTATGCATGTTTCATATAAAATAAATTCATACAAGAGTTTGTGGATGAATAAAATATGCTATAGTGATTGAGACATGGCCTTGAAACATTGCTATAAAATTAGAAAAGTGTGACAATTATGCAAGTCTTCCTTTCACACCAATATATACGTAACCTTATCATACCAGATATCATGAAAAACGTGAATAATAGGATCAAAGTGGGTAGTTTGACCAAACAAAAGATCACTAAAGTGTTTTGTCCACTTTGGATTACAATGCAATACACAATTAAAACATTAGGGCTTCCCTTGCTTCACTCAATGACCATGGTATTTTCATATAGCTAGTACATATACCTAGGACCCACACAAGAAAATTGGCACTACCATTCTCTTCCCCACATTGGCACTAAGGACATGATCTTTTGGATCATCTATTGCCCATAATAGCAATCGATGAAATGAGCATGTAGCCACTTGATGACCATGGTATTTTTTTTAGCTAGTACATATACCTAAGACTCACACAAGAAAATTGGAATTATCATTCTCTTACCCCCATTGGCACTAAGGACATGATCATGTGCATCATCTATTCACCATAGTAGGGTCACATGAGCATGTACACCATTGACTGAATTTATGATTTTGTTACTAGTGCATGATGTTGTTACTATTGCCCATATAGTAGGGTCACATGAGCATGTACACCATTGACTATGATTTTGTTACTAGTGCATGATCTTGTTACTATTGCCCATAGTGGGGTCACATGAGCATGTACACCATCGAGTGAATTTATGATTTTGCAACTTATGTCCATTTCTAATCATGAAGGAACTAGATTAAAATGGCATGAAGGTGATCTGCAATTCTCTATAGTGAGTAAGAATCAATAAGTTATAGTGGTCATAATCACCCCCTGTGTGTAAGAATTAAGTATTTTAGTGTAGCACATATGTATTATTATATTTAGAAATAGAAATATCTTAGAGAGAAGTATTCATTTATATCAACATTTTCTTGAATATATTGTAGAAACTAGATTAAGTTGGCATCAAGTTGATCTACACATCTCTATCATCAACAAGGTACATTGTCACAATCACCCCCATGTGTAACAAAGCAATTATCTTAATGTGGCACACATATATTATTAATATGTAGAAATAGAAATATTTTACATGGAAATGTTTGACTATATTAGTAGGGTTCTAGCTTTCATTTTATATTTAGTCATTATTTTATGTGCTACCTCTCTCCA
Organism: Lygodium microphyllum; assembly: GCF_053477565.2. Taxonomy (NCBI): domain Eukaryota; kingdom Viridiplantae; phylum Streptophyta; class Polypodiopsida; order Schizaeales; family Lygodiaceae; genus Lygodium; species Lygodium microphyllum. Next base: position 77,086,041 of record NC_141145.1, on the reverse strand, counting down.
TAGAGATATGTTGAACTTGAAGGAAGCTGTGGTCTTCCACAGTTTAGTGAGTCTTCTCTTCCAAGTACCTACAGTGACCCTTAATTCCTCCCTAGCCCAATCCTTCTAATCTTTAAAATGCATTCCTTGTTGAGGACTCAAAGCCCTTCCTAATCCTTATTCGAGTAGCATTTTTCCCTTTGTAATTTGCCCATCCTTTCATTCCCAATTACCTTTTTGTAGAAGCTTGTAATTGGCCATTGTTCCTTCTTCTTCTCAAACACATGTACCAACCAACAATGTTTAGCCTATATCAAATAATATTCTTTCTTCAAAAGGTACGATTCCTTCCATGCCATGTTTGATCTATTTTTCATGTCAATCCATTTGCTTATGACTTTTCTAGCTATTACCACTGGAAGTTTTCCATTATTATTTATTGGGCAAAATCCTTCACTATAGAACTTTAATTACATCAATATGTGCTACAGTAAAGAGACATCACCTCTTATCTCACTTGCTCCATCATGCTAGCTCAATTTCCTAAGTACCTCCTTCTATCCATGTCATAGCAATTACATAGATTGAGAATGTTTAAGCTTCATCAAAGCTCTATTTGTGAAAAAAAGAACATCCTAAAGACTAAGCTAATGTAAATTGCCTCATGATACTATAATCCAGACCCACATATTGATTGTGATAGGGTTGGTATTTGTCTATTCTTTTAAGGAGTTGATATGATGCTTTAGTATGTAGGCTCTTTGATGTGATTCCTCCTTTGTCTATTGGAGTTGTTAGTTGCTTCCACAAACAATAGCTCTTTTTCCTTAAAATGGCCAAGAAAAGGTTACAAAAGAGGATTCTATCTTTTTCCATGAACTTTTTGAAAAGGAAAGCATCATTGCACATTGAAGATCATATGCAAAACATGAAACTTGTAATTCTACAACTCCTAAAGAGAGGCTACCACACTTGCGTACCTTCTCCCTAGATTTTCCCATCAGTTATTCAAATCTCTATGTTGTAGACACCATAAGGTCTATTGGAGCATCTAGATATATCAAAATCTTCCTTTGTTGGTAATCTTGTAGTACAATATGATAAAGGGCTTATCTTTACTTATTAGAAACATTTTCCTCTCTCAAATGTCAAAACCAATGACAATTAAGGACTTACCCTTATCTAAGATATCTAAAAACCTACATTAAATAATGTGGCAGCTCTCTCTCTTCCTTTTACTTTCATGTTTCATAATCTCATTTCCAAATATTAACCTCCAAATGTCTATTTTGCAAGTTTTAATTACCTTTTTGACTCAAACTTTTTTCTTTTTTTATGTTTGTCCGTGCCATTGAAAGAAGCTTGAGATATTATTTTCATTTGTATTGCTAAGTTCTTTGGAAGTCTTATTGTTTTTATGTATTTGCATGCCTATTGGAAGAAGCAAGTTGTT